>NC_050068.2:16611989-17261932 GCF_009764565.3 Dermochelys coriacea
GCCTCAGATGGAAGTTGCTCTTTGCATATTTTACAGATTGAATTAGACGCTGAATAGCTGAAAACAAGGCATAAAGATATAGCCCATGCTATTTCCCTATAATTCTCTACCCCACCTTACCTCTATATATGCAGAGTTATACTATTTGAGACACATCATTTGAGCTTCTGCCTTGTGGAGATGATCTAGTGACAGATTACGGACCCCATTCTCCTCTCAGTTACATAAGCGTAAATCGGGAGTAGCTCCATCACAGTCAAAAAAACTTCACTGATGTGAAGAGGAGAATCAGGCGCTATATTTCCATAGCTCTGTCATTAAGATGCATATGCAGTAGGATACCCAGGGCCTTCTGCAGACAGCATCCCTGCCCCAGGAGCTGCATCCCAACATGAGCCTGACAAAGGGAGGATATTTACACAGTGTGGTGCTAGACTATTTTTTCCCACACGAGGCACGACTAAGTATTCAAATTATAGAGGAAATTGCTCCCCCCGTAAACACTTTCTCTCCTCCCTCTGGTGGAGATGTCACACCCTCCCCAAAACACATCTGTTTATCTATGTGATGCGATGTGGGAATTACCTTCATTTGGTCAATGACAGATTGAGGAACAAACCAACAAAAAAGGTGTAATTAGTTATGTGTTCATCATTTTCTTTGGGTTTGTATATTGGGGTTTTTAGTAACAATGCACTCATGTTAATACTTTGAGTCAACAGCCTACTGAGACATTCTGTGGAAAAAACTAAGCTACTGTCTAGTCTTTTTGATCCAAATGCTTGGGAGAAGATAGAAAAACAAAACAAGAGCGAAGTGCACACAGTTTGCTGGCAATGACAATTCACGTCCTTCCCTGAAGCCTAGTAATGGCAATGATTTGGACTGCTATTATCTGTCTTTTTGCTGGAGGGGTTCTGCATTTCTAGATTGCACAAAATTACCAGTCTCTGTTGAGCAGGATTAACAGCAGCAATAATCGAGTCACTTTCTGTAACTGGATACAACTGAATCAACTAAAGGTTTCTGCATGCAGCTGCGCAAGGCAAGTGCAGTGCTCAGACCGTGGAAATTCAGCCATCTCTTGTCTTCCTGCAGCAGGGGGAAAGAAATGAACACGTGGCCCCGGTCTCAAATGTGTCATGCCTCAAGGCATTTATTGTCCCCGAGTTCATTACAAGGTTTTTAAAACAAACTTTGGCAGGAGGATCCCTGAGTTACCATCAGATGCGCATTCCACATCTACAGCGGGTTTCCTTTTTTCCCCCCCACATCTCCCCCAAGCTCTTTTTAACTGCACAACAAGCAAATTCCCAAAAGACAAAATAAAATGCTGTATGACCATGCATCTTCTTTGAATTCAAGATGCGGTGGGAGGCGCGGTTGCTAGAACCAAAGGCATCGGAACAAAGGGAGCCAAAGAGAAGAAACAGTCTGCAGGCTAGCAAAGGCTGAAAACTTCAGTGAAGGGTTTGTAGGTACTGAAACTGAATGAATCTTGATGCATGCAGGTTGTTACTCCCAAGTGAAGAGGAGAATGAAATCTGCATGTATAATATCTGCTCTCAGGAGTTCAGAAGGGAAAGTTTCATCTCACCGAGATTACCATTTGCTTTCAGTCCTTTCATTCTTTTTTTTCCTCCTTCCCTGACAACTGACAAATAGGGTACAAAGAAATGGAAAGGAACAGAGGTGAGTGCTTCAATACAGCAGCCACTCAAGCTTTAAGTGGAATGCTAAAAGGAGGGATACTGAAGAAGGGATGCATTCTTTTTAACTCACTCCCTGCCGACTTTAGCAGTTCAACAAATGTCCTATCTTAGAGAAGAAGAAGAAGGAGAAAACAAAAAACATCTAGGCGCTTCTGCTAAACTCTTGCTTAATCTCTCATTGTTTTCTTAGGCCACCTTCTCCTTTAATGTCCTCTTTCACACCCCTGACACTAGTGCTCTAGTGAGACAAAATGGTGGCAGCTAAGCTGGTGCAACAAAATGGCAGAGGCTTTAACTATAAGTGATTGGGAGTCTTTTAAAGAACAGGCATGATTGAAATGTATATAACTATATTGCCTATCTAACCAGGGCACACTCTTGGCAACAAATTAAGACAAGGAAAACCAAACCACTATTTAGTACTTATGGTGCTTTTTATTTGCAGATCTCAAAGGACTTTGCAAAGTTGGGTAAGCACACTTGTCACTATTTCACATGTGAGGAAGCTGAGGCAAATGGAGTTTGAGAGTTTAGGATGCACAGGGTCACAGTGGAAGAATGGGAACAGAACTAGGGAGTTTATCCTCCACTCAATGAAGACAAATAATAGCAATGGATTCACCCTGAGTTCCTGTCAGCCTAAGCAAGGACCAGTGTCAGGGGTCAGCACTACCAGGTTGCAAGACGGACACTTGACAAAATTACTGTACTTAGTGACGGACACTGGGGGGGGGTTAGGTCATTCAGTCATTCGACTTTTCTTGAAAAATTACCACAGACCTCAATATTTTTACCACAGACACTTGTATCCGTGCAGAGACACATTGCTGACTCCCAGCCAGTGTAAAAGTATCTACTGGAAAGC
Source organism: Dermochelys coriacea (assembly GCF_009764565.3). Taxonomy (NCBI): domain Eukaryota; kingdom Metazoa; phylum Chordata; order Testudines; family Dermochelyidae; genus Dermochelys; species Dermochelys coriacea. Next base: position 16,614,567 of record NC_050068.2, read on the forward strand.
CAGAAGACAGCAGTGGGAAGGGTTTTCAACCTCACTGCACCTGTGGAGAGTCAATAAGAGACCGTGTTGATCATTTAAAAAAACTAAAATAAAATTCAGCCGTAGCTAAGACGGAATCTGTCAGCTTGCTGCACACCAAGTTACCATTGGGTATTTGCTGTGCTGTGCTTCTGAAGGTTGATTGCACCACTTGGAAAGACACGGCAGAACCACAGCTCTCTCCCCTGCCCAGACCACATGCATAGCACAAGATTCTACCAGCCAAACCCATATGCGCAAGTCACTTTAACCGAACATACATGTGCATCAATGCACATATAAGCAGAGTGAATAATGAGAACACAAGTATCTTCCAGACTTACTGAGCAAATGCATTATTATATATTTAATTTAGCAATGTATAAAGATGAACGAGACTTGCTCCACTATGTATATGGCTATCTCCTCATCTCCATATCATGTGGGAAGCTCTGAAATAAGATCTCTCACAGAATATTCTTTTTTATTACACTGGATGCCAGTGCCCCTGAAGTTCAGAAAAATTAAAAACATGGAAAATGTAATGAAAGCACGCTAGGCCTAAGTACTTTCCTGCACGCCTGTGGTGTTCTTTGGGAGAGAGAAATCAAAGGACTTCAAAGCCCCATGTCAGCTTGAGAACTATAAACACCAGACCTTCTGTTTGGTAGAAAACTGGGGCTAGCTCTTCCCAAATGGACAGCCTCTTATTTTCATCAACAAATGTGTTCTCCACTTGGCCACAAAAGATCAAGAGCTTACTGGATTGGCAGAAGGATTAAATATTTATATAGATAATGAATGCACCCAGACTTATAAGGATAAACTCTCAGAAAAACAAACAAGAGTTGTGGACAGGGTGGGAGCTCTCTTGCTTCAGTATACAAGTAACCTAGAACTATTCGGGATGGGAAGAAGGTGATCCTATAACTGCCTACTGTGGGGTTCCTTCCACTGACCCAGCTACTAATGTCCACTGTCAAAGACTATTCGACTAGATGGACCACTGGTCTGATCCAGTATGACAGCTCCTATGAATAGGCACAATTTAATACCAGAAGCTACCACTGAATTGTCTGCAGTCATAGACTTCACATTATCTCACAAGCTAAACAATACAAGTCTGAGTCAGTATTTGAATGGGGAACTTCCAAGAAGCGACAGTGGTACGAGTGGTTTCTGGAGGAAGCAAGGGTGATGACTTCATAGGTTGCACTTTTTCAGCAACAGAACTAATAGCCCAGCTTGGGTTTAAATGCCACAGAAGTCTTGCCTTTGGGTTAACTCAATGAAGGTTGATTTAGGAAGGCTGTGAAAAAGAAGTGAGTTTTCCAGGAGTCTTAGAAACAAGACGCAGAAGGATGATGCTTAGCATAGCAGGAAGTTGGAGGCATCGCCAAACATATGCAGTTCCCCCCAAAAAACGTGTTGCATTGGTCCAGCTGCGCCGCTGTTAGCTCTCTAGTGTAGCCATAGCCATAGAGTGATTAAAGGAGACATGAGATGCAGGAAGACCAAAGGGGAGGAAAGCTGCAGCAGCTGAGACATGAGACACCTAGGGCATAGATCAGGGTGTTTCAGAAGTCAAGGTGGATTTTGGAGATGTCACAGAGGAAGGAACAACAAGACTTGGCAAGACCCTGGATGTGGGGGAGAGAGAAAAGGAAAAATGATACCCTGTAAATGGGACGGATGGCAGATTGAATACTCAATATAACATCATCATTAACTGAAAAGCCAACAATCTCATACCCACATTTCACAACTACCACCTTCCACCCTCAATCACTTAAGCAGCAACAGGATGTTCAGTATTCACTCCATAGCACTTTCTCCTTCCTTCATCCACTGCTCCACACATGAATAAAACATCACAGGCCAATACAGAGGTTAGAAAAGGTTGGCATATGGTACAGATCAGGGTGGATAAAAATCAATGTTTAAAAAAAAAATCAGATATTTTTGATTTAGTTATTTAAATTATAGTAAGTTTTTCTTTTTAAAAGGAAACGTGTTCAAAATTAAATCTGAATTTAATACAAAATATGTTAAGGCCTAAACTTTATTCTCTTAAAACATTTAAATAAAAATAAATATGCTGAACCCATGAATAGAAAAGCAGCCTTTAAGTGAAAGAATGAATCGGGGGAAAACATCTAACTTTTGAGAACAAGCTTTATAAATATGACACAATAGGTCAGCCTAAGTAAATTAGGAGACAGTCTCATCGTCAAGAGACTTAGACAAGTAGGAATTTAAACTCCAGTCACTTTCACTTAGGCATATTTGAAAAACTTCCCAAACTGACCTGAAATAACCAGTTTCTTTCACTGTATACAGTTAATCTGTTAAATAAATTATGTAGCTGTAAATGTGAAACATGTTTTTATGAGAGACGTTTATGTATCCAAAACATTTGAGGTTGTTTTGTTTAATAAAAATAAATTTTATATGCTGTTTTTTTGTGTCTGTTTAAATTCCAGTTACCATCCTAATGCATCCTGATGCAAATCAGGAGCAAAAAGTTAATTATGTAGTAAGTAAGCAATATGTCATTCACCACTTGCTAACATACTAAAATGTACAATAAGAATCTGAAAATATTAAGCTATAAATATATACAGTGTGACAGGGTCGGGCCAGATGGCTATAGGAGAGTAATAGAAGGCAGATATATAAGCCCCAGGCTAAGTAGGTCCCTTTTCCCTGGGTAAGGTAACAGGGAAGGTTCCAGAACAATCAGGAACCTTCTGGAGACAAATTAAGACAGACAGGTTGATTAGAACACCTGCAGCCAATCAAGAAGCTGCTAGAATCAATTAAGGCAGGCTAATCAGGGCACCTGGGTTTAAAAAGGAGCTCACTTCAGTTTGTGGTGCATGTGTGAGGAGCTGGGAGCAAGAGGCACTAGGAGCTGAGAGTGAGAACGCAGACTGTTGGAGGACTGAGGAGTACAAGCATTATCAGACACCAGGAGGAAGGTCCTATGGTGAGGATAAAGAAGGTGTTGGGAGGAGGCAGCCCAGGGAGTTGTAGCTGTCGCACAGCTGTTCCAGGAGGCACTCTAGACAGCTGCAGTCCACAGGGCCCTGGGCTGGAACCCGGAGTAGAGGGCGGGCCCAGGTTTCCCCCAAGCCTCCCAACTCCTGGTCAGACACAGGTGGTGTTGACCTGGACTGTGAATTCAGAAAAACGGCCAAGCTGAGGGCTGCCGTGAAGCTCCAAGGCGAGCAAATCCGCCAATAAGCGCAAGACCCACCAAGGTAGAGCAGGAACTTTGTCACAACAGTTATAGTGTACTCTCCTAGGTACCACAAAGATGGACCAAATTTAGTGTTAAGGCTCTATTTAGTTATAACACAACATATTTTAATGGCTAGATCTACCAATAAAAATGCACCTTTCTGTAGAAAATAACTGAAGTTCAAATGGAAAAGATGATTAAAACTGAATATTTAAATTGAAGATTTTCACTTGGTGATTTAAATTATGATCTGAATCGCTGATTTATATCACCCTGATTTAAATCAATCCACCCTCGAATAGATTGATTTTCACAGCATCACCCTTGTGTTGTGTAATACTTTTTTGCCTTTTTAAATTCAAGAGGATGCCTAGTAAACCGATACTCAGTGGTATGTTGTGTATTCAAAGCTAACAGGCCACTTGTACAGAAATATGTAACAAGAGAAGCCGCAAGCTGAGCAAGCATATTAAATTGTAATTAACAGAATCACTGTACTCAAAGCTTGGACAAAAGGCTCCTCCTCAAGTAGCACTTCAGAGCACACTGATATTGCTAGAGTGGTTGCTATTAAACTGTCAAACATTTGCCTGCAGATAGACAACAACTGTTGCTTATTTTAAATCTAGGACCAAATTCTGATCACCTTACCCGTGTTAGCACTTTACTCCACAACAAGTTTCATTCGCTTCAATGGGGCTGCTTGTGGAGTGAGGTTATTAATGGGTGAAATCCTGGCCCCACTGAAATCAAGAGTTCTCTCTTACCATTGACTTCAATGAGGCCAGGATTTCACCCAGTATAAAGCATCAGATTCCGGCACAACGGGAGGAAATACGAGATCTCGCAGATACCATTGTACAATAACAGCTGACAAAACACGCTGATTTTTAATCGTGATTATTGTGTACACATGGCTGGCTAATCTTCCAGTGCTGCTGTCCCAGAGCTCAAGACCAGAAGCAGAGCCCTCATCTTTTAATTGGGTGACAAGGCTGTTTTGTGAGTCCTTTCACTACTATTCACTCTGTTTTACAGCTGAAATGTGCAATCAGGAGCAAAAGACAACACTTCCCACTCTTTGTTCCCACATCTCCATAATGTAGACCACACAGTGCAGACTGCTTTATCTCAGCCCATCTTTCACTTGCCATCAATTTGCTGCAATGAATAAATTAGGAAGAGTGTTTACTGCTGGGCATGAAGCTCCAGGAGCCCCATCCGATGGTCTGGGTAAAGATGCTCAAGTTCAGCTGCCTGAGGTTTATGCAGACGGGTCTGCTGGACTGTCTTCCCGCACTGCATAACAACCTGAAAAAAAATTGTGCACAGCACGCATCCTACAAAGGGAAAATTGGCCTGGTCAGAGGATGAGGTGGAGTTCTGGAACAACCAATCTCAGAGGTATGCTCCCCATCCAAATCTGAGAACTACCGTCAACAAGAACCAAAGCAAATGCTCTTTAATGCCACATTAGTTCATACTCTGCCCCAATCAGAAGGATCAGAGACTGCAGCTGCGACAGCAGCAACCAATGATAGCAGTGTAATTGTGGTGTTACTGTTTGGGAAGGGAGGGCTCAGTGGAGTTCACCACAGCCGGGTATAGATGTTTCCAGTGTCTTTCCTCCTCAGGTTCACTGCACCACGTAGAATTTGGAGGACACATCTGCTGCCTTTTCCACAGTACCACTAGTCCAGTTATGTCCAGGGAAACCCATGGCAGATTTGCAGCAGCAGCAAGAGCCAAGCCACATGCTGAGTTTTGCCAGTAATATCTGCACTTCAATATGATATCAAGTGGAAGGGAAACACTTGGGCTTAAAGAGGGAGGATATAACATTTAGTTAGGATTGGCCAGGTGTGCTCTTTGCCACAGCCAATTACATTTTTTAGTTATGCCGGGGAAACCGAACTCCACCCAAAGATGAGCCACATTGTCAACTTGCCAGAAGCCTGAGGGTAGCACCTAATTTAAATAAAATGGAACAGGATACAGCAGTTCCTCCTCTTCAATAGGAGGATGTGATCCATGGAGCCGACAGACATTAGTACCCATCTTACAGTCACCTTCATCTTTAACTTGTCTTCTTGAATGAAGAGGGAGCATTGTATGCTGAGATATGTAGTGTCTGTATGAACTGCAGCAAGGAACCTGAAAGCTCTGTGGCCCAGGTTTTTATAACTGTGTAGGACTGTATACAGAACTACAATGACTGGGAACACAGCTGCTCACCAGCTATTCTAAAAATCTAGGCCTTTGTTAAATCTGGAGGCAGTTGCAGCAGGACAGAAAAGAATTGAGGTCAATCTTTTGGAAGAATCCAAAAGAAAAATCTCACTACAGTAGGAAGTGGACAACTGGAATTTACCCAGCTGCCCAGTCTGGCATAAGGATGGCTAGGGGATTAGAAGGAATTACATAAAAAAAAAATGCACATAAAACACAATGCAGTTTACTCACCATCATCAAATTAGCACCTTTCCTATCATGTTTCAATCCCGTCTCCAGCTTTTCCCTAAAGTACATTCGATTTGGAATAAATTAATAATACTAGAGACAATTTTTCAGTGACTATTTAAAAAAATAAGATACTTGGGAACTTTTAGAATGGCATTAGGTTAAGCACAGGCAGATGTATGGCAAACACAGAGCTCTTTAAAAACAGCATCTGCTACAACAGTACACAACTCATCGGGCTCAAATCAACCACAGTAGTCTGCATCTTCAACTCCATCTCCACACACACGCACACACAAAAAATCGCTGTAACTCGAACAAAGGGGACCTATGTGGGTGAATGAATGTTTTATTTTTAAATATCTGCCTTTATGAACTAAGGCGCTGTCTACACAGGGAAGTTGGTGTGCCGCAAGCTTGGTTGTGAATTTACAATGCACAAGCTACTCTGCACTAACTCCCCGCATGCACACTCATACTGCACACTAAAAGTGCCTTTGTTCAGAAAGCTAAACCACACAAAGGCACTTCTAGTGCACAATAGAAAGTTAGTGCAGAATAGCCAGTGCACTTCAAACATCCTCGCGTACTCCATGCTCATAGGAGCCAAACCTGTGGGTGCTCCACGGCTCAAACACCCACCGAAAAAAAAATAGAGGGTGCTCAACACCCACGATCCACTGGAAGGTAGCAGGAGCACGTACATGGCACACAATGAAACCAGAAGGCAGAAAGCACCCACCAGCAAAGACAAAAGTCAACGCCTGTGTCCACACTGACTTCCCTGTGTAGACAAGTCCTTAGCTGACTGAATATCTCAGAATCATGGAAATAAGTGATGACAAAGATCTTCAAAGTTATCTAGCCTATCTGTCTCCCAATCCAGGTTTGTTTTCTACAGATATGACAGATTTGAAATTTTTTAAGGAATGGGCCTTTGCTGCTTCTCTGGGAAACTATTCATATTTTGGAATATATCATTTTTACTCCTTCATTTTACCCCTACTGCTTTTATTAATAATACTTTGCATTTACATAACCCCTTTCATCTGACAACTGCAAAGTCATTTGGAAAACGTTAGTTAACTTAGCCTCACACTGGGTGGAAGATAAGTAGGGTTGCCTGGAGTCTGGTTTTCGACTGGAACACCTGGTCAAAAAGGGACCCTGGCAGCTCTGGTCAGCACAGCTGACTAGGCCACTAAAAGTCTGGTCAGTTGCACAGTGGTTCCCCGCCTGCCCTGGCTCCATGTTGCTCCCAGAAACGGCCGGCATGTCTGGCTCCTAGGCGCAGGGGCGGCCACGGGGGCTCTGCACACTGTCCCCACCCCATGCACTGGCTCCGCAGTTCCCATTGGCTGGAAACTGCAGCCAATGGGAGCTGCAGGGATGGCACCTGCAGGCGCAGGCAGTGCGCAGAGCCACCTGGCCCTTCCATCTAGAAGGCGAACATGCCAGCTGCTTTCGGGAGCCGCATAGAGCCAGGGCAGGCAGGGAGCCTGCCTTAACTCCGCTGCGCCATGGATCGGGAGCCACCTGAGGTAAGTAGTGCCAGGCCAGAGCCCACACCCCAAGCCCCTGCCCCAGGTCAGAACCCCCTCCTGCATCCAAACTGCCTCCCATAGCCTGCACCCGAACCCCCAGCCGCAGCCCTGAGTCCCGTCCCGCACCCAAACTCCCTCCCAGAGCCTGCACCAAGCACCCTCTCCGGCACCTCAAACCTCCCATCTCTGTCCCCACCCCAGAGCCCACACCCCCAATGGAAGCCCACACCCCCTCCCGCACCCCAACCCCCTACCTCAGCCCTGAGCCCCCTCCCACACTCCAAACCCCTTGGCCTGAGCCCAGAGCCCTCTCCTGCACCCCAAACTCCTCATCCCCAGTCCCACCCCAGATCCTGTACCCCCAGCCCAAGCCCTCACCCCCTCCTGCACCCTAACCTCCTGCCCCAGCCTGGAGCCCCCTCCCACACCCTGAGCCCCTCATTTCTGGCCTGACCCCGGAGCCCTCTCCCTCTCCCACACCAAAACCCTCTGCCCCAGCCTGGTGAAAATGAGCGAGGGTGGGGGGAGAGCAAGCAACCGAGAGAGGGGAGATGGAGTGAGCGGGGGCGGGGCAAAGGTGTTCAGTTTTTTGCGATTAGAAAGTTGGAACCCCTAAAGATAAGCATTATTAGCCCCATTTTACAAATGGGTTAAGTGAGGCACAAAGGACCTGATCCTGAGGTTCCGATGTAAATCACAAAACAGTCCCTTCTCAGTTACAGGCCTTTGTAACTTTCCACAAAGACAACATGTGTGTGTGTGACACAAACAAACACACACACAAAGCACTGAAAACTACAGAATCTTATACAACTATTACCAGTCACTGAATGGATAGATTTTTTGTTTGAATTTAATTAATCACAGATAAAAAAATGGACTGGAAGGTATGCTAGTCAATTGAGAGAACACAGGACTATTTTTCCCCCTGCTATACACATTGTTTTTAAAGTATCCTAGGTATTATAGGTAGTAAGAGGAGCCCCTGAAACATAAACTTGTATCAGAGGCCCAGTTTGAGGCCTGAACCCTGAACCAAAGTACTTCCAGGCAGTGATAAGCAAAGCTGGGCTGTGAGCCAGAGGCAGGTCCCACTCACAGAAGTTGGCAAGAAAAGGTTGTTAGAGGCACGTGCACACACACAAGTGCTAATGAGAGGAACTTGCACCAAGATGGCATCAGAACACTCCACAGAGATAACAAGGAACAGGCAGGTGCATCTTAAAGACAGGGTCAAAAGGACAACATGATAGATAGATTTGTTTAAACTATGATGAGTAATCTGTCCCGCAACGGTATAAAAGTAAGTCCCGGAGTGCACATCTTTGTCCAGCGTAGGGGCAGTGGAGTGTCCCGCCACTGACTGAGCTGTGTCCATTGCCAGGGAGCACAAATTCGTAGTATGTCCGGTAGAGTCCATAGGAAACTGTGACTGTGCTTCGTTTGACAATAAACCTGGCTCGGGTTCCTTCATACCTTACTAGAGTCTGTGGGTTTTGGGGGTTCTCTCGGGGTCTGCTGTGTCAACTATCTGCACAGAGCTGGGGCAGCACACAGAGGGAAGACGCACGCAGCCAACTGTTATCATCGAACAAGAGCAGAGCACCACACCGGTAGCTACCGACAACATGGGCTGGGGTCGCCTATTCATATAGATGAGAGATCAGAAGATACTAGACAGAACAATTATATATAAACAAATGTAAGTGCAAATATATATGATTTGATTTGGGCTATGTCTTGGATTCAGAGGTTACTTTTTTTTTCTTTGAGAGACAGCAGAGAATGTGTCAATAGTATTCTGTACCTGCTGATTTTCTGTGAGATAGAGAGAAAGGTCCTTGTGGATGTGTGAGAGAGAGGGAGAACTATAGTGATACCCATAAAAATAGATAAGGGTTTAAAATAAAGCCCAGTAATCCTTTCCCACCAAAAACCGAGCCCCAAATGAAAGCAATAGGATTTATGGTTAACACATATACACACAAGAATCACAGTGAAATCCCATCTGTCCCTTACAATGGATATACATCTGATATATTTTCTTTTCAACTACACTAGTGCCACTTCTCTATTCAGTCCTCTTCCCCACCTTTTAGGATTTCAGGATTATTCCTTGTGGGAATTCCATGAGAAGGGCTAACAAAGAACAAAACAGGGATTTCAAATATTCTGTGGCCGCATGCACAAAAAGGATTAACCTAATTCCTTTGTTCCACAGAAGTGAGACACTATAGCTGTTAATGAATAAGCTAATTGATAAATCCATCTTTTCTTTTGTGTTCCCATATTTGTTTTCTGTTGCAACACCACATAGCTCTTATAGGATAGTACTGCTAAGCATCCAAATACATGACAACTGATAGTATTCCCCACTGACTTTGTTTAAAATGTCAAATCAGAAAAAATAAGTGTCCGGACTAGTAAACTGGACCTTAGAAACTTCTAATTGAGGTTAAAAAGAACAGGAGTACTTGTGGCACCTTAGAGACTAAACAAATTTATTTGAGCATAAGCTTTCGTGAGCTACAGCTCACTTCATCGGATGGTTAAGTTTGCATACTGATTTCAAGGTTGACTACCTTTGCCCATTCATGCAATATGGACCACATGTAAGTAACAGCAGAATCCTAATCACATTGAAAAAGTGTATTGTCCCTCCTATTTAGACTTGCTGAATTTGGTCTTTTTATATTCAGTGGAGAAGCATTACTATCAGAATTTTATAAAACCCAAAACAATACCTTTCAACTGCTATTCTGTAGGATGGATTAAAAAAAATATTTGCTCCAACTAGGAAAAATAAAAGCTGTACCATCCATGAACACATCCATGAAGGATTAGATGGTTTTACTCAATAGCACCTTTTTTTCCCTGTGAAGCTATACTCTGAACTATCTTGCAGATAAGCATCTTTTTCCTCCAAGATATTCACAAGCTTACATAGGACAGAACCAAAGTGAAGATGCTTTCATTTGGCCTTCCTCTGTCTCAGTGCTTTTCCTTGTGAGAATTAAACACAATCCCTTCTATGTGTCAATGAGAAACGCACAACCCTATCTGTACCCACTGTGCATGTGAAGAATGGAGAATTAAATACTTTAATTTTATTATTTACATGCACAAATTGCACACAGAGGCTTTATTTTTTTATTATTTGCTGCAAATGAGAGAAAAGCAATGGAGAGAAGATGACACAAAGCAAAAAAGATGCTATGCTAAATGCTTCTCTGACACTGCTGTGAATCTGAAATAACTGCACTCAATTTTATATATTCCCAGTTTATACCAGCAGAATTTACTCTCCACTTACCGATCCTAATTCAAATGTTCCTTGATAAGATAAACAAGAAAGGAAAAAAAGAGCTCATACACCAGTCCAGGGCAGACAAAGGAGAAATACCCATACTCCTGACTATCAATCACATGCGCTCTAACCATTAGACTACACTGCTTCTGTAAAGGTTAACGGCCTCTAAATAGATTTTTTTTCCCTTCATTTTTAATAAATTGGCAACAACTCTTTAAAGCAGAATTAATGAGCTGGGAAGGTCTCCAGCAGATTAACTGATGGGGACTTTGGAACAAACTACAGGAGGGCCTATCCTCCATCCCATCCATTCTGCATTTTACACAAACCCAGTACCTTCTGTGACAGCACTGTGGGCAGGTGCTGACAAGATCAACAAAAATGATGATGAATCTTTAAGATGGGTCTCAGTTGATTTGATTCAAGTAGCATGAGACCTAGTGGAATCCACCATCTTTTCCAGTCAATGAAGCAAGAGAAAACAGTACAGATTTCAAAGCAGCAAAAGGGATTGGGAGGCCCAGTTTCTGGGCTAATAGAATTAATGCATGGAGAGTTGATACGAAATACTTAAATTGTTATGTATTTAAACACTGCTTATCTAACAAACAAGTGCATCCTGCAGCTCCCAGCATTCCAGAGCCTCTCGCCTTCCAAAATGAAGCTCTCTGCAGCCACTTCCTGAATGCAGCAATGTCAGTTTCACCCCACAATTCCCTTTGAAAATCTCAGCTTTAATTTCTAGGTGGGAGGGGAAAAATCATTTATAAGACCTTCTGCTTTCACAAGTTATCCCAAGAACTTGCTCCATTCTCAAGAATTCGCCAAGTCTCAAGAATCCAAAAGCATCTGAAAGATTGTCCAAACCAGCTCAGGGAACATGCTAAGAAAGGAAGAACTCTGAATACTCTAGCTTGGTTCCCCCTCAACCCCCACCCCATCTCTCGTTCAAGACAAACAAAAGGAACACTGAGCAATTTTATTTTTCTAGAACTTTAGACACAAGGCAGGTTCTGTGACTGCTGATAATTTCTAGATCGTCATGCACCTAAGTAGCAATGCCTCATACATCTATGGATCTAACAGTTCTTCGGTTTTTTTAAGTGTCCTAATTCCATTCCACAGTGGCAATGGGATTCCAGCTTATTTCAATGCAATTATTGCACTTTAAATGTTTAATCACTCGGCCTTCATTGTTCATCCTCGTACCTTGTTACATACCACATAAGGCATTTAGCAACAGCCCAGAAACATACTGCCATGTCCTAGTGCTTAAGCACTGAAGAATGGGAACTTTGAGCTGACTTAGCCTGGCCAATTAGAATCTTCAGCCATTCTGTCCAGTTTTAGCTCCCATTCACTACTGTTAAAGCCACATCTCTCATTCTCTTGGGTTTCCAACGGCCTATTCCTTTCTCGTATGTGTTCATGGTCCCATCTGAGTGCTGAGAACTTACATTTCTCTCTCCAGTTCCAGGCACTGATCTTTTCTCCTCCCTCTATCAGCATGCTTTGCCTACCATCTCAACATCAGTCCTTTCCCACTAAGTCTCCTCATCTCAGCCATCTCCTACATCTATTCGCCTCCAGCCACAAGTCTCTCACATGCATCCTTCCTGGGGTACTGCTCCAACCCCACTTCTACTTTTCCATCCTGTGCCTACCCTTTTTTGTTGCCCTGAACTTACTGTTCCCCTGCACTCCCACTCCATCTCCAAAAAACACAGCATCTCCTTTGGTGATTCTTCTTTTGCTAAGGGGTGCTGGGTTTGGAATTCTATTAGGTCATCATTTGCTGCCAAGAGTACAGTTTGGTAGGAGGCCAATGGCTCAAGTAGTTTGGGCTAATCACAAGGGATGCTTTGAAGACCAAGTGCCAGATCTTCAATTGATGCAAACATGCATAACTCCATCAACTTCAAAGGAGTTTTCCAATGTATGCCAGCTGAGTCTCAGTCCCTAGCATGGAATCTTGATTTTTAAAAAAACCCAAAACCATAGTTTGGGACATCCTCAAAATTACTTGCTTTTTATTTTACACCCTTAATCCAGACACAAATTCCTCCTCACCCAAGCCCTCCCAACAAGTCATCCATTTCTAGCACTGGATGCCTCAGAACCAAGGAATTAGATATTCAGTTTGGAATTTTTAATGCAGTGATGATAGCCAGCACTTAAAATGTCTTGTAAGATAATCAGACTTTTTTTTTGTATTATTATTTACAACTCACACCTAAAATGAGAGAGAACACGAGAGCTGCTTTCCAGGCGCAGCAAGCCAAGGGGCCACTTTATACACTGCACTACACTCCTGGGACTAACTCTGATCCAACCCCACACTCCCGTACAACCCATTTGGGTTGAACAACCACAGCCACGGTAATGAGCAGTATCTTTATCTCCGTGCGTCAGCTCAGAGGGTGCTCTTTGGGGAAAACATTAAAGTGACCTTCCACTGTTGATGTGACACAAATGTACCACGTATGCACAAGCTGCCAGATCAATGGCTGCTGCCTGCAGTGCTGTGATGTGGAATGGCTTATAGCGAGCATACCAAACATTTTGACCCTCCTCAGCTCCCACGTTTTGTTTTCAGCAGTTGGGTGAAGTGATCTATCCATAGCATATATATTGGGTCAGACTCTGCTCTCACGCTACTATAAACATGGGGAAACATTTTGTCTGTGGTTGAGTTATTTTGATTATTAAGATGGCATCAGAGCAGAATTCAGCTCACCCTGTCCAAGTCTTCAGTTTGGCAAGGTACTAAAGCAGGTACCTAGCTCTCAGCACTTGAGTGGTGCCATTGAAGTAAATGGGATTACTCACATGCTTGAAATTAAGCACATTCTTCAGGGCCTTTCTAAACTGGGGCCACACTACCAGAATTTGAACAGGACTCTGCTACAGCGTCTTTTCAGGTCCAGGTCAACGTTTCCATCCCTGGGCCAGATCCTCAGATGACATAAATCGGAATAGCTCCTTTGAAGTCTATAGAGCTACACAGATTTACATCAGCTGAGAATCCAGCCCTGGCTTTCAAAGCCTTCCATCTGATTAGCCCAAACTCCTTGCAGAACTGGCTCATTGAGTGCTATCCTGATCTCTCCAACTACACGTTCATCCCATTCCTACCTCGCCTGCAGCAAATGGTTACATCACAGATTTCCACACCCACTGACGTTAACAGGACAATTTCTACATTACTACTTATGTCAGTATGACTTACGTCGCTCAGAGGTGTGACTAAGACACCCCCTGAGTGACATGAGTTACACCACCTAAGTGCCAGTGTGGACAGCGCTATGTTGGTGGGAGAACTTCTCCCGCTAACATAGCTACTGCCACTCATTGGGGGTGGATTAATTAAGAGCTCTCTCCTGTGGGCTTAGAGTGGCTACACTAGAGCGCCTACGGCATTGGTGCAGCTACACCACTTCAAACTCTCTAGGGGAGTGGTAGCCTAGGATTACCCAGGTTGTTCAAGCATGTGCTTAAATAACTTGCTGAGCTAGACCTTAAGCACCTTCCAGATGAAAAGCACTGGAGATTTGTAAGACAATGTATGCTGGTGTAATGATTGCTGCGTTGTGGCTTCTTGGACACACATGCCCAGCCTCTCTGATGTTGACATTCCAGGTGGTCAATGCTCCCTCATTCATATTCCTCCTACAGACTCGCTTCTTCTTTCACGATGCCTGCAACCACTAACCTATCCCAGCCAAAAGCTCCCTTCAACCCACCCCCTAGGATAACTCTAGAGCTTATGTTTCTGGGTGCTCAGTTTCAAGACATGCATGTTCAATTCATGCTAACAGTGTGGCTCTCTGTCCCCTTCTGTGGCCAGACCACATACAGCAGTTTGTGAGGGAGAAAGGAAAGTACAGAGCTGCAGTGTACATCCAGGTGCTTCACAAGCAGTCAGGGAGTAGACGTCACAAAGAGCCACCACATCCCATCTGGTTCGTTATTGCAGTCCCTGTGCTCCCTTTAGGCATATGACACCCTAACAGGTGGTAGGCTCATGCCCCAATCCCCACCACCACCCCGCAGCCAGAGGAACCACCTGAGGGAGAATTTCTCTCTGAAGTCACCGTGGCACAGTTCGGTTCAGTTTCAATGTCGCCAACTCTTGCACATTTTTTTTTTTCAAGTGATGGGATTTTGGTTGGGACTGAAGCCAGTCTCGTTATGATGCAAGAAGCTCCAGCCCCCTAGCAATTCTGAGCCTTATGACTGGTGGCCTACTCTGTTTGCCGGCCTCCTGGGACCGAACTGCTGCAGGCAGAGCTCTCCCCCCACATATACCATATGAAGCCAATCTCACAGAAGGGGAGGACGGAGATAAAGAGCCCAGCTGTTCAGGGCACCTCCACTCCCTCTCCCCGCCCCATGCAACCAGCCTGCGAAGGGGCAGAGCAGAGTAAAGAGTCCCTGGAGCTGCCCCCCACATCCTGTAAGGGAGAAAGTAGAAAGGGGATCCTATTGCAGTCCCCCAGGCCTGGAAGAGGAGGGTGAGGAGGGGTGACCTGATGGGGGTGGAGGGGCTGAGGAGGGCTGAACTGGGTGGGGCAGCACTAATTGCTGAGCAGAAAACAGGCAGGTGTAAGCTCCTTCAACATAGGCCAAAAATCACCTTACCCAATACATTTGAGAACATTGGCAACAAATTGTCACACACACACACACACACACACACACACACCACCCTGCACGCATCCTGGCGATGGAGAGTTCAAAAAAATCAAGAAACAGACCAGGAAATACAAAACACTCTTTTTTTAAAAAACCTTCTGATATGTTGGGCCAACTTCATGATTTTTCTGAGGTAAAAATCATGATTTTTCATCTCTTGAGGTTGACAAAAACTGAGAACTGCCCCCAAAGATTGGCCAGGGCTAATGAAGGAGAACAGAGTCCAAAGCAATTCCATCAAGATCGGTAATGAATGCCTCAGCAGATCACCTGTGGGGACTGAATAAGGGATCTGTGGATCTGAAGCATGAGCCTATATATCTTGAACGAAAGGATCAGGCCCATTAGCTCAGAGACAGTTACAGACTCACAGTCTGCCACACACAGTTTAGCCATTACAGGGTGATGACAGAGTCACACTATGTTAGCATGCACCAAAATTAAGTACTCAGGTACATAGGGCCTGATTTTCCACTCTCTTATGCCACTTAACGGTCCCATAGGCCTCCATTGAGTATAATTCCATAGATTAAAAATGGATAAGACATTAAAATAGGTTTTTAATGCCCGGCTTGACAAAGCCCTGGCTGGGATGATTTAGTTGGGGTTGGTCCTGCTTTGAGCAGGGGGTTGGACTAGATGACCTGAGGTCTCTTCCAACCGTAATCTTCTATGATGGTAGACGGGATAACTAGCGCAGGTAATAAATAGCCTTTACCATTATTTTATGCATGGGAACCTTTACCTTAGGATGAGAGGCTACCATGCCTGAGACAAGGGGAAGAGGAAAAAGACAAAGCCAATGACAAAGCTGGTTAAGAGAAGCACAGAAAACAAATAATAATTACTTCACCGTTTCATTAGGAGTCATCCGCTTTTTAAATTGCTAATGGCCCTCAGTCATTAAAACAATTCTGTATTATTAACCTCATTAGATATTTCAGGACCCAGTTGGTAATAAAACCCCTGAGAAAAGGAAGAAAACATAGGTATTACTCTTCATTAATTAGGGGGGAAAGTTTCCTTTCAATTCCTTAAGTGTTTTGGGAACAATCAGAGAGGAAGAAAAGGAAGAAGAAAAATTAACAAAAAAATTAGTTTAAAGTACATAAAGTTGGTGGATGTCAACAAAGTGAGTTAGACTGAGATGCGAGAAGCTGCCTGTTTCCACCTTTTTGTGCTAGGAATAGGGATTTTACAATACCAATGATTGGTTCAATACTCAATTGTCAGGGGTTTGGCCTACAATGAATATTACTGCTTGCCAAACTAAACAGTTTGGGAACAAACAACAACAAAAGCCCATGTAACTTTACACTCATGAATCACCATTGCCTGTACTATTTGAAATAAAGATCTGCTAAGGCTCTCAAGGCCTGAGAGTTTTCCTGAGGAGAAATAATGTGGTTCCGTTGTTCCATAGCACTGAATAGCTACTTCACCTCTGCCTCTCCAGTTCCAAAAGCAGCCAAGTTGTTCACATCTATCCAGGGCCCTGGTCCTTCTGTCTCTAACCTTTGGACAAGGCAAATCTTTGATAATCACTGTCCTAATTGGAAAGATTGAGCTGGACTAAGATGGGGATACAAATAAAAGCCAGGCTGAATTCTCTTCTCATTCTTTATGTGTTGCAGCCTATTAAAAGGCTGTCCTTCCCTGCATTTGACCTGAAAGCATTAAGGTCAAATTCAAACAAGTGCAATTCCATTGAAGTCATTCACTTGTACCAGGGATAAATTTGGGACATACTGCCGCTTTGTTTGGCATACATTGAATAAGACCATTAAACCACATACACACAAACAGCCTGATTCTCCATTGCCTTGCACCTTGTGTAATCATTTTAATTAGGGCAAAGTGAGTACAAGGGAGTGTAAATACAATGCTACACCCTGAGGGACAGTTAGTGTAGACTGGGCCTTAGCCTGCACTGTAATTTATGGTTTCAAGCTAAACCAATATAAGTCAAGTTTAAACTGAAATAAGTAAGTTTAAACACAAGGCCACACCAATTTAACTGAACTGGTTTAAAATTACACCTACAGTTAAACCTGTGCAAATCTGTGTGAGGATTAGGCCTTGGGCCCAAACAGGTGTTCAAAGAATTTACATTCACACTCATAAGTAAAGCTTCATCCATTCCTCTTTTGCCCACATTGTGTCTATGTTTACAACACTATGACGCCCACACTTTCACTCCACCCCTGAGGAACTCCTGGGTAACACAGAAGGCTCCTTGACACTCTATTGTCATCATGTCCAGCCATTAATTCTACTATATCAACTCAATTCTATTTCACATATTATGTAGCAGTGCATGAAATTTTGCAGATTTTATTGAATTTGAATACAGCACAATCATCAGAAACGTTTCCCTCTTTCCAAGGTTGCTCCAAAGACAGACCCACACAACCCATGGGTAATGTGAGATAAGAGTCTCTCGAGTAAGACTGATCCTTGTTTCAACTCCATTGACATTATCAAGAGTAACACAAAGGACTTGTTTACACATACAGACCATCAAAAACAACTTTTCAACAACAAGTGTAGAAAAGTCCTAAGAGCTACAGAGGTTACAATTGAGTTACATGAGGCATGAAGTCTGGTACTCAGTCTTTGTTCCAACAAAATGAGTTGGAAGGAAAGTAAAGAACACAGTGTTTCCCCTGCCTAGTCTCTCTCTTTACTTAGCAAAGAGAGAGACGGGTATGCCAACCTGCTTAGGTTTTGGACCCATGCAGAACTCAATACTAAAATAGTCAAGGTAGCACTGCACACTGGGCCAGAGGACAGCAAATTAACATGGGAACCACGCACATATTTGAAAACAGAAACTGGCCCATAATGAGCAACCTCCGTTACCACGTTGATTTGTCTGGATTAGGGATAAGCAAACCAATTTCAGAAAAAATAAAAATCACAACTCTTCCCCCACCAAAAATAACTAATAAAATGTTGCCCATTTTTAGACCCAAATTGACCATTTTTCAAGATTCAGAAATAATTTAATTTTTGCATCTATTTACACAGTAAAATTGTCTGTGGCCAGAAGTTTCAGACCTGATTCTGTTGCCCTACTCTGTGTTGCCACCCACACCTGTGTAAAACGTAGGCAGAGTGGGTATAAGTTGTTATCAAATCACAAGAGATTTACATTCACTTTGCACAGATGTAAAGGATTACATAAGAAACTTTGAGCTTTTTTTTTTTTCCCGCAGAGACAGGAGGTGTGGGTAATTCAGATCAACTCTTGATAAGCAAGCAATCTTCTGGATGGTTTTGCAAATCAAACCCAAGCTCTGAAACATCACTCATCACTGATCCAGAATCATATTGACAGATGGGGGGAAACCCCAAGTGCTAACCACACAAGAAGTTGTAAAGGGGTAACATGAGTTCTTCTGAGCATCAAAGCCCATAAATTATTGTGATGACCCAGGCCAGCTGGGTACAGCAGAGTAGCCCTATTGGGATCCGGGAAGTGGGCGGGCGAAGCCCGTCCACTGCTAAAGGATCCCCCCAGCCTAAGAGGGGGATCCACAGGACCTGGATACCAAATAATTCCGGGGGACAACTAATGAAATAACAGGGACAGGAGTGTGGTCAAAGGGTCAAACGAAAGGACCTGGATGGGGACACCGAAAAGAGAACCCCGGACGGCATGCACCGCTCCTCAAAGGCATCAAGGGAGTCAGAGGACACCGCCCAGAGGAACTCTGCCCGGATACGTGAACAGACCAAGGATCAGTACAGCAGAGTAGCAGAAGGCAGATATACTGGCCACTGGATTAAGTTTTCTGTTCCCTGACTGACCAGAGCAGGGGAGGCTCCAGGCTAATAAGAACACCTGACTCCAATTAACCTGCAAAGAGTCAGATGAGGCCATTAAGCTAATGTGACCACCTGACTCTAATTAAGGCCCCTCTGATACTATAAAAGGGCTCACTCCAGTCAGGCAGAGGGGAGCCAGAGGAAAGGAAGTGTGGCTGAAGGGCAAGTTAATGAAGATACCTTCAAGTCATTGGTAAGGGAGAAGTAGGAGAGCTGTGGGGAAGTTGCCCAGGGAAATGGAGCAACTCTGACAGTGAAAGATTGACTGCCAACAGCTACTAGCATTAGGGTCCCTGGGCTGGAACCTGGAGTAGTAGGTGGGCCTAGGTTCTCCCCCTCACCAACCCGCCACTACAGAAACACTTCCTGGGAGGGGAAAACAGGCCCCTGTCAGGACAGGAGGCTAAAATGTTTTGGTATAAAGCCATAGGAGCAATAGAGACTGGGAATTCTTTCACCAATCTCCTTGCCGGCTTATGACGAAAAGGGTTCAGTAGACTGTATTCCTGACCCTAGAGAGAGAAGGGCTACATGGAGGGTTGCAGTGAGCCTCTGAAGCTAGCATAAACCACCTGGGACCCACGGGGACAAGGTTGGAGCTCTGCCACATTATGTATTCACAGATTCAAAGATTATAAAGCCAGAAGGGACCATTATGACCATCATATGACCATTATGATCATCTAGTCTGATCTCCAGTATAACATAGGACATAGGACTTTCCTAAATTAATTCTTGTTTGAACCAGAGCTTTTCTTTTAGAAAAACATCCAATCTTGGTTCAAAAATTTCCAATAAAAGAGAATCCACCATAATTCTTGGTAAATTGTCCCAATGGCTAATTAGTTCCATTGTTAAAAAATTGCACCCTAGTTCTAATCTGAATTTGTCTAGCCTCCACTTCCAACCATTGGATCGTGTTATACCTTTGTATGCTAAATTGAAGCGCATTCTATTTTCAAGCTTATATTTCCCACGTAGATGCTTATAGACTGATCAAGCCACCCTTCACCTTCTCTTTGTTAAGCTAAATGGACTGAGCTCCATGAGTGTATCATTAGAAAGCATGTTTTTCAACCCTTTAATCATTTTTATGTCTCTTATCTGAACCTTTTCCAATTTATCAACATCTTTCTTGAATTGTGGACACCAGAACTGGACACAGTGCTCCATAACTAGGGCCCTGAGAAAACTGTGGCTTTTTTTTTTGTTAGTCTTTTAAAGAAAATTCACAGTAGTGTCACAGGTAAAGTAGCAAAATTTCAAAGAACGTGCACAGAACATAGTCAGTGAAAGGTCCCTGCAGCCCGTGCTGCCACCCCTTGGAACATGTGCTACAAGCCACATGCTGGAGAAGACTTGTAAGCGTGAATATCCACTTCCACCTCCCTGCTGAGGCCGTAGCTGTTCCAAGTGGCAGTGGTGCTGGCTATTGTGCCCTGCATAAAAACACCAGCCATTGAGTCCTCCCTTTATTGCCGCTCCGACATCACACAGCCACTTACTGTGAGCCACATCAACCACAAGACTGGCTTGTGCAGCTGCCTGCTTCTGCCTCCCCACTTGGGGGGTGTGTGGAAAGGGGGAAATCACAGGATTGGGTTAATTTCATAATTTCTGTGCAGTCTGTGAAATCACAGTTTTCTCAGAGCCTTATCCATAGTAGTCACACCAGTGCCAAATATAGCCTCTCCTTGTTCTTACTCAGCATTCCCATTTACATATCCAAGGATTGCATTAGCCACGAGGAGCCCATGTTTAGCTTATTGTCCACATCATGAATCCCCAATCTTTTTCAGAGTCACCGCTTCCCGGGACAGAGCTCCCCACCCTGTAAGTATGGCCAGCATTTGGCTGTACTGAAACACACAGTTTGTTTGCATTCAGCTTCACAAGTGATCCAGATTGCTCTGTATCAGTGACCGGTCCTCTTCACTATTTACCACTCCCCTAATCTTTATCTCATCTGCAAACTTGATCAATAATGATTTTGTTTCTCCTTGCAGGTCACTGACAAAAATCTGAAATAGCCTAGGACCAAGAACGGATCAGATCCCTCATAATCTTGGAAAAAGTTAGAGAAATATCTAAGAAAGGACAGTGCTCAGCAATAAAAAAAAATGGTTTCAGAGTAGCAGCCGTGTTAGTCTGTATTCGCAAAAAGAAAAGGAGTACTTGTGGCACCTTAGAGACTAACAAATTTATTAGAGCATAGTGAGCTGTAGCTCACGAAAGCTTATGCTCTAATAAATTTGTTAGTCTCTAAGGTGCCACAAGTACTCCTTTTTTTTTTTTTTTTTGAAAAAAAAATGGGTTAGAGATTTGAAACACTGCACTGGAAACAACCATCTAATGCAATAAAACTTTCCCTTAGAAATGCCCCCCTTGTATAGGGATTAGTATATCTAACTCTGACCTACTTATGCCACTACGTCCTATATCCTTTATAAAGAAGAAAATACATTTCAAATTAATGCACTGAGGTTATTAGGATTCAACTGACATCTACAGAGGACTAAAGATATGACAAGGGAAACTAAAACTAATATACACTTGCTCCTCTCACAAAGATGTCTTAAACCTCCCAATTTTCTTCTTATTTACAGTATGGTTACTAAAGCAATTATGTTGTCAGCATAAATTGTTGTGCACGTCAGATACTGCAAGAACTTCTGGAACCTACATTCATTATCATAACAAAATTCTGTGGTGGTTTTTTTTTTGGGTGGGGGGTGTTAAAATTGAAATACACAATATTGTTCTTCAAATGATTATCCAGCAGCACCTCTGTCTTTACATCCATCTTTGAGTCACTGTTTATCCGGGGGAAATAATATGTCTTGTAGTTATTAATGATCCCATAGAACTTTTTTCCAGAAGTAAGTGGGGTGTGAAGAATATATGCCAAGGAAGCCCGGATTGTTTTGATATCATCCAACCCAGTTATCAGTCTTATTAGTCATAAAGTTTTTTTTTTTTTAATTAGTGTCACCAAGATACAATGCCAATGTGGGAAAGTCAGAGGTAACTATCATCGTTTCAGTTTTGACCCCATGTCTCTTCAATAATTTGATGTGGTATTTGCCCACAATCTTATTCCACACATTAGAAACAAATACATCATACAGTTCCGCCTGCCTGCCCTACATTGATATCAAGAACACAGACTGACCTGAATTGCTGAAGAAAACCTAACTAGTATGGCTACCAGGAAGTATGAACATTCCCTCAGATGTAAATATTTATTAGCTAGAATTCCCAAGGATGCACCCAGTGCAAACACTCCTTCCAAGAAAACTCCCGTAAAGAGATGAACATAACCTACAGGATTTTTAGATTGATGAATTCTGACAGGAACAATCACCCTAACAAGACAAGGGAAGGGGAGAAGGGAGATGAAGCCCTTAGGGCTGCGATAGCTGTTTCTAGATTTCTCCTGGTGAGCTCTGTGGTTTGGTGTCCTTGCTGACGAAATCCCCCTCAGTCAGTATTGTAGGCTCATGAAGTCTGCTTTACCTGGATGAACTCTGTACAATTTCAGAGCTTGTCTGCCTAAGAACTTGGCCTATACAGAATTTTTGCAGTCTGTCCTTACAACATCTCCCAGTACAGCACATGTGAGGAGATGACCTTCACAGAAAATATTTTTTAGGAATTTACTATTCTCCTTTTCTCCTTTTGGGGTGATTCATCACAAGGGAGATCTAAGCCCACAATGTCTCTCCAGAGCAAGATCTCAAAATTAGGGCTGTCAAGCAATGAAAAAAAAAATTAATCACGATTAATTGTGCTGTTAAACAATAATAGAATTCCATTTATTTAAATATTTCTGGATGTTTTCTACATTTTCAAATATATTGATTTCAATTACAACACAGAATACAAAGTGCACAGTGCTCACTTTATATTTTTGCACTGTAAAAAACAAAGTATTTGCACTGTAAAAAAACAAAATAAATAGTATTTTTCAATTCACCTAATACAAGTACTGGAGTGCAATCTCTTCATCATGAAAGTTGAGTTTACAAATGTAGAATTATGTACAAAAAAACCTGCATTCAAAAATAAAACAAATGTAAAACTTTAGCACCTAAAAGTTCCATCAACCCTACTTCTTGTTCAGCCAATCGCTCAGACAAATAATTTTGTTTACATTTGTAGAAGATTACATTTGCTGCCTGCTTCTTGTTTACAATGTCACTTGAAAGTGAGAACAGGTGTTTGCATGTTACTGTTGTAGCCAACACCACAAGATATTTACATGCCAGATGCACTGAAGATTCGTATGTTCCTTGATCCTTCAACCACTGTTCCAGAGGACGTGTGTCCATGCTGATGACGGGTTCTTCTCAGTATCAGTCCAAAGCAGTGCAGACCAACGCATGTTCATTTCCATTATCCGAGTCAGATGCCACCAGCATAAGGTTGATTTTTTTTTTTTTTGGTGGTTTGGGTTCTGTAGTTTCCACATCAGAGTTTCTGTTGTTTCCGCACTGCTCTTTTAAGACTTCTGAAAGCATGCTCCAAACCTCGTCCGTCTCAGATTTTGGAAGGCACTTCAGATTCTTAAATCTTGGGATGAGTGCTGTAGCTATCTTTAGAAATTTCATATTGGTTTCTTTGCATTTTGTCAAATTTGAAGTGAGGAGGAAGGCCTATAGTGAGGCAGAAAGTTTTCTTAAAATGAACAACATGTGCTGGGTCATCATCCGAGACTGCTATAACATGAAATATATGACAGAATGCAGGTAAAACAGAGCAGGAGACATACAATTCTCGCCCACAGAGTTCAGTTACAAATGTAATTAATGCATTAATCTTTTAACGATCATCATCAGCATGGAAGCATACCCTCTGGAATGATGGCTGAAACATGAAGGGACATAAGAATCTTTAGTGCATCCGGCACGTAAATATCTTGCAACGCCACCTACAACAGTGCCATGCAAACACCTGTTCTCACTTTCAGGTGACACTGTAATTAAGATGTGGGCAGCATTATCTTCCATAAATGTAAACAAACTTGTTTCTCTTAGCAATTGGCTGAACAAGAAGTAGCACTGAGTGTACTTGTAGGCTCTAAAGTTTTACATTGTTTTGTTTTTGAGTGCAGTTATGTAACAAAAAATACATTTGTATGTTGAACTTTCATGATAAAGAAATTGCATTACAGTACTTGTATGAGGTGAATTGAAAAATGCTATTTCTTTTGTTTATCATTTGTACAGTCCAAATATTTGTAATAAAAAATATAAAGTGAGCACTGTACACTTTGTATTCTGTGTTGTAATTGAAAGTGATATATTTGAAAATGTAGAAAAACCTCCAAAAATATTTAATACATTTCAATTGGTATTCTATTGTCTAACAGTGCGATTAACTGTGATTAATTTTTTTAAAATCACGATTAATTTTTTTAATTGCAATTAATTTTTTTGAGTTAATCGCGTGAGTTAACTGTGATTAATCGGCAGCCCTACTTAAAATATTAAGGATTTTTATCAGCTTATTTTGAGATCCCTTTACCTTGTAACTCAGGCTCTGATCTGGAGACCTGACCTTCTTCCCATAAGGGTGAATTTGACTGCTCCTGCTTCTGCCTCACTATGGGCCTTCCACCTCACTTGGTCCAAAGAACATAAGGTTCATGGGGACAACAAGGATGGGGCTCTTTCTTCACCCCATTGGGTGAGGTACCTAGGTACATACATGTTGGACATGTTTCTCCCAGCTGAGTCCTGGCTCAGATTCAGAAAGGAAAATACAGAAGTCTGGATGTGAGTGATATGACCTGCTCTGGAGTGTAAGGAGCCACCCAAGGATGTCCTGGGGGATGAATACATTCCCATTTTGGGCTCAGATTTCTCCACTTTGGTTTGGCTGCTTGTGCACCTCCCCTCAACTTTAAAGTCTGTTGATTTAAGGGCCATAGCAGGGCATTCCAGAACAAGGGCTCTGATCCATGAGCTGAGATCCTAGGGAGTCAGCCATTCTCAGACGTTGGATCTCTGGTGCCTGAGGAGCCTTCTCAGGGTTCCTTTCATTCACCAGTCTCTAGCACAGAAGGTCCCGGGGAATTATTGTTGAAGCTACGTACAGGTTGTCTGTGTGAGGTCTGCTGAGTGTAAAGGCTGGGTGAACCCCTGGTACACAGAAAATATGGCCAGGTGGATGATGGTGGTTAAATACCTCTCACTCCTCTTACTGATGCTGAGTGTCTCTGCTGTGTCTGAGGTGTCTTCCAAACTATTACTTCTGGTCATAAGGTAGTCAGGTGGGAAGGGATGGTACAAGCAGGAAAAGGGTCTACAGTTAGCTCCAAGGTGATTTTATACCCATTCCTGCATTGCTCTTTCCTCCTAGGAAGAGGGATCATCTCTAGCTAAAAAATGTCCTGTCCAGAATATACTGGGCAGTGGTTCAAAAGCATGCTATTAATCTCCGACAAATCCTGGTCCAAAGAAAGGATACAAATGCATAAACTGTGGGAATGTCCAAGATTCAACTATTCTGGCAGATCAAAGAGAGAATTCAATTCATTTTTAAATGTGACATACAATGCTGCTAAAATATTCATACTTGGAAATACAGCTCTACTGAACACAGTATATTATATGAACAAACAATCCAGGATATTCAGAGCCACTATGACAGCTACATAGCTAATCTTTCCAAAATGGAAGTAACACTCTGCCTAATGCAGAACAAATGTTTGTAACTTACCAAATCTAAGAAAAATTTAGAAAGGACTCCTTGCTGGTGTTTAAAGGAAATTCACATTTTACAATCAGACCTAGAACACTTTTCTATAATGGCATGGAAGGGACCCATGCAATCACAGGTAGAAATATAATAAAACTAAGTACCCGCAAAGACAGATTGATTAGATTTTTACTTATCATCAGAGTTGCAAATACGACTCCTTATTTCAATAATTTCAGACAAAGAATGATGTTCTGAATTTCTATAATATATTTAATCTGAGAATGAGTGGCAGTCAAATATTGCTATGGTATAAATACCTGGGGGTGAAGACAGATACATAGAATAACTTTAAGCAGCACAAGTACTATTTTCCAAATCTCGTTGATATCCTGTCGTCTAACATTCTCTGTACCGAGGAGTAAACAGACACAGAAACTGACTTGCCACAACCAGTTGAGAGCTGGAAAAGGAAGTCCTGACTTCTCAGTCCTTTAGCCTATATTAAGGTCACACTGCCTCCCTATTGACTCGTTAGTGTAATTAAAACTAGAGGTGGGCTAAGAGAGAGCTGTCAGAAGCAGGTCTGCATATGTGGTTCAAGAACCACAGTGCTAGCACATAAGGAAGTGGGGGGAAAGAGACATAGGGAGCCCGTTCCTCACACACAAGCAGAAGGGCAGGGATCTCTCCATAACACTCCAGAGAGCTAAGAAAGTAGGCCAGTTAATTTCCCCAATGGGAGATTGTGTGCTGGTTGGGGATTTCCAGCCCACTCCCCCTCTCACCCCAAACTGTCTAGCACAGAAAGCGCAAACTGATGGAGCATGTACTCATTTTCACATAGGGAGCACAGTGCATTTTACTATGTGTCCCTGTGGAATCCTGCCCAGACTAGTAGGAACCCTACAGTTTAGGATGTACAAGACAGAATCTGTGCTCATCAGGATTTATTTTTCAATATCAATCCATCAGTCTTCTTTGTTTAGAGGGGGTCCCTCCCAGTCAGGGTGCCCTTATCATTCCAAAATGATAGCTTCTTGCTTATGATAGGAAACAGATGTACAGCCAAATACTGCTCTTACTTTCAATGGGATTATATACCAATGTGAAAGCAGATTATGGTCAGACATGTATTATGAATAGAGCAATGAGCACTCTGTATGGCATTCATCTGCTTTATAGCAAATAAATAGTCTTAAAGTCTTCTAAGAAATTAGTCTGAACTCAGTTGCAGAGATATAGGGTTAATATTGGAGATGAACTACACAAAAGTTCCCTTGCTCACTGTTGCAGCTGTAGAAGCCTTCAGGTAAGTTACCTAGATAAGAATTATCTGGAGCTAGTCTAATTCCACTGTGCTCAGAAATCTAACAATCAGTGCATCATTTGTGGAGAATCTGCTGAAGTTCCAGAAAAACTCCAGCAAAACCTCAAAGGTGAGCAGAGCTACAAGAAATGGGGATTTGCTTTGTAAATATACCACAGGCACCACTCAGTGAGCGAAGAAAATAGAACCCAAAATACCCCTCCTACTACCAGTTGACTAGAATGGGAAAGTGGCTGACTATGATATCTGGTCAGAAATTTATTTTTAACAACTTAAAATTGGAGAGTTAATTGTATTTGGTAAGTGCTACCGGCAGCAATTCATGAGCTGACCAACAAATTATCTTATTTATCCATCAGGTGTCAGAGGATCACACAAGGATGGAACCCAAAGAATTACATTCCGAATGGTATTCTTGAACAAAGCAAAACACAAAAAGCATTCAGCTTCTCTTGAAGATTTCTCCAGGCCCTCCAACACCTACCACACATACTATTCAAACAAAAGGATTCCTCCATCTTAGGTACTTTTCCACTCCTTGTCTGGAAATGATCAACCTTATAAATCCATTCCAATATCATACTCGGAACAGGAAGGTCTGAGTCGCCCAGGATTTAATAAAAGCGGCAAAGAGTCCTGTGGCACCTTATAGACTTACAGACGTATTGGAGCATAAGCTTTCGTTGGTGAACACCCACTTCGTCGGATGCATGCTTTTATAGATCCAGACTAACACAGCTACCCCTCTGATACTTGACACCAGGATTTAATGAAGTTTGTGTTTAAATTGAGAAAAATTAATGCACTCACATTAAACTTGGACACTGTTTAACCTGAAATGGATTGAAAAAATGCTGCTCCATTGACGTGCAAAACAATTGTTAGTATATTGCTACTCAAAATTACATATGCAATGGGCACAGTTATGCCAAACCACTCAAACAATAAAAACCAAGCTAATTTTCAGAGATTTACATATGTTCCTCAAAGATAGATATTTCAAGCTCACAACATATTCACCAACCAAACTTTAATTAGAGATACAGTTATAACACAATACGTTCCATGGAAGGAGATCTTCTATTTACATCTGCATATGTGTATTTCACTCACTGATTCCCAGGTGCTTCGTACCCTCCTCACTAAAATTTTGTTTAGTTATGAAGTTAGTGCTAAATATTAGAGCTTGAGAGAGATGTAAAATGTACTGTACAAATGCAAAAGGAAAGCTCTGTAGCTTGTGGTGGTTTCCCAAATGAAACTTCTTCCACCTATATCTACGTCCGATCATTTTGCTTTCAGATATACCTCAAAATGGTGTAGTTAAGTAGGTATGGAAGACAGGTATGAGAGATAGTAAAAGATCTAAAACTACAGATAGATTTCCACATGCGTATAGAGCATTCCATTAATCGGAGGCGATTCCCAGACTCCAACAGCACTCCATACAGGAATAAGGGTTCACAAATTCAGATCTATTGGCAGGAAAAGGTAGTGAAGGTAATCACTGTTAACTAAGGTAGTATGATTAAGAGAGGTAACTATAGAGATGCAGTGAGGGTACTGCGATTAGCTCAAGTGTTAGCTAACAGTTATACTATTAATTTCAAAGTGCAAAGGTTGAATTCAGTTGATTCCCACCCAGAACACCAATGTTCAATGCTGCATTTTGACAGTCATCTCTCAAACACAACTCTCATTGACATCAATGCCCAAGAGGGGATTTTTTTCAGAACGGGGCCCATATATTGTAGAACTTCCCTAACGTTGATGAGCAGCAGTCACCCTCATAAAGTCAGCATTTGCCAGCAATTTGGGAATCTGACTTAGTAAGGACTGAGCAGAAACTAAAGACAAAACTGTTGCCTCCCCTTAGATACGTGTGCAGTTGGAGAAGGTGGAGACGTGGGCGAAGAAGGAGCTTCTCTCTCCCTTCTGCAGGCTGCATAATGGGTCCAGAACTGCAGCCCTTCTGCTCCGGTGAGCATGGCATCACTAGCAAGTTACTGCCAATTGAAGCAATTTGCTAGAAAGAAGGCAGTAAGGACATGTGGAGACACAGTTCCACTCACCTCACACACCAGCTGGCCTGTCACGCAGCAGGGAAAAGTATCTTGCATTCCATAAAGGAGTGGCACAGACTATTTTCCCCCCAGTGCAAATGCAGAGCTCCAGAAGACACTCTTGATCCCTAGGCCCTGTGCAGAGCCATGCCACCCTGACTATGGGCCCTGTGCTATTAGCACAATGTAGCCTTGAGTAAGGACCTCAAGAATGTGCCATTAATGTTAGTGAAATAATAATGATGGGGCACTTTTAAGAGAAAGGTATCCCAGCTTGTTTTAAGAACTGTGCATAAGAGCTTTCACAGAATACTCCAACCGTGAGGTAAAAATTAGTAATTCTTACCAGCTGAAAGAGCCATTTTAAATTTCACACATTGTTGAAGGGAAGCCAAAAGAATGACAAGAAGAACAATGTGAAATCTCCAATATAGCAGAAATAAAAACAAATATCAGGTTATAGACTACAGGGCACGAGGCAGGATTTCGATTTACAGAAGGCTCCCTGTCAGAGCTGGATGTCTACCTCCAAATATCCATTAAAAGCCTACAACATTAATTACGAATGGGAAAAGATAAAGAGTTCAATTCATTTTGTTATTTTGTTCCAGGCAGTTCATGGCTGTCAGTTTAACTTTAAAAGAGGCCCACAGAGAAGATAACCCTGTAAAGAGGATAACTTGGAACTTAAAAAAAAAAAAAAAAAAGTGTACTTACCCCACATATGGTTCTAACAGATGTGGTTTTAAATTACCTTTGGGACCTAATAATGTTTTTTGAATGGACTGAATGCTAAATACTTGGCTTCTCCTATGACAGACATGAACGTTCAGTGGTTTAAGCAGAAAACTCCCCATTTGTGTCTTTAATTGGCACGCTTTTCATTTTCAGCCCACATTGGTCAACGTGATTTAATACTTTGGGCTGTAATCCCCTCACCAGCAACAAAAAAGATGAAATAGTTTTAAAGAAATAAAACAAAACAAAACAAAAAAATCTTGTAAACAATACCAGTCTGACTGCATTGTTTCTTACACAAAACAACAACTCTAGCCGCCTGCAATGGAAACTCACCAGAGAGGACAGTGGAGGAAGAAAAACGTTAAATAATTCAAAGCCACTAAAATCAAGTCTGATATAGGTATAATAATAGTTACAAAATACCATGCTATACATGTTTTCATTACAGGAACTTTGGCTTACTTGAAGACATAGGAACCCCCACCCTACCTAGGGTGACCAGATGTCCTAATTTTATAGGGACAGTCCTGATATTCAGGGTGTTGTCCTATATAGGCACCTATTACCCCCACCCCCATCCCGATTTTTCACATTTGCTATCTGGTCACCCTAAACCTACCACTAGTCCATTCTAGCACCCTTCATTAATCAGGCATTCACAATCCCATCTATTTCCACACCAGCATTCAGATTTTCATAACGATTTGATGTTGCTGTATTGAGGCAAAGAGCCCTGCTCCTTTGCACAAGATAAGGGCCTGATCCAAAGTCCATTAGAGTCCATGGAAGTCTTTGAATTAAATAGGCTTTTGATCTGGCCCTGATTTAGGCAAACTGCCTAATACCAAACCCCCTGCAAATTGTGCGTTGCAGAGTGATGGGATTACTACAACCAACTTCCTGTGATTCCACCCCCTCCCCACCCCTGCCACCCCAAATAAATAAATAATAAAAATCTTCAATGTCACATTGTCCACTCCCATATACAGTCTGAAAGATGGGCCTTTCTGAAATATTCCAGGGAATATGACGTAAGCGACCATGTAACCTGTACCATTTCTGCAAAGGTTACTCAACGTATTTTTGTTTGCATAGAGGGGAGGGACAGAGAAACAAATCTGAGCATCAGTGAAATGAAGAGGGTGCACACTCATTTTTATCAGCATCGTGCGTTTCTGAAGTGTGGGGAGGAAGTAATAATAATCCAGACCATTTTGTTCCATGCACAGCATAGATGTTACATTATTTTTATAGCTCCACATTCTTGGGGGGAAATGGAAAACCAGGCAATCTCAACAGGACTAGTATCCCAGTACTTGACAGAAGTTGATAAGATCCTGTCCCTCTTCCCCGCCCCCCAGTCACCTCTGATTACTTTGCTTTTTGTTCCTTTCTTCCAGCTAGACACTTGCTGCCTGATTATCTCAGAAGAAGACATAAAAGCAAAAAATTTTCAACAAAACATTAAATTATGCAGAAGACATAAAATCATGCAAAAACAAATGATGCAGGTGCATAATAACGCAATTCCCTGGAGCGTGTGATCGGCAGCTTCTAGCACAGACATCTGCAAACAGTTGACATTTAAAGGCTTAGGTGGGGTATTCACTAGAAAAGAGAGGCAGATGGGGGCCACTCCAAGATGAACCATTTCTTCTTCTCTCCAACCCCAAATGATACTATCTCCAGTCCTACAATGGGCCCCATGGAGACAGACTCCTGCACTCATATTCAGCTCCACAGAAGGCACTGCGGTTCCATGTGAGAGCAAGTGTTTGCCTGATCAGAACTGACTGGGGGATAAGATCCTAAACAGAATCTTGGAGAGTATCAGTAACTTTCAAACCCTGCTGACCTTGAATCTAGTCGTCAGATTAATATGTTTAGCAGAATTAATTTTAATGGGTCGATATGTTCAAAAGGTTTGGGTTTTTTTTAAAATCAATCATGGTGGAATTTTCAAAACACATTACTTTGAAACTTTCAGGCCAAAATTTTCAAGGCTAGGTACCTAAGTAGGGTGTCTCAACCTGTAGACCCAAAAATGGAGTCACCCCAAATCTGTAATCGCTTTTAAAAGTTTGCACCACCTTTACATTAGATAATTTAGTCGAATATGCATGTACTACTGAATCTCCTGCATTCCAGGGTTTTATGTCCCAATGCTTTTCATAAGTAGCCAGTAATTTTGGGTCCCCAGTATGAGACACATTGGACCTATTGCTTTACAGGTGCCAAACACCCACAGTAAACACTTCAGTAAAAAACAAAGGCATCCAAATTAGGGGCCCTTTTTGGAAACAAAGGCTTATGTGACTTGTCCAAGGTCACACAGCTAATGTATTGCAGAGAGGTGAATACAAGCCAGATCTCCTGATTCCCATTTCCAGGCCTTCATACTAAGGCTATCTTCCCTCTTCTTTGTCACCCAGAGATGATATTTAGCTTTGTTTTTCTAACCTTATAAATTATGACAATATTCTTTTAATGGTGGAATCACATTAACAGGGTTTACAAAGGAATAGTGGTGTCTCGGCACAGTTCCATGCATTAGCAATTTCCTTCCTCTACCTGTTTATACATATTTTCCACATGTGTTTAAAACGTGACCCCTAGTTTTAGAGAAGAGATTCTCTCAGTATTTCAGTTTGTGATCGTCACGTACCTGTACTGGGACCCAGCATGCAATACACAGCTGAGGAATCATACGTCTTGGAAAAATCCCAACATCTGAATGTATTTAAGAGATAGTCCACAGTAGTAATGCTACAACAGCACACAGAAATCCTGGGACAACAGGGAGTAAATAGCAAATGGAGATGGAAATAGTCATCGTGATGGGGTGAACTGGCCTTAGCTCATTACCAGTAACTATAGAAGTTTTCTCCCCATTCAGATCTCACACAGGTGTTCAGGATCAAGTAATGAGGAAAGGCTAGAGACACAATGCACTGCTCAAAGGGAATACCGGAAATGCTTAACAATAGAAACAAGAAGCCCAAGGAAAAACCCAGCTACTCAGTGGAGGAAAGGGGAAAAAAAAATAACTTTTGAGATGGCAGAACACTACATCCAGCGGTTACAAGCTGAGTTGTACTGTGGGCTGCAGGAGAAGGAGAGCACTTTCTGTTCACATTCATCACATTTTGCTTTGTTGATAATGTTTCTACTCAGACAGCATGCAGAAAATCAAGAATGAAAGCCTGAGTCTGCTTTTTCATTGCCCAGCCAGCTGATCCTCTCCAGAAGCTTCTACTCACAAGGTTCAACCCCTCGGTTAAGACAGTCCATTCTCCTATTGAGTACAAGTGATCCACAGTGAGCCCGACTGGCTAGTTAAGGAGAAGCAATGGATGGCCATTATGGGAGTGACAAAAAGATCTCAACCACGAATGACATAAGACAGAAGAAAATGTAAGCAAGTTTTCCTCAGTACTTCACAAGGATAGCCACCTTTTTGGATGGAGTGGGAAGATACAAAGAGGACAACGAGGCCTTGCTTCTAAGCCACCCTAAGGTCCTACTACGACACTTTGGCAGCATATAAGGGCCTTAAAGTAAGTGTAAACATAACTGCGGCTCATTTTAAGGCACCTTTACACTGCCAGAGCCATGTGAAGGGAACTTCTGTGTAAAAAGAATCAGGCTTGCAAAACTGCCATGAAAATTTACAATCCCAACCACAAGATTTAGTAATCCACCCTTAACAGGAAGTTGAAGATTAAAAGAAAAAACTAATGAAATACTTTCACACATTTTTGTCATTTGTCTGTGATTTCTAATCATCAAAGTTATTGTAAGATGAGGGCACGGTCATCTAAATGAGGATTCTTCTGACAGAAGGCGTATGAACACAGAGGTGTGAGGCCGGGCAATTTGCGTGATTGCTATGTCAATGCTGCTTCTCTTGGGATTTCTTTCCTTTTAATCCCATTCTACAAATCCTGCAATGCTGGATCCCTTTGATGCAGCTTTGTCTGATTCTCATTAATTGCATTCCTTCTTCACCAGGAAGCTTGAGTTTTGTTACCTGCTAATATATATACACGAGTGTTTGTGTGTTTATATATAAACTATACACAGATTGGCAGATGACAAAATGTCAATTTTATTTTACATATACGATTAATAGGTGGGACTGGTAATGTTGCCTATTAAGGTTGCCCAACACTTCCCATTATAAAACCCAATTTTCAGTTGCTTATAACTTGGTCAAACTACCTGTTCAGGCTGAGACTTCCCATGCTGGGTGTCTGCCTGAGGCTGATTGCTCCGTCGGAACAGTTGAGCTGTTTCCAACAAGGAGGCTAGGGAAAAACTATACTGTGTTGGCCATCCTAAAAATTCTGGTGGCCTCTTTGTTTGAAATGCTCTAGCACCTGATGTTTTGGAGTTGGGACTTGAAATCTGCCATAGGAGAGGCCATTGTGTCGGGGGCATCCTTTTTGCTATCCCCACAGAAACCCACACAAATTTGGTTACATTATAAGCCTTTGAAAAAAAAAAAAATCACAGTTCACCCATTGTTCACTAGAGACTTGCTAGAGCTTAACAGCTGAAATTTCCAAAGATCCCATCCATGTGCGGGAGGCTCCAGCACGGGGCTGAGCATGACTCTCCCTGCAGTTGTGGCTCTGGGCTGCTGAGGCTCGTGCCAGGTCCCGGAACTGAGTGGCAGGGAGACCATCTTGCCTGCGTTCTCTGTGCCCCCCTCTGTTGGTGCCCAAACAGTATGGAGGAGGAAGTTGTCTGAGTCAAATGCAGAAATGGGGGGTTGAAGAGCCAGACCTAGAAGGGGAGTAGATTGGGACAGGGAGCTGAGGGTGGGGAGAGTTAAGAGAGAAACTGAGACTGGAATCCAGAGAGCAGAAGCTGGGACTGGCTGGGCAAGGACAGGAAAGGAAACAGCATGAGACTTGGATCAGATGAGGAGCTGGGTGGGGTAGGGAGATTGGGACTGGCTGAACAAGGAGATGGAGAGTAGGAGGCAGTGGTGGGGAATGATGGCATGGGGAGGGGATGCAGATCAGACAAAGAGCCAACTTCCATATGTGACCATGTAATTAAAGACTTATAATGCATATGCACAAGGTGGCCAAATTAAGAGTGTACAAGCAACCTTAATTCTGGCATTTCTCATTGTGTGAGTGCTTGTCTTTGCAAGTTCAATAATGTCCTTTTAACATAGGTTGCGCTTTTTTTGAGAAAAAAAAGACACCGTAGTATTCAATAATAAATTCAAACCTAAAATCAATGGACAGTCAAACATCCACCAACTTCATGTTTTATATTGCTGTACTAGTAGTACATATGCTGCCAATACTCCAGTCTTAATTGTAGCAGTGAAGCAGAATCTTGAACCATGACAGTTTTCCTATACTGTAGAAAATACCACTGTACAAAAGCTTGAGGTGATAATGAAATCTAATTGAATTCTCTCAATTTAAATAGATGGATAAATGTGAATTGGTAAGTGTGGCTCAGCAGGCCTGTCCACCTAAATAGGCCATCAGCAACTTCTCCCGCTGTTTTTTTTCTAATCTCGTTTAAAAGTAGGATATGTCAAAACCTAAAAGCAAATCTGATCTTGGAATCAGAAATCTGAACTGTCAACTTTATTCATTTTTTTCCTTCTGCTGATTGCCAATATATTCATCCACCCTATGACTCAGCTCGGCAATCAGACATCAAGAACAAACATTTCAATAACCAGAACTCTCCTTTAGAGGATCTTATCATAAAAAAATAGTTCTGCCAATGTTTTCTGTTAATGGTATGAGACGGAGCATGACTCCACCTTTAGAACAAACAGCTTCATTCACAGCAAGTGTATATGCTAGGCATAAGGTTTTATGTGCATCAGGATCAAACTTCTCAAGGAATGTAAACTTTCTGCAAGAAATATCTGTCACTTAATATAGCCAAAGAAACTTGCCCTAATATTCATATTTCAACTATACTGCTGGCTTAATTTGTTTATTGGAAACAATTATTCAAGAGAGCTGGAGAAGAAAATATTTAAAGGAAATAATTGGACTATCAGCATAGTGACAGTGGAATGGCACAGAGGAATGTAGATCCGACTTTTTTTTGCTTGTACAGAACTACATATAACAGTCTACAATAACACCTCTTCTTCTGAACTAGGGAGATTAGGTAAAGAAAAAATTTTCACTCTGATTTTTTTTTAATCTATCAAAGTGGAAATACATTTTTAAAGACTATTTTATTAGAAGCTTTTCCTCTGAAACATATTGGTCAAGAAGGATCCATGAATATCCAATTCACTGGCAAGTAGCGCATGTTATTCTGTCAAAGCGCCCAGAAATGCCAATCTGTCGGATCAAAGCAGAAACAGAATATTTTACCTTTAGTTATAATAAGCTAAACTTAGAGCTTGTAACAGAGCAAGTAACTATCAGTCTTTAAATCTGAACGGACTGATTTACAGAGTTCATCTCTTTGAATCAAACCAGGGAAAGGCAATTTCAAATTCTGTTGTTTCAGTTTTATATATTGTATATTTAAAAACACATAGACACACACAATAGGGGTCTGTTTGAGTGTTCAAGCATCCGGTGCCAAAAGATAAACAGAGAAAGTAGTGATAATAAAGAAAGAAAAGGAAACAGGTTTGTTGTTTATTCAACTATTATTTTTGCAGTGAGTGTTAAAAATGGCATTGATTTTAAATTCTAATAAGAAATCATTCATGTCACACAACATTAATTCTTGCCAAATCTTTCTCATCGTTCTATTACTTAAATATTTGTAACTTTTGATCTGGAAACATCAAGTTACATAAGATTGTGGTTCTGCTCCCTCGCAAGGATGTGGATTCTGTCAGAAAACGAACCACCGAAGCAGAAATTCTAACAAAACTGGAAATGACTTTCCTGGGAAGGAGGAGGATAGTTTTGTTTAAGTATCTCAGCTATTTTTAAGTGGAACCAGTCAGTGTTTTGTTTTCTTGGGTAGAAAAATGGTATAATGCCAGGTTGAAAAAAATATGGGCAGCCTATTTTAATTGAAGCATTGCACACATTGGAGAAGGAGAGAAATGACATTTCAGGTTATAACGTACCCTAGGGAGAAAAAAAGAAAAATCCTCACATCACAAGTACACCCCTTAAACACAATGAGAATCAGTATTTCAATTATCATCATGCTACCTGCACACAAAAATAAAGTGACTGCATTTTAACTAGTCAAGTAAATTAATTAAGTTAGAGGTACTGCAGAAACAGAGAATGCAACTTCGTCTCTCCCAAGCTCCCTCTTCCTGCAACCCGCCAAGAGAAGAGAGATGGCATTTGCCCTCTCCCACCAGCTTAACAAAATCGTCAGAGAATGGCACGTTCCTCCCACTCCCCCCGAAAAAAAAAATCAGACAAGCAATTTTCCTCTCATCCACCCTTTATTTTCCCCAGTAGCCTTCCTTTCTGCCAGACCCTCTAAAATTAGTGAAAGCTAATTTCTCCTCCCCCCTCAGCTCCTCGCCAGCTTTCAATTAAAAAGAAACCCTTGAAGAAAAACTTGCCTCCTTTTCTCCTGCCATGGAATATTAAAGACAGCTCTCCCCCCTACCCCCACCGCTAGCCCTCCCAAAAACGTATCTGAAAACACCCCCTCCCCCCAAAAGGGGACTCTTTCCCACAGAACACATACACAGAAAGTATGGGTGAGCTACAGAAAGAGATCTCAGCAGGATCCCCTGTATGAGCAGAGCACATGTTAGAGCTGTAGCTGGAGCTCCCTGTTGCAGTGGCTTTTGGAGGGAATTAGGCTGAGGGGCAAAGAGGAAACAAGTTGTTTGCAAACACCCCTCACCTCAGCTCTACACAGACCTCCTGCCTCTTTTCCAGGAAGATCCATGGCAAAACAGTGGACCCAATCCGAGGTGAGCAAAAACACAAGTAGTGCCTAAACGCTTATAGAAAATGCCCCGTCCACACATACCCTCCCCACAAGCCTCTCACACAACCCCAAATCTGCTAGAAGCCAACACCAGTCATTTCTTTGCACAAGCATTTGCTTCTCAATCGCATTGTTAAGGATCATGAGAGCAGGAAATCCTAATGGCCCTGAACAGCCTGAGCTAGCAGGATTTATCCAGCAGCACATAAGAGGCTGGGATCGAAGAATCTAACTGAGGGACTTGTGACTGTTACAAAATAGCAAACACCAGGATGTCCTTATCACAAGCAGCATCACAAAAGTGGGCCCAGCCCCACTCTTCTCAGTCCTTGCTTTCTGGGGGGGGGGGGGGAACACAACTGTACGGGTCAGAGGGATTTTCCCCTTCTATCATACAGACAAAAATACATGCTAGTCTGGTTTCTTCATCAGAGCCTATAAAGTGTTACAGGCTGACATGAAGGGGGAGGCATCTGACTCTGAAATGGCCAATGAAATAAATTCAATACAAACTACTGATTTAGGACCATTCTCCCACAAATTCTCCCCAACCCCCACCCAAAGAGAAGAATCTGTGTTTACTGTGGCTGATATCCTGCCCTTGACTTCTTGTTCCTTGGTCCAACATGGGCACAATGTGCCTGGGTGCTGCTGGCACACGTGACTGTGGTATTTTACAGGTGTATATGGTAGATCCTGGGTACTGCAGACACAGATAGTGTACACATTGGAAACGGAACACTTTCCATGTGGGGGGGAAGGGCTATGCCAGAAGTAAACTATTTGATTGCGACCAGATATGCAGAAAAATAGGAGACTTGGGTTGGCTAGAGCATGTTATTTGTGCTCCCCAATTTCTTCAACCTATGGTCCAAAGCACCATAACATGTGATGAGCTGCACACCAAAGCACAAGTGAATGTGTAAAGGACACAGCCAACTTCAACTTTTTTTTGCATCATGACCTTAACTCTATTTTAAAAGTTGACTGTTAAAAACTCATTGAAAAAGTCAGGGAGGCAGGTGTGAGGAAGGTGTAAAACCATAATGAACAAAACTTTCCTGAAAGCACAGGAGCGGAGCAATCTGCAACCCAAAGACTGGAAAGTTTTGCATCAAATATTTTGGCAGATCTATTTTGAACGTATGAATAAATACGTTAAAATGTGCTCATAATCCAGCCAATAAACTGGAAAAGACAGTAACAAATACATATTTTCTAATCATTTTCAAAATATGTACCATTTCTTAGTGATTGACCCATAACGGTTTTCAACCCAAGATAGTCCAGTGTTATCCTGTAAATAAATAGCTCCACATGTAACTTTATGACATTTCTTTTAGAAGCACTGCACATATGTTACAGTTGCCACTTTCAAAGTTAAATATCACAGCAATTTTATACCATAATAGATTTTAACAAAATACATAAATAGCGCTAAGAAACGTGATTAAGGAGCCAGTGTGTTCTGTTATGTAATCACATTTCATGTTTTCCATATCCAAGTTGTTTAAAACAGAAATCTTAAAAAAAAAAGGAAAATCAAACACAAAAAACCAGTTCCCCACCCCAAATCTCTTCAAATATGCCGAACTATTTGTGGGGACGTTGGAGGGGCATGGGGGGGTGGGGAGCAGGGGTTTAAATATAATTGCCAACACATTCCCAAATTGTAATCTGGCAGATTGAAAAAAAAACAAAAAACAAAAACACAACCTGAGAAATCCACCCTTTGGAAAATGTGGAACACCAAGCACAACTCTAACACCGATCCAAATGTAAACACACACCCACGGACGGGGAGAGGGGCGTAGGGGTTAGAAGAGGGGACTGTGACCATATATAAATGGCACCCTCTTTTGGCGGATATCACTGATTACTAAAGAAGCAAGCAAACGAACAACATGCATAATAAA
Source organism: Dermochelys coriacea (assembly GCF_009764565.3). Classification (NCBI taxonomy): domain Eukaryota; kingdom Metazoa; phylum Chordata; order Testudines; family Dermochelyidae; genus Dermochelys; species Dermochelys coriacea. The sequence goes on from NC_050068.2 coordinate 16,654,338, forward strand.
TAATAGATCTCGCAACCCGGGCAAGGTCGCCGGCAGCCTTTCTGGGGTGGGGGTGGGGGTCGCCTGACACCCTCGCCGGCCCAGACGCGTTGGAGTGGAGGCGGGATGGGGGGGGGGACTCTCCCAAACACCCCCAAGAGGAACCCTAAGTCTTACGGGCCGGGATCCAGCCCAGCATCTTCCGACGCGGGGCTCTGCTGAGCCACGAGCTCTGCCTGACTGGACCGAGGCTGCAAACGGGGCGCTAGGAACCGGGAGCGGGGAGCAGCCGCCAGCGTGGGTCTGCGAAAGGCAAGAGGGAACCAAGCCGCGCAAAGGCTTTGCGGGGGGGCTCTTTTCACAATGCATGGAAAGTCACCGGGGGGGGGGGGGGGTTTTAAAAGTGCCTTGCTGCCCGAAAAGGGGTTTTCTTGGGGCGGGAGGAAAAGAGCGGCAGATTCAGCCAGCTCCGGGGGCACGGTGTTCCCCAAACCCGAGGACGTGTGTGGCGCGGGGGGGGGGCAGAAGAGAGCGAGCGAGAGACAGAGCGAGCTGGTGGAGGAGGGAGAGAGAGACACATGCACTTTTCCCAGCGACACGCCAGCTTACCATGTCTGCGGGCTGCAACGCCGCTTCTCGGTGCGGCTCCCCCGCGCGATCCCAAACGGGGCAACTACAGCCAGGCTCGGGGGCTCAAGCCTCAGGCGGCTCCACAACGCCACCGCTGCTCCGGCTTCTTCCCAGGCGGAGAGGTCTCCCGGGCAGGGACTGGCCAAAATAAGCAGCTGCAATCCAAAGGCTTTTATTTAAAGCTCCCCCCCCCCGCCTCGCTCGCTCCCTTACACCCCTCCACGGAGAGCGAGCCCCGCACAGGTTACATGAATGGGAGGCAGGAGCCAATCCTGCAATGCCAGGGAATGACAAGCACCCAGGCTTTCGAAGCTGGTCTGCACCACGCAGGCGAAAAGGGAGGGAGGGAAGGGAAGGGAAGGGAAGGGCAGGCTCCACTCAGGTGATGCTTCCATTTGCCGTCTGGCAGCGGCAGGCAGCCCCAGCCACGCCCGCTCCGATTTGGGGGTGTGCTCCTCCCTGGCAATATTTCGGGGGTTGTCTCCCTGCAGCGTGGAGCCCCGTGCACGCCGCGACTCCTTCCCAGCCGCTGGTTTCCGCTCCTTGTCGCCTGTCGGAGCCTTTTGGGTTATTTGCTCAGCGACCCCAACAGAAACACCGTCAAGCGATAGATAGATATATTTTATTTATTTAGGCATCTATAATTATGTTGCTCTTTCTCTCTTTTACAAATATGACGGGGCGGGGGGAGAGGGCGGACTGCAAACATTTAGTTGCATAACTCAAAAAAAAAAAATTATTTCTTAAGGGTGGGGAAAAAAAAGAACATGGGCAGTGTTGCATTTTTTTTTTTAAAAAAACATCCTCATTCTGGAATTTTTTTTTAAACTTGACTTCAGCGGCAGCAAATCAAACTGAACACCTTGCCACTTAATATTCTCCTAAGAAAGGCAGGAGGGTTATGTGATTAAGGTACTGGATGGGGCCTCAGATCTGGGTTTAATTTTCAGCCCTGCCACTGACACCCTGTGTGACCTTGGGCACGTCACTTATAACTAGGGCTCTATCAAGTTCACCATCCATTTTGGTCAATTTCACGGTCATAGGATTTTTAAAATTATACATTTCATGACTTCAGCTATTTAACTCTGAAATTGCACGGTGTTGTAACTGAAGGGATCCAGACCCAAAAAAGAATTGCAGGGGATCACAAGGTTATTGTAGGGGAGGTTGCAGTACTGGTACCCTTATCTCTGTGCTGATGCTGGTGGTGGCTCTGCCCTGAGAGCTGAGAAGTTGGAGAGCGGTGGGTGTTGGCCAAGAGCCCAGCTCTGAAGGCGGAGCCGCCACCAGCAGCAGCACAGAAGTAAGGACAGCATGGTATGGTATTGCCACCCTTACTTCTGCACTGCGGCCCTCAGAGCTGGACTCCCAGTCAGCAGCCGCCACTGTCCAGCCGCCCAGCTCTCAAGGCAGCAGTGCAAAAGTAAGGGTCCCATAGTATGATTTTACCACCCTTACTTCTGCATCCTTTTGTTCAGTTCCCCCAGTTTGAGAAATGCTGGTCTCCCCATGAAATCTGTATAGTATAGGGTAAAAGAGAGCTGTAGCTCACGAAAGCTTATGCTCTAATAAATTTGTTAGTCTCTAAGGTGCCACAAGTACTCCTTTTCTTTTTGCAGACTTCACAAGGGGAGACCAGATTTCACAGTCCCTGAGGCATTTTTCTTGGCCGTGGAAGGGCCTTACTTATAATCTCTCTAAGCCTTGAATCACTGCTTGTAAAGCGGGTACAATACTACTTTCTTTCCCCCAACCCTTTATCTGTCTGTTTAGAATCCAAGTGCCTTGAGGCAAGGGCTGTCTATACTAAGTATTTGCATAGGGCTTAATGCAATGGGGCTCCAATCTTGGCTGGGGCATCTAGATGCTACTTTAACACAAATAAAATGTATACTAATAGTAGTTTGCTACTACTGGAACAAGAGGATATAAATGTAATTGTGAAATTTAATTGTAAAAGTTTAATCATTCCATGTTGCCTTCTACACTTGGACTTGTCATCTTCTCATTCATGAAACAACTATCCTCTCCCATGTCAAGTCTCTCCTCAAAATTCAAAACCTTTCCGTAATTACCAGTGAATGGTTTCTGCAACATCTCAGATGAGAAGCCTCTTGCACTCTGCTATATAAATCTAAAATGTTTAATCTGTGTGCATATTACATGGAAGATCCTCGGGACAGGGACTGCATCTTCCTGTATCTTCACATCATGCTGAGCTTATGTAAAGCACTCAGTGCTGTTGCACAAAAGACGTGGTGCAAAATAACGGCTAGATTCCATGGAAGTCCAACGTGCAGAATGATTGAGCCCTAAAACTGTACTGTCTGAAGACTATTACTAAGACTGCAATACATAATGCAACAATTCAATGTACACTGGAACTGGCTTTTCACATGATACCTTTAAACTATATAGAGGCAAGACTGCTGCATCCTGCTTTTCTTTCTCTCCAGTTCTCATCCTAACATTTCCAACCCTCAGAAAGAGCAAAACGGTTCTGTATGTTAATCCAAACCCAGAAAAGAAAGCAAAACGGCACACTACAAATCAGTATCATCATAAACCAGCAGGACTCTCACTGCTGTATGGAGCAAAGATCTATTATGCACAAGAGCTGCTGTTATTAATGCTTTTTAAAATTGTATATATTAAAAATGAACTATGTTTTCATTGATGTTATCGATTCTGGAATACATGCAAACCAGGAACCCAGATTAAGGGAAAGGTAATTTGGGTCTTTAGAAGGGTAAATCTTAATAGGGAAATGTATGCATCTACCAAAATATGCCTCATCCAGGTTCAATGGTAATTGTATAAGCCTTTCAAAAAAATCGTACAGTATGTAAGCTTCCAAAATTTCTGAACAAGAAACATTTCCATTTAAATGCCAAGAGACAATTTCCCCCTTCTTGTTCAATACTAAATCAGTCACATGAGTAGCTTGCATTTGATTTTAGAAAGGAAATGGAACATCTTCACTTGCAATTGCATATAACTTTTGCTTTCCCTTGTTCTTTTAGTGCTCTTACTGGTTTGTAATACTTTCCCATAGTTTTGAAGTTCTTCCATTTCATCAAAATGTTTACTGCAGCTATATTATTTTTGAATAAATTTTTAAAAAATATTAATAGAAACTAGTGTGCCCGATGCATGGTAGTGCATTGAGTGTTTGATAAATTGAAATTTAACAGATCAGCATTCTTTACGTGATTGGCCTTTGCTTGTTAATTGAACTAGACAATGATGCTTTTGGAAAATTGAACAATAGTAAATTAAATGGGAAATCTACTTTGCTTAGGAAAATCCCCCTGCTTCAATTCAGAACAAATTACTGTGCTTGAAGAAGTGTGCTGCATGCAGATTTCCAGAATGTTTTTATGAGGCTCTTCATTTAAAAATGCCTGTGTTCACCAGCACAGACGGTCATATCATGCATGTGTTTTGCAGTGTAATAAACATGCAGCACTGCAATGCTCTGTGCAAGATGCAGGCTATGGAAACACAGTGTTTTTGCAGATTTTGTAAAGAGGCTACATCTGGGGTACAAGAAGGTGATTAAAAAGACTAATGCATTAGCCTATTAGACCTTCTGCTCCAGGGGACAAGGAGATCAAGTCCTGGAGCTGCTGTTCAGATTATTACTTAATGATCCTGATGTCAGGTTGTGTTTCCACACTGACATTTGCTCCCAGAAAACAATGAAAACACAGATCATAAAGTTCTCATTCATCAAGCAAAAATAGCAACATCTGCTGTGGTCAAAGGTGTCTTGCTGGAGAAGTTCAGCAGCAGAGGTGTCTTTAGCTGATTAGGTATGCCCTTACCAATGGGTGCCACACCAGCTGACAGCCATTGCTAAAGAATGTATTTTTCAGGACGGTAATCAAAAGGCATAGATGCATGTATTTTAAATCAGTGGTAGTTAAACACTGCACAGACCCTATCCAAACCCTCACCTTTTATAGAACATAAAAAGTCCATACCTATTGTTGATACTAAAATTGCCCCCATTTTTTCTTTATATTTTTACAGGAGAAGTCATATCCACTGTTCCCTCTAAGCTGTGCACATGTGTGCGCACACACAGATCCGAACCACCGCGTGCACAAAAAATGAAATACTACAGCGGAGCCAGGCCAAAATATCACTTATGGGCGACTTTTGACATTGTTTGCCCGCCATCTATCAACACAGCCAGATTCTACTAGCTGGCAATGGGGGGAAAGGAGGTTAAATTTCCTTTTTCTAAGTATTTAAAAATGACATTTATAAAATAACATGGTGTAAAACTATTATTATCACAAATTGCAAATTAAAACTTTTAAATGTATAAGCATTTTACTCGCTTTGCCTCATGGCGCACAAATTTTGAACACTGCTTCAAAAATTTGCACGGAAGAAATTTTTTGTGCACACAGCCTGTCAAAAATTAGAGGGAACATTTGTCATATCCTTCATATTCTTAATTGTTTTATTCATACAGTCCCTTTCTTCAGTCCTTAAAGCTTTTGCGGTCTGTGCAATCCAAATTTAGAAATACAACATTCTTCTCTCTTTCCACCACAGGAGCAAACAATGTTCCTAACTAAACAGATTTTGCAAACACTTAATCTTATGAGAGTAATCTTATGAGAATAATTAAAGTCAATGGGACTATTCAACATAAGGGTTTGCAGAGTTGGATAGTAAAAGGTTTCATCCCAAAGTCCCTAGTTGGGTGAGTCATCCTGTTAAAGTTAATGGGGTGACCCACGTGACTAAGGCACATAGGATCAGGCTCCAAGGACCCTATGGGACTATTCATTGAGTAAAACATTAAGGATGTGCATGTGTCTTTGAAGGGCAGAGGCCCCAATCCCACAACATATCATGCATGGGCAGCCCCCTCCGTCTATGTGAATGAAGATCAGGACCCGAATTGGAAGCAAAGTCTTCGGATCTGATGTAATCAAGATTTAAAGCCCACTCAGTATCTGACTCCCAATAAACAGGACCAGTTACCTTAGGATGCAGAACACAGTGATATTTTATGGCCAAATCCTGCACTCTTGACTCCTGTCCAGATTGGGTTTTTATGCGAAAAGCCACAAAAAGGGGGATCATAGGGAGAGCTCTCTCAAACCCTTCCATTAGGGCGAGTGGGATTTCCCCATTGCTATGTGAAGAAGCAAACGACTCTGAGCTCTGGTGTTTCCATCCTGATTCTAAGGCCCCTGGCATCTCTCCCTTGTTCTGCTCAAATTGCTAAGGGTTCCTCCACTGGTGGCTTTGTGATGAGGGGTCCACTGAGTGGAAGGGGAGGGGATGTTATGTCTGGGATTTTATCAGCTGATTTCCTGCCAGATGCTAGAGTATGCAGAATGATGCACTTCCATCATGGCCTGACATTCACAGTTCTCCACTAGATCCATGACATGGGGAGGAGAGGACTGACCATGGATGTCAGCATTTGGCCCCAAAATAGCAGGTCTGTCACAACAGCTTGAGCTACAACACGACACCATGCCCTATGCCTCTCTTTCCTTGATTACAAAGCACCAATTTCTGCAGTCATGCCACAAGGCCCAATCCAATGGCCACTGAAATCAATGCACATGAGATGGAGCTGAAGATAGGAGCCCCTTAACCCTTACCTAGGCAAAGCTCCTATTGAAGTCAGCTGGACTTTTGCCTTGGTAAGGATCACAGGATTCGGCCCACATGCTTGCAAACCTTTTTTTTTGTATCACAGAATATGCTTACAGTACAGTGCCAATAAAACAAACCTACATACGGTAAGCACAGTAAAATCAAGAGCACAGTTAAAACCATTTCCAAACAATAGCTGAGCTCTAACGTTGATATCCAGTTCTATAATTCTGTCAGGGACCATGCACTCTTACTGGTAATATGTACAAGAAAATTATTTATAGGCAATTAGATGTAAAGTCCTTTAAGTGTATAGGTCTCTATTCTCCCTCGCCTGGGCCTATTATTTTTTCTTTCCCTTTGAATTATTTATAATTTAACTCTGTAAATGTATTGTTTTAAACTACAGAAAGCATTTTGCAATGCAGTTTGCATGAAAGGAGCTCACTCTACAGATAAAGTGGTTGGGTATTGTATAAATATGTTTTGCAGACCTTATGGGGCCAACTTAAAATGAGTGAGCGATTCTCTCATTCTAATTTACGTGGAACCAGGGATCTTTTTTCTCCAGAAACCCTACTCATTTCTTACTCAAAGAGCAGGAAGATTTGCCTAAGGAAGATGAGGATCATGTCAAAAGGAGTATAAATTGCTCAGAGAATCAAATTTCTCTTCTCTACTTATGTGTTTTCCTCTCTGAAAATTTAGAATACCTTTTTTTAAAAGAAATCCATGGGATATGACAGAACAGCCTTGAACAACTCTAATTTAGAGGCTATACCTGTGTAACTAGCCATAAGCACATTGAAACAGTCCCCAAACTATAATTACTCTTACTGTACCAATACATGACATCCAATTGATTTTACTCACCTCACTGTACAAAAAGGACAGACTAGATCATCAACATTTTTATTTTTAATAATGGTTTCAGGCTCAGAATCATGAATAAAGATAGTTTGATACAGAGTCTTTTTAATAAAGGCACTTGGCTACCATGCTAATGGGTGCTGTATAAGAATCTATTTAGAAAAGCCATGAGAGTTGGAATTGCTGTTAAATTATAATGGAATATGTAGCCTATCAGACAATATTTGGAGTCAAATAAAACGTACAGCCAATTTCCCCTCCCATTTACAGCACACCCTAATTGCAGAGGAGATTTTAGCTCACTGGGACAAATTCTGGTGTCTTATACACTAGTGTAATATCATCTAGTTCTTAGATAATGATTCCTAGCTCTGCTAATTTTAAATCAGTTACTCCAGAATTATGCAACAGAATCTGGCTCAGTTAACATTGTATAACATACATCAATTTACATGCCATGGGAAGGAAAAAACTATTTCTCCTCACAACAGTCTCAGTATTATCAGAAGAATAGATCTGAATTGGGGACATTCTTTCCTTTAAAGGATAGCATCTGAGAGAGAGAATTACGAATCATACTTTGCACTTCTATAACAAACATCTTTCAGCCAAGCATCTCACAGTGCTTTAACAAACATGAATTTACTAATGAGCTCTGAGGTGACAAAGCAAGCACATCGTTATCTGATTGAAGAGAGGAAAGATGGGCTTGTGGTTAAGGCACTGGGCTAGGCCTAAGAAGATCTGGATTCAATTACTGACACTGACACACACTTCTTGCATCACTTGCTAATCTCTCTAGGCTCAGTCCTCAGTCCTGAGCCTGGCTGAATGCCCACTCAACGGAGTAAAGGGCATCAGAAACTCCTGCTGCATGGGCTACCTACATCACCAGTCCCTGCAGGGGAAGGAGGAAGAGTCGTGCCACTGAGTTACTACTCCCCATCCTGCACAGGGGAGAAAGTAATAGGCAGAGCCTTGGCTCTTCCTCTCAAATAGCATCTTCTAATACAGTACAGTGGTTCTCAACTAGGGGCCATGAGCAGGTTTCAGGGGGGTCCATGAAGCATGGTTGATTAGACTTGCTAGGGCCCAGGGCAGAAAGCCAAAGCCCCGCTGTGCAGGACTATAGCCCAGGGCCCAAAGCCCCCCACCTGGGGCTAAAGCCGAAGCCTGAGCAACTTAGCTTGGTGATGCACCCTGTGGAATGGGGCCCCAAGCAATTGCCTTGCTTGTTACCCCCTAATGCCTGCCCTGGCTTTTATATGCAGAAAAAACAATTGTTGTTGCACAGCTGGGCCATGGAGTTTCTATAGCATGTTGGAGGGGCCTGAGAAAGAAGAAGGTTGAGAACCTCTGTTCTAATAGGGCTGGACTAGATGGCTTCTCCAGGTCCCTTCCAGCCCTGCATTTCTATGATATACATCTCCTGTGTGTTCTCCAGATAGATTATCGCAGTTTCCTGAGAAATCCAATACTGATAAGGAAGAATAAGCTGAAATATATACCTCATGTGTCATTAATAATATTACTGCCCATAAAAATGTAGCATTTATATAACACTTGACAGTTCCACTGCACTTATTAATATTAACCAATTTATCTTCAAAATACCCCAATTTAGGTCGATATTATTATCTCCATTTTACAGAGGAGACAGACACCAGGCTAACTTTTACTCCTAAGTTACATTGGTCCGAGTTTGGATGGTCCAGCAGTTAGGGTGCTAGGCTGGGACTCTGGAGATTCAGATTCAGTTCTCAGATCTGCCACAAACTTCCTGTGTGACCTTGGCCAACCCACTGAGTCTCCATGTGCCTCAGTTCCCTACCCGTACAAGAGGGATAGTAGCACTTCCTTAGCGTAAAATATTGTGGGATGCCTTCATGCTATAGTAATGAGGTCCATAAGAACCTAAACCAGAAAGATATAAAGACCTGATACAACTCAAGGACATTAGATACATATCCCTGTGTATATACCTTAAACCAGGGCTGAAGGAAATTCAAACCACCCTATGGAGTTAAAAACATTGCTTGCAGACATACTCCTCCTTGACTTATGCTTCACTGAAATTTATAGATAACAGACCAAATTCAGCTCTCAGTTATGCTGCAGTAGGTCTGCTAAAGTCAGTGGTTTTATTCCAGTTGTACACCAGCATAAGTGGGAGCACGTTTTCTGGGCTGGCGGGCTAAGTCTAAATGAGGAAGAATAATATTTTCCAATGTGCAAGGTCACTCATTGTAATTTGAAACAAACAGGGAAGTCAATAAGGTTGCCTGAAGTTGAAGAAGGTCCTTTATCATTACGATGTCACAGAAAGAACAGAGTCCAATCCTGTCAACCTTTACTCACATCTGTCCATATATATGTGAACGTCTAATTGAAATTAGTCACCTAAAGAGGCATTTGCAGCATCATCAGATCTAAAATGCATGAATATCTGAGTTTTCATGAGCAGACACATTCTTCCTCTAGAATTGTAACCCAGTGGAGTTTTGAAAGGACCTTAATATACCTTTAGGTAAAATAAGGTTAGTTTGAATGCTATCCCACATAAGGACTCCTCGTTTTTGCTGATACAGACTAACACGGCTACCACTCTGAAACCTGTCACCACATAAGTAAGTTTCCTGCAATCTCTTGAAAGTCAAAAATAGAAGAATCTGATCATGCAAATCGTTATATTCATGAATACCCTTTAGAAATCAGTGGCTACACTTATGTCAATAGGAGTGGAAGACTGAACCCTCTGCTTTGCAAGAGCAACATTGCCAATTGGTGATATCTAAAGAAAAGGAAAAAGACTGGTTACTATGCTCGGGATGTTGAGGAAGCATCAGGTTACTGGGAAATATAGAGTGAACGTTAGCCTGAATGCTACAGTAACATCTCTGTATGTTTTGTACTGTGCTATTGCATGGGATGGGTGTTTGTAGCTAGGCTACCAATCCAAATAATAATGCAACCAATGCCATCAATTTCAAAATGCAATGAGCGACATTACACTATTGAATCTTTTATTCTCTCCCTTTTAAGGCTGAGTCTAGCACTGCAGACAACATTCATAAACAAGCATTAAGAGAACAAGTAAACAGAACATCAAACAGGATTTTAAACTCATTATTTCGTCTATTGCTCTTCAAACCATTACATCAGGAATTTAGGTTGACTGAGGTTTGTTCCTTTTATTTTTAGTAATTATAGGGCCTGATCTCACATCAATTGACTTTACTCCTGATACAAATCAGTGTAAATGAGATCAGCCAGACCCTCTGTAAACCAGTGGGCTAACACACTGGCCTATGCACCAAGGTGATCCTCAAGCTATCAGCAGATCCCTGGCCTCACAGTATCAACTCTGAGGCAGCTGATTAGTCACAGGTAGGGCTATACCCAACTATCCTTAAAGGGCCAGCCAACCTGTGACATCCTCATGGCAGCGTAAAATGTGACTTTACTATCTGACATTGGCTACTTATTATAAGGTTACACACCCACTGAAATCAGAATAATGGCAAAACTACCTGGAGAAATGTTTCTATTTCAGTGACCTGATCCTGCAATAGGCTATGTAGCCCAATCTTCACAATGAAATCAATGACAGATTTTCAGAATATGGTGAGTGTGAAAGATGCCAAACAAAATGAGTGGCTGATCTTGCACACTCTCAATCACATGAATAGTCCTACTGGATATGTCTATACTGTAAGTGAAGGTTTGACTGTTGCATGGGTAGGCATATGCATGCAAGCTTTAATCTAGCTTGCACAGGTAAGAATAGTAGTGTAGACAAGGTGTCATGGAATAGTAACCAGAGTATGTACCCAGGTGCCCTAGTGGGTTTATACTCTGGCTGCTAGCCTGTTCCACCACACTACACAGATATACTTACCCGTGCTACAATCACACCTTCACTTGCCGTGTAGACATATCATTGAGGCCCATGGGACTTATCACATTAGGACTAGTCATATGTAGAAGGGTTTGCAAGAGCAGGCTCTGAATTTTAATTGCATTGGTTTCATTTTTAGTTTAAGTGATGATTAAATGGGACTGGGTGAGCAACAGATTTGTGTTTGGTCTCTTTTCCTTTTGGCTCTAGCACTAATTGGCCCATGCTGCATGTTAGGCCCTGATGCTGCAATTGTAAGAGGGCAGGTGGCCTGCTGCGTGGGCAGAGAAGGCTGTCCCAGCACTATTATTTGCAGGATCAGGGTCTATTCTGTAATATATATATTATTTATTCTATTGTGTCAGGTCCGAAAAGCTCTCACTGCCTTATATATTACTACTACTAATACAGGGAACAACTCTGCCAGTCACACTCTTGTCCCATTGTGATCAGGTCCTTAGGCTGATCTCACCATGGTTGTATCTGAGCACTAAGAAGCACCTTTCTTTTCACACTGAGTGAGCTGCCGTGCACTGTGAGTAAGGGCAGCAGAATCAGTCCCACATTACCAGATAGTCAGGTGTTATCACCCATTTTACATTTTCAGATCACAGTGCAAACATTATTTAATTCATCTCGCTAAGCACCCTGTGATGGAGATAAGTGTCAGTTATCCCCATTTTACAGCTGCACAGACTGAGGCACAGAGCCGTTATGAGCAACATCTTCAAAACTGGGAGCCTAAAATATTAATTTCCTGGCCTGATTCTCACTTACTTTTTACCTCTCTCTGGCAGCATAAAGGAGCCTTAAAGTGGGCTTAAATTATACTTATGGGCACTCTAAAGCCCCTTTACAATGTAAGATAGTGTTAGTGTAAATGACAAGTAGGTCCTACGTGCCTAACCGGGGTGGCTACATTTGAAAATTTCAGTCTAAATGACTTTCCTAAGGTCACGCAGCAAATTTGTGGCACTGTCGGGATTAGAGTACCATTTATCTGATTGTCTGTTGTGCAATTCCTGTGTAATAATTTGCACCTTTGCAAAATGAGTGTAAAATGGACATCACATCAGTATGCTCCATTCACTTACAATGATGGGAGTATCTGACAGTCACTGTGCACAGGAGTAAACTACTACCCCCGGTTGGCAGGCATTGGACACTCAGATCCTTAGTCCCTCGCTCAGCCCTATGCTCAGTGCACTGTGTCCAGCTACTCAAATATTTCTCAGTGTTATTTGGTCCTACCTCCTACCTCCCTGAATGCTTGATTCCCCATGATCATTTTCTGAAGTGCAGTGGACTCATGTTGTGTTTAACATACCCTGGTTCACATCTTAAAATACAAATAAAGCATAAAAGCACACGCTATTGAATATGCAAAAGATATCTCCAGAGGGAAATCAATACAATTCAAAATTTTCCAACATAAAATTAAAAGGTGCCCCTTTTGGGTAAGCAAACCCTGTGATTTACCCAGATAGCTTAAGCTTCTGCAGTGCTAATTGTTATTACAACCTTAAGCTAATATTTGAGCCATTCTCCTGAGCAAGACTGTGTAACAATTAGATTATGGGATTTGAGGCATTACAAAGGGAGATAAAAACAGTTTTGTCACAGTCTATGGTGTTTTGTTTACACAGAAATAATAATAATAATAATAAATAAATAATAATACATAATAATAATAAATAATATCCGTTCTATTTAGGTCCAAATTCTGTGCTCATTTAGATGGGTAAAAATCTGAGGCAAGTCCCTTGACTTTAACAGTTATCTAAGATTTACATCAAAATAACAGAGATTGCAGTGAGACACTTGCAACTTAATTTTGGGCCCAGTACTGCAAATACTATGGAGCACAGTGTTTGCCACCATGAGGAGCCTAGTTAGCTACTGACAATAGCAAACATTGTACGCATTTACAGAATGGGGCCCTTATGGCTCCTCAGCCAGGGATCACGTCTGTATCTGTGTCTTGAACACTGCTGAGCACACTGATGGGATTCAAACAAGTAAGTACCTCTGCCAATGATTAAATAACAACTGTGGCAAATTAGGTGGTTGCCAGCCCTGCACCAACCAGACTTTTAATGGCCCTGTCAGCGGTGCTGACCAGAGCTACCAGGGTCCCTTTATGACCGGGCATTCCAGTCGAAAACCAGACACCTGGCAACCTTAGACCATGGGCAATGTTTCTTACCATCGGCACTCCTTATATTTCTGAATGTGCAAAGGTTCTGAAACAATATGTGCTTGGATTCTATCGGAATGGGCGCTACAGAAGAAAAGCTAAGATACATAGAATAATATAGCTTGATCTAAAAGTATGCCACATTTACAACATGTTAAGTTCTAAAGGGTTGGTCCAGAGATCTTCTTTAAAGCTTTCTAGAATTTACAGAAGAAAAGAAAGACATTAACCCCAGGTAAATTCTTAGGAATTGCATTGATTTTCCACATAATTTTTAAAAGCAAAACATTCTCTTTTATCTCCTGACAACATGTTGTTCCCAAAAGGATACAATAAAAAAATCTGCTCTGTAACTTCCATGCTAGGGGCCAAATTCTCAGCGGGCATAAAATTCAGTGTAGCACCATCAACCTCAACAGAGGTAGGCCAATTTACACCAGCTGAGGATTGAAGTTTTGCTGCTGCTGACTACCTGCCTGGAAGGAACTCAGCCACCTTTGTGCAAAAAACATTTTTAGTTTTTGCTGTAGTTTGTTGAACAAACTGGTTGCGATTGTTTCTTTTGAAATAAGTGTGAAGGCCAAATTCTTAAACCAGTGGCACTAGTGTATATCCAGCATATCTCCATTAAAGTCACTCTAGAATATACACCAGTGGCACTGAAATCAGAATCTGTCCCTTTAAGTTTATGAAAAGCAACAAAAATCTTCTATGGTAAGGCTATCATAGGAGAGATGAAAAATAAACATAATTAATATCAGTGGAGCTGTACCAACACAGTGCAGGATCTGACCCAATATTTACAGACCAAACCAAATTTCTCTATTCAAGCAACCTATCATTTTCCTCTCATTCTATTACAGATAACTTATAAAAGCTACAAAATAGGAGCACTATCCAGACATTATGATGTTTCTGCTTACCCATAGGCTCCCTTTTCTTCAAGGTCCTTTAATAGAAATTCATCCTGCAGACTGTAGATATTTGATTGAAAACTTAAAATATGGGGATTTAAGCAAAAATTAATTTGAGATTTAACTCCAGACTCAGAAGGGTAAAGGCATCACTTGAAACAGCTGATTTAATTTATTCAAATAAAAGCCACATAGTTCAAAGACAGGTAGGGAGGTAAATAAGCCATCATTAGCTCTCCTCTGCAAGGAAAGCTAAAGCAAAAGGAAAGCTAAAGCTAGGGTAGATCTCTGCATGTGAAATGAAGGAGCCTCAGGTTTAGGCATTTGATTTTTTTTTTTTTTTTAACTATGGCACAGGGGAACATGCACTGGCTCAACCTGTTGTAATAGAACATGTGGGTTGCTAGTTGTTGCAATGATATTGCAGCAGCCTGTTCATTAAAAAAGAGACGGTGTCTTTAGCGGTAATGATTAATTTCCTATAAGAAAAGTCTCTGCATTGCTAGTGCTGGTATTGACCTTTGTTTTTTTTTTGTTTTTTTCCCTTTCTTTTAGAGGGCAAGAAGGAATGCTGGAAGGAAGGACAGGGACTGTATATGATTCTAGTTTTACAGATCTGACAGTCCTTTTGCTACCTGATTTCATTTTAATAAGAACTTCTTGTTATCCACATACTGTAGCTCAACGTGAAAAATCCATTAATCAAAAGACTGGAAGCTTGAGGCAAAAAAGTTGCCTTCCTGCGGTAGCAGATGTGAGGGGTAAGGGTGGGGGAGGGAGATACATAGTCATCTGGTTGCTTTGCAAACAGGTAGGAAGGTAGCTTGAGGAAGTGTGAGATAGGGACATAATCTTCCCTAGAGCTTAATCTCCAATGGAATTCCAGTCTTTCTGTGGGCAGAGGGTCAGCGGCTAAGGGAAAAGTGAAATACACTTTAAAATGCTAAAGCATTGAAAAGAACCAGGGATGCTCTAAACACGAGATATGAACACACTTTTCTTCATTATGTGTGGGTACACGTTGGAGAGAGACAGATCTTGTGATGGGGAGACGTATGGTGTGTGAGAGAGAGAGAGAGAGACTGACTGACTTTTGGCAGAGAGGGTGTGTGAAAGACAGCCATCATATAACAGGGTGGCCTTTGGGGAGGTGCACATGTGTAAGTTTGAATGTGTATTAGTGCATGCATACTGTTTCTAAAAACGAACTCAAATGCCAAGACGTTTACTGTGTATCCTTCTCAAATCTGCTCCTGTGGGTGCCAAGGAAAGACTAGTTTAAAAGTTGGGTCTAGGACAGGGGTCGGCAAACTTTCAGAAGTGGTGTGCTGAGTCTTCATTTATTCACTCTAAGGTTTTGTGTGCCAGTAATACATTTTAATGTTTTTAGAAGGTCTCTCTATAAGTCTATAATATATAATTAAACTATTGTTGTATGTAAAAATAAGGTTTTTAAAATGTTTAAGAAGCTTCATTTAAAATTAAATTAAAACACAGAGCCTCCTGGACTGGTGGCCAGGACCTGGGCAGTGTGAGTGCCACTGAAAACACGCGTGCCACAGGTTGCCTACCCCTGATCTAGGATATAGTGTTAAGACACTACATTTAAAACTGCAAATGGCACAAGTGTTTTGCAATGCTTAATGTAGAAATGACAATCCACTAGCTACTTCAGTAGCTTTGCAGGAGGCCCTCTTTCAGGGGGTCAGCTTTGAGATGCTCATTTCTTGGCCCCAGGCTGTTGGAGGTTACTATTGTTGCAGGCTTTCAGTGAAGAAATAAAAGGGATTAAAATAGGCCCCCGTGTTGGCTGTAAAAATTTCAACTCTTCAAAATACAACAAGAGCTGATAATGTAGTTCAGTCCTGAAAAGAGTGCCAAGTTCTCTCTCTCTCTACTGCACTCTGCTAATAGTAAATACGGACATAATACAGTATTTACTTCATAAAATGGCTAGTGTGCAAGCAGTCCACGGCCCTCTACTGGAGGGAATCAGAACTGCTCATGTTTGTGTTCAGATTAACAGTTAATAGAGGCAGGTTTCAGAGGGGTAGCCCGGGTAGCCCGTATCAGCAAAAATAATGAGGACTCCTCATTGTTTTAGTTAATGGAGGCTGCCCTTTTGTTCAAGTGGTAGGAGATTCTAGCCCTGCTGTGACTGAAATCCCAAGTGGCTGTGTGGTTCAGTGTAGGAAAAATTGTGGCCATGGGTTATGACAGTATCTTGCTATTATGTAGAAAACGTCAACCACAAAGCAGTCATACCAAAATCACTCCCTCCCCATTGAAATGCAGCTGGCGAGAGGGCAGAACACAGCAGCTGTTTAATAGTGCACCAAAACACGAACAAATAATTTGCAATGGAAAGTGGAGACAAATACAGTATCCAATTGATACAGCAGGGAGAATTTAGGCTGGAAAATTTCAAATTTATTGAAGCACCAGGGCTCAGTTTAGTAATATTTACAAGAAGGGCAATTATATCTGTAATGAGCACAGTTTTACATCTCATCTCAAAGGGTGCATGCTCCAGAAGCAAAGTACCCCCTATACCATGCTGTGCCATAGGCTCAAACCAGACACAAAAGAGAACAAGTGTCCTTTGCTAAATCACCATTAACACTCTCTGCAGCATCTTTGGTTTGTCTTTCACATACCCACCAACCGTGAACAGATCAGGTTCAGCCCTCCACAGCTTGCAAGATCAGACAAGGCCTAAGGCAATGGGTTAAGTGGTGGAAAGAAGGAATGAATGGAGAGCAGAAGACTCTGTTCTGAAGCACTCTTTCCTTCCCCCATCAATTATCCTACGTGGAATTAGAGAGCTATCATTCAGTGATTCAAGAGAATTACTGACATACAGGGTTAGATTATCATAAGGGTTGAGACACTGCCATTCTTTCTCCACCTCACCCCTCATTTAATTTGTCTCGTCCAACCAAAGATGCTAAAATGATACCATCCAGATGTAAACTGATTATTTTCTATCTAAAAAAAGAAAAGGAGTACTTGTGGCATCTTAAAGACTAACAAATTTATTTAAGCATAAGCTTTCGTGAGCTACAGCTCACTTCATTGTAATGCATCCGATGAAGTGTGTAGCTCACGAAAGCTTATGCTCAAATAAATTTGTTATTCTCTAAGGTGACACAAGTACTCCTTTTCTTTTTTAAAATACAGACTAACACGGCTGCTACTCTGAAACCTTTTCTATCTAAGGAACTGATGGGCCCCCATTACCATAGCATCTGAACACCTCACAATCTTTTGTTGTATTTATCTTCACAACACCCCGGGGGAAGGATTATTATTCCCATTTTATAGATGGGGAACTGAGACACAAAGAGACTTGCCCAAGATGGCGGAGCTGGGAATTGAACCCAGGTTTTGACTCTGTGGTGATGTCATCTGGGTCCCTTTCACTTGTCCAGTCTGGTCAGGATATCTCAAAATTAGGGTTAAGATCTGGGGTCCCAGGAGGTAGGGAGGGTGGCAGCCATGATAGCGAAGCTCTCTCCAGTAGCCTCCACCTGTTTTTTCGTTTTTTTCAGTTTTCTCTCCCCCCCCCACTTTCTTTAAGGACCCACCCAGGAATGGTAGCTGGAATAGGCCATGCCCTCATTATTTTGTCCACCAATTAGGTCTAATATCTTACACACCAGTTTTGGCTCATTAATTTCTGATTCCACATCTTGTTTTTCAATCATGATCTCAACATAGTCCTTGAATTATATCAGTGTGGCATTTTTGTCTGGAGTAATCTAATCTCTCTGTCTGCCTCTCGTACCTTGTCCCATCAATATTTGTTCTTATAGGTTATTGTGACATTTTATTTATTTTCACATACTTTTCACAGTTGAGCTCACAATTCGGGTAAATTTGTAGTCCCAATTGTCACAACAGCCCCTAACCACTCAGCCATACTTCCTCTCCATTTTGTTTCAGCACCCCACAAGAAATCTGAGTTGCTGTTTAATCCTCAATATATTTAAAAACTCGGTGCCCAATCCCGCACAGGATCACTGCAGAAGGTGGACCCTCTGCATAAGGCTTTCTGTCTCCCTTGAGAAAAGGGACCTCATCATCCTTCATGGTAGTGTTCCCTTCAGGCTCTGTGGTGGGATTTCCCTGGCTCCAGAGACTGGAGAGTAGGGAGGGGGCAGGCCTGGGGAGAAGCAAGTGGGCTGAGGGTTGTAGTGAGGAGATGCTCACCACCCGCCCACCAACCTTGCAGAGCTCAGAAAGGAAATCTGGGCCTATGCTTCTTTTTCATGGCTCATATTCACTGTGGGGATAACCCTCCAGAAAGCTTCCATGGGCTGCCTCCAGAAGCCCTGTCAGTCCAGCTACATTGAACCTACGATACCAGGAAGTGGGGAAGCACTGGTAACCCAGAGCTGGCAAGGGGAGACAGCATCTCCATGTGACTGACCCAGGCCTCCCATTGATCCCCTAGCAAATCCTGCCCCAAGACTCCTCACAATTTCCTCTTCTTCATCTGTGTGATGAGGTGGACTACGCCCCGAGACCCCTGCTGGAGACCTTGTGGCCCTGCCATACCCCACCCCAGAAAAGGGCAGGAGAGAGGTCATCCAAGATGCTTAGAACGGCTGTGTGGGAAGCAACCAATCTGACCCTAGGGGGCTAGTATAAGAAGCTGCAGGGCCAGATGGAGAGCAGTTCCTTGCTAGAGCTGGAGGAGAGTGGATGGTGCTGTGAGCTGGCTGCTGAAACTCCATTAGGACAAGGACAAGGACAAGGGTGAAGACAGTGCAGGGAAGTGGCCCAGAGAAGCTGTGGCTGAGTCTTGCCCACATGCTCAGGGTTTAGCTGATTGCCATATTTGGGGTCGGGAAGGAATTTTCCTCCAGGCAGATTGGCAGAGGCCCTGAGGGTTTTTCACCTTCCTCTGCAGCGTGGGGCACGGGTCACTTGCTGTAGGATTCTCTGCACCTTGAAGTTTTTAAACCATGATTTGAGGACTTCAATAGCTCAGACATAGGTTAGGGTGGGTGAGATTCTGTGGCTTGCATTGTGCAGGAGGTCAGACTGGATGATCATAATGGTCCCTTCTGACCTTAAAGTCTATGACTCTATGTAGTTAAAGGGACACAGCAGATGGCTGTTATCTACAGGGTCCCTGGGCTGGAACCCAGAATAGTGGGTGGGCCTGGGTCCAGCCCAAACCCCATTAGCCACTGGGGGAAGTGGCCTGGACACTGAGGCACCCCCAGAAGGGAGAACTGCACTGCAGTGGCCCAGCTGGAGAGTTGTGGCCAAAAAGGCCCTAAGAGGGTGAAGACTTTGTCACCGGGGGGGAGCCCTGGCACACTGTTCTGTCCCAGAGCAGGGACAATTTGTGGGAGACATTACAGGGGGCACTGAGAGAGACCCTTGTTGGACCTGTACTCCTGAAGGGGTTTTGCTTTGCTTTCATCAGACAGACAGACTGTGTGTGACTAGGCCACAAGGATGCGTCACCAAAGACACACCACAGAGAGAGTGAGTGCAGGCACATGCACTCAGCCAGGGGGCGCTCGCGAGAGGTGAGTGCAACTCTTTTACAATCCGCCTGCAGGAAGGGGCTCCCAGGCCCTCACTTAGTACCGCTGTCTCACAAATACACTAGTCTTTATAAAAAATACCTCAGGAGTCAGAAGAGTGTTCTCTGACAAGTTCATTTTCTAGTTCATTGCAGAGCGAGAAGACAAGAGTTGTGGGGTTTTCAAAGATTCTAGTCACTGGATGACAAAAACCAGATTATGTTTTAATCCCAGCTCTTTTATACATCCACCTCGTTCCCCAGAATCACCTGGTTTTGCACAGGATGACTGTTTGTGCCATCATTGGCTGAAGACTGAACCATGTCTCTACTACATGCCTGTGCTAGTCCAGAGAATAGATTTCCATGTTGTTTCCCATATCACATTTACACAGCCAGAAGACCACTGCAGAACAAGGCCTGCCCTACCCTTAGCATGAAAGGTTTAATCTTAAACCACCCATCAGTGAAACACTGCAGAGACACATGTTAATGAAAAAGGAGGGGTGGAGGAGGGAATAGAATGATCTAACCTATTTTCTTGTCCTCTTTATGACATTTCTGCTTCCTTCTTGCAGGCAAAATTTGCACTCGCTAAATTTGCACCTGCAAAATTAATTCCACTGGCAAATCCAGGTACTGCCACTTCTAGCTATCTTATTTGCACTTGCATTTCAGCTATAGGTACAAATTGCACCGGCAAAAGAGAAGCCCATGCTTTAGAAAAATGTGGCCCACTGAGTCATCTGTTGACTATAATGGGCCAAATTCACACCTGGCATAACTCTACTGAAATCAGATGTGTTACACTGGGCCTGAATTTGGCCCATTAGAACTTGTATGTCAGTGGCATGGAAGAAATAGAGAAACGTATTAGAAAAATTGTCAAGTAAGTATGGATTGTATACAATCAGTGATGGTTCCTAATGGCAGTGCTCTTTTTGCTGTAAAGAGCTTTGTACATTGGTCTCTGAGGGAGCAGAAAAGAACAGATTTTCCTCTTGCTGCCTGATTGAAAACCAGAATTCCCTTAAGTTCAAGCAAGGAAAAACAAGCAGAGGAGTTAGAGCAAACTGACCACAGGACAGATGCTTTATTTGCAATGGCATTTGGTATACAACTGAAATCCCTGATTATTTCCCACTGAATTCATTCTTCTGGCAAAAGGATTACACATCCCTGCACTCAGGCGGTAATGCAGCAAATGTGACCTGTAAAACTGCTGCCTTCCTACATCCCAGTGAGTTTGTCACTTGTGCTTTACCAGAACTACACTGATCATGCACCTGTACGTAAAATCCAAAGGCAAACTAAATTGGATGTTGATTTGCCTTGCAACAAGAATGCAAAGAAAAGCACTTTGTTTTCAGTTAGGGAAATTCCATTATTCTTTACAATAAGCAGGGGCCTGGGATCAGTGACATCATTTGTTATGGGGTGGTGGAGCAGTTGCCCATGCTTGCCTCCTCCCCATCACTGCCAGACTTTTCATAGCTCCCTGCCAGCCATCACTGTGATGTCTCCCCTGGGCCTGCAGGGGTTGCTTGTGGGTACGTCTACCTTGAAGCTGGGAGTGTGCCTCCCGGCCCACGTAGACAGACTTGTGCTACCTTGGCTCAAGCTCAAAATTAGCAGTGTGGACAGTGTGGCGCTGTCAGCAGGTTGGGCTAGCCACTCAATTTCAGACCCACCCTCCCCCGCGTCCATGCTAGTCCAAGCCGGCACCACTGCCACTACATCCACACTGCTATTTTTAGCATACTAGTGTGCTAAGCTAGTGCTAGTCTGTCTACCTGAGCTGGGAGGCTCATTCCCAGCTGCTGTGCAGTCATACCCCGTAAGTGGAAGGAGCCTAGGCCAGGCTGGGGTTCCTAATTGCCATGTTATCAGTTCCTCCTTCTCTTACCCCACCATCTGGACTGGAAGCAGCAGTGGCAGCCTACGCTCAGCACAGAGTGAGCTGGACCCTGATCCCTGCTCCAGGCTAGCCATCGGTCAGACACCCTCCACACACACTGGTCTACTACCCTTTCCACTCCCTGGGATAGAATCAGCCTACCACCACCCCACCTTCTTCAGGGTGGGACCATCCCCTAGCCTCGCCAGGAGCAGCTACAGCCTCAGCAGGGAGGTGGAAGTGCGGATGTTTAGACAATGTCCCCACAAAAAGAACTTTTCTGAAATGACAGCCCTGCCTGGGAGGGGACACCAGAGACAGTGAGAGAAATAACGGTACAACTTTTTGGGGACTGCCTTGTTTGGCAGCACTATCGCGAGTCCTTCATGCCTCCATGGAACGAATCATAGAATCATAGAATCATAGAATATCAGGGTTGGAAGGGACCCCAGAAGGTCATCTAGTCCAACCCCCTGCTCAAAGCAGGACCAAGTCCCAGTTAAATCATCCCAGCTAGGGCTTTGTCAAGCCTGACCTTAAAAACCTCTAAGGAAGGAGATTCTACACACCTCCCTAGGTAACGCATTCCAGTGTTTCACCACCCTCTTTGTGAAAAAGTTTTTCCTAATCCAATCTAAACCTCCCCCATTGCAACTTGAGACCATTACTCCTCGTTCTGTCATCTGCTACCATTGAGAACAGTCTAGAGCCATCCTCTTTGAAACCCCCTTTCAGGTAGTTGAAAGCAGCTATCAAATCCCCCCTCATTCTTCTCTTCTGCAGACTAAACAATCCCAGCTCCCTCAGCCTCTCCTCATAAGTCATGTGCTCTAGACCCCTAATCATTTTCGTTGCCCTTCGTTGTACTCTTTCCAATTTATCCACATCCTTCCTGTAGTGTGGGGCCCAAAACTGGACACAGTACTCCAGATGAGGCCTCACCAGTGTCGAATAGAGGGGAACGATCACGTCCCTCGATCTGCTCGCTATGCCCCTACTTATACAACCCAAAATGCCATTGGCCTTCTTGGCAACAAGGGCACACTGCTGACTCATATCCAGCTTCTCGTCCACTGTCACCCCTAGGTCCTTTTCCGCAGAAGAATGAGACTGTGAGGCTGACTGGGGATGAAGCAGTGAACTTAATCTCATTTCCAAAGGTGCTATTCCTTCTGTAAGCTGATTTGAAAAAATTAAATATGCTTTATAGAATGACAGCCCAAAATAATATGGCATATGCTTAGCAGCAAGCATGTGCTTATTTCTGTTTGTGTCCATTAAGGCCCAGCAGACATCCTGCCTGGGCTCTACTGTGACCTGTCTCCCCCAGGATCAGGCAGCGTCGCCTACAGCTGAGAACACCAAACTGATTCTGCAAGACCTTAGCCAAATCACTTAACTCCTGTGCCTCCTTTTCCCTCATCAATAAAAGGAGGAGAAGTATTATTACCCCTTCTTCCTCCCCAACCCCCATTTGCAAAATGTTTTGATAACCTAAGGTACACAGAGATATTAGGGTACAATACTGTTACCACAGCACATTTCTACCTGCCGTCTTCTGCAGTTGAAGAGCTTTTTTCAGAAGAGCTGCACAGAATTTGTATAATCAGTAATACGGACTGTTCACAATTGTAAGAAATAATACAGCTAAACAGGCTTTTTCCACAGCTATTGTGACCCTGGGCTTGATTTGGCAAGACACTGAGTGCCCTCAATTCTTGAGAGTGCAGCACCTCTGAGGATCAGGCCCTTGCAGATGCGTTTCTTTGTGTTCTGTCCTGTGACCACATTTGATGGTTTGTAAGAAATCAGTGCAGAGACAGAATCAAGTGGGAATTATTAGTATCCTCACTCAAACAGGTTCATGAATTGAATTGAAAAAATATAACGTATGTTAGTCACCTTTTAAGAAGGTGCCCTTTCTGACCTTCTGCTCTAGGGGTGCAAAGTCATATTCTATCTTTGGACCCAGCCACAATGGGGCTCATGCCAAATGAGGTAGTTCTGTTGAAATCTGTCCCAGATCACCTGGTTTCTAACAGCGCCAAAGTATTGCCTGCCAGTGGATAATCCTCCAGGCCTAGAGTTTGGAGGCCTGCAACCTATTAATAGCTCTGCCACTGAGAAGCTGGTGGCCAAGTCACTTGAACCTCTTTGTGACACAGGGCAGGTCTACACAATCACTTAAATTGATCTCACTTATGTCGCTCATGGGTGTGAGAAAGACACGCCCTGAGCAATGCAAGTTACAGTGGCCTAAGCACTGTCCACACCGGTGCTATGTGCTTTCACCTCTCGTGGAGGTGAGTAATTATGCTGACTGGAGAGTGTTCTCCCATCGGTACGGAGCATCTTCACCAGATGCGCCGCTGCGCCACTGTAGTGCTTCCAGTTTAGACCTGCCCACAGTTTCTTCACCTAGAAAATGGGGAAAGTGACGCTTTGTAAAACTGACGTACATAGATGGAGCCAACTAACATAGATGGAGCCAAACTGTCTTAGAAGTATTTTAAAAAAGAACAAAACAAAATATTCCCTTAAAATCCTGAGGTCCTTATCTAGGCCACAACATTAAAGAAAACCCCAACCTAATGTCACTATCCATGCGAATCAACCTGAAACAAACCATGTTTGAACAGTTTCCACTCTCTCTCTAGAGGTCTACGCAAACAGGTTTTTTGATAGCTATTTACATAGGGGCAGATTCTGATACCGACACTGAATAGTGCTGTGCAAGCCACCTACACTGATTTCAATGGGCTTCTCACAAAGTCAGATTCTACTCAACATCAGGAAGTTTTGGGAATCCATCCTGTACTAAAGATCTCACCCCCTGAAGTCCAGGATTGGGCCCCAAGTCTAACATAAGGTATAATAGATCCTATTCTTGAGCTTTGGAATCAGTTTGGACAAGTGATTAGGAAAGGTTAGATGAATCAATGGCACCTACATTGTGAAATACTTACAATGATAAGATTGTTTTATGTCCTTTATTTTAAAAGTCTGCAATGTAATCTGCAACATTCGCTCTTAAAACTCAGCCCTGAAGAGGCTCCTACTACACAGCGTCAGCCCATGTGAAATTATTCCTCATCCTTGACAGCAAGTGACATTGGTGGGCCAGTGCCGTTCATATGAATTTCCACATGGATGCAGGCGTAGCATTAAATGACAAGGATGGCAGTATTGCTAATTTATGCAGGCACCGAAAGGGAAGCTAACCCATAATTTTGTGATGTTTTCAGGGCTTGACTTTTGTTTTAAATGTCAATAGAGTGTACAAATGCCACACTCGTCTCCCTGAGGTTTTGGCTCAAATTCATATGTAGAGACTTCTGACGACTCCACCAATTCATGAACCTAAGGAACACTTTGATAGAAGGAGGGGGAAAAACTGACAGCAAATAAAGCATTAACATTGTAGAAGCAATGGAATATATCTGTGCAGCAGGAATTTAATGTGATTTAGATTTAAGCAATATTGACACAACACTAAAAAATCCCAAGCGAGCCGTGTCCTACTGTACCTTACTTTTCATCTTTGCTGCTTATGTTATTTTTCGGTTGTCGGTAGATACATTTTCTTGTTTATTTTGAGAGTCAATGTAATGAAACATACCAGACTGACAGCCCTGGAGAATGTCTGGTCACAGAAGTAATGATGCACAGATACTGACAGTGCAAACATCCCTGAACTGCCCCAAAAAAGTGACTCAGCCTGGTTTAATCTGGAGCCCTTTCTAGACATGAGAGGGTAGTTCTGTCCTTTGCGCCGCTGTCAAATCTTGCCACCAAATGAGCGGCCAGCTTTCTAAGCGGGTCTGTGCTTCAGAGGTGAATGGAAAATTTATGCATCCTGCTCTTAGCACTAACAAGAATTGAGCTCAGCTAGGTCTCTGGGAGCAGCGCTCTCGGGGTGTGCTGTCCCTTTAAAGGTAGACTACTAGTGCCTCTACCTGGTTTTCTCCAAGACCAATGGCATCCTAGAAGTTGTGGTTCACGCAGTGCATAGGATCTGTAGGCTTAACACAAAAGGGAAGAGAAGCTGTCTAAACCTTGCCCAGTTCCTGGGAGAGAGGCAAGACCTGTGATGGGCCTCCCTGATGGAAAAAGCCTGGAAAGGATTCTGGGGAAAAGGCTCAGAAGGGGCTTGGGAGGCTAGGAGCCAGATGTAGCCACGTGTGAAGAGGGCCTTGGACAAAGGAAGCACAGAAAACATGGGACACAAACTGTGCCCTACAATTTCCTGTTTTGGGACCAAGACTAGAGCTTCCCAGAGAGGATGAACGGAAGTCCCCCTTCACTGCCACTGCACCAGAGGGATTGGAGATTGCGCAGATCTTCAAAGGAGGGCTGTATCTCAGAGCAGCAGAGAAACAAAAATCTTCCAACTGTTGCTCTCCAGCTTTCAACACGAGTCCCTCTTCTAATCAAATGAGTCGCTGTTTCTTTTTCACTTTGCTACTATTAGTTGGCCTCTTTGCATGGAAATATCATGGATCTGAAGCCTTGTTGTACAGGAAATGATCATGTTGTAGGTATCTATAGGGCTACAATTTTGCCATGGGTTTTTCACAATGCAAATAGATTTGTATCTACAGTCCTTCATCCATGTATGCTATAGGGTTTTTTTTTTAATAAAAAAAATCAGTAACTGAAATGTTTCTTGGCCAAAGATCAGTCCCTATTGCAGTGAATGGGTCTATATCACCGAAAAACTTTTACACACTCTAGCAATTCCAGTCCTTGGTGGAATGAGGTTTGGAATGAGCATGGACAGTATCTTTTGGAGGGTAGTCCCTCACATCACCAAGGACGACATGACAGAAAGAGAGGCACATTTGTGCTACTCTCATTCTCATATTGATTTATGCAGAGACGTATTCAACTTAAAGCAATCAGCCTTATTCTTGGCCTGAAGATTTTAGAGTAGAGATGGGTCTGAAAAAGTAGCTGAGATCCAGATTTTCCTGAAAATCAGATGGTGTTTGAACCCAAGTCTTTGATCAGAAAGCTGGATCCGGAACCCAACTTTCCAATAGCTCAGGGATATTTGGACCCAACTCTGCTTCAGCCCAAGAATATCAGAAAGCACATAAGAACATAAGAACGGCCATACTGGGTCAGACCAAAGGTCTATCCAGCCAGTATCCTGTCTACCAACAGTGGCCAATGCCAGGTGCCCCAGAGGGAGTGAACCTAACAGGTAATGATCAAGTGATCTCTCTCCTGCCATCCATCTCCACCCTCTGACAAACAGAGGCTAGGGACACCATTCCTTATCCATCCTGGCTAATAGACATTAATGGACTTAACCTCCATGAATTTTAAACCCTGTTATAGTCCTCTTTTAAACCCTGTTATAGTCCTAGCCTTCACAACCTCCTCAGGCAAAAAGTTCCACAGGTTGACTGTGTGCTGAGTGAAGAAGAACTTCGTTTTATTTGTTTTAAACCTGCTACCCATTAATTTCATTTGGCCCCTAGTTCTTATATTATGGGAACAAGTAAATAACTTTTCCTTATTCACTTTCTCCACACCACTAATGATTTTATATACCTCTATCATATCCCCCCTTAGTCTCCTCTTTTCCAAGATGAAAACTCCTAGTCTCTTTAATCTCTCCTCATATGGGACCCGTTCCAACCCCCTAATCATTTTAGTTGCCCTTTTCTGAATCTTTTCTAATGCCAGTATATCTTTTTGAGATGAGGGGACCACATCTGTACGCAGTATTCAAGATGTGGGCGTACCATGGATTTATATAAGGGCAATAAGATATTCTCCGTCTTATTCTCTATCTCTTTTTTAATGATTCCTAACATCCCGTTTGCTTTTTTGACTGCCACTGCACACTGCGTGGATGTCTTCAGAGAACTATCCATGATGATTCCAAGGTCTTTTTCCTGATTACTTGTCACTAAATTAGCCCCCCATATTGTATGATAGTTGGGGGTCATTTTTTCCAATGTGCATTACTTTACATTTGTCCACATTAAATTTCATTTGACATTTTATTGCCCAGTCACTTAGTTTTGTGAGATCTTTTTGAAGTTCTTCACAGTCTGCTTTGGTCTTAACTATCTTGAGCAGTTTAGTATCATCTGCAAACTTTGCCACCTCACTGTTTACCTCTTTTTCCAGATCATTTATGAATAAGTTGAATAGGATTTGTCCTAGGACTGACCCTTGGGGAACACCACTAGTTACCCTCTCCATTCTGAATTTACCATTTATTCCTACCCTTTGTTCCCTGTCTTTTAACCAGTTCTCAATCCACGAAAGGATCTTCCCTCTTATCCCATGACAACTTAATTTATGTAAGAGCCTTTGGTGAGGAACCTTGTCAAAGGCTTTCTGGAAATCTAAGTACACTATGTCCACTGGATCTCCCTTGTCCACATGTTTGTTGATCCCTTCAAAGAATTCTAATAGATTAGTAAGACATGATTTCCCTTTACAGAAACCATGTTGACTTTTGCCAAACAATTTATGTTCTTCTATGTGTCTGACAATTTTATTCTTTACTATTTTTTCAGGTAATTTGCCTGGTACTGACGTTAGACTTACTGGTCTGTAATTGCCGGGATCACCTCTAGAGCCCTTTTTAAATATTGGTGTTACATTAGCTATCCTCCAGTCATTGGGTACAGAAGCTGATTTAAAGGACAGGTTACAAACCATAGTTACTAGTTCCGCAATTTCACATTTGAGTTCTTTCAGAACTCTTGGTGAATGCCATCTGGTGCCGGTGACTTGTTACTGTTAAGTTTATCAATTAATTCCAAAACCTCCTCTAAACTAAACAGCGATAAGCCCACTATAAACATTTGTAATAAAATAATTATGAGAATTTTAACTAGACTACACAAAAACACCTCCCAATCCTGATCTCAGAAATAAAACATCCACTATCCAAGACTTGCATGTAAAAAATTAAATCATCCTATCCCACCACTTTCAATGATGGGCAAAAAAGAAAACAATCTGCTTTCAGACTGGTTGCTTCTCAGCTCCTTTGTTGCAAATGGTTAATGTGTTTGAAGCTGACATCGGTGCTGGTCCTTTCGGCAGCACACAGAGGGGTCCAGCATTCCAGAGGTGTTGGCAATTACCTCTTCTTGCAGCTTGAACATCGCTTGGCTATGTGACTTTCCTATCAATGTACACAATGTCTGACAGCCTAAATCGTCCCTTGTCAAAGCAGTAGCATTACTCTATACCACAGGGCTAGCTATGTTTGCACTGCTCCTCAAAACAATGCTAGCACCTATTGTGCTTTTGTTATTTATTCTGCAAGGTGGTTTCAAAATAGTCTGTTACACATCAGTACCAAGGACATGGCAGATTTTACTGCATCTCTCAGGATGAAGATGAAGTTTAATGTATGTTACAGTAACTGCTTTGCAAGGTTTAAAAGGCTAATGAGTGTTCCCAGAATAAACTTTGGGTGCAGAAGATGCTGAGTTTCATGTTTCTGAGTAATATTATAAACTATCCCAAATTCAACCATTCAAAATAGCAATCAGATGTTCTGATAATAATTCAAAAAATTGGACGGCTACAGGCTTGCACCAGAATTGCTGATATAAGCCTTGACATTAAGGCTGCTGAGATTGTTGGTTCTCGGGTAGTTCACATGGAACCTTTCACTGGTTTCAACTGAGGAAGTTTCCCAGGAACTGTCATTGATTCTGATGCAAAAATCCAGGTTCACTCAACCAAAAACAGTAGCACAATTATATGGGCCAGTCTTCAGCTGATGTACTTGCATGCAACTGCAATGATTTTTATGTCACTTCACCCATTTACTCCCAGCTGAGGATCTGGTCCTTGTAGCATTCTTGGGTGCATCAAGCTCAATCTCTTGCAATCCGTGGATGAACAGTGAAGAGAGATACAGAGAGATTAAACAGATATCATTTGCAGACAAAATATTGGTTTTAAGTTCAGTTTGACTATTTCTCTTCACCATCTTGCAGCCCTTTTTTCTCCTCTTGCCTGTATTGTATCCTACTGCTGATCCATCATACGAACATACCACAGACCAGTCACTTAAATCTGTTCTTTCCCTCTCTCTCCTTGTGGTGTTAAAACAGCTGCTTCTGCACTTGTCCTGGCCACATCTGACTTTCTTAAAGCACTAGATTTGTCAAAGCAGCTTCCTCTGTGCCAGCTACTCTGGAGTTCAGAACCTTTCAGTGCTGCCTTCTCTACAACTCTGTCTCTGCTCACAGCAGACCACACGCACATGCACAAACCTACCCTTCACCTAAGGATTTCAAAATACCCCAAGGACACAAAGTGTGACAGAGCTGGGAATAAAACTCAACAGTTCTGAATCCTGGGCCCATTGAGAATCAATGGCAAAACTCTTATTGACTTCAATAAGGGTAGTATTTTGCTCTTTGTCTCTTGTTCCCATTGCATATGCATCTCATCTTTGCCAGTAACTACATTTCTTGACAAGTTGAATTGTCTCCCTCCCATTTTCCCCCAGCTCCATTGCATCCTGTGTTCACAATGCCGTCGTTGCCATTACTTACTGGGATAAAATCCTGTTTCCTATTCTATACCTGTCTTCTGATCTGTTATTTTTTTTCCAAACTCCTCTACCCACCTTGTAGAGGGAGGTTCACTGGCCCAGATCTGTGGGTTATCTGTCCTTCAATTTTAACTTTGTTCTTACAAAAGCAATCACCCATTGAAGTCACTGGGAATTTGCCTGAATAAGAGCTCAGTAAACACTATGTAAGGCCTTCATGATTTGTCCCACCAATTGTTTGGTCTTTAACATCACAAAGCTTACACTTTGCTACATTTCACTGCATGAGTCATTTTTACATCCACGAGCCTAATTAAATTTAAATCATATGGAGTTGTTGCTGAATATTGCCTATTATCAGGTCATCAGCAAAGATAGCCTTTTGTACACTCCTCCAAGCAACAAGGGGTCTGATCCTGCATTTTTATACCCACAAAATTTCCTTTGACTTCAACAGGAATGCACAAGAGAAGTAGCATCTTCCCCAAAGAAGGGATCCCGGAAACACCCCAGTTATTTCACCTTCCCCTTTCTGTCCTACCTGGTTGTTCCTCATCTGTGAATCATAGAAGGTCTTATGGTAAAAGCCCAGGCGTAGGGCGCAGGAAACCCTGGGCTCAATTTCTGCTGCGGACTTCCTGGGTAACCTTGGGCAAGTCAGTTCCTCACCTCTAAAACTGAGATCACAGCAATTGCTTTCCCCCACTGTTTGTCTGTCATGTCTATGCATCCGATGAAGTGAGCTGTAGCTCACGAAAGCTTATGCTCTAATAAATTTGTTAGTCTCTAAGGTGCCACAAGTACTCCTTTTCTTTTGCGAATACAGACTAACACGGCTGCTACTCTGAAACCTGTCATGTCTATGCAGCTTGTAATCTCCTTGGAGCAAGCATTGTCTCTCACTAAGTGCAGGTACATTGCCTACCACAGTGTGGTCCTGATATCAATGGGGTCTCTAGGTGCTACTGTAATACAAACAAGTAAATAAACATATTAATTTGTAATCAACTTCCAAAGCCCCTTTCCATTCACCATGCTGGTTAAAACAATCATTTGTGTAGGATAAAAGCTTTTTGGATACAACAGTCATTTTCATAACAAAAAGCTGGTTTTCCACATTAATCCAGTATTGTTTGGACAGGCAGGTAGAATTTGGAAACACTGCAAGAGCAGTCTTCAGCTCCTCTCTCTAAAAGCTCCTTTTGAAACTGCTGCCTTCCTGTACTTTGCATTTTATTACTTTAGCACTGTAACAAGGTACTAAAAATAAACTTAAATGTATTTCCAGACGACCATCTTCCCACTTGAGGATTCGAGCCATTTATGAGATGTGATAATCTCGCTTCTCCTAACTACTTTTCTCAATTAACGAGCAAGTGCTTTCCCCCACTATAAACAGGATTTATATCACCAGGATACTGACTTGGAACCAGACGTCTGTCTGTCAATCAAATATAATCCAGTTTAGGTATTTCTACAGCACCAATCGTGCCGACACACAAAATGTCGCGTCTGTAAAGCAGAAATAGAACTTTACTAAGTAATTAATCAAAAGCCAAATAAAAAAAAAGACCACCCAAAATCCCTACAGTGTGCCTTGAAGGCTGACAACCTTGGGCTGTGGCAGGAGTGTCTGACACTTATCCTGGAACGCTCCAGGCAATGACAAGAGCATCCTGTGGGTTGCAAATGTAGGCCTTAAAGATATTTTTTATATTCTAATAGTGCCATGAAGCCCCAGCTGAGACTGGGGTCCCAATGTGATAGGTACTATACATATACATAGTAAGAGAACGTCTTGTTCCAAAGGGTTTACAGTCAGAGGATGTGAGCTATAGGTCTCTGTTCCTAGATGCAGGTGAAGAGACATGGACTGCTACATTTGAGGCATACTGAAGTTTGGTGAGCAAGGATTTATGGCAATCATAAAGGAGAGAATAGAGATGGGTGAAGGAATTAAAGAAGAGTTTAAACAAAGAGTGGTCAAGATAGAATCTAATGCTGACAATGTTTATCCAAGGGCAGCTTTCTAGAAAGTAGTGATGAGGATTGTAAATAAAAGATGTTCTTGTTATCCCAAGTACTGAAAACACTGGGCCTAGTTCTCTCACAGTAACTTAAACCAGGAGCAACTCCACTGAAGCTTAGGCCCTGTCTACACTGCCACTTACAGTGCTGAAATGTTCTTCACTCAGGGGTGTGAAAAAACACACCCCTGAGCGATGCAAGTTTTAGCGCTGTAAAGCATTGGGTGCTTAGTTGTTTCATGCCTGCAAAATGAGGTTGGAAATCTCCATGAGAATGGTTCTGTTGTGGATCACAGTCAGACCTGGATTGCAAATGGCATGGGGAACAGATTCTTTTGAGCCTTCTTCTCACAGCCCCGCCTCAAACCATGTAATGAAGAGGTGCAAAAACAAATATATAAGGGGAGGGAAAGTTAACTTCAGCTTAAAGCTCAGAAGAAGGGTTCACTTTTAGGGGTGGCTGAAGGGTGGAGTGGGAACCAGCAGTGGCTGCATTTCAGTGATGTCCTGTATGCAGTTTGTGAAGTGCTCTGCTATTCTGACACAGGTCAGGCTGGCCCAGGAAGGCTCTCTTGAAAGACAGCAGGGTCCACCCTGGCTGTTGTCCACTGCAGACAGCTGCACATGTACAATGTGGTCGGAAGGCTAGATGTCATCATAATTCACTGAGCCAGCACAGTAGATGGTCCCCTGCTTCCTATCTCACTCATAAGTGCTCTGTGCTCATTCTCATGTCCTGCTGTGCAGGGTGGAAGCTACCCATACTTCCTCCCCTGCAAAAGAGAAGGATGGGGAAAATTGGAAGAGATCAGATGAGAACTGACCACATTCTTTATATGAAATCAAACAAACTTTTCTAGATTTTTATTTCTTTTTTTCTTCACTTATGTGCATCACCACTCTTCTGGATTCCAGTCAGGGGGGAGGGGAATTGCCAAAATTCCTCAAGAAATGGTTTGCATATTATGTAGATTTTTTAATTGAAAGCAGCATGCAGTTGGAATCTTGTAAGATTCTCTGCAGTTTTTCAGACCCAGAGGTTTTAAGTAAACATTTCCCTCGGGGATCCTGAACTGAATAAAACCTCAAACATTGAGATGTACCACATCCTAACCAGTATGGTGGCTACCGCAGGGGACTGGGAGTCGGAGGAACTGGGTTTCAGTTGTCTTTATCCCTAATTCCCTAAGCTAGGTTGGACAGGACACTTCTGTCTGTGCCTTGGTTTCCCAACTTGGGCTAGTGATACCTACTTTGTAAAGGGGCTTTCAGAGCTATGGATTGAAAAGTGCTTTAAGAAGTAAGTATTATCACTCCTCTCAATTTCACAGGGGTGGTGTGAGCCTGTAGTGTACACGAACTTGTAAGGCACTTTTGAGATCCTAGCAAGCAAAGTGCTGCAGTAGTGGAAAGCAGCATTAAGATATAATTATATCAATAAAATACTAGGAAATTAAAATAAAGACAATTTTTAAACACTGATTTTTGTAAGGAAAGCAATTTTCTGAAGAAGTAAAAAAAACATTGCAGCAAGACTATCTGATGTATTAGTAACTCTGTAACTGTGATAACAAAGATGGATCAGTATGAGATATGTAAAAATAAATTCCATAAATGAAACTCAATGGATCTGGGAAATGAGTTATGAAGGTCATTTCTCATTAGTATGGATCTTTTCCATATCTCATTACAACACCAACTTTTAACCCCTGCCTACCACGTATATCCTGCCTTGCTTTATTCTGGAATAGGTTTTTGTTCTCTTTTGTTTATAAATTATCTTACTGGGTTGTATGTCAATTTGCTGGCACATTCCCCCTTTCCCAGCCTGTAACATGTAATATAATTGATTCCCATTGTTTTTTCTTTGTGTTAAACTGCTAAAAAACAAACACCCAGCAAATTAACTGCAGCCTGGTGAGAGCTGTAGTGACAGGAGAGAAGATGACTTGGTAAACTAAAGAATGGCTGAGATATTGTGTAGCTGTAATAATAAGATAATAATACTTAGCACTTCTGTGGCACATTCCATACATCATAAAGCGGTATTTTAGCAGCAGCTTTCTAAGCAGCCCTACTTCCTCCTGCAGGTGTTCTCAAATTTAGGAAACCGTTATGCTTTCAAACGTCTCAGTTTAAATTTCCTATTAGTCTTTAGAGATCGCTTAAAACAGTGGTTACCATCCACTGGCCCATGCACCTGTACTGTGCCTTGCTAGTAAACTAAACTCTCCCTCCCTGCCGTGAAGACTGGTAATGTGAAGCTGCCTATGCTGTAGCACTGGTGTAGGGCTAATGCACTGTAATGTAGGCTTCAGGCCCCTTCTATCGCAGGAGTCTACAAAACTGGGGATAGTGCGATTTTCCCCCTTTTCAAAATGGAGAAACTGAGGCACCAGATAAAGTTTTAACAATCCTCAATTTCTGAGTGCCCAGCTTGAGACGCTATGACAATAAGGACCACTACTTGCTTTTTTTGTTTAAATACTAGGAATTTTAAGTCAGACATCCAAAAATGGACCCCCCCCCGCAAAATAAAGTCACTTGAAACTTTAGGCAAATCCTTTGGGACTAAGGTCTCACAGAAAGCTGGTGGCAGAGACAGGACTAGAACTCTTGGCTCCCTGCCCACAGTTCTGTTAGATTGCACTGTCGCCACGGCAATGCTTGGAGATAGACATACAGTACCATAGCTTACAGAGCTGGGGGGCCATTCAGGCCACAACTCAGCCACTTTTTCTTGAGCCAAACTTGAGTGGCACTGCAACCCTAGATCACAACACTGCTGCCTGCCACACTCCTATTTATTTGTTAGAGCTCCAACACACTACACAACTTGTGCTGTGCTTTCTCCCAGGCTCAGGATTTACTGGCTATGCACCATTTTTAGCAATAAGTGTGATTTGAGCATTTTTAATGGTAAATTTAATTTTAAAATAAATACAAAGCCCTGGGACTTGGGCACCCTTAATTAATCTTAACAATCATCTCGAACTGGATTGCTCATCTCACCAATTACAATTAATGAGTATATGACAAAGATAATAAAATAAGGCCTGTTCATAGCAGAAGCAGAAATTCCTCAGCCCACTCCCTGCAATAATAGAGGGGTAGCGTTTTGACTACCACCTCATGTTTACTGTGGGCGTTAGCCGAGATGTTTCCATGTAAATAACATACTTATTGAGCTCAGAAAAAATGTCTGCACAGAGAAATTATTGCACAGGAATGGTGAGCATCAGGGAAAATAGGCTTATTCATTGATTGTATGCCGCTTGCTTAGGCTCACTGTAAGGAGACTGGTTTCAGAGTAGCAGCCATGTTAGTCTGTATTCGCAAAAAAGAAAAGGAGTACTTGTGGCACCTTAAAGACTAACAAATTGATTTGAGCATAAGCTTTCATGAGCTTCAGCTCACTTCATCAGATGTATTCGATGGAAAATACAGTGGAGACTGTTTATCGTTATCTCTGGAATTAGGTGAGGTCTCCTGTTTGTAAGCAATGTGGCCCAAACAACAGGGCCAGGAATCAAGAGACCTGGATGCTGTTTGTATAGCTGCTGCTGAGTCACTAGTTAGTCTTGGGCAAGTCTCTTTGTTTCCCCATCTGTAAAATGGGGATAATGATACTTACCCACCTTTGTGAAGTGCCTCCCAGAGTACATTTTTTACTGGTGTGATAATAATTTATTATTATAGACTGGACATGAAGTAGGAGAAAGGAACTGTTATCCCCATTTTACAGATAGGGAACTGAGGCACAGACAGCTTAAATAACTTGCCCAAGGTCCCACAGGAAGTCTGCTGCAAAAAGGAACTGAATGCAGGACTCTGGATCCCCAATCCATTACCTTAACCGCAAGAGCTTCCTTTCTCTGCTTCAAGCAATGCAGTTCCCACCATACTCTCTGGGAGACTATACCATCATTTAGTTAATCTTGATATTAGGGAGCCTTTCCCAGTGTTCAGTCTATACTTTCCAATGTTATGGCACTTTAGCTTGTACTCCCTAAATAATTGCTATTCCTACAGAAATGCCACTTACACTGTGCAATGCTGGAGTAAGTATATGGGATTTGTTAAATACTGGAATAAAGTGGCTTCTAAAACCCACTTCTGTAATTTCTGAAAACATTACCTTAGCACAAGCTGCAGATATTTGTTCCATTTTCCTCACATTTATCCTTTAAGAAATCCCTGGTGAATGTTAAGGTCTATTAGCACCTGAAATCTCTCTTCTCTTTCTGTGGCTGGCTATAGCTTCCTCTGACTTGCGTACACCTCCAGTGCAGATGACTTCGGCTACCCCACATGCCTAGCAAAACAGAGTGTAATCCACAGTATGACAGACAAAGAGACTCCGACTGCTCTAGTGCTTAGCAACATCCACCGAGAACTGGAACACTCCAACAAACACTACATTACTCCTTCTCCCATGGTAATTTAGGATCTGTCTGTAATCACCTGGGCAGCATAAGCAGGCTGTAGATATTGGTTCTTCAGCAGGCCAGCATATGCAGGGAGAAGTTCGACTACTGCAGAAGCCTCCTGGTTCATCCTCATTAATCAAAATAGAACTACTTCCTGTGATTTATTTTTTCCTTGAGCTGCACAAAGTAAAAGAGTTAATTAAAAGTGTGCTCCTCAGCCCCTGTGCTCCACTCACTCCAACACACTGAACTGTTGGCCTCCACACGCTCCATCAAGGATATATGGTCCAGTTCATGGGAATTACAGCAGCCCTACTACTGAGGCAATTCCATGAGTACCACGGGTTGCCCAAGAGAGGCAGGATCTGGGCTGGTCTTTGAACTAGAATTATTTGGGGGAGCAGATGTTAATAACAAGAACAGTAACTGAGGCTTAGGCTAGGAGTGGAGAATGGGGGGAAATCTCCCTACCTAATTATGTGAGAATAATAATCACCCTTAGTTCTTATGTAGAACTTTTCACCCAGCTGTCAAAGCACTTTACTCAGGTATGTCAGCATTATCACCCCTGGGCATAGATGTTGTAGTGTATGCAAGTGGTTATGCTAGAACATAATGTAACATGGCACTAAGCTATTACATAGATTAATAGATTTTAAGACTAGAAGGGACCTTTATGACCATCTAGTCTGACCTGCTGCATAACACCTGGTAATTCCTGTATCAAGCCCAATAACTTCCTGTTGAACTAAGGCAGATCTTTATTTAGAGACTTCAGGGCTGGAAAATCTACCACACCCCTTGTAAATAGTTTCAGGGGTTCATCACTCTCTCTTAAAATGTTTGCCTATCTCCAGAACTTCCTTAGATTCAGCTTTCTGTCATTGAATCTTGTTATACCCCTACAACTGGATTAAAGAGCCCTCCATTGTTGGATATCTTCTTATAGAGAAAGTCACCTTTTAGCCATCTGCTCAATAAGTTAAGTGAATGAGGTTCTTTATCTCTCTGTGTAAGGCAGATTTTCCAGACCTCGAATCATCCCTGTAGCTCTTTCCTGAATGCTTTCCAACTTCTCAACAACCTTTCGAAAGGGGAGACACAAGAACGGGATACAATATTCCAGCAGTGGTCTCACCAATACTATATGAAGAGTTAATAATTTCTTCCTCCAACTCAATATTTCTCTGTTTATTTAAGCCCGTGAGCCCTTTTAGCGACACTGGGATCTTGTGTTCAGTATGTTATTCTCCATGATCCCTAAGCCCTTTTCAGAATAATCGATTCCCACACATCCTGTAGCATTCATTGTTCCTCATTGTAGGACCTTGCCTTTGGCTGTATTTAAATGGATTTATATTTCACCTCGAGCTGCCAACTGAGATCATGGCCCCAATTTGCTAGGCACGTTATGAACATACAGTGAGAGAGAGGGAGGGAGAGAGAGAGAGAGAGAGAAAGCCCTACCCTGAAGAATGTAAAGAGTGTATTGCCTTCCCAGCCTGAACCAAATATGAGGGAGGTGATGTGGACAAATCGGGGTTGTAAAATCAGAGGAGGAAGGAAGTGAAAAGAACACAGAAATAATTTCAGTAGCAATTTCTAATTTTCCAGTGTGAGGCCTGGTGTTTCTGGTGCTAATATTTAACATGAGCAGAAAGTTGGGCAAAGATAAATTTGTGTCTGAAGAGAGAGACAGTCAAAACAGTTGAGCACATTGATTTGCAAGCAGTGTGGAACGATGTGATATCTAGTGCAACTTCTGCCTGTTGCTTCCCCTGGTACTTTCTTTAGCACAGGCTGTTACATATGGTTTGCTAGAGACTCTCTTGTTCTAGCTTTTGCCTGAGTTTTAGCAAAAGGTTTTAAAGAAAGTTTGTTAAATATTTTATACAAAGCAACTATTTTTAGTCACTGAAGTTACTGCTGTGGACAGCACAGTTCCATGGCAAGGGGTAAAGATGGGGAAGAACTGGTAGCAGTGGAGAGTGGGAAGGAAGGATCTTATTTTCATGAGCTTTCCAGCCCCGGGCAGACCGTAGCTCCGAAACACTGTGGAGATGGTGAGATTGTAGGTAGGAACTTGTGTGGTATATTTTTTCAAGACTCACTCCTGCTCCTACTGAAATCGATGGGACTTTGCCACTGGCTTGGGTGGAAAAAGGATTGAGCCTTCGTTTCGGTAGGTTTTTCCCCCCTTTCTGCATCACCTTGTGTTTGAGCTATTAAAAAACCCACAGACCTTGATTTATCAATCAATCCTGCTCCTGAATGAGCATTATTTTCTTCAGAAGAAAATAATTTAATAGCTGTGCTTAATCATATTGTAAAATATTTCCCAGAAAATTAAATACAACTTTATGTGGCTGGCTCATTATGGCCAGATCCTGAGAAGTGGTGGGCACTTGCTACAAGATGCTGAGCATGATCAGTTCTCATGATGTTGCTGGGAATTGAAAACACTCAGGGCTTGATACTGCACCCATTCAAATCAATGGCAAAGCTCCCACGGGAGCCTGGCACTCAGTGCCTTGCAGAAAGTGTTCAGCAATATTTCACCTATCCTCTGCTCACCACACTGGCTTCCGATAAAATACTGTGTCACATTCAAGGTCTTGGTCCTTATTTTCCAGGCTCTAAATGTGCATTGCCCAGGCTACCTAAAGATCCATCCTGTGCACTGAATGAGCCAGGGGTCCTGTGGAAATAAAAATAGTATGTGATCAGTGATTAAAGACTATCATAATGCATAGGCACCCAGGGGTCAAATTCAGGTTGCATGGGCAAGCTGAATCTTGGCATTTCTCAACTTTTGAGTGCTTTGACTTGCAACCTTCAGAACGTTCTTTTAGTATGATTTTTTGTACATACTACTTATATTCATGGTAAAATAACTCCCCATCTGGGTTTTACCCCTGGGGAAAGGAAGAGAGAGATTCCTAGATGTGCCAAGTGCTAATCTCAGCTCGATGCACTTCCGGAAGGTGCTCACATGCCGTGATGATGTGGGCTGGATAAGAACCTGGAGAGAACTAGGAGCAGGTCCTATGTTGTCAGTAATATTTCAACTGGTTAGGTAATTCCTAGTGGGCCTGGGCCAAATGCTCTCAGCTCCCACTGAAGGCAAGAAGAATGAAGAATCTTCAACTCTCCCTGCAGAATTGGGCCCGCCCTGGTATACCATCTTCAGGGGAAATTACCCTAGTGGCTTGTCACGCTGCTAATTCTCATGGATTGTAAGCACACAGAAGTATCAACAGAGTAAATGTGGGACAGAAGATACAGTAGGCTGTGTCTTTAGTGGGTGCACATTAGCATAGCTCTTCTGGTTTTAATACACCTATGCTGTTATAAACCAGCTGAGGATTTGCCCGACTATTTCTCTCTCCATGCATTTTTTAAAATTAATGGATATTGGAATAGTGTTAACGCAGCATGCTGTGAACATACATTTGGTTTAATGTATGGAAGAGAAAAGGATTTTCTCCTTGGCCCCTCACTCCTGTATGGGGCTTACATCTACCTTGGGAGCAGAGCTATGTCAATAACAATGCAAGTGTGTCTACACACAGTTGTTGCTAGCTGGGTTCTAACATGGGTTCCTTATGTGCTAAAATACCATCATGATGACCATGGTATAAATGCTCTGGATAGACAGGGACTTCAACTGTTGGCTCTTTTCGCCCCACATTTCCCACAGTTGCGTTCCCCTGGTCTGCTCCACAGGAGATAGCGATGGTGGGAGCAGTAGTGGAGACAGACCTTGGGGCAGCCACAAGTGTCCTAAGCACTGTATTCCTGGTCCTCTTCAGGCTAGCTCTGCACTAACATGGTGCTTGAAATGCCGTCAGATAACACAAAGGGATGAAGCATGCAGAGAAAATAATGCTCCCCACATAGGAGTTACATCACAAAAGCTCCTTAACCCAAATGGCTGAAGTAGCCTCCGCCATGGGCCCCTACACCAATTCCCTGCCTCAAAACAAAGTGAGTATGACAGGAGGATCAGTTTAGGGAGTAGATCCTTTGACAATGACCCCTCTTCCAGCTTGCCCAGGCACTGCCCTCCCACCATACTTTCTTCATGCTGTCATATAAGGAGATCATGCACAGTAGGTCACCAATAGAGCAGAGGACATCCACTGTGTGCCTCATTCCAGTGCCAGTCACCTCCACAAAGTGAGCCCCTGGGGTACAAACATAATAGGGGTGCACTTCCTGTGCAGTGCCCGGACCGGCATAAGCTCTTTGCAAAAAAGTATGCAGGAGATGAGAGGATGGCACCGGGAGGGGAAAGACCAGAGGATCATTTCCTGGGTGCGTCCCCTTATCCTCCACACTGCAGTGGAAGGGATGAGTGGGATGCAAAAGGGCTTGTGGGAGTTATTTCAGTTACCTGAGTGATGCAACCAAAGAGGATTCTCTCCCTTGCCTGGTGACTTTGGGTAAGTGCTGGGCTGTTGATTTACCCCTCAGCCTGCAAGGGAGTGTTGATTCCCCCCTCCCCCCTCCGCATCCCGGGGTCCAAGATGACATCATGGACCCTAGCACACGTGACCAGAAATGCAGAAAAAAATGAGTACCCTTATGTATGAGACTGTTTCCCCAAGTACTTGCACATCTTAAGGAACAGGCTGAAAATGTGATGAATTATCAGCAGAACAATTAAGCACCATGTTCCAAAACATAGTAACATTACACCACAGGATGCTCAGAAACATGAAGCTGATCAGCTCACCCTAATGCTACAGATGCCATTTAGAAGAATATATATATATATAAACAAATGTTGCATTGTCGGTCTACAACAATGAAGAATAATTTTAATTCCTTGAGTAGAAGAGCTCCAATTATAATCTAATTCAGTTCAATTAACTATGCTTTGATGACAATTTCATTACATAAAAAATAAATTTATTAGGCAAGTATAATGTGTTGTGGCTACAGCACTAATACTAATAAGGAGGCTGTTTAACTGCTTTAATGCAGCATTTTAACCACAGTTATAAGCTACTTTTATAAAATTTATAGTGAGAGTGAGCAAATATATGAGAATCTGTGATGGGGTGTCCACCCCATGTAGGACAGATGTGGGGGGTGTTAAGATGGCCAGGCAGGTAGGCCTGGAGTACGAACCAGGGAGCAAGGAGCTCACTGAAAGCCATGAAACTGGCAACAGATGAGGGCTGCGGCTGGGAAAGGGTACTCATGCCCTAGGAACAGGGAGGAAGGTTTGGAGCTGGTACACCCAGGGAGAGGAGGGGAATCAGAGTGGAAGGAAGCACTCCAGACAAGAAGCAGCGAGGGCTGGGAGAGGAAAGCCCAGAAGTGCTGGGTGTAGAGTCCCTGGACTGGAACCCAGACTAGAGGGTGGGCCCGGGTTCCCCTACCAGCCGCTGAGGGTATGGCATAGACCGGCAGGGCAGCGAACTGGAAGATTGCCTGGGTCACTGGGAAGTTGCAAGAAATTTGAATGAGTGTATCCCAGAAGGGGGAGCTCTGAGTGACCTAGCCAGACAGCTAAGTCAAGAAGATGCTGCACTTCCAGGCACAAGAGAGGGGATGAAGACGAGAGAGAGAAAAAAGTCAGAACAGCGGTGTGCAAATAAAGGAAGTGGGAATTGGCCTTGAGAGCTAATTCCCAGAGTGACCAGGAGGAGGCGCCAGCCTAGATGTGAGCAGAATTCCATACAAAAGAAAATCATCATGATTTACAGGTGAGCTGTTAATAAAGGCTCATAATCCAAGGGTTTAATATCCTGTCCTTTAAGAATGATCATGACAAGCCCTGAAAGCC
Source organism: Dermochelys coriacea (assembly GCF_009764565.3). Classification (NCBI taxonomy): domain Eukaryota; kingdom Metazoa; phylum Chordata; order Testudines; family Dermochelyidae; genus Dermochelys; species Dermochelys coriacea. The sequence continues at coordinate 16,696,698 of NC_050068.2, forward strand.
TTATTCCAATTTTTTTCCCATTCAAATACAATTAGCAGCATATGTTGCTGTGTATGGTCTAGGGAAAGGTGGTAAATAGGAAGAGAGCAGGGGTTCCATATGTGCACACGTGTGAGAGAGAGTGCAAAATCTGCTCATCTTAATTGCTACTAGCCATTCCAGTACATACAGGCAAAATAAACCTGTTCTTTATGGCTCAGCGCAACAAGTAAATCCACTCACTCCACTGAAAGGAATGGGAGATTAGTGGATGACAGGATCACAACAGCAAGATATTGTGGAGAGATGGGATACCTTCAATACACATGCACTAGCCTCCCAAGCAATCCCATAATCATATTGCCCTCTCTCTTATCCCTTTACTTATCCCCTCCATGTGTTTTTGTCTTCTCCTGTCTGTTCTTATCTTATTTAGATTGTAAACTCTTCAGGGAAGGGATCCACCTTTACCTGTATTGAAGTCTCATTTTACAATGACAGATGTTCAATACTTAGCATGTCTCAAAATCAGACCACTTATTTAAGAACTTAAATATGGATTTAGGAGCCCAGGTATCAGAGGGGTAGCCATGTTAGTTTGTATCCACAAAAACGAGGAGGAGTTTGGTGACACCTTAAAGACCAACAGATTTATTTGGGCATAAGCTTTTGTGGGTAACCCCCCCCCCACTTCTTCAGATGCATGGAGTGAAAATTACAGATACAGGCATAGATATACTGGCACATGAAGAAAGGGAGTTACCTTACAAGTGGAGAACCAGTGTCCCCAACCTGAAGCAAATACTCACCAGCAACTACACACCACACTACAGAAATACTAACCCAGGAACTAATCCCCGTAATAAACCCTGTTGCCTACTCTGTCCCCATATCTACTCTAGAGACACCATCAGCCACACATCAGGGGCTCATTCACCTGCAAATCTACTAATATGATATATGCCATCATGTGCCAGCAATGCCCCTGCCATGTACATTGGCCAAACTGGACAGTCTCTATGTAAAAGAATAAATGGACACAAATCAGACATCAGGAATGGTAACATACAGTAGGAGAACACTTCAATCTCCCTCGACACTCAATAACAGATCTAAAAGTAGCCAAAAACTAAAAAAAAAAACTAAAAAAACTCCAAAAACCCAAAGAGAAACTGCAGAACTACAATTCATTTGCATATTTAACACCATTAATTTTGGCTTGAATAGGGACTGGGAGTGGCTGACTCACTACAAAAGCATTTTCCCTCTCTTGATATTGACACCTCCTCATCAATTATTGGGAGTGGACCACATCCACCCTTACTGAATTGGCCTTGTCAACACTGGTTCTCCACTTGTAAGGTAACTCCCTTATCTTCATGTGCCTGTATCTGTAATTTTCACTCCATGCATCTGAAGAAGTGTTTTTTTACCCATGAAAGCTTATGCCCAAATAAATCTGTTAGTCTTTAAGGTGCCACCGAACTCCTCGTTTTTTTAGGAGCAGAAGTTTCTGCTCTGATTTTCAAAATCTTGATTGTAAAAAGCTTTCCTCCTAAATAAGACCAGTCAAACTCCCCTTTCTAGCCAATCGGAGTCCTAAAGCTGGATCAAATCTCCAGCACCATGATCATTTTTGTTGGTCTTCCAACTATCAAATGCCTTTTAGCAATCTGTGCAAAGGAATCAGACATTGAGTTTGGGGTGAACCAAGGTTGACTCCTACCTGAACCAATAGGATGCTAATGTACATGGGGCCAGTGTTAATTATAAACATCTTCTATTAAAAAAAGGAGGACTTGTGGCACCTTAGAGACTAACAAATTTATTTGAGCATAAGCTTTCGTGAGCGACAGCTCACTTCATCAGACGCATTCCTACTCTGAAATCTGCTGTTAAGTTATTTACCTTGAGGAAGGCTTAGCATGTGTTGATACCATTTACTACTGCAGCTACAGGTACGAATCGCCCTGGTCATACACTTCATGGTAAATGGTAATATTCCTGTGATTTGGACTTGTTCGGGAGACTGTTATTATGGGTGAAATGCTTTAGTCAAGAAGCAGACTCGTTTAAGTATACAACCCCTCTCCCCCTTTGCTTTAGGGCCATCCGTAAAAACAAAAAGATAGATGCAGTGACAGTAGGAAAATTTTGACTACTCCAAATTTGTATCTATGAAAGCTCCATTTTAATTACTTTTCCCAGTGACAGAAAACCAGACCCCGGCTGTATTTATGAATTATGTTTCATTCAAATTTATTGCCTCATCGATGCTGTTAGTTTGTGAGCAAAATCATCATTTGATTTCTGCTTCTGTTCTGCATTTTCATTTGATAACAAAACATGATTTAACATGGAAATCATAATCCAACGTAAACTCCATTGGGGGCGTGGGGAGTTATTTAACAGGAGGCTGAAAACTGGAAAGCAGAAAAGCCAAATTAAATATGGGCTGATCACCATTTAATACTTGGGGGGGGGGGGAAGAGAGCAAGGAAGAAGGGTGAATTGTCCACAAACAGATCAACAGTTTACCATTATGTTTTATCTAATTTATTTCCCCTTTAAAAACTGTTTCACAAACATTCTGTGTAAACACATTTAAGCCTATGGATTGCTCATGAGCAGCTCTTCACAAGTAGAGGGACCTACATGGGGAAGATTTCGGATATTAATCTAGCAGACAACGGTATAACAAGACCTAACGACTGGGAGCTGTAGCTAGACAAATTCAGACTACCCATAAGGTTCTTAAAAAACAAAACAAACCAGTGAAGGCAATTAACTTCTGGAATACTTTACCTAGGGATGCGGTAGATTGTTTATCACTTGTAAGTCTTTGCATAAAGACTGAATACTTTTCTGCAAGATGTGCTCTAACTCAACCAGAACCAGCCCCATGGTGAAATTCTATGGTCTATGCTATGTAGAAGGTCAGACTAGTGATCATAATGTGATCCCTTTGGGCCTTAAAAAAAATCTATTAAGTACTTATTTGAATATTCATGATATGGGGACTAACTGGTTAGGCGGTAGCCCTGCTGAAAAGGATCTGGGGGTTTAGTAGATCATAAATTGAATGAGAGTCAACAATGTGATGCAGTGGGAGGGTGGGGGGGAAAGCTAATATTCCAAGGTGTATTAAAGGAGTGTTATATGTCAGACACCTGAGGTAATTATCACGTTCTACTCAGCCCTGGTGAGGCGTCTGCTGGAATACTGTGTCCAGTTCTGGGTGCCATGCTTTAATAAAGATGTGAGAAACTGGAGAGAGTCCAGAGGACAGCAGCAAAAATTATAAAAGGTTTAGAAATCACCATGAATACACCGAATGGAACAATCCTGCCCTATGATGATTCTATGGCACATTTTTAAACTAATCTCACTTACGGAAAATATTGTAAGGGGCTAATACCACATATCTTACATATTTGCATTTCCTAAAAGTGGGAGATGGGCCTTGATCAGATCCCCAGAAACTTTTTGGAGCTCAAAATGAGAACCCAAATCTGGATTCAAACATTGCAGCCTCTACAATGGGCCAAACCAAAGGTCTTTGAAACCCTGAACATGGAGGTCTTTGAAACCCAGATGCTGTGTGTCAAGTTCATCTCTAGCAAAAACTCAGAGCAAATATTGAAAGTTGAACTGCACAATGTCACCTGTTTTCACATCAAAACCATGCAGCTAAGGAGCTATATTTTATTCAGGGGAACCACTAATTAACAAGAAAATCCATAAATAGGTAAGGAGGCATACGTACACACACACACACACACAGGGATCGGGTTCAAGGACTGTTGCTAATTGCACAACAGGAAAATCTGCTTTCAGTGTAGGAAGATGAATTTGGCATGTGCTAAAACAATGAGCAACAAAATGATTTGTGGAGAAAACAATGTATAGGACTTGAACTTTTGACCTGCTCAATGAAAAAGTATCATGCCAGTTCTCATCCTCTGCCTCATTCCTGATTGTTTATGCATTCCCAGGGGGTGGTGAACTAGGGGTTCTGGGGGTGCAGCAGCAACCCCTGGCTTGAAGTGGTTTCCACCATATACACAGCTTACAGTTTTGTTCAAGAGCTTTCAGGACCCCCACTATAAAAACTGTTCCAGCGCCACTGTGCACTCCCCTTCAAAATATTTATGTATGACTAATGAGGAGCCTCAGGAAGGAGATCAACATCTGATATGTCCCTTAATTGAGATTAATGATCCCAATTTTCCTCTTTTTCTTTGGGGGGGGCAAGTGCTGAAAGAAAAATAAACAACTCTATAAAGGATGCAATTCATATATGCTTAATGATTAGATAACAAACCAGATCATGCAAGACACTATGGGCCTTTAACGTCCATCAAAGTGAATGAATGTTAAAGGTGCTCAGCACCTTGCAGGAATGGCCCCCATTTATACAATTCAAAAATACTGACTGCATAGAAGTGACCGTGGTGAAGATGATAAGACACTTATAGCCTTGGGAAGCTACCTTTTCCCTAGTAGCCCATGAGCAAAAAGCCCGAGGTTTCCTTCTGAGTATGCAGTTGCTTTAAATGACAGAAATTCAGGGCTCAGTATAGAAATTCTCTAATAACTGGCAACACTGCTGAGCTCTTTCTGTTCTCCCTCTTGGCCTTCATTTTGTTCTTTGTGAAGATGCTGGCTAATGATTTAGAACAGGGGTTCTCAAACTGGGGGTTGGGACTCCTCTGGGGAGTCACAAGATTATTACATGAGGGGTCGTACTTGGGCGTACCATGGTTTTATATAGAAGCAAGATGATATTTTCTGTCTTATTATCTATCCCTTTCTTAATGATTCCCAACATTCTGTTCACTTTTTTGACTGCCACTGCATATTGACAGGTTTCAGAGTAGCAGCTGTGTTAGTCTGTATCCACAAAAAGAACAGGAGTACTTGTGGCACCTTAGAGACTAACAAATTTATTAGAGCATAAGCGTTCGTGGGCTACAGCCCACTTCATTGGATGCATAGAATGGAACATATCGTAAGAAGATATATAGATATATATAGATATATATATACACACATACATACATACAGAGAAGGTGGAAGTTGCCATACAAACTGTAAGAGGCTAATTAATTAAGATAAGCTATTATCAGCAAGAGAAAAAAACTTTTGTAGTGATAATCAAAATGGCCCATTTAGACAGTTGACAAGAAGGGTGAGGATACTTAACACAGGGAAATAGATTCAATGTGTAATGACCCATATCTTTTGGGAACAAATCACGTCTCTCCCCTGGCTCCAAACAAATATATTAAAAACTGCCCATTCAGTCCCTTCTGGAGCAAGACCCTACGCCCAGCTCAGTGATCGAGTAATGTGATAGTACTGCAGGAGCCAGATAGGGAAATAATCTTTCCTGCACCTCCTCAGAACTGCTGTAGATTGCATGGCTACTTCATTCCCACCCTGCCTTATAGAGAATGGTTGAGGTAGTCATGTCAAGGGTGCACCAGCCTGCCTCCAACCTCACCTGGGCCAATCTCATCCCTGCCTGATTGTCCAACACCCTCAAACTCTCCCATACCTCCAACTTGCCTTCTCTGCTTTGTCCCATTCTCATTCTCATTCTCTCAACAGCCAGCACTGAACTGAGTGAAGGGAGTTCCTGTCAAGCCCGGCTCTGTGCTACGTGAGAAGTGCAGAACTTTTAAGCAGGGGCCCAGCATCAACGCCCATTGTGGCACAGATAAACCTGTGGTCAGGTCCTAGTTTGCCTGTGAGAGGGCAGGGGTGGGTGGGGGAATGGGACTGGACCCTTAAAATCTTAACTGAGCAAAAAAAAAAAAAAGACCTGACACATTCCACTGGTCCCAATCACCAGCACAGACAATCAACTTGCAGAGCAGGAAAGTGCTGAACAGATGGCCTCTGGCAAGCTTTATACTACCTGAAATGGGAAATCACCCATAACACCAATAACATGGGAAATGGATTGAAAAGGAATCACAAGGAACAAATTAAAGTGTGCTGAACTAGCAAAGAGAAAAGAATAAAATTGGGGGCGGGAAGGAAGGTAGGTCCCTTGGTGAGACCTTAGATAGTAAAATCCACGTTAACAATATCACTTTATAAATTTGGGTTAGTTTATATGGGGATACTTTGGAAAATTAATCTAAATTAACTAACATTGTGAATATAAAGTGGATTAGTTAGATTACATTAAACCACTGTGTTGACTCTCTTTCAGAATTAAAGTGGCCTTAATTTGATATAGTTTAATTTACTTTGGAAAATCCTGCTACTCTAGCTGATATTTTTTATTTAAAACCAACTAGTAAAGTAGTATGTTTTAAAATAAGCTTGACAGGGAGTTTCCATAGGTCACATTTAAGCTTCTAAGAAACCAAAGTAAAATTTGAAAATTGCCAGAGGCATATGTGTTTAAAGCCTTTCACCAGCTACAACTTTTTGTTTTGTTTTATTTACTCAATTGCCATGCGAGGGTCAGTCCAGTCACTCTTCTGACATCACAGCCGTGAAACACGACTTTTTATGTAGACTGGCTGTGGCTCTGGAGAATATGAAACTATTCGTATTAACAATAATCAGGAACTATCAATCAAAGCTAGAAGCTGGAGTTTTGATTAGTCTGATTACATCATTTGAAATACAGGAAATGAAGTTTGGCACTGATTTTAAGTACAGTTAAAATAACTTAAAAGGTTTCTCAAAAGTCACCTTCCATTGAATTTCAAGTCACCCAATGGTAGTGATTCTAGAGGGGTTTCTACGTGTTCAATATCTGTATCAATGACCTGGAAGTAAATATAAAATCAGATCTGGTCAAGTTTGCAGATGACAAAAATTTGTGGAGTGGTAAGTAATGATGGAGACAGGTTTTTTATACAGATCAACCTGGATCGCTTGATAAGGTGGGCTCATTTGTACACATATTTTCACACCGCCAAAGGCAAGGTTATACATTTAGATATAAAAAATGTAGGCCACACTTATAAGATGGCTGTCAGTACCACGAATACTATGACACTGGCAATGACTTGGGGGTTGTGGCAGGTAACCAGCTGAACATGAGCTCCCCGTGCAATGTTGTAGCCAAGATGGCTAAGGCAATCCTTGGATGTATAAGCAGGACTGAGGAGGTGGTACTATTTTTGTATTTGATATATAATGAGACATTACTGTGTGCAGTTCTAGCATCCACACTTCAAAACAGCTGTTTAGTAATTGGAAAGGGTTCAGAAAAATACAAGAATGATCTGAGGTCTGGAAAACATGCCTGATAGCAAGAGGTTACAGACAGTCAATCTATTTAATTTTTTCAAGAGAAGTTTAAGAGGTGACTTGATCACTGTATACAAGTACCTACATGGAAACAAGATTTCTGTTAGATTAAAGTGCTGTCTACTGTCAGAAAAAGGCATAACAAGATCCAGTGGTTGGAAGAAGAAGCTGGACAAATCCAGACTAGAAATAAGATGCAAATATTTAACATGGACAATAATTAACCATTGGAGCAACTTACCAAGGGATATTATAGACTCTCCATCACTTGAAGTTTTTAAATCAAGATTGGATATCTTTTTAAAAAAATATGCTCTAGCTGAAACAGAAGTTATGGGCTTCATGTGAAAATTACTGGCTGAGGTTCTTTAGCCTACTTTATCCTGGAGTTCAAACTAGATTATTCAAATGGGCCCTTATGGCCTTACAATCTCTGAATATGACAGTCTTTCCTTTCTGTGGGACTCAGATGCTATGCCTGTACTCTGCAGTGCTGCACACTATGGGGATGTGAATCGTAGAGCACACCAAAGAATTCCAGTCTAACTCCTTTATATGAATGCAGCTGGCACCAACTAAAAGATTTCTAGTTCATGCCAGCAGTGTCCACATGGAAGAATTAGTGTGAGACTTTTTGGTACACTCTGCAATTCACACTCCCATAGCCTGCACTACAGCACAGTATAGGTAAATCCTTAATCAGACTGTTTATCTGTAGGATAGGAAAATGAGATCTGTATAGAAAATGTAGGTAACACACACTGAATAAAAATTTTTAAACACCACTTAGTGTAGACGGGATTTAATATCTTAGTCTATCACAGAAGGCTAAAATTTTTAAACACTACTGTCTTTTTCTACACTAGATGCTAAGTGGTGCTTACAGACATCTTAATTAACACATAGTAAATGCTAAGTGGTGCTTACAGACATCTTAATTAACACATTAACTAACCCAATTGCTGAAAAGCTCATTTTCCTAGGCTAGATTGGGCTCATGTCAAACCACATTCTCAATGTAGACTCTGGGATAAAATTAGGAAAAAGTCAGACACATCAGCACTACTCAAAGATGTGGAGACACTAAAATGCTGAATTTCTAAGTATATCTGAAAAGCTCTTTTGAAACTACATCTAGACTTGAATCTTTCAGATGGTCGCAGAGATGGATCATTCGGTATTATCAGAGTTGGTCTTGTCCCACAACCAAATCTTTTTAGAACTCTGTTCAACAATTAAAAAAAAATCACAGATCTAGAACTACCTCTAGATCCTTTAACTTACTTATTCACAAATACTGTGAATGGAGAAATATATATCAATATCAACATTCTTGACAAATTATCTCATCTAAAATGGTTCTTGTCAAAAAGTGGAAGTATGCAGACCTCTCTCTACCCTGTAATTTACTCTTTTTTCATAATAAAGACCTTATAACAATGGATAAATGCATCCACTGTCTGAAAGTGGATTATTGCTTATTGATCATTAAGCAAGGTGGGTCGCCTTTTCTGATGTGGCAGAGGAGAACTCCTAGATGGCTAACCCTATACAATTTGGTAGTTTTGAGTATATTTCAGAAAACATCTAATATCTGAGTCTCTTGGTATGGCTGATATCTATTAAGTGATTAGATGCATGTATGAGCCCTTTGGACAGATAAAGGCAAATAGGTGAATGCCCATTATATGCAATCCAAATAAAGTTTTTGATTTGAGTTTTATTGTTTTGCTTTGTTAAAAGCTGTAGATTTCATGATGACTGCTGTAGTATAAAAATTAGGATAGAACAGAGTGGCCAGTTTTAATATAAATACAGAACTAATAATATGGGTTTCCTTCATATATGTATATTTGTAGTTTGGAATTCATAGTTTCATGCCAGAAGACACCACTAAATCATCTAGTCTGAGCCCCTGTATATCACAGGCCAATAAATTTCACCCAGATACTCCTATGTTGAGCCCAGTGGATCTAGTTAGTCCAAAGCATTTCAGTCTTCAGGAAACTAAACTGTGATGTGCAGGAGGCAGAGAAGAGGAGAGACTGGGGTGCCACCTATGCCTGATGCTTCTACATAGTATTGATTAGCTGTAGGAAGGACATTGATTAAGTGAGATATGCTCAGATGATCCTAGCAAGTGAATCATACCACATTCCAAAGAGGAAGACAACCCCCCCCCCAATGTCCTTGAGTGATGCTCCCTAAGGGAACCCGGGGTTGTGAGGTACTTCACCACCACCTACCCTTAGCCTGAAACAGTCTTGCCTGGGCCTGCTGCAGCTCAGCTCCCTGAAACCAGCAGCCTCCGGCCACACAAGCACTGATTTCCAGATCTCCACAGACCTTGCCCTCTCTGTTCATTCTAGTAATAGGCACACAGCAACCCTGAATCCTCAGAGTGTTCCTTGTGGTATCCACCCCTGTCATTGGAAACTCATGGAAATTAACAGGTAAGCTGTCCCCAAAGAGACAGGTTTCAGAGGAGCAGCTGTGTTAGTCTGTATTCGCAAAAAGAAAAGGAGTACCGATGAAGTGAGCTGTAGCTCACGAAAACTTATGCTCTAATAAATTTGTTAGTCTCTAAGGTGCCACAAGTCCTCCTTTTCTTTTTCCCAAAGAGACAATGTGCAAACAGCCTGATTGGCACAATGCAGGATCAGTCTTTTATAGCATCACAACACTGAAATACATACATCTATAAATATATATCTATAAATCTCTCTCTCTCTCTCTTTCACTTATATATATATATTTAAGTGAAACAGTCATAAGCTTATCATCAAAGATCAAGTTTTAAGAGACAGGAAGTAAGGATAATAAGTGAAAACCGAAATGGTTACACATATAAAACAAAACACAAAACGCAATCCAAGGTCTACACTTATCAATGGTTACCTTTCCTATTTCATAAAGTAGATTTTCTCCCAAGGACTCAGCCTTTGACCAAGCTGCTGGTTTTCAGTCAAAACCAGGATCCAAGTTTTCATGAACATTCCATGCCCTTTAAGGGGTTCTTTCTTTGAATGCATGACAAAATGTCTTTCTTGTCCCCCAGCTATAGTCCAGTGACCCTTTGAAATGCCCTCCTGTTTGTTCTCTGGTGTGCTCTTCTCTGTTAGTTTCACATCCTCCTGTTGGTTCCATGTGCAGATTTGGTGCCCATTATATTGACTTACAATGCATAATTTACATCTGACAGAGATACACATCTCATCTCCTGTCTGGAAGAAACCTGTTTGTCAGCTCTGCCAGGGACACAGTCTTGAAACATGTTTTCAATACATACACATGACTCCTTAAATATCATTTGTACATACATCTTGCTATGATTATGAAGATCAATATGATATAAGCTTTTATTAGATACCTAACTTGACCCTCTTTGGATAAATAATGTGAAAGCAATGTGTTGGGTGTAGTGAGATTTCAGGATTCTCAAGAATTGATGACACTACAGTGAACCTTTTGCCAGTTCTCATTGAGGGGTTCAGTGGGTCATACCTTGCCAATCTGACCTGGGGAAAAATTACTTTCCAACCCCAAACTGTGTGAGGAGTTGGATCATGAGCAAGTGAGCAGGCCATCAGCCAAGCATCTAAGAGGATTCTCTGTACCACCTCAGAAAACTGGTCCACTCAATCAGTATCCTGTCTTCAGCTCTGGCCAATATGTGATGCTTCAGAAAGCAAAAAACCCACAGAATTCACCTGGTCAGTTGTGCATCAGCTCAGGCCCTGAAGCATCAGATTTAATTACAGTTATTGTCTTTTTGGAGAACTGCAAATATACACGTATGTTGAAGGTAATGCAGCCAGTCCTGTTCTTCCCATGGCCCATGAAAGAAAGGGATGGAGACTATAATGGCTGTTTTAACCAGGCTTCAGACTGAATCAGTTATGATAACTTTAATGAACCACAAATCCTATTAATAGTTCTAGTTCTATATCTAAACCATCACATTAAAAATGCCATATTTCAAAAAAACACAAGTGTTGACTGTCCAGAGGACAGATATCAGCCTGGGAATCCCAGGTCAGCCTTAGCTGTACTGTGTATCAGAGAGTTAAGATTATGCAATCTTTATCTCCATAACTTTTGCCTGCATCTGCACTTCAAAAATATGATGATACAATAGCTTTGTGCTCAATTATACAAATTGAATGAGTTTTACTTCTTTAAATGTTGGCTCAGAATGTAATCAGTGTTCTGTTTTTCTACCTCTGCCTTTTAAAAATACCAACAATGACCTATTTGCTTTAATACCAAAATATATCTATATGTAAACGTTGTACACACACACACACACACACACACATTTAGTAAATATCTAAAGTATTACAATGTTGATAGTCATGAAAGGAACCTGCAATGTCAAAAGAACTTTGAGGACTTACACTAATGTCAAGACCGTGTTACTGCGCTTAACAGTCGTGAGCTGAAATCTACATACTGCTCTTCAGCTAGGGAACAGGACTCAGAACATCCGAATGGAAAGTTTCACTGTTACATAAAGGAATCATTGTACTGATAGAGAGAAGTCATTAGGAAGAGGTCCTCGAACAGGTTAGCCATTCAGAGAGTGCTATCATCTCAGCATTTCTGAGTAGCTTTCGCTGTTGTCTTGGGACAGCTGTCATTGCCCATGGACAGAGATTGATGGGGTTGTAAATAATGAACATTGGGGTCCTTTTTATTAGTCTGCTCTCTTGACAATTCCACCCTTAGCTTGTTCTCAGTCTCATACATGGATATTCCAGTTTACATAATTTGCCACGTTATATGTGGTTTTCACTGTCCGAAAAATAAACTATGATGACTTGTTTAAAAGATGCCAGTGAGTTGGTATTTATAGAACATATTTTGGTTCTTTAGTTACAAGATTTTCAATAGACTATATCAAAAGAAATTAACAGTTTCAACAAAAATGACACCATCAGGGTTATTCTGGCCACATACGTGCACATAAGAATCTGTCTGACCTTGACAGCTGTTCCATCTGGCAAGTCTCAGCTCCTATACTTCCCAATTGGGGCACTGAGTTGTTTTGCAACCAGTCCATGCTAAACAGCAATAATTCAACAAAACCGTGGTGTGCAGCTTCCTGTCAGTCTATCTGTTTAAACAAAAAAGCAAACAAATGATTCTTATTCATAATACACTTGTGTCCTCTTCTATTCACAACACGTATTATTTCTACAGCACCACAGCTTTGCATGGCACTTGAGAAGTGCTCAACTCTCCCAACCCTGCTCCTCTAAAAATGAAAGGTCCCTGCCTCAAAGAATTTACAGGCTGAGGCCCCAGTCCTGCAAATTGCTTCACAGAGGCTAATCCCAGCCTGTGCCAATGGGGAGCCCCGGGGAAGGTGATGGGGTGCTGCACGAGCTCTCAGAGCAGTTTGCAGGATTGAGAACCAAGGTCCTTATCCTACAAACAGACACACATGTGGACACCCGCACACACTCCCATATAGAATCTCAGACTGCAATGGATCTCCATGAGGGAATAAAAGCCTGTGTATGATCTGTGTGCAGGACCAGATGAAGAGTTAAAGTAGCAGAAAGGGCAATAAATGTGGGGAAGAAGGCATGGGAGGCAGAAGAGTGAGGAAAAGAAAAGGTCACGAGTTTGGCTTTAATTGTGCACAGTTTTAGTTTCTTTCAGTTTTTAGGTATTTGACTTTTATACTTAGTAAATGATTAGGATAGCAGCACTGACAGAGGAATGACTGGTCAGAGGGAGGAAGATCACTTGCCAGAAGCAGCAAGCTGCAAATGAGGGATCTGAAGAAAAGACAGTGAGGCTGCATAGCACAGAGCTACTTGTGAGACAAGAACAGCACAAGTGAATCTATATCCAAGGCATGGCATAGATCACATGCAAAGTAACAGGAGGCAAGAGATGAGATGCAGGCTGGGGAAGGGCTGTGCAGAGCCCTGAAGGTTAGGACAAAATGCTTGAATTTGATGCAAAGAGGCTGGAAGCCAGTGCAGGAATTCATGAGTGAGAGGGAAGGACACTGTAATGGCAAGCAAGGAAGATGATTTTAGCTGAAGTATGTTGGACAGAGTTGAGGGGAGCACTCAGAGAGGCAGAGGTTACAGCAGTCAGACTGGGAGAAGATTATGCCATGGAGAAGATTTTAGCAATAGTGCTAAAGAGGAAGGAAATTAGAGGGGCACCATTTGGTTTATAGGTTACCCCAAAGAAGCTGGTAGCGAATTTTTTTGGTTAAATTTTCCTATGCCAGGGTCAGTTAGAAAAAAGTAGGTACCTAAGCTAGGTAGTCCAGAACGTGAGACCTGGCAAATAGGATCTATAGTATGGTAAATATTTGCCTAATTATATTGACAATGTCCTTATAAAGAGTCAATTTTTGCATTTCTCTGGGATCTTTATAGGATGGTTATTATATGTCAAGTATGAATTCATTTAAAACATGGTTGAGTATTATCAATGGTGTTAACACTTATGTGTCCGTTGCATAGATTGTGAATCTCATTTAAGTTTATTTTTTGTTTCAATAAACAATACTTAAACTATAGATCATGCTTATGCAAAAACCCACTAGCTCCTAACAGAGAGATTTAAAAAATCCCATTGTGCTTAAAAGGTCATTCCAATTATATAATCACATATTACCTACTTTACTTCTACCTTCCTTTCAGTAACAAAGGCTATTTATTTATATATTTTAAATGTGGCTATAAGTCTAGGTGCACTTACAAAATATATAAACAATGAACAGGACCCAAGATCACAGTTCCCCTCCATAATTCGCCCAGTCCAATGGCCGAATGTTGAGATGTGCCAAAAACCTGCTGAGAACCCACAGCTTTCACTGAAGCTCATGAAGATGCTCTGCAACTCATGGGTGGGGGTGGGGTGGGGAGTCAGACCCTAAGACTCTTCTTTCCCATTCATTTACCCCACCACACACTTGAGGAAATAGGTTAGCTTAGGAGGTCAACAAATTAGGGGTCTGCTGGACCAAGCAAGAGGAGACAAATTGCACAGTCAAGGTTCCTTTATTGAAAACACCATGCCAGAAACCCTGCCCTTTGAAATGGTGGCTATGCAGGAGAAGATCTATTCAAGCTACTTGCTGCATTCTTCACCTGAATCCGTAGCAGATTGACAGAGATGGTGCAGAGATCATAGAAATCAGAGAGGGAAAAGACCTACAGTGCTAAATATCCTAGTCTAAAGCCCAAGTCATGAAGGATCATTCCTTCCTATATATTTTCTAGTGCTTTGTCCAGTGTAAGGTAAATGAGCCGTGTGATAAGAGCTTTCACCAGTTCCCTTCAAAGACTGTTTCGCTCCTGCTAAGCCGTATACATGTGCTTAACTAACTTGATGCACTGAGTATTGGCATTGACATAAATGGAACTACTCACATTGCATGATATCAAGCATGTGCTTATGTCTTTAGAGGATGGCTGTATTGCCAACCGCAGAAGTTCAAAATCATGAGTCACCTCCCCCAGAAAAAATGAAACTGGCCCCAAAATCATGATTTAATTATTTTAAAAGATTATATTGTGGTGGTCCTCCTCTACTCTTGTGAAAAGAGTATCAGCTATTTGTTCTCCACCCTTCCCCTCCCTTCTGTTGGTTCTAGAGGTGAGTAAAGGGGGTGAGTGCTGCTTACCTCCTGCAACAGCTCTGACTGACTGTTCTTCCCCAAGAGGCAGGGAAGTGGAGAAGGCAGCCAATCAGAGTTGCTGGGCAGAGCTCAAAATCACCTCAGGCTGGAGCTTCTGAGCTTATGGACAGATGGGCTTGAGGAGGAGCCCTAATCACATAACTTGACATGAAATTATGAGAGTTAGCAACACTGGGACAGGGACCTAAGATCTCCACTTCAGGAAGCTTTACCTGATATTCAGCCTGAATTTTCCATATACTAATTTCATACCATTACTCTTAGTCACATGCCCTTTTATCGCTCTGAACAACTGCAGCATGGCCAATCCCAAGCATTCAAAAATCATGAATCAGGGCGTGCCAAAAATCATAAAACTGGCTTAACAATCATGAGATTATTTGAGTCCAATGCCCCTTCCTGTGGTTGCACACCATCACACCATCTTTCTCTCTCTATCTCAGGTCTGCAGCTCCTCTCATTCCAGGAACCGTAGCGTCCTTTTCATGACTCAGCCCTCTGGCCATGTCACTCAGTGTTTCCCCCTTTCCGGGACATAGTCATTCTATTTTCTGTCACTCCCAGAATGACCCAGTCTTCCCGTTCACTGCCCCACTGGTCTATGCCACGTCTTGGTGGCTAATAGGGGAACCTGGGCCCACCCTCACCTCCAGGATCCAATCTAAGGACCCTACACCCAGAAGTTCTGGGCTTTCCTTTCCCAGCCCTCACTGCTCCTTCCCTGGATTGCTTCCTACCACTCTGGTTCCCCTGCTCTCTCCGGGTGTACCAGCTCCAAACTCTCCTCCCTCTTCCCAGGGAGTGACTGTCCTTTCCCAGCAGCAACCTTCATAGGTGCAGGAACTAAGGGTTTGGGAAGTGCTGCAGCACCCCAAGGTTTTACATGAGACTCCGCTCCCAGCCCCACACCCAGGGTCCCAGCTGATGGCCCTGCACCCGGGCTCCGCTCCTGGCTCCGCATGCAGGGTCCCAGCCCCGCACCTGGGGCTCTGCTCCTGGCCCCATGTGTGGGGTTCCGGCTGCTGGTCCTGCTCCTGGGCGGGGAATACACTGTCCCGGTTGCCAGCCCTGCGCCTGGGTGGGGCTCCGCTGCTGGCCCTGTGCTCGCCCCCAGCCTCAGCCTCCTTATCCCTGTCTGGGTCCCCCTGCCTTGGAGACATGGCTCTGCTCCTGGCCCCAGCACTGTGGGGGCAGGAAGCATTGACAGGGGTAAAGGGGGTGGCTTTCAGCATCCCCACTATTAAAAATGTTCCAATGCCACAGGCATCCCCTGTCGTCAGCTTACTGGCATTATAGGCCCTACCTACTCCTGCACAGCTGAACCTGCATTCAATCAATTCCCTGCTCCCTGGCTCTCTTTCCAGGTGCAGCCTGTAGAGTTAAAAGGCCTACCTGGCCACATTAACTCTTTCCAGTCCTCTAGGGGTCCCATCACCGCAGGCTACAGAGTTTTCTCAGGGGCTGATTTGAGACTCTAGAACAAACTCCTCTCGGTACTAAGAACCATCACAAACCTTCTGCTCCAAGTGCAAACCACACTTCTTTGACCTGTCTTTACTAACACAAACAGAGAGCAGCACGTACATTACAAACAAAACCCCAAAACCCTACCAAACAATCCACTCCACTGCAGAGGAGAATGACAGAGAGAACAGACCATACAGGACAACTGTTAGTCACATTGTTTAAGTGGTAGGTTTCAGAGTAGCAGCCGTGTTAGTCTGTATTCGCAAAAAGAAAGGAGTACTTGTGGCACCTTAGAGACTAACAAATTTGTTAGTCTCTAAGGTGCCCACAAGTACTCCCTTTTCTTTTAATGTGGTAGGCACTCAGGTACTACAGTGATAAGGGCAGAATAAGAACCTGAAAAGAACCAAACAGAACAGTTTCTTTTTTCCATTACATTTCTCATTCCACTTCAGTAGCAATCTCTGTCGTGAATGTTGGCCAGCTCTCTCTTCTTATTAGGTCTCAAAATAATTTGACACAACATTATTGATTACTGGTAAACATCATTCAGCTGAAGATAGTCGTCTAGGGAAATTACCCCCTGGGGCTCAAAATAGACAAAACACTTTAGCTTGCATATTATTAAAAACCTAAAAGGTCTAACAGACCACAAGGAAATACTCCTTTCTCTGGATTTTTACATTGTTTCCCTGCCTTCTCTGTGTTTTGGACATTTAGTATTATTATTGTATTATTTGTCAGCTCTAAGGTGTACTCAGCTCTGCAAGACACAATATAAATACAATCCCTAACCACCAAAGGGTTTACTTCCAAAAAAAAAAGATTATGTGTTGCCACAAGTCCGTGTTCTGGCTTTTAACAATTCCCTGCTCTTCTATCTCATAATCTAAATAATTAATTGACACCCAGGTTGCAAGTTATAACATTAGTTGCAATAATGTACATTTTACAATGTAAACTCTTTGGGGGGCAGAAGAAATTGTATTTATTTTTATGCCCTGTACATAGCGGCCGTGTTCTCAATGTCTGAACAAATAAATAAATCAATTTATTTATTTAATCAAAGGTAACAATTTTGTTATCCACGTGCGTGCTTTTAAAATACTTTCACAGCAAGCACTTAGTTGTCAATTATTCTCTCATAAGACAATCTTTACAGCCTCAATCATTTCTTGTTCTCCGAATCCCTCTAATTTAAAGCCTATGATAGAATTGCCAGCTTTCAGGGAAAAAAATTACTGGCCACACAATCACTATATGTAATTGTAAACACTATAATTATATAATTAGCTATGACTTTAGGTTCTTTTTCTCTTCTGGTTTCACAATCTATTGCCTAATGTAGTGATTAAACTACCCCAGTGTTAACTCTGTTAATTGAAAGAAAATTGTCTTTACTGTTGACCAGCCTTAAGGTAAATACATTGTCTGTCTTATCTATTCATATTGTAAAGCTCTTTTTAGACAGAAACCATCCTCTATGCCTGTACAGCACTAACACAGGGAGACCTCTAGGCACTATGGTAATACAAATAAATAATAAAACAGCTTAAATATAATTGAGAGAAACTGAATCCTAAGAAAAGTTCCTCTAGAGAATAAGGCTGCTACGTTTCTGTGCTTCTATTTTAACCATCACAATTCTGTTAATTTATTAAAGTTACCCTCAAACATATTACTTGGAAAACTGCATGTGAGAAAACTTAGGGGGCACCAAAACAGTTCTTAGGAAGTGGCCTTTGTCCTGTAGCACCATAAGAGACAAATCATGATAGCACAGAACATAGTTCAAGCTCCCAGACTCTATTTCCCCAGTGGTAAGCACTGACTTATAGGTGCTTACTAACAACTCTTCCATTCATCAAGACACTGCTCTCAAACTGTCCCTAGTGTTCCTTCCTTGTTGCCCTATTTTCCAAAAGTTCATTCCTGCTTCTGTATTGTTCTCATCATTTTGAGATACTTTTGGAATGGAAAGTTATCGCCATTTAATGTCTAAACAACTCAAAGTAATTCTTCACAGTAAACAGCTATTGTTGCAGTGCATTCTCTAATAAGAATCTCGCCTACTGTTATTAATTGACAGTCACAACGGAAGTGGAAAAGGCCATAATTACTAACTCAAAATGGTCACAGTCTAAAGAAATACACCCTGCTCAGATACAAAATAACTGATTATATAGAATAGGCCAAATTTTTATCAAAATGTGGTGCTTAAATTAGGCTCCTAATTCAAATTTAGGTCCTGATCCTGTAAAAACTTTAAGTGAGTATTCTCATTTCACAGATTATAAAGCCAGAAGGGACCCACAGTGTTCATCTATTCTGACTAGCATGACCATATTTCTGAAGGGAAAATGGGTAACCCCCAGCTCGCTCAATAACTGATCAAGTCAGCAAGAGCAAACGGGACAAATGCCCACTTTTGCGGAAAAAAAGTCAGGACAGCCGGGACAGGACTTCAAAAAAGGACTGTCCCAGCCAAAACAGGACGTATGGTCACCCTAATTCTGACTTTCTGTATAACACAAGACAGAGGAATTCCCTGAATTAATTCCAGTTTGAACTAGAGCATATCTTTTAGAAAATAAACATGCAATCTTGCTTTTAAAATTGCCAATGACGGAGAAATCCATGAAAACCCATGATAAATTGTTCCAATTGTTAATTACCTTTACTGTTAAATATTTGCATCTTACTTCAGTATGCATTTTTGGAGCTTCAGCAAGGTACATCTTGTAATACCTAAATCTACCAGACTGAAAAGCCCATTATCAATTTTTGTTCCCTATGTAGGCACTTACACACTATGATCAAGTCCACCCCAGAACCTTCTTTTTGTTAAATTAACTAGATAAGCTCCTTGACTCCACCACTATGATACATGCTTTCCAATCTTTAATCATTCCTGTGGTTCATCTCTGAACCTCTTCAATTTATCAACATCCTTTTCGAACTGTGGACCCCAGAACTGGACCCAGCGTTCCAGAAGTGGACACACCACTGCCAAATACAGAGGTAATACAACCTCTTAGTCCTACTCAATATTTCCCTGTTTAGACATCCAGGCATCATATTAAGTCTTTTGGCCCCAGCATTAGAATGGGAGCTGATGTTCAGCTGATTATCCACCATAACCCTCATTTTTTTAAGTCAAGGGAGCTACAGCACATGCATAAAATCAAACACAGGCTTGCAGGGTTGGGGTGTTATGAAACTAAGTGGCCTCATTTTCCAAGGTGCTGAGCATTCAGATAGACTGCAAAGAGTACCTACATATGCACCTTTGAAAGTCTACCACTTATTTTTGTGCCTAAACATGAATTTAGGTGCCTAATGTAGTCCTCCGTACTTGCAATTTTAGCCATCCTTCCTCCTCCATCAGTCATTTTTTTTCCATTTTCTGGCTGGGAGGTGAATACATGCTAAAAGCTGTACCCTATAGAGTGCATGTTATGAAGGGCTATGGTAGCGATTCGACTCACTTTCAGTCCTGGAGTTTTAAAATTTCACATCTTGAGAACATTTCCCAGCTTTGAGGAATGAATTCCTGTGAAAGAAAGATGCTCCCGTCCTGATGGGCAAGTAGAATTCTAGGACTCTTTCCCCTTTGGGAAAATCATTTTGGGCCTGATCCAAAGCCCATTGACATCAATGGAAAATCTTCTTCAAGGGGCAGTAGATCAGGATCCCCATGACTACACGGAATTACGGGCTGTAGATGGCAAGAACCTGAACCACGAGATGCAATCACCACACAGTTCAACTTGACTAAGAGGACCAAGCGCAAAATAAGGAGGTAGAATTAGACAATCCAGCTTTATCCACAGTGAAATGCATGATGCGGGCATTACTGGGTGAAATTCCATCTTCTTTGTTATGCAGGAGGTCAGACTAAATGACCCTTCTAGCCTTACACGTCTATGGATCTATGAAATTTATTCACTGCTGCAAGTGGATGCAGCTGAACATAGTTTAACCATGAGAGTAGTCAAGGAGAAAACAGTAGTTGGCACCATGATTAAAGCCTGCTTAGAGTACAGTGAGGAGAGCCAGAAGGTGGGAGGAGGATAGGTCTCATGTCATGGGGTCAGAAAGGTTGTGAGCAGCATGTTTGAAATAATTACAGAGAGAGGGCAGCAGATAATAGGGTGTGGACAATAGCACTAAGGGTTAAACCAAACTATTTGCTTCCTGCTTTATCTTACTGATAGAGTGGGGGGAGGGGATGTTAAAACATTTTGTTGTTCTTTCCCATACAGAAAAAAGAGGCTTCATGCTGGAAAATTAATTATTAAGAGTTCCAGAGCTTTATAATAAATTTATACTCTCCTCAGCGCTTGACTCACTTTTTAGTATTACTGTGTCATCCCCTTTCCATCCTCTCTGACTCGAGCTGCTCACAAGATGCTACTCTACATCAAACGAAATGCAGGCACCAGAGGACATGGAAACACCTAGCAGCTCCCACTAGTGTTGCTCCAGTTAAAGGGCTTAGCATGGATTTACATCATGTGGCTGCTTTTTTTTAAGGAGGGATGCAGTGAGGGGGATGGGGATGCAGGGGTGGTTGGGATGGGGAGGGATGCAGTGTGGGGGATGGGGGTGCAGGTGATGGGACAGGGAGGGATGCAGTGAGGGGGATGGGAATGCGGGGGGGTTGGGATGGGGAGGGATGCAGTGAGGTGGATGGGGTGCAGGTGGTTGGACAGAGAGGGATGCTGTGAGGGGGATGGGAGTGTGAGGGAGTTGGGACAGGGAGGGATGCAGTGAGGGGTATGGGGCGGCAGGGGGGTTGGGATGGGGAGGGATGCAGTGAGGGGGATGGGGTATAAGGGGTGGGACAGGGAGGGATGCCGTGAGGGGGATAGGGGTACAGAAGTGGGAGGGGGAGGGAAGCAGTGAGAGGGATGGGGGGTGTGAGGGAGTTGGGAGGGGGAGGGATGCAGTGAGGGGGATGGGGATGCAGGGGGGGTTAGGATGGAGAGGGATGCAGTGAGGGGGATAGGGGTGTGAGGGGTGGGACGGGGAGGGATGCAGTGATGGGGATGGTGCAGGGGGTGGGACGGAGAGGGATGCAGTGATGGGGATGGTGCAGGGGGTGGGATGGAGAGGGATGCAGTGAGGGGGATGGGGTGCGGGATGGGGAGGGATGCAGTGACTGAAGCTGCTGCAACTTGAGATTCACTTCTGCAATCCCATTTTCCCTTCCTTCTCGCTGCCAGGTGGATTTTTGTGCAGGAGAGAATCTGGTCCTTAGCTTTTAGCTTCCGAGTTCATTTAGCCCTGGATATGGTTATTACCATAACACAAATATAAACACAAAGCCCCCACAAATCACACAAAAGGTTCTATTTTGTTAACAGATGTGTTTTGAAATACACTACAGTACAAAGCCATTGGGCCTTATTCTGACATGCAGTGGTGTAACTCCGCTGACTTTAACGTATCTCCTTCCAAATTTAACCAGTATAAGAGACATCAGATTCAGACCCAATACATTCATGTGGTGGAGCTGATTTCTGAACGTAAGTAACCAATCTGTTATACCACAAAAGATTAGCGTCGTATATTATGGGCTGTGACTAGCATTCAGCTCAGAGCAAATCTTCCCGGCCTTTTTATCCTCTTTGTCCTCCCAAAAAACAAAGGGTGCTAAAAGAACAGTTATTTACTTAAAGAGGTAATAGCAAGACTGCTAGCATTTCAATTTAAACATTCATGTGTTCTATGTTCATATTACAGCGCTACACTGCCTGACACCTTAGTGATGTACTATAAATCACAGCAGTAATTCCTTTTAATACCCAAGATATATGAGGAATACATCTCCTCTCGCTCTTTTTGATCCAGCTTTCAAGAGCAACATAATGCCAGTATTACATTGTTGATAATCATTTTCTTAAATGCTAGATTTTTCTAAGATGACCTTTCTAAGTATGTGGGTATTTTTTTTAATGTGTTAATTCTTCAAACAATAAACCTGGAAGATACAGCTGGCAGAGTTTTCAATGTAACCATGTTTAGCCTCTCAGTTCACTGGCTACATAGACATAAGTCTCAATGGAAGTGACTCATTTTCCTTCTAATAATAATTCCCTCTCTATATAAATATATAGTCTTTCCAATGTATATAAGGACTAGATTCTGATACCCTCTTTCACAGTGAATACTGTCTTGTTCCATCAGCTTTATTTAATATAGTACTAGTCTCCCTGATTTCCTGGTGATCTACTATAGCCTTCAGTGGGACCATTCATCCAGGATGGTGCTATTCAATGTGAGTAAGGGTGACAGTTCTGTAACAGTCCCTTGAAGTACCCATTTACTGTGCCAGACCCCCTTTAAGGCCTCAGTCTTTTATTAGGGTAAGCCACTTGCCTTCACTGTCTCCTTGGACTGAACCTCAGAGCCTTCAGCAACCCGTTTCATGATTTGAGCTCCCTTCAGCAAGTCCACCTGGGTTGTACACCTGGGAGAGACTTGTACACCCAAAGGGAGCAATGAACCCCACCTTCAATATCTGCAGTGTCTCTCAGCCAGGGTTGTAAAAGCAGTAGGGTTTATTAGAGGTCTGGAACACAGTGTAGGAAGTCCTTGGTTAGCATAGAGAAAAGAAAGCTACAGCATGGTCCATCTTGGGGAGCCCAGAGCTTGCTGACCCCTCTTTTTCCCAGGTCAGGAAAGTCTCAAGCTTCTAACAGCCCACACTTAGCCCTCAATCCTCACCTGGCCCCTCCTCAATCCTTTATGCTTGGCTCCTGGGCAAACATGGCTGGCTTCCTGTAGAGGGAGGGGCATCCATGGTCATTAGTTGCTAGGTACCAAATGTTCTGGGAATTGAAGCGGCCCTTGTCTTCTCAGATTCTCCATGCACATGGGGCTCAGGGCCCAGACACTAGGCGTCCATCACACCTGTATCTCTGGGTCTCTGCAGAAAGTAAATAACCTTTCCCCTCCACTTAGCTACCAATGCAGCATATAGGGGAACCTGAGACACACACAATATTTATACAAAATATTACAGAAAATTCCCACTCTGTCATTCTACTAAAATCCAAATTCCACTTGTATTACAAGTATACTGATTAGAGTTAGCACTGACAACTGTGCTAGCTTTTAGCACTTCTTTTGCACTGGGATTTTTGCAAGCCCCTACGTGCTCCCAAGTGTGGCAGGTATGATCTCTGATCATTCATCATATTATCACATGGAGAAACTGATGCAAAGAGGTTCAGTGAAATTACCAAGGCCACATAAAAAGTCAGTGTCAGAGGCACTATTTGGCTTAGGTGTTCCTGTCTGCCAGGCCTGTTCTCAGACCAATAGACTACAACCATTCTCTGCAGCTGAAGGTAAAGTGATGATTACCACAAGGGAATCTTGATTAGGAGTAGAGAGGTTATTTTGCCTCCATGTTTGGCACTGGTACAACCAGTACTTGAATAGTGTGTCCACTTCTGGTACCTGCAATTCAGGAAAGATGTTGATGAATTGGAGAGGGTTCAGAGAAGAGCCACCAGAATGATTAAAGGATTAGAAAACATGCCTTATAGTGACAGACTCAAGGAGCTCCATCTATTTAGCTTAACGAAAGAGAAGGTTAAAGGGTGACTTGATAACAAGCTGTAAGTATCTGCATAGGGAAAATATTTAATAATGGGCTCTTCAATGAGCAGAGAAAGGTATAACATGATTCAATGGCTGGAAGTTGAAGCTAGACAAATTCAGACTGGAAATAAGGCATACATGTTTAACAGTGAGAGTAATTAACCACTGAAACAATTTACCAAGGGTTGTGCTGGATTCTCCATCACTGGGAATTTTCAAATCAAGATTGGGTGGGGTTTTTTTAGAAGATCTGCTCTAGGAATTATTTTGAGGAAAGTTCTATGGCCTATGCTATCCAGGAGGTCAGACTAGATAATCACAATGATCCCTGCTGGCCTTTTAATCTATGAATAGGAAAGGAAGGAAGCAGTGCAAACTAGGAACACTTGAGGGGGAAAAAAGTGGGTTTTTTAAAAAAAATCCAATAATAAAACATGTCATATTCTAGCCAATATGATGGATTTGGTTTTGTCCTTTTCTTGTGCATGTAAATATGAAGAAGAGATTAACAAAGCTCTGTAAATAGAAGGAATAGATTAATACATTCAAACACATTTCCAAGGTGTGTGGATACTCCTGAGCTAAACCTTGGTTGATGGCTGTGTCAACATTCCAAAATGTTCACAGTGCAGATTCCCCCCCATCACAACATTTAAAATACTATTTTAATCATGTACGCTTGACTCCATCCTTCAAACGTCAAAACAGATCTGGTGTTGAATAAATTTCATCTGTGCTTGGAACTTATTATTCTTCATCAGCGTTGTCAAACTTGTATTTGGAGATGGCTGAATTTCATACATTTGAAACACTCCGGATTTACAGAGGGGGAATTATTATGAAAATGGACAGGAGTATACATTCAGGACTCAGTGCACTGTGGATTGAAGGGTAATCTCCTACCAATGTCAATGGGAGACAATGAAGGGTGGCACATGGACTGTGTGTAGTACCTAAACTGTTAATATTAGTTAAATTGCAGAATATCACAAAATATTCCCACCTTCACAGCCATCTATTTTTTCCCTTTCTCGTCCTCCTTTCTGTTTCTCTCCTCTTTCCCTTCTTTCCCCCACGTCCCTTCTCCATTTCCTTCACTCCAGCTCCTCCCAATTCCCCACTGTGGGCTTTGTACTTTCACCCTGTTGCCCTTCTCATCTGACAAAATGATCAGCAAAAAAATAATCAATAATCACATGAAAAAGAGGGTCATTGGCCTTTAGCGCCAACACTCCCCATTCCATGAGGGGTGGGATGGGGCAGGAGAATGCCCATATCCTAGAGGCATTCTTTAAGGTTTTTCCCCAACGTAGGAAGGCAACACTGCAGCAGTTACACTTATGCTACATTTGGAAGCTTTTCTTCACAACTAGGCAAAAATAAAACAGCTTAGATTCTGCCAAATCGGAAAATGCCACAGGGGCCACATAAACACATGAAACAGGCTGGATCCAGCCCTAAGGCAGGATGTTTAACATCTCTGTTCTTCATCTCTTATTCTCTCTCTTATATCCAGGCAAACTGCAACAAAACAAAACATTCTGCCAGGCTTATTTGACTCTCATGCATCTTTAACAAAGCACTTCGCAAATACTGTCTTCACAACAGTTGTGTGCTGCGGGTGTACACATCCTTCACATTTTAGAGTTGGAAAATCATGTGTTGGAGAAGTTTACTGACGTGTTCAAAAGTCACTCAATAAGATTAGGGGCATAGCCAGGAGCAGAACCTGAGAATGCTGACTGCCAGACCCCCTTGCAAACCACTAGATCATACTTTTTCCACACTCCTCTGTCACTTTACAGTGAACTACAAAGACACAGCATAACATCTAAATTATGTTTTGATGAGTTATGACATTTTGACATTTGCCAGGTGCATTGGTGGTTCTAAAGTACTACTGATTTTTTATCGTCTTCAGAGAAGACTGTATTTTGCATTTGTACCAGCAGAACCTATTATATCTGCTCTTCAGTTAGACTTTGGTTTCACAAGATTGAAATGCATAACAAAATACATTTGACATCCCTTTAATACCAAATTAATTAACTTTAATTTATGGTACAAAAAGGAATATCTACTGTCTTTTTATAAATCAGGAGAAACTGACCCTATATTTGTAATGGGTTGATGGTCTAACTACAGCCCAAGCTTATAAATCTTTATTTTGACCATTGTATGTGGTCAAAGGAAAATTGTTGTTAAAATTATAATGTTATAATGTTACAATTATATCATTTCCTCGAAATTATATCAAATTAGTTAAATGGTGTATTAACAAAAATATCATTATTCTATTTTGTTAGTAGAATAAGCACTGAGATCTATAAATCATTAAGGGAGAGGGATGTTCTGGTTGGAGGAATGATGAGCCATTGGTCAGAGCACCAGCCTAGAATCTGGGAGACAGGGCTCAATTCTTTGCTCTGTCACAGATTTCCTGTATGACTTTTGGCAAATCACTTACATTCTCTATCCCTCAGTTACCCATATGTAAAATAAGGATGAATGAATCTCCCACCTCACAGAGGGGAGTTGTGGAAGATAAACTCGGTGTGATGATGGGGCCATATATGTACTGTAGATAGTGTAGTGTATAGTGGCACCATAGCAGGAGTGTAGTCATTAGGCCTTACACGTTGTATATTGTTAGGGGAAACAGTTATTTGGACCTCGCTCTGCCCAAGTCGTTCCTTCATATTATTTATGCTGCATAAAAAGTAAAAGACACAGCAGATAAGTAAAGTGCAGCACTATGAGCCATGTGATTTGGGTTCGGCTTCTGTTTCACTGCAGGGGGAAATCTTCTGTCCTCATGATGAGGCAGTTTCTCCATCCATCTAGAAGGGATCCCCATTCTGAAGATCCAGAAGGAAATCCTCCCTCTCAGCCCAAAACACAATTGGCAAGGGATGATGAAGAGGTTTTTCTGAATCCTCAGGTACTGGAATTGGGTCTCTCTTCCAGTTGATGGGTGCAGATCACAAGAGTCGTTCCTTGCCCTGACCCCCCTTTCAAAGCTATTGGCTTCAGCTTTTTGTCCAACTGCTGGCCCATCTTGTATGTCGGACAAACTTATTTACACAGTATAGGTATCTGCCATTTTTTTTATGTCCATGTAGTGCTGACAGGTCTTTGGTCCAAATTGGCCTTGGTGCACTGAAAATTACAGACGGCCAAAAGGCTGGGTAAATGGTGCTGAGATCTGAATTCATAATTCATAGAGACTTATGGATCATATTTGAACTATAGACCACTAAACCAGCCTGATGCTGGCCCAGAGAATCAGGAAAGCAGATCAGATAGACTACTGTTCTGTTCTGGTCTGGAAAATCTGATAGGTCAAATATTGTGTTTTCTCTATAGGTATCAGCTTCTTATTTTAATTACAAAGGAAAAAAGGATAAACTTAATAATAAAATAAATACTACAACTACTAAGAAGCTTCTACAGCATCCTCCATCCAAAAATCTCAATCACCTGTAAACTCATTAAAGACTTAAACTCACATGGTCACTTTGAAATATTGTATAAATCATTAGCCAAATAGAACACTTTACATTTACCACTGTAGTGTACACTATGGTCTCTTGGAACTTGGTATCAGTGGGGACAGAACTCTTATGCTCCTACTCCAAGAGCAGAGCCATTTGAGCTGAAGCAAACAACAGAGTGGGGCCTACTGTATAAAATTGAGCAGTTCTGATTTCTTCCAGGAGAGGACAGTGGTGCATACACACACACAAGCTAATTCATCACTGCCATTATGCTGATGTGGAAAAAAGATGCAAGGAATAGTTAAGTGGCTTTCCCAAGATTACTGAAAAATAGAGTCCTGATCACCAATCTTGTGCCTTAACCACTAAACCTTCCTTGCACCCTGTAAATTTTTCAGAAGAAGTGTAAAAAACATGAGAACATAAAAACGCCCATAGTTGGTCAGACCAAAGATCCATGTAGCTCAGTATCCTGTCTTTCGACAGTGGCCAATGCCAGGTGCTTCAGAGGGACTGAACAGAACAGGTAATCATCAAGTGATCAAAAGAGGTTTAAAGGAAAGGAAACCCTCAGATTTTACAGATCTGAGCAACAAGAAGCAAGAGGTTTTTGGCTGCGGCATTTAGATCAGAGACCCTGTCCTAGCTTGTATGATTAATGGAAGATGACCAGTATTCCAGAGATTATCCGTTTAATTTCTGACTGTGGAATAGCTATTTTTGTTGGTAGGCTGACCCTTAATCTCTAACATGGCTTTGGGCTGTGCCACTCCTCTTTCTGTTCACGTCCATCTCCACCTTCAAGCCAACAACTGAACAGATGACACTGAGTAGATGAGTTCAGCACAGGAAGATAAAAACAATGTGAAGTGATGGAGATTGGGAGCTTATCAGCCAAACAGCCCACAGGATATAAAAAGTAATCAACTTAAAGCTCTTATCAAAATGTCTCCTGGGAATAGGCTTTAAAA
This sequence comes from Dermochelys coriacea, assembly GCF_009764565.3. Taxonomy (NCBI): domain Eukaryota; kingdom Metazoa; phylum Chordata; order Testudines; family Dermochelyidae; genus Dermochelys; species Dermochelys coriacea. The sequence goes on from NC_050068.2 coordinate 16,725,176, forward strand.
AAATCTGTCATTGCTCAAGGAAAAATTATAGGATTATTTTAAAGCAATTTCATCTGATATACTCTGTTGTGAGGGTGTGGGTGTTATGAAGCATGCATATGCTTTGTAATTTGAGGTGTTTTAAACCATGGGAATCAAGTCATCATAAAAAAATACATTTAAAAGAGAAACACAGACATAACATTTTCTGGCTTATTTAAAAGGTGAATGGAAAAGCTTTTTAAATAAGACAAAACAACTACAATATGCTAACATCCCAAAGCAGCAAAAGAATATTTAGACTGACAAATGACATATAATTACACGTTAAAACAAAATAGTTGCCTATTCGTTCCTCCTTCATTGGATTCTATAATGCTTCACTTGCAATGTTTCCCTGCATTGCTTCAAAGGTTATGAATACCCACCAAATCTTAGAAACATGGAATCCTGAACTCCGATTGTGGACACTAAGTGAAGGGTAAAATGATTTCTGTTTCTGCTAAATTTCAATGTGCTAGTAATTTTCAATGTATACATACATGCTGGTACTGATTCAAGCTGTTCTTCGGAGCAGGAAAACGAATCCATATTAGCACCCTGACTAGTTGATCACCCTTTCTTCTACCTACAAAAATTACCATTTCATTTATTTCATCTTATTTCTCACATGTTTCCAATTATGTAAGGTGCAAGAAAGCCTTTCACACCAACAATCTACTATTTATTTTTGTTTTTCTGATTAAAAACCTCTTAGGCTTATAAACATTGATTTTATGAACAAGATGGACCATTTTATTAAATGGACAGCTAACACGAGAGCAGTAAAAGACAGATAGATAACAAGAGAAGCCAGGACAGAAATGCTATCAAAGTGATGCATGAAAGTCAGACAGATATTTTTAATAGATAGGCCCCAATCCTGGGCTGATTTTGAGCTGCATTTGGCACTGCTTGTGTGGGGGCTGGGTTCAAGGCAAACCGGGTTTTATGCCACCTTTACACCTCAGGAGTGGGTCTAGTAGCCAGCATAAATTAGAACAGCCTCAGGGCTGGATTGCCAAGGCCTAGGGTTGCCCCATACATTTCTCCTCAGGTCCTTTGACTCAGGTACTCTATGCAACTTATAGATGCCCCAATGCTTGGGGAATCCACTACCAGCCAGCAAAGACTTTTTTTTTTGTATTTTGTGTCTCTACTGCACTTAGTGCAAGGGAGCCAGGAGTGGGACCTTAGGTGCCACTATAATAATTGACTGAATAAAGTGAGGTCTTACGCTCAACTTGCTGGTGTTTGCCTAGTTGCCTGCTTATAACCGGATAACTTATGAGCATCATACCTGATCAATTCCACAATATCAGGGAATGTTCTCGGTATCAATGGGTCTACTGATTTTGGTGAAAACTGGAAAAACAAAAGGAAAAAACAAGGGACCCACAAACCCCCGGCATCTGGTTAGCAGAGCCAGCAGCTTCAACCAGCTCTGTAATTCCCTACAGATAAAAGAACCAGCTGATGGTAGCCATTTCCCAGATCTGAAGATCAGATGAAGATCTGATGTGTAAGCCTGAAAGCTTGTCTCTCTTACTAACAGAAGTTGGTCCAATAAAAAATATGACCTCACCCACATCATCTCTCTACTATCCTGGGGCCAACATGGCTACAACGACACTACATTATCGAGTTCCGTCTTAACAATAACCCTCATTTTGGCTCTACCTTCCTCCCAAAATAGGTTAAAAATGTTGACAGTCTGAGTGACTTGTTTCCCAGCAGAAAGAAAAGAAATAAGAATGGTGAGGAAGAAAGGAGGGGCATAAGGAAGAAGAGGAGAATGGAGGGGAGAACACAGACATCCTGGCTTGAGGGGGACAGTAGGGGTCTTTAGCATGGTGTGGGGTAGAGGGGAATGGTGGGCCACACTGACCTATTCTGTAGGTTCTTATGCTATGCTCATGATTCCAGCAGTGCATTAAGCAACAGGATTACATATCCCTGTTGTTTGTTCCCTCATCCTCTCTCCACGGAGAGAAGCGTGGGCAGAGGAATGTCTTGTTTTGGTGGGGTTTGCTTTTGTTTTTTAACCTGTTGCTGTGTGTTTATGTTGCAGAAGACAGGTCAAAGAAATATACCTTTCACTTGGAGTGGAAGGTGGGAAGGTTTGTGATGGTCCTTAGTATACTTGGAATACTTCATTTCACAGTCTCGGACTGGCCCCCAAGAAAGTTCTGGTTACTGCACAAACAAGCTTTCTCCTAATTATAGAGAGGTCCACTGTGCCAAAGAAGGGTAGCTGTCAACTATGGTCTTCATCCCAGAGCTTTAGGTGACCTTTTCAATATCCTGGGCCCAGGCCATTGAGTGCCTTTAAGATAAAGACCTAGCTCTTGAACTTAATTCAAAATTCTATGGCATCTCTCAGCTGGACTACAGCAATACAATAGATCTGGGCACATCACACTTCTCCTCCATTCTCTGTAGAGGCTTCAAAGGCATGAATTACTGAGGACAAGTCATTGTCCTATAGGATGGCGTGGTGTCTCATAGCCAACCAGAGATGGTAGAAAACATTACTTGCTATGTGAGACCTTAGCATCAGCGAGGAATTCAAGAGTATTCCTAAACTATGGGTAGAATTGACCAATTGTGGTTATGTGCCTTCAACCAAATGAGAAGGCACCTTTGAGTCCATGTTGTCTCACCAGTTCACCTCGTGGTTTATGCAGATGGTTGAAAAGGATGAGAGAGAACTGAGTCTTGTGGAACTCCACAAGTGAGAGTTCTATGTTGAAGATATAATTTCATTGCATGTGTCCCTCCAGGAAGGACTCAAACCATTATCCTAGACCTTTCCATCTCTCTCAGATGAGACAGCATTGGTCACGGTCAACAGCATTGAATGCTGCAGAGATGTCCCAGAGGAAGAGAATTGATGTCTGTCTATCCATTGACAGGAGTAAATCATCCCTCAATACCACTAATGAGCCCCTGGAATGGGTAGAGAATGGAGAACCCTGGTATTGTAGGGAGGGACACCTGGGGGAGGACACTGAGCCCCTGGCATAGGGGGAAAATGGGGGACAGAGCCCCTGGCATGTGCTGGAACATTGTACTAGGGTGTGCAGGGGGAGGAGGGATGGGGAGCGCACACAGCTCCTGGCATGGTGGGGCCCTGCAGTGAGTTTCTGAAATAGAAAGAGATGGGAGGGTGATACACAGAGAGATGTGGGGGGGGGAAGAGGCATGGAAGCAAGCCCTGGTGTGTGCAATGTGCTTGTTTTAAACTAGAAGCAACAAAGCATGTGATCCTCTAATAACAAGAGACTGTAACTCCTTGGGTCAGAGAGGTGTCATCTTCTCAGCCTGGTCCTGCACTGAGGGCAATGTTGGTACTTGATAAATGTTAAAACTTCAGTCAGCCTTTCCAGAAGAGGGGGAGTGTGATGGGGTGTACAAACTGCATACTGGGCTGGAAGGGGATAAAGGACAATATCAGGCCCAGGTAACCCCACCCCTCCAGACCTGCAGAGCATGTTCCAACTGGAGAAAAAGTTGAAAAGGAGCAACTCAGCTCAGAAGGTGGAAGGCTGGGGAGGAAGAAAGATCTACCCAGAGACTCTGGAGCACTGGAGAAGCGTTGTGAGAGGAATAAGACTGTATGTTGTGTCTGCTGGGGCTGGAAGTTTCGTTATCTTTTTCTTTTTTCCTTATATAGGACTTGGAGCTGGGGGAGAGAAGCAGATGGCAGGAAGTGACCCAGGGAGGGTCACTCAGAGGGCACACTAGGGTGCTAGACACTGTTGACCCTCGTAGGGCCCTGGGACGGAGCCCGGTGGAGTGGGAGGGCCCGGCCTCTCCTACCAACTGCCCATGCTGGGGGGGGGGGCGGACATAAGCCTGAAACCCACTTCACTCCCCCTCTGGTAAGAACAGCGACTGGACTGAAAGACCTTCCCACTGGGAGGTGGCACTGGGCATGCTACCCGTAAGGTCTGCCTCGTCCATCAAGGACTCTGTTAAAAGGAGTTTGTTATTTTTTTTAATAATAGAATTCTCAAGACTTGAACCTCCATACTCCCCACAGAGCACAGAAAGGAATTCACGTGCACATCACATATTGAGGGGTTTGTTCAAGCTTGAACACTGCAGTAGGTGTTTCCTTAGTATTCAATAGCTTATGAATATTTAAAGGTCATAAATGTCAAATTAAATGTTTATCCATCTTGTTTACACTTAAAAGACCTTGAGAAGGATCAGTTATAAGTGAAGTCATATAATGTCAGCCAGGTACTAGTCTCTGCAGAAAGTCTCCTGTTGTCTGAATAGCGCCTTCACCAGCAGTAGTCATAACGGAAGTCCAAACAAAGGCAGGGCACTGGCATTCACCGGTGTTAGTGAAACAATGGTAGACCCAGCCAAACTGCCTTAAGGGCTCTGCTGATTGTTTACTTTGGTATAGTAGTTCCAATGTTCCTTTTAACCAGTTAATGGCTGCTTGATACTTAAGGCCACAGGTGTGGCTTTCTCCGGGCCCTGGGGGTGCTCAACCCCCTGCTCCACTCGAGGCTCCGTCCCCATCCAGCCCTTTCCCCCAAACTCCCATCCCACCCCGCCTCTCTTCCCACCCCCACTCCACCCCACCCCTTCTCCCAACCCCCACCTCACCTCTTCCTGTACCTGCTCTGCTCCTCTCTGTGTCTTCCAGCCCAGCTCCGTCTCTCCCTGAGCACACCCCATCCCTGCTCCTCCCCCCCTCCCACCCAGCGTCTCTTGCATGCCGCACAACAGCTGATCGCAGCGGGCGGGAAGTGCTGTGAGGGAGAGGGAGGAGTTGATTGGCGGGGTGGCCGGCGGATGGGAGGTGCAGGGGGAAGCTGGCTGCTGGTGGGCACTAAGCGCCCACAAATTTTTTTCTGTGCATAAGTGCCTATGCTTAAAGCTGTATGTGATGGATACACATATCTAAATGATATCTTCAAGATATCTACATTTAGATGCTCAGACTACCCAACCATCATCTTGGCGACAAGAAGATATGGTTTCCTCTTACTTCCCTACTAGTTGTGAGCCACACTCATGCTTTCTCCTAAGAACACTCCCCTCGTCCTCTACTGGGAGCTGGGATTTTCAGCTGTGGAAGCCCTAGACTCTTAGAAACAACAGTTTCTTCAGCCATTGAGGATCCTTCTTCACATCATGGTTCATTATTATCAGAAGTTCAGGTCTCACCTCCAGGCACTAGAGACAATTGTGACACTGGCAGACCTGCTGCCAGCTCATGCCAAGGCCCTGGGCCTCATTAAATAATTCCATAACTGGAAACCAGCCTGGCTTATCTGTGAGTCAGCATCATTAAAATAGATATTAGTGTTATAGGAGTGTTATTAAACTTTATGGAATGCATGTATGAGGCTGCCTGTATTAATTCTACTTATAATATCTGTATGCTATAAGGTAATACTTCAGTGTTTGTGCTGTAATTGTAAAATGTTAGTTCTGAACCTGTCAGTCACCAAACCGGAAAAAAAATCTTCTAATGCAAAATACTGGGTTCCCACGGAAGGCGTTATCTCCTGCCCATCAGGAAGGACTACTGAATCCAAATGGGCCATTGTGGAACAAAGACCTTGTTGATAGCTCCCCCAACCCACCCATGAAGAGATTACATGGAAAAGCACTCATCCCATCAGCTTGGACTCTAGGGAGTTGGGAATAAAAATCCCTGACCAGAAAAAAATTGTGTATTTTCATGGTGTTTGGACTCTAAGGAGCAAAAATTCCTGTATGCCACATTTCAGGAAAGATGTGGACAAATTGGAAAAAAGGCCAGAGAAGAGCAACAACAATGATTAAAGGTCTAGAAAACATGACCTCTGAGGAAAGATTGAAAAAAATGGGTTGGTTTAGTCTGGAGAACAAAAAACTGATGGGGTGGGCATGACAACAGTTTTCAAGTACATAAAAGGTTGTTACAAGGAGGAGGGTGAAAAATTGTTCTCTGAGGATAGGACAAGAAGCAACAAGATTAAATTGCAGCAAGAGAAGTTTAGGTTGGACATTAGGAAAAACTTCCTGTTAGGGTAGTTAAGCACTGGAACAAATTGCCAAGATGATTGTGAAATCTCCATTATTGGAGGTTTTAAGAGCAGGTTAGACAAACACTTGTGGGGAACAGTTTAGTTATTACTTAGCCCTGCCTGGAGTGCAGGGGACTGGACCAGATGACCTACTGAGTCCCTTCCAGTCCTACACCTCTATGATTATATGAACATAAACAAGAGATTCCCAAACTACTTTGTTTGAGTTAGTCCCACAGGACATACAAGTTTGCTTATTACAGAAGCTTCCATTATCTTTTGAACTTAAATTAGTTAGTTACAGTGTTGGCTACAAGTATTGTCTTTGGTGTGAGATCTAACATGCAAATTGACCTGGGGTAAGTGACAAGTCCTTTGGGTTTGGGAGTAACCTGAATATTTTGTGATCTTTGGTGTAAAGTGACCATCTATCACAGAGTCAAGCTTGCCAGGGTAGCAAGATAGATTGGAATGCCCAAGAGGTCTGTCTGTGACTCCATGTGAAAGCTGTATAGTGCCTGAGAGTTTACAGATGTTACTTGGTTGGTGAAACGGGTTGAACACCAATTGAGCACTCATCCACCCATTACCTCTGTTCTCTCTTGAAACCCCTCTCATACTGTGGAGACTCACAGGTCTCTCTCCAGTTTCAGTTTGGGGTTTGTGCCCTGCTTCTTAACAATCTGCCCTGAGGTTGGTATTCTAAGACCATAAGAACGGCCGTACAAAGTACTCCAGTATCTACTCCAGTATCCGGTCTTCCAACAGTGGCCAATGCCAGGTGCTTCAGAGGGAATAAACAGAACAGGTAATTATTAAGTGATCCATCCCCTGTCGCCCATTTCCAGCTTCTGGCAAATTACTAGATTCTAGTATTAATGGATATCAACTATTTATGAAACACTAAAAGTGTGAAGTATATACCATTATAGTTGCCTTCACCTTGGCATATTTCAACGAGATGGAGGAACTTGCATGGCTCATACTGATGTGGAAGGATTGACCCAAACTGGAGAGGAACCGGTGAGTCCCCACAGTATGAAAGGGGTTCAAGGGGGAAAAGAGAGAATGGGGGATGAATGAATTCCTAATCGCCAGTGCCTCTATCACGTGGAATTTGTCCTTGGATGAACCTCATAGTGTCAAGGACAAGTTCCGGGTTCATAATGACATCAGGGTCAATGCAAAGCCCACAATATTTAACTCAAGTTCCACTTATGACAGACACAGCAGAAACAAGATACCTGTAATTATAATTCTATTTCCTGTGTAGCTTTATCTGGAAAGGCATCTCCCCGCTTGCCAAAGAGGCAGCTGCCACTTCGTGTTCCAGGTTCAGATACAGGATGTTATACAGTGAATCACCACGCTCTGTCTCACATGGAGACATTCAAGCCTGATTTACTATTTGTAGTGCAGTAGTGCCAATTGACCCCACTCATGGATTAGGGCCCTATTGTGCTAGCTGCTTACAGACACAGAACAAAAAGAGGGTCCTGAAGAGTGTGCACTCTAAATAAATTCTTTGGAAGGTAGATCCTGATCCTTCAGAGGTCTGTCCATGCAGATCCAACCGCAAGACTGGGGCTATAATCTTCTCTCTTGTTTTCCTTAATCTGAATGAAGAGCAATTCAGACTTTAAGTACATTCATTTTCTTCTCTTCGTGCATGAGAAAAATCCCACAGTGCCTCACTTCCTGAACCAAGCAAACAATAAGCTCATAATTAGGTGAATTAGCCACAGGAAAGAAAGCAAACTTAAAAATAATTACTAAATTTTTTTTCTTAAATCAACATTTTTCTTGGATAACGTCACCTGGGTAACAGTATTTGTTTCCAAGCCACCCAAACGTAAAGTTTGTTGGAAGACTGTTTAAAAAGTCTTCAAGCAAAACTCTGTTATATCACATACTCAGCTTTCAAAACCCATTCCAAAGGAAAAGATTGGCAGCGTGTGCTCCCATACTGTGCACCTTCCAGCTGGGAAAGTGAGACCCCACAGCTCAGAGCCAAGGAAACAGAATTGTATTCTTTAAATCATACCAAGTACACAGAGGGCGGGAAGGAGAGGGAGGAAACAAGCAATGACCAGGAAAATGACTAATAGAAGAGAAGAGTTTGAAGGCTCCTGATCACTTCTTTGCATTGACTGAAGCCAACATGCCAAATAAATTAGGAAATATATGGTACTGTCATTCTCCCTGAAAGTTAGAGGAATAAAAGAGTTGTGTGTCATTTATTTTGTACTTTATTAAATCACAATACACAGTCAAATTACTTTCTGCTTAATAGTGTGACCCCTTTTTGACAGAAACTGCTAGTCGAAGTTCAGGGCCCCAAAGATGTTCCAGTGGGGAGTCAAAATGGACATGGAGTCTGGTATTTTTTCGATGCAATTTTGTTTATTTACAAGGAATGTACTAAGTTCTGCTTCCCCAAACACAGGAGGAATCCAGTACAAAAGGAGCAGTTTCTTAGCATACAGCCCCAAGACTCTTTGGCGAGCACCAGACCCAGCTGCTCTCTCTAGGCTTCTCCCAGGTCCACAGTGGGCTTCTAGGATGGTGCTTGGTTTCTTTCTCTGGCAATACATGTCCCTTCTCAAACAATTCCTAGTGGAGCCTTCTGGCCACCTGGTGCTAATTTCTGGGCAGATTTCATTATGCCTTGCTTTAACTGGGGATCTTTAATTGTCTCTTAAATGATGGGTACATTCATGCTGATCAGTTTCAGTGAGGTTTTAACCCTACTCATAATATAAGGTTTAAATGAATCCATAATAATGAAACAGTGAGTTGGCTATAGCTGATTTAGTTTTAAATCTACATAAAATTATATATATTTTGATTTTATCCCTTTCCCTCCCACTTTTTGTGCAAAGTTCTGCCTGTCTTTCTAGGGCCAGATCAGGGTACGGGCACAAGGCACCCCATTGACTCCTATTCACTGGCGTAACATGTTGCAAGCAGGGGAAGCAGACTCTGCAGAGCTACTATGTCTCCCCATCATGGAGTTGGGGAGGATGGAGCAGGGAGTGTGTGGCTGCATCAGGCATAGACCTGTCCCAATTTAATCCCTCCACAGAGCCCCAGGGAGATCAGGAGAGAGTCACAATCTTTCTCATTAGCTGATCCAAACTGGTGAGCTAGTCCTCAGATTTTCAGCTCTTTGCAACAGGGACCACTGATGAAATTCTGGCCCCACTGAAGTAAAAGGTAAAGCTTCCATTGACTTTACAGGGACCAGGATTTCATCCCATGTCTATGAGGGTCCTTAAATAGTATTTCTCTTCTCTTACCCCAGCTTTCATTTTCTCTTCTCTTCCTGCATTCACTTCCCATTTCCCTTCCTCATGTTTATTTGTCACTACTGTCATTACCGCAAGATCTAGATAAATGAGGCTGGACTCTTTATATGACAAGAATGAAAGTGACAAATTCTGTTTCAAAAAGAGCTCTGTGAATGGGCACCCCTTTAACTCTCCTGAAGCTCCTTATCACAGCAACATCTTCTCCTCTTGCTTTCACCAGTACTACTGCCTTTGCTATAGTCACAGGAAAGCTATGAAATTAATGAGATCACTATTCTTTTTTCAAAGGTTTAATTGGTTTGGAGGTACTTTACAGCGCCCATCACTCCCGTTACTCAACTGCAATTATACTCAGACTGTCCATAGTCTTCTAATAAGAATGAATAATTTAGGAAGCAGACATGTGTCATCCACATATCCCCAGCCTATGAGAAAAAATAAGTGCCAAAACCTAAATGTGGCTGTCTTCAGATGCTCCTGCTTTTGGAAAACTTAATATTTGAATTCACTGCATGGGTGAATGCTTGTATTTTCAGCTTGGCTGTAACATTGAACCTCTGGAATGGCACACATTGGATAATGCCCTGTATATTCTTGTTATTGTTAACTGATCATGAAAAACATCCTGGAAACACCTCTTCCACCATGTCCATACTGATCACTCTCATGTCTTTATTTTCCATATATATATATATATATATATATAAAAGTAACAGAACCACCAAGATGTGCCCAGGCTGAGTGGTGATGGTATTACTCAGTGGTGCTCAAACTTTTTTTTCAGCAGACCATTTGAAAATTACTTTGGGTCTCAGCGGACCACTTAATGATCTTTCCAAATGGCGTTTGTACTGTTAGCTAACTATTGTAAAGCGCTTTGGATAAAAGTGCTATATAAAAAAACCGTAATAATAAACTTTTTTGTTCTACAAATAAAAGCACACAATTCATATTTTAATATCAGTAGTCTTACCTTTTGAATGTGATGGATGTGCCCTCTCTCCCCTGCCATTGCAGCCCCTGAGCTGGGGAAAGTCGCCTCTTTCTCTGGCCGCCACAGCCCTGCACGTCCCAAATTCCCCCCACCCCATTCTCACCCCACTGCCCCCTCCCACCTACCCCCTATTCCCCCCAAGGCCACCACCTCACCTTACATGTGTGTCTTTTCCAGGGTCCAGGCACCTAATCAGTGGCGCCATGTCTGCCCAGGCGCACACCTCAGAGGGAACTATCGGCGGACCACCTGACTGGAACTCGCGGACCACTGGTGCACGGACCACAGTTTGAGAACCTCTTGTATAACTGAATCTTCACCTTCCTAGACTGATTCCCTTCATACTGCTCATCACCGTCACCCATTCATGGCTAAAATTTAGTCTGTAAGCTCTTGGGGCAAGAGTTCACCTCTTTAGTCAAGCACTTTTGGGATTCATAAAATAATAATCATCTTGCTACACAATGAACAGCTGAAAAAAGGCAAATGTGTCTTTTCACTGAATGTAAAACCTCTCTCCTGGATGATGAGAGCATGGCATGGTATTGAGCTGGAACTGACAGTTTCAACTGTCCAATTTGTTGTGCTATTGAGAAGTACCATAATTTTATATTGGCTGTGACCTTATCTGGCTTACTCTGCCATTAGATATCACAGTGATAAGTGCTTTAGAAATAGCTAGGATAGATCTGGTGGACTCTGAACACGAGCACAGGAGACCCAAGGACACAGCTTAGTAGTCAAGTGTTTCCTTTTGACCTCACCACAGAAGTGGTGTTGTTTCATACGAGAGGGACTTCAGAAATCCTGAAGATATGGTTCCTTATACCCTGTACTTCTTTATCAGGCTTGCCCTTGGTCGTTTAGGACTACAGAGGCTGTCATAACTGTTGAGGGTATTAGTAATAGTGACACTGAATGTGGATGAAAGGCAGAGTTGTTTTATATGCCTGGCTGGCTACTGTCTGTGAACAATACCGAGGAGCTGCAACAAAGTGTAGCAGAGGTGCCACTCTGGTATTTATCATCATTACGAATTCTTCTTTTTTTTTGTAAATGCTAAAGCAGACAGAGAGAGGGCCCTAAGTGACAAGAGACACTTTCACCTCTAGATTAGCAGACCAAACTGGAGTCAGGATGACAATAACCAAAAGCTTTTATCATATAGTGGTTTTTCAGTAGCCAGTGTGAGATGAGTTCACCATTCGTAGCTCATTTCCAAATGCCCATAAGCAAAAAAATCACCACAGCTGGCACTAACTAGTAATTTTAGTGGTGCTCATAGTAAAAAGGTCAAGAGCTCATGGGCTATGGCGAATGAACTGCCCTCTGACCCGTTGAGGTGGGCCCTCCAGATCAAGGTTTTAGTCACAGTAGTGAGGCCATGTCAGTAATCTGGGACTTCCACTGCCAATGTTCCACCTCTTCTTGGGAAAAACAGTAGACTTGAGTCTCCAGGGCTGTTGTATTGGTGTCTTTCACCAGCAAAAGGCAATGGAAAATGCGTTCCTCTATGTCCTATATGACACCACCATAACAGCTTATCCAGTCCACTGCATGAAACCTGCTGGAAGGAAGTTTTCACTGCCACTATACAAGATTTGTAAGGAGGGGCTGATCCTCCACCCAGTAGTAAATAACAATGCACCCACTGACTTCAGCTGATGTAGGACTGAGCCCTGTATGAAGCACAGGCTTCACAGTGGCATTTGTGTCATTCACTGCACACCATCTATGAATCCTGAATGAAAGGATGGTGCTGTGAAGCCTGGCTTCATTCCCTATGGTCCATCCACAATGAGCTACCTTAATTATAGTGACCACTATCGTCACAGAACCACAATAAATATTTCTGGAAAGGAGACAAGTTTCCACTCCTTTAGCAACTATTTTCAGAAATGGGTAATATTAAGTCAACACATCCACTGACTGCTGTTTAGGCAGCCAGCAAAGGCAGCAGAGTGGCTAGAATGAACTGAGATTTCTTTTTTAAAGATTAGAGCAGAACTGTAACAACATATGAGGTTCTTTAAATACATTAGAAGCAAGAGAAAGATGAAGGAAAGTGTAGGTCCCCTGCTTAATGGGGAAGAAGAGCTAATAACTGGTGACATCAAGAAGGCTGAGGTGTGTAATGCATGTTTTGCTGGAGTCATCACTAAAATGGTTAATGATGACCAGATACTCAGCACAATTAATATTAAAAACAAAGGGGGAAGGAACACAAACCAGAACAGGGAAAGAATAGGTTACAGACTATTTAGATAAGTTGGATGTATTCAAGTCAGTAGGACCTGATGATATTCATCCTAGGGTATTTAAGGAACTAGCTGAAGCAAACTGGGAACCATTAGCAATTATCTTCAAGAACTCCTGGAAGATGGATGAGGTCCCAGAGGACTGAAGAAGGGCAAAGATAGTACCTATCTTTAAAAAGGGGAACAAAGAGGAGCCAAGGAATTATAGACCAGTCAGCCTAACTTTAATACATGAAAAGATACTAGAACAAATGGGGAATAAAGAGGAGCCAGGGAATTATAGACCAGTCAGCCTAACTTTAATACCTGAAAAGATACTAGAACAAATTATGAAGCAATCAGTTTGTAAGCACTTAGAGGATATTGGGTTTATAAGAAATAGCCAACAAGTATTTGTCAAGAACAGATCATGCAAAACCAGCCCAATTTCCTTCAATGACAGGGTTATTGGCCTAGTAGATAGCGGAAGAAAGTAGTTATGATATATCTTGATTTTAGTACAGCTTTTGACAGAGTCCCACATGACATTCTCATAAGCAAACTAGGGAAATGTGGTCTATGAAATTACTATAAGGTGGGTGCACAAGTGGATGAAAGACCGTACTCCAAAAGTAGTTATCAATGGTTCGCTATGAAATTTGGACAGGTTTCAGAGGGGTAACCGTGTTAGTCTGTATCGGTAAAAACAACGAAGAGTACTTGTGGCACCTTAGAGACTAACACATTTATTTGGCCATAAGCTTTTTTGGGATATAAGCCACTTCATCAGATGCATGGAATGGAAAATACAGTAAGCAGGTATAAATATACAGCACATAAAAAGATGGGAGTTGCCTTACCAAGGGGGGGTCAGTGCTAATGAGGCCAATTCAATTTGGGTGGACGTGGGAGATTTAGGTTAGATATTGGGAAAAAGCTTTATAAAGAGTACTAAAATTCTGGAATAGGCTTCCAAGGGAGGTTGTGGAATTTCCATCATTGGAAGTTTCTAAAAACTGTCTGGACAAACACCTGTCAGGGATGTTCTAAGTTTACTTGGTCCTGCCTCAGCACAAGGGGCTGGACTCAGCCTCATCTAATTATATTATTCCATATTCTCGGGTACCTTGTACTTAGCCAAATGCCTCCAACTTCCTATCATACACATACTAACCTCAACTTTCAATAAAGTATTGGTTCATTTTTTTTTACATCATGCAGGGCTCTCCCTGTACTTCCTTCTTTTTCTGACAACTTGGCAGGCCCTGCTTGGTAGGGATAAAAAGGAATATTGCTATGAATACCCATTACATAAATTAAGAACATGTAAAAGAATAATATAAAGGACTTTTCCTCCCATCCTAATCACACAACTAAATGTCCACCAGGAAATAAAATACAATACATATATAAATCCTAATACCTCCTGGGGGTAAAGATGCATTTTGCAGAAGGTCTGGAAGGTTAACAAATCAAGTCCATTTCATATCCCACCAGCAGCTCTCTCCTGTTTACACCAAGGATACTCCAATTTAAATGCCTCAGCTGATCTCAGCTATGGCAGTGAAGCATGGAGAGGGAAGTGATGTTGTAGGTAATCAGGTACCCAACCCATTTAGGTCAATGCAGATGGTCTTGTCTACACCAGCATTTTCCTACAAATTCCCCATTTATCTTCATAGGTGTAGCTCTACTGGTGGTTATAACAGTGGGGAGAGATATGGAGACAAGATCAGCAGTTTAGCCACTGGATCATCTAGACCTACTCTGAAGACAGAAGGAAAACAATGCTAGTATAGACTGCCTGTGTGGTAACCAGGATGGAGAGAACCAACAAGAATGCGGCAGTGGGATTGAAATGGGTGTGTGTGGGGTGGGGGTGGGGATGGGGAGAAACACAAATAAAAAAGGAAAATACAGGCTGAATACTGAGAATTCTAAAATATTCAGGGATATGTTTGTTGAAATAGCGAGAGCTGTTTTTACAAGATTTCCAGACCACGGTGTTTTTATTTTATCTGTAATTGTTTGTTCTGAGTGCTGGGTTGGGCAGGAGCCAGGCTCTTATTTTACTTCCCTTTTTCCTTGTAAACAGTTGCTTGGTTTATTAAAATGCAAACCTTGTTAAGATCTTAGTGGGCACTTTGCAATTATTCCTTGGGTTCAAAAGGCAACCTCCAAAAGATAACAATCCCTTTGGCTTGTGGATTCAGGCATTGTAATCTACTTTGTTTCTCACACAATTTGCCGGACAATAGTTTCACACTAGGAACTTAACTTCTTCTAACTGGTATACACAGGGCCAAGTGTATTCTATGGGCCCAAACAAACTGATGCACAGTTGTGTTTCAGAATCAAAGCTTCGACTGAAAAATGCTTATAGCCAGTGGTGAGCTGGAGCCGGTTCGCACTAGTTTGCGCGAACTGGTTGTTAAACTTTGAAGCAGTTTTCGAACTGGTTGTTAACCCGCATCCCTGCAGGGGGCGCTGAGGCTTTGATGGGCTCTGGCCGGGAAGTGATGTAATTCCTCCTCTGGCCGCTGGGGGCGCTGTGCTGCGGGAGCCATGGGGGCTGCCGCCTGGCCCTGGGCATGAGCCCTGTTGCTGCTGCTGCTCCCCTGGCCCTGGGGCTCCCGATGCTGCCTGGTGGGTCCCCGGCTGCTCTGCTGGGATTGGGCTGCATCCTGCTGCTCTCCCCGTGAGCTCCCACCACCCTGCCCGCACCCAGCCCATGCCTCCAGCCACCTCCTCACCCCCTGCCCTGCCTCCAGCCACCCCCCGCACCCTCTGCCCTGCCTCCAGCCACCCCTGCACCCCCTGCCCTGCCCGCAGCCAGCCCCTGCCTCCAGCCACCCCCGCACCCCCTGCCCTACCCGCAGCCAGCCCCTGTCTCCAGCCACCCCTGCAACCCCTGCCTGCAGCTGCTCCTGCCGCACCCTGCCCTGCCTCCAGCCACCCCTGCACCCCCGCCGCACCCCGTCCTGCCCGCAGCCAGCCCGTCTCCAGCTACCCCCTGCCCTGCCTGCCCACAACCAGCCCCTGATGCACCCCCTGCCCTGCCTCCAGCCACCCCCGCACCCCCTTCCTGCAGCCAGCCCTTGCTGCACACACCTCCTGCCCTGCCTGCAGCCAGCCCGTCTCCAGCCGCCCCCGCAGCCTGTGCCCTGCCCACAGCTAGCCCCTGCCGCACGCATCCCCTGCCCTGCCCGCAGCTAGCCCCTGCCGCACGCATCCCCTGCCCTGTCTTCAGCCAGCCCTGCACCCCCTACCTGCAGTCAGCCCCTGTCGCACCCTCTGCCCTGCCCACAGCCAGCCTGTCTCCAGCCACCCCCGCACCCCCTGCCTGCAGCCAGCACCTGCCGCACACACCTCCTGCCCTGCCTGCAGCCAGCCCCTGCCGCAGCCCCTGCCTGCAGCCAGCCCCTGCCTCCAGCCACCCCCGCACCCCGTGCCCTGCCCACAGCCAGCCCCTGCCACACTCCCTGCCCTGCCCACAGCCATCCCGTCTCCAGCCACCCCCGCACTCTCTGTCCTGCCTGCACCAGCCCCTGCCGCACCCCCTGCCCTGCCCGCAGCCAGCCCCCGCCACCCCCTGCCCTGCCGGCAGCCAGCCCCCGTCTCCAGCCAGCCCTGCACCCCCCTGCCCTGCATGCAGCCAGCCCTACCTCCAGTCAGCCCCTGCCCTGTTTCCAGCCAGCCCCACACTCCTTTGCCTCTAGCCAACCCCACACCCTCCTGTCTCCTGCCAGCTCCGCACCCCCTGCCCTGCCCGCAGCCAGCCCTGCACCCCCTGCCTCCAGCTAGCCCTGTCCTACACCCCTGTCTGCAGCTGGCCCCACGTCCACTGGTGCCCTGCAGTTCCCAGGGCAATCACCCTGCACACCTGCTTCAATGAGGGGGACATGGAGCAGCGGGGACCCCCACATGTGCACACCCTAGGGTGACCAGACAGTAAGTGTGAAAAATCAGGACAGGGGTGGGGGGTAATAGGAGCCTATATAACAAAAAGACCCCAAAATCGGGACTGTCCCTATAAAATTGGAACATCTGTTCACCCTAACACACCCCCAGGGAGTGGCGTGGACCCACACATGTGAAACGGAGCTCATATCTAGTTCAGCCCCATATTTTTAAAAAAGAACTTTAGGCAGGGTTAACATACATCCGTATTTTCCCGGATAGGTCAGGCTTTTTGGTTCTTAAATCGCCACCCAGGAGGAATTTTTAAAATTTAAAAATTCCTCCCAGGAAAATACGGACGTATGGTAACCCTGTTGGTACAAAAAATACATACTGGGGCACATCCCTTAAATCAGAACTTTTTATAGGAACCGGTTGTTAAGATTTTGGCAGCTCATCACTGCTTATAGCCCTTGTAATTGTAAAGAAAACTTTAATATGAAAAAAGCGTAAGTCTGAGCCTGAAACAGTAGGCCAGTTTCTTTGACCTGTGTTGTCCCTTGTGCACTGCTGCCCCTCAAAAATTGAAAATAAAGGAAGTGTGTGCTCAGAACCCATGTGAACAGAAACTAAGAGCCCTACTTAATGGAATATTCCTGACAAAATGTAGGTCATGCCAAGTGAAGGCATCCATTTTGTGCCACTTTCACTAGCTTATTCTCCTGCAGTGGTCTCTGAACAGTGTGTGATATTATGGATGATATTCATGCCAATGGGAGGCTAATTAAAATTCCTGTGAAGCTTCTCTCTGACTCCTTGTGTTTTTTTTTTTGGTGGTGGTGGTGGGGGAGAGGATAGAAACTTCATTAGCAAGAGTCATCCTTCCCTGTACATGATTTCCTCAAGCTGTATTTCCGAAAATGAAAAAATAGAGGCTACCAGCAGCTGGCTGAATCCAAAAGATCTGATGTCTGTGGAGCCTGTATCAATGCCCTTCCATGTCAACCGAGGGCCAGCATGGCATGAAGGCTGCCAATAAAGCAGCATGTCTTTTGCTGGACTGTGTACTACCTTATCAACATAGTAGGTCAGTCTATAGATGCAGCAGCAGCTCCATATTTTAAACTGAGTCCTAATTTAAGCTGCTGATTTGTTTTTCTCTTTGACATGTGAATTGAATTGGAGACGGAAGGTGCTCCCACATTACCAGTTCTGTCTTTCTTAAGTACTCATCTGGCTGCCACTGAATCTGAGCCAGCCACACCAGTTATGTGTTTATCTTCACAGGTAGGGCAGTGAGATTATCCCCATTTTACCAGTGGGGAACCGAGGCAAACAGAGACCAAGTGATTTACCCAAAGTACCCCAGGAAGTCCTGGAGAAGAACAGAAAATTGCATTCAGTTCTTCTAGGTCCCAGGCTAGCGTCCTGCCTACAGGGATTTTCAGATAGCCTAAGGGAATTACCGAGAGACAATTCAATGGGAGTGGGGGGCTTAATTCCATTATGCTCCTTTGGAAACCCCAGATAAGGGCAGCATGGTCAGCCTCCTGTTCTCCTGCCACTGTGTCTCAAGCCCAGCCTGCAGGGACCAGCTCGAGAGGAGCAGCAGTTTGATCTTCAACGCTCATACAATCCTTGGCCTCTCTGCTGAGAGAGCTAAAACAGGGGACCAATGGTGGTGGTTTTGATGTTGCACGGATCACACGAGCTCATTTCACGCTGCCCTACACACAGCTTTTGGATGGCAACACAGTGAAGTCACTACTAATCAGGGACGGATTTGAACGAGTGACCTAGAGGCAAAGGCTCTGTAGCCCAACATTAATCTTTGGGGTCACCAGTCCCATATGGCTCGGCTCTAATTTTAAGGCTGAATGAAAAGTAGAAACCCAACCCTACCCTGTATGAGTTTTTCTAGAACACAGCTTTAACCCTGCTGGTTCAATCCAGCAGTTACCGCAATGCTAGGCCAAAGAGGCCAGCATTCCTCTAAGAGACCAGGGGCCTTCGGTGCTGCCCCAGTCCCCATAAAGCCACCAGTCTAGTCACAGCAATTTAGGGACATGCTTCTGGCACATGTTTCTGAGCAGATATAGCAAATACCACAAAATAATCAGGAAGTCAGGCAGAGAGTTTCCCTAAACTATGAACTTGTTTGGGATTCACACATTCCCAGCATGTATCCTTGAAGGTAAGACAGTTACTCCTAATTTACACCAGTGTGAGAAATCGGAATTGGGCTCAGAAACTCTAAGGAAACATAAAAACATACTGTCTTAAACAACACTGTACACTACACACTCCGATTGTGTTAAATAAAAATAAACCCACAGCAATTAGCCTGGCACCATTCTGAAATGTGCTTAATCGCTGAATGATCAAAAGTTTTCCTCTGTCAACTTTAGCTGAATCGAAAAGGGACATGAATCTTTCCTTACACATAATTTTCAAAGTCTGATGTGACAAATTGGACTGAACTCAATTAAAGCAGCAACGTCTTATGTACTTAATTGCAAGCAGTGTCGATGAAAGTAAATGACTCCAAGTCAGAATAGGGCCACAAAGGTAGACGTGGGACAGAAGTGTAAAAACAGAGTGTGGGTGGAGGGATTCAATCAGGGAAAAGTTGTGGACAATGTAAATATATATATTTTGCCATTTTTATATTTTGCCATTTTTGAGTTTTTTGAGATTTCTCAAACTTCTTATGAGGCTCTAGCCACGGGCCAGTCTTCAGTGGATGCCGCTGTTATCATATCTATAAAATGGCGCTATTAATATTAATCTACCTAAATGAATTCAAAGAGTGCTTTGAGGATTAATATGCTACTATTTGTAAAGCACTCAGAGGTCAGACATGATGTGTGAATGCTAAGGGTATTTACAATTTTTATACACTGACAATTGCTTTAGTAAGTTATTTCTGGCATCTCTCTTATTAACAATACATTTGTGCTAAAAATAGTAATTAAAGAAGTGATTTTGTAATAGTATACTCGGTGATTGTGGAAGGGGGATAGGAGGAAATGCTTAAGGTTAATATTGTCCTTGAATGCATACACGGCTCTCATTTATATCAATGGGAGCTGTACATATGTTCAAGGGCAGCACTTAGTTTCTAATAGGAAAGCTAAAATTAAAGGAAGCAAATATAGCAAATCAAGTTATTCTTAAAATGGACGATGAAGTGAAGCGGATCTGTACTAATCTAAACAACTTCCAGGGAAACTAATTACAGCTTAATTTCAGTTCTTGGAAGAAAACGATTTACACAGTGGATAAAGTGTAAGAATAATTGTTAAAAATCACCATGAAATGGCAGAATTGCTGACCTCATACACTGAACTCGGCAACTTGTGCGAATATGACAGGGGAAAGAAAGAGAAAGATTGAAAGAAGAATCACACAGTCTGTATTATTGATCTCTTACCATGCAGTCTTGGTAATACAGATACTAACTAACATAGATGGGCTAGAGCAAAAGTCCCTTATCCAAAATTCCAAGAGCTTTAGGTAGTTTGGATCCAGATTTTGGATCTATAGAATTTTGCAACATCACCCAGTTTCAGGTTACAAGTGGGAATCCTGATGGGAAATAGAAGCATATGATAATATCTTTATGCTTATCCTTAAGAATAGGTGAAGGCTGCTTCATCATTCAAGGACGGTTCCCTGTTACTGACAACAACTGAACATCCACACAGGGGTTTAATATGCTTCAAAGTCTCAGGTTCAATTAATTCAGCTTAACCTCTTGCATCTCCATGTAGACATACTGCCAATACAGCCTGAGCCAAAAGCCTGGATCCAAACCACCTCTAGATCCAACTTGGCAGCTCAGACCCATTTATTTACATTAATTTTAAATGAGGATTGGAAATAGACATAACAAATTAGTACATGGAAAACATTTGTGAAGAATTCTGAACACCAGGCACTACCAACAGTTGCATGCGAAAGTCTGTTTTTGCAAGATCTCCTATCCAATTTCAACAGCAATGAAGTTTTGATAAGGTTTATCCAAACTCAGCCTCTGAAAACCTTAAAGTTTGCCTGTTTCTTGGATAAAACCTGTTTCATTTTAAATCTGCACATTTCTTTACTTATGTGGGGTTGGCATAATTCAAATCAGCGAGTGCTGCATTAAAAGAGCTGTACATAGCACAAAAATGTCAAAAACCACAGCTTTAAATGTAATGAAAATGCTATGAATGGAGACACAGAAAAGAGATTCTTTGGCTGTTAAGTACTGATACATGAATTACTGCACCAAGAGATATCAGAGCTTTGATCTTACATACACCTAAAAATATCCTTCAATAGCGTGCTCAAGCAATCCTATTCCTTCACAATGAAATCAACATGTTCTTTCAGCACAAAAGAAAATTAGTTTCTACTTTTCGCAATTAAATGCTAAAGAACAAGCAAAATATGTAGGTCATATCAAGTGGGGCTGTGGTCCAGACAGAAAACCCAAGCTAAGAAGGGTCTGGTCCTGGCAATACTTGGAGATGGGGAGGGAGGGCTACATGAATACAGTGGATAAAGTGTAAGGATACCCACCCAGAGTGCTGCAGAAAAGTGGTGCTGCCAATTCCATAGTTATCACTCCCCTTTCAGGTTTCAGAGTAGCAGCCGTTTTAGTCTGTATTCGCAAAAAAGAAAAGGAGTACTTGTGGCACCTTAGAGACTAACAAATTTATTTGAGCATAAGCTTTCGTGAGCTACAGCTCACTTCATCGGATGCATTCGGTGGAAAATACAGTGGGGAGATTTATATTAAATTTATATTCAGCCTAGCCTGAAATTGGGGCTTTAAGAGTTACAAGTGACTCAGTCTTTCAGATCAGATGCAAAAGCAATGTCATGACAACTGGTGGTCATTAAAGTTTCCATAGCACTTGTCCCAAGAATAGTGTTATTAGCCTTGGTGTCCTAGATAAATTCCAATTTGAGTAATGATATTCTGCTGACCTAAATTCCCCCTGCAGTTTGAATTGGATATGATATTTTTCTTCATTTCCTGTCCTAAACTTCTGTACAGTATTGCTTGGCACTCTTAAATAGATGCTATGCTCCTCCCCAGAAATATATTCATACCACCTATGTTTTCTTGACAGCCATGTAATAAGCCCCAGAATGATAAGCTGAATTGTGAACAGTTTGCTTGTTTGAGCTTCTGCACTGGGACTGTCTCTTCCTCTATGTTTGTCCAGACCCCGAGCAGAATGGAGCCCTGGCCTTTGGGCTATACCATACTATAAATGCATATTAGTAATAATGCATGTGTGACAAAGCTCTGTCCTTGCCTCTGTGGGTCCTATGTTTCCTGGCGGATTTCATTACCTCAGAGGCTCACTGTGACCCGCCATGTAACCCTTCTTTTTCTAGAGACAAGGGTCACAGTCTACTGAGCCATTTTCATCATAAACTAGCGAGGGAGGTGAGGAGAAGTTATCCTTCCTTGCACAGTCTCTGTTGTCTCCCAGTCTCAGTGATTAAACAGGGGGCAAAGGTGGGGGGGAAAGCCTGGGCCCACCCTCTATTCCGGGCTCCAGCCGAGGGACCCTAATAGTATCAGCTATGGTAGTTGACCTTTTAGAAACATGACATGTACAATTCCCTGGGCTACTTCCCCCACAGCAGCCCTCACTTCCTCAAGCTCCACTTCACCCTTACCTCAGGGTCTCCTTCCTTGTGCCTGATATGGTGTGTACTACTCAGCCTCTCCAACCGCACAACTTCTTCCCACAGGTCCTGACATGCACCCCCACCTGACTGACTGGGAGGCTTTTAACTAGTTTCAGCCAGCCGCTGATTGGCTTCAGGTGTCCCAATCAACCTAGCCTTCTCCCTGCCTTCTGGAAAGTTCTTAATTGGCCCCAGGTGTCTTAATTGACCTGGAGCAGCTGCCGTTTCACTTATCCTGGTACCAGGGATTTGTTTAGCCTAGAGCTAATATATCTATCTCCCACTACTCTTCCATAGCCATCTGGCCTTGTCCCATCACACGTTACATAAATGCTGATGTTAGTATTAGTATCAATGGCATGTACCGCTTGTTATACCTTACTATGCACAATGGACCATCTTAAAATAACTAGGGGAATTTTTTTTAAAAAAATATGGCTTTATCACTTACCCACATCAGAGGACGAGTATTGCTTGCATATAATAGACTGGGAAACTGAGGCACCAAGACGTTTAGTGACCATCTCGTAGTTACACAACTAGTGTAAGTCTACAGTGCATGGTTCTTTAGGGGGCATGTAGGGAACAGACCTGCATACGCCCTAGCATGGGAAGAAACAGCAGTGTCATCAGTGAGGCATGCCTTAGGCAAGCAAAGACATGCCTGAAGAGTATGGGTATGAATGCAAATACATACCCTACATGCTCTCTACGTGCCCAAGCTGTGCCATCCCATCTACGCTTCTAATTTTAGCAGTGTAGTGTCCTGCTGCCTCCCAGATGCTGAACGATTCCCCTCCTGCAGGGAAAGACTCTGGCAGCTCTCTGTTGCAGGAGCAGGGAAAGATCTGGCAGGAGGAGGCAGCAAGGAATGGCTCAGCCTTTCCCTCCTGCCTCCTAGACCCCTTACCCACTACCTCCTCTCGGCCAGAGCCTTTCACTGACAGGTGTAGCTACAAACCACAGCATGGATGCAACTTGCTTTCCATTTCACTGTAGTGTATAGCTACATGTACAGTACACACAGCCTCCAGTGGTGTATAGTGTAAACGTAGCACTGGTTAATAGCGGAGATGGGTTTTGAAGCCATTCCTCCTGCCTGACAGTCCATGCACTAAACCATGGAGTTCTGGATGGCTCAGGAGACATACTTCATGTTATCATACCCTTTACCTCTTTGCTAGCGGTTCAAACATCTGTCCTAGGATGACAGCAATGGCCCGTCATTATTATCTTCCAATGACTTTTTGGAGACTGATGTGAAATGAATTGGTCATCTCAGTGCAGTTCCTGGCAGGCAAATGTCCACGCTCCACAGAGAGTGGCACTAAAGGCTTGTCTACAGTTCCAACACAGCAGCACTTAGTGCCACAGGAGAGCTTCTCTCATCAGCGCATGTACTCCACCTCCAGGAGATCAAGGATTTTCCACACCCCCGAGTCACGTAATTATATGGACATGTTAGTAGCATCGACCACGCCCTTTTTGACAGTCTCAGCAGAAAGGCCAAGAAAAGAGGATGGAAACACAATGACCCTCTCCAATGCAGAGATGGTGCCTCTTGTGGGGAAGTTTGCAATGTCGCCGAATAAGTTATACGTGTTCTATGCATAGAAAGAGAACCCCCTTTATGGTGTTGTCAACCTAGCACCGTTCCAAAGCACCCTCTCTCTCCACCCCAAAAACCCTTAAAACAAAACAAAGAAAAACCAGAGACAGAAAATAAGTGTTGAGGCAATGCATGCACATCCATCAAGTTACACCAGGCTTTCTATTTCCAACTCTCTAGTCTAGCTGAAGCAGGGTTTTTTTTTGGCTTGGGCTACACACCATTCTGTGACCCGACTGCTCCCATTATATCAGTTTCTTCTAGGGGAATGAATTATTAGCCTATTTTCCTAACTTCTGTATTAAGTAGACAAGTTAATTTTTCACCCCCCTGGTGAATTATTGTATGATCGGTTTATATGAGAGATGTCCCAGGAGTGAGAAAATGAGTCATAACTCACAGGAGGGGAAGCTACAAGTGAGTAATGAAGAACACGAAAATCCTTCTTTCCTCTCAACACTTGCACAGGCTTGTTCCTCGATTAGGAGGAGAGGGAAATTGCTAAATATATGGCAGAACCACCAGGTACCACTCCCTGCTCTGATCTTTAGTAAAGGTGTTTTTTTTTTATAAGTCTTATTTTGGTTAGAAATGTATATTTGCTGCTTTGAAATACATCTGATTTTGTATCTAATAGCTCCCTTAGCAAGGTAGGCGATAGAGCTGTTTAATGAAGATGTTGACAATGGCTGAATCCAGGTTCTGATCCTGCAAAGTTGCTGATGGCTCCCTGCAAGGCTCAGAGCGGTTTCTACTCCAGTTAAAAATCACCTTGCGGGAGGCACCCTGTGGCAGGATCAGGTCCCTGCAGCCTCTGCGATGGTGGCTGGGATCCTAGTGACAGTCCAAGATTTCACAGAGGAGGCCGAAATCACAGATAAAATATATTTTAAAATTGCTCTGCTGTTAAATTTTCCTCAATCTGCATCTGATCACCCATCCCTGATATGCTCACCCTCCCTGCCTTGAGCGCCTAACTCACTGACATTTCCACTCACAGAGCTGGCAGCTGGCTTCTGGGCCAGGTCGAGTCGACGCCATGTCTGCTCTGTCCACAACGCCTGTGGGGGCACAAGTGGACTGGCAGCCAGCTCCTGGGAGATAATAGCCCTGGTGGCTGAGCAGAAAGGAATGGGAACTGCTGAGGGACACAAGAATGCAGCCATGATTTTAAAGTCACCATGAGTCCCTTAGACATGGTTCCAGCCCTAACGACGAAAGGGCTCTTGTTGTTAAGTGCTCCCCTCGATTCTCTCCCATCTCATCAAAAAATCCCTCTCTCCTTGCATCTTCAACACCCAGATTGTGACTGCTTTGGCTCAGGTGCACAAATGGGGACAGGGCGCAGACAGCCCTTCCTCTGTGCATCCTACATGAAGGATAGCAAGAAACCTTCTGCTTGTGCGCTGCGCCTGCGAAGTGCAAGGGAGCATGCGCCAAACAGGACACAGCTGAGCTGGAACAAGTCTATGGCAAGCCCAGTGCACAAGCTGGCAGTCCTAGGCCAGCACTGGGTGTGCACATGGAAGACACTGGCTCAGTGTGTATGATAGTGTCCTTGTAGTGGCTAACCCCAGCACACAAGCAAGTATTCAGCGATCTTAGCTCAAGGGGAGGAGGGGTAGGTCCAAATTTTTAAATGGGTATTTAGGCTTTGCTGTGCTCAGTGTTGCAAAACCTAATGGGATTTAGGCTCCTAAGTGCCTAAATCCCTTTTGAAAATGAGATCTAGGCTCTTAAATTTAGTTAGGCATTGCAATGCTGAGTGCAGCAACGCCTACATATCTGTAGAAATCTGGACCTCAGTGGCTTTGGTGGTGAAGGTCCCAGTTTCAATCCCCACTGATACCGTGATGATGTCTGCATACGTGGAGCCATGGCTCGCTCGCTGCACAGGTGCTGTGACACCAAAAAAGGTGTTCGCTCCACTGCTCAGAGGACTAGCCTTAGTGCTGCTGAAGCCATGCTTGCCCTGCCAGTCCCCTGACCGCCAGCACTGCACCTCCTCACCTCTTTGCTTCAGCTGTGGCTCCAAAGGCCACACTTTAACCCTTACTTCGCTTTTGTAAATGGCCTTTTCACACCCTTGAATGCACAGGATTGCATGACATCCACACTCTGATATTGCAAATGCTCATAAATTAAAAACAGAGATTTTTACTTGCAGGGCACTGGAGGGGCTGGGAAAGGGAGCTGCCTGTATGTAACAAGTTATATAAAATGCCACAACTGTTCCTGTGTCTCCCCTCATTGACTCCAGGCAGATTCAGCCACCACTTGAGAACAGGTTTCTGCTTTTCCACCTTCTCCCTGACCTTGCCCTGGTCTACACTAGGCGTTGAGGTTGAATTTAGCAGTGTTAAATCGATGTAACCCTGCACCCGTCCACATGATGAAGCCCTTTTTTTTTACTTAAAGGGCTCTTAAAATTGATTTCCTTACTCCACCCCTGACAAGGGGATTAGCGCTGAAATCGGTTTTGCTGGGTTGAATTTGGGGTACTGTGGATGCAATTAGATGGTATTGGCCTCCGGGAGCTATCCCAAAGTGCTCCATTGTGACCGCTCTGGACAGCAATCTCAACTCAGATGCACTGACCAGGTAGACAGGAAAAGGCCCACGAACTTTTGAATTTCAATTTCCTATTTGGCCAGTGTGGCAAGCTGCAGGTGACCATGCAGAGTTCATCAGCAGAGGTGACCATGCAGAGCTCATCAGCAGAGGTGACCATGATGGAGTCCCAGAATTGCAAAAGAGCTCCATCATAGACCGAATGGGAGGTACGGGATCTGATCGCTGTATGGGGAGAGAAATCTGTGCTATCAGAACTACGTTTCAGTTTTCGAAATGCCAAAACATTTGTGAAAATCTCCCAGGGCATGAAGGACAGAGGCCATAACAGGGACCTGAAGCAGTGCCGCATGAAACTTAAGGAGATGAGGCAAGCCTACCAGAAAACCAGAGAGGCGAACGGCTGCTCTGGGTCAGAGCCCCAAACATGCCGCTTCTATGCCATTTTAGGAGGTTCAGCCACCACTACCCCATCTGTGTTGTTTGACTCCTTCAATGGAGATGGAGGCAACACGGAAGCAGGTTTTGTGGACGAGGAAAACGATGATGAGGAGGTTGTAGATAGCTCACAGCAAACAAGCGGAGAAACTGGTTTTCCCGACAGCCAGGAACTGTTTCTCACCCTGGACCTGGAGCCATCCAAGGCTGCCTCCCGGACCCACCAGGTGGAGAAGGGACCTCTGGTGAATGTACCTTTTAAAATACTATACAAGGTTTAAAAGCCAGCATGTTTAATGATTAATTTGCCCTGGCATTCGTGACTCTCCTGGATATACTCCCAAAGCCTTTGCAAAAGGTTTCTGGGGAGGACAACCTTATTCCATCCACCATGGTAGGACACTTTACCACTCCAGGCCAGTAGCACATACTCGGGAATCATTGTAGAACAAAACATTGCAGTGTATGTTTGCTGGCGTTCAAACAACATCCGTTCTTTATCTCTCTGTATTATCCTCAGGAGAGTGATATCATTCATGGTCACTTGGTTGAAATAGGGTGCTTTTCTTAAGGGGACATTCAGAGGTGCCTGTTCCTGTTGGGCTGTTTGCCTATGGCTGAACAGAAATGTTCCCTGCTGTTAGCCACGTGGTGGGGGGAGGCAAAATGCGACCTTGTAATGAAAGCACATGTGCTATGTATGTAATGTTAACAGCAAGGTTTACCGTGAAAGAGTGTACCCATTGTTCTATAAAATGTGTCTTTTCAAATACCACCGTCCCTTTTTTTTTTCTCCACCAGCTGCATGTGTTTCAAGGACCACAGGATCTTCTCATTTCCAGAAGATTAGAAGGTGAAAAAAACGCACTCGCGATGAAATGTTCTCTGAGCTCATGCTGTCCTCCCACACTGACAGAGCACAGATGAATGCATGGAGGCAGACAATGTCAGAGTGCAGGAAAGCACAAAATGACTGGGACGAGAGGTGGCGGGCTGAAGAGAGTAAGTGGTGGGCTGAAGAGAGGGCTGAAGCTGAAAGGTGGTGGCAGCGTGATGAGAGGAGGCAGAATTCAATGCTGAGGCTGCTGGAGGATCAAATTAATATGCTCCAGTGTATGGTTGAGCTGCAGGAAAGGCAGCAGAAGCACAGACCGCCGCTACAGCCCCTGTGTAACCAACTGCCCTCCTCCCCAAGTTCCATAGCCTCCTCACCCAGATGCCCAAGAACACGGTGGGGGGGCCTCCAGCCACCCAGCCACTCCACCCCAGAGGATTGCCCAAGTAACAGAAGGCTGGCATTCAATAAGTTTTAAACTTTTAAAGTGCTGTGTGGCCTTGTCCTTCCCTCCTCCATCAAACCTCTTGGGCTACCTTGGTAATTATCCCCCTATTTGTGTGATGAATTAATAAAGAATGCATGAATGTGAAGCAACAATGATTTTATTGCCTCTGCAAGGGGTGATTGAAGTGAGGTGGGGAGGGTGGTTAGCTTACAGGGAAGTAGAATGAACCAAGGGGGGGGGTTCATCAAGGAGAAACAAACAGAACTTTCACACCGTAGCCTGGCCAGTCATAAAACCGGTTTTCAAAGCTTCTCTGATGCGCACCGCACCCTCCTGTGCTCTTCTAATGACCCCGGTGTCTGGCTGTCCATAACCAGCAGCCAGGCGATTTGCCTCAACCTCCCACCCCGCCATAAACGTCTCCCCCTTACTCTCACAGATATTGTGGAGCGCACAGCAAGCAGTAATAACAATTGGAATATTGGTTTTACTGAGGTCTAACCGAGTCAGTAAACTGCGCCAGCGCGCTTTTAAACGTCCAAATGCACATTCTACCAGCTGTAGTTGAACAGCTCCTGACTACTCTCCAGGCTGCCTATGTATGGCTTCATGAGCCCTGGCATTAAGGGGTAGGCTGGGTCCCCAAGGATAACTATAGGCATTTCAACATCCCCAACGGTTATTTTCTGGTCTGGGAAGAAAGTCCCTTCCTGCAGCTTTTGAAACAGACCAGAGTTCCTGAAGATGCGAGCATCATGTACCTTTCCCGGCCATCCCACGTTGATGTTGGAGAAATGTCCCTTGTGATCCACCAGTGCTTGCAGCACTATTGAAAAGTACCCCTTGCGGTTTATGTACTCACCGGCTTGGTGCTCCGGTGCCAAGATAGGGATATGGGTTCCGTCTATGGCCCCACCACAGTTAGGGAATCCCATTGCAGCAAAGCCATCCACTATGACCTGCACATTTCCCAGGGTCACTACCCTTGATATCAGCAGATCTTTGATTGCGTTGGCTACTTGCATACAGCAACCCCCACAGTAGATTTGCCCACTCCAAATTGATTCCCGACTGACCGGTAGCTGTCTGGCATTGCACGCTTCCACAGGGCTATTGCCACTCGCTTCTCAACTGTGAGGGCTGCTCTCTTCTTGGTATTCTTGTGCCTCAGAGCAGGGGAAAGCAAGTCACAAAGTTCCATGAAAGTGCCCTTACGCATGCGAAAGTTTTGCAGTCACTGGGAATCATCCCAGACCTGCAACACTATGCGGTCCCACCAGTCTGTGCTTGTTTCCCGAGCCCAGAATCGGTGTTCCACCGCATGAACCTGCCCCATTAGCACCATGATGCCCACATTGGCAGCACCTGTGCTTTGAGAGAAGTCTGTGTCCATGTCCTCATCACTCTCGTCACCACGCTGACGTCGCCTACTTGCCCAGTTTCGCTTTGCCAGGTTCTGGTGCTGCATATACTGTTGGATAATTCATGTGGTGTTTAATGTGCTCCTAATTTCCAAAGTGATCTGAGCGGGCTCCATACTTGCCATGGTATGGCATCTGCACAAAAAAAAAAGGC
This sequence comes from Dermochelys coriacea, assembly GCF_009764565.3. Classification (NCBI taxonomy): domain Eukaryota; kingdom Metazoa; phylum Chordata; order Testudines; family Dermochelyidae; genus Dermochelys; species Dermochelys coriacea. The sequence continues at coordinate 16,754,844 of NC_050068.2, forward strand.
CCAGAACGATTGTCTGCTGTTGCCCTGACGGAGGGAGGGGCGACTGATGACATGGCTTACAGGGTTGGCTTACAGGGAATTAAAATCAACAAAAGGGGTGGCTTTGCGAGAAACTGAGTGGCCGCCTCAAGGATAGAACTCAAAACTGGGTTTAGCAAGCTGTTGATTTCACAGAGGGAGGGAGGAGAAAATGAATACAAAACAAATCTGGTCTATTTCTTGTTTTGAGCCACTTCATCTATCTTTATACATCATGCTGGCAGCAGACTGTGCAGTACGATCGCTAGCCATCGTCACCTCCTGGGTGCTCGGCAGAAGACGGTGCAGTGTGATTACTGGCCATCGTCTTCTGCTAGCTGCAGATTAAAAGACAGTGCACTGCCTGTAGGACTCAATTGCCATGAGACGAAACAAGGGAAATGACCTGGCTGAGTCACTCCCATGTTTGCCCAGGCGCCCAGTTAAAAGAGCACCCAGGACTACATTGATGACAGCTACCAGTCATACTGCACTGTCTGCTGCCAAAAGGCAATAAACTGCTGCTGTGTAGCAATGCAGTACCACGTCTGCCAGCACCCAGGAGACATACAGTGACGGTTAGCTGAGCGGGCTCCATGCTTGCCGTGGTATGGCGTCTGCACAGGTAACTCAAGAAAAAAGGAGCAAAACAATTTTCTGCCCTTGCTTTTACGCAGGGAGGGAGGGAACAGGGGCCTGACGATATGTATCCAGAACCCCGTGCGACAATGTTTTAGCCCCATCAGGCACTGGGATTTCTACCCAGAATTCAAATGGGCGGTGGAGACTTCAGGAACTTTGGGATAGCTATCCACAGTGCAAAGCTCCGGAAGTCGACGGTTGCCTCAGTACTGTAGACACAGTCTGACGACTACATGCACTTGTGTGGGGACACACACACTCAACTGTATAAAAACGCTTTCTACAAAACCGACTTCTATAAATTTTGACTTAATTTCGTAGTGTAGACATACCCCTTGAAAGCCAGTGGAGACGGCCTCAGGTTTGCACTCTGCTACTTTAGGTCATCATTAGCTTTGTTAATTTACACAAAGACATTTAAACCAATCCCTGGATCTAAACAATCCCAAAATTTAGAAATCTGGAACCCCACTCAATGCTACACTGAGCCCATCTCCACAGTGGGCTTGTCAGAAGGTCTGGGGGCAGTATCAAAAGCCTTGGGAAACCAGAGTTAACTCCATTGCAGCTTATCCCTCCCTCTGCATGGACATTCAGGGGTAGGACTGTAAAAATGGAAGCTGGGAAGGGGAGAGAAGGGCTTTGAGAAGATCAGACTCCACACCTAGGAGCACAGGGCTAGGTGGAAACTTCCATTACAGAGCTCCTCTGTTAACTTTCAAGTTACGTTAACTTGATTTTCTTATTATAAACATTAACATTTGAAGGAAAGTCCTTGCTGAGTGAAACAGTTTTTCTTTTTGCTGAGTCATTCCGCTAACTTACAGGGCCAAACTCCTTCATGCTCCACTAAATCCAAACACACCTGAACGCTGGGGCAACTTGGATCCAAACTCTGTGCCTTGGACACATCTCTAAATTCCACATTATTATATTAGTGTTTCTAAGAGGACCCCTTCTCAAGCCCACTTCCATGTTGCCTGTACAGCTTGCCACTACTGTCATAGAGGAATAGAGGTTTTGAGCTGCAGAATAATTAAAAGGACAGTGGGGAACACTGATGTAGTATGCTGCAGACTGAGAGGGTCTCCATAACCGGATCAAATTTGCAGAAAGTTCAGAGCCATTTGCTCTATATAATTGGGGGGGTTCTTCCATAATCAAAACTCAGAAGATGAACATAAAGGAAAAATAGATTTAATAGAAGCAAATTCTCAAATTGGCAGCAAATCTCAAGGATCTCCCCCACCCCTAAACCAACCAACACACACATCCACCTCCTGGAAACCTCCCATCTGCCATCATCACATTCTAAACACACAAGTTGTGCCTGTCGTGCCGTGAAAACCAGTAGCAGCTGGCCCCCTGTAGTGAATAAGGAAGGAAACAATTTATTACAAAGGTACCTCTCTGAATCAATCTAGAAATCACTACCAGAGGACTGGAAGTAGATGTGACATGCAAAACTCTAAGCCATCCAAAGTGTAGCAGTTTATTCATTCTATCCCTGTCGGGTGGGTTCTTACACAGAATTTGAAAAGATGCCTGAATACATTTTTAGTGGCAATATTTGAAAATCACAAGTTAGAAGAGATCATTTCCTTGCCCTCCCCACTGAATGTACAGATAAAACTCTTGGCACATTTGAAAGGTAAATACAGGTGATGCGTTCAAGTTGCATTTTCCTTGCTCTGAGATCTTAAACAGACACTTTGTCTATACATGTGCATTATGCAACAATGCTTTGTGCTACGGCTAGAATCAAGCCTGGTCTTGCAAACCCTTATTCACATGGTATGTAGAGGACAGTGGGACTGCTTGCTTGAATAAGAATTTGCAGGATCTGGCCCCTTTAATATTTTTGTTTTTTCCCCCTCAAATGCAGACTATATGCAAAATATGTTTTTTAATACTAAATTACTTGGTGGGAAAGCAGTTGCAGTCAGCAAGGGTTTTCCCTTAAGTGGACACGTTTCCAGTGAGAAAATCAAGTTAACGTAAACTGAAATTTAACAGAAATGCTCCTTCATGTAAGTTTCCACTCAGTTGTGTGCTCCTAGGTGTGGAGTCTTATCTTCTCAAAGCCTTTCTCTCCCTTCCCAACACCCATACCTATAGCCCTTGACCTAAACTTCGGTGCAGAGGGAAGGGTAAGCAGAGATGGAGTTAACTTTTGTTTCCCAGGTTTCAGAGACTTGGGTAGGGCTCCTTGATCTTCTGATGAGCCCATTATAGAGATTGCTGAATAATGGGAAACATTTGTAAGGCAAGCATTTCTCCCTAATTAAATATTAAACTCGCGAAATAAGGATTCCCTGTAATTTAGGTAAGAAGATGGGATATATCTAAAGATTCCAACTTGTTGATCCTGCAAAAGTCATACATGAATAAACAGGGAGATAGATATTCATTTGCCTGAGAAATGTATCCCCTGGAAACTATAACATGCCAATGCTTTAAGGACCTAATCCAGCCAAAAATTGCCATGCTAGCTGTTAGGGCTCTGTAGTTACTGAAGCTGGTTGTTTTACTGAGGGAAGTTTCCAGTATCTCTTGCTGAATGCAACATTAGATATTGCTCGTGGAGGAGAAAGAAGGGGTTGGCGGTGGAGTCTCATGTGAAGGCAAAATTGGCCTGATTTATCATTGCTCTGCACCTTGTGCAGTCAGTGCATTGAGTCTGCCTTGGCAGTGTTTTACACCCACTTTGCAGCTGTGTACACAAAGCAATGGTCAGTCAGCTCCTCCCCACCCTCCCCCGATTCTGCTTTCCTGAAAGAGTCATTGTAACCCATCATCTTAATGCATGGATGGACTCTTCCTGGCTAGCTGCAGCATTCTTCCCAAGGCTTTATGTATAAAGTGCAGTTCTGCTGTGAGAAATGGCACTCTGGGGTCTCATGTCTGTTGTAGTTCATGGACATACAGGTAGTCTCTGGTCTTATGCATAGATTGTAAGCTCTTTGGGGGAGGGACCATCTTCTGACTCTGTGTTTGTACAGCTCCAAGCACAATGGGAAGTGATCCATATCTGGGACTCCTGTGCACTACAATAACACAAATTATTATTATTAATAATAATAAATAATATGTAAACTAAGCAAATTACTATATAAGGAGGTTTTTTTCCCCCTGATTGCCAGCCCTGTAAACTCACCTTGGGCTCTGAGACCCATGTGCGTTTTTTTCCTAGAACTTGTCAAAAGGAGTTTCTGTAGTGTGTGGATTTTTTTAAATGAAAATGTATTTTCAAACTATGTACAACTGCGTTTAATAAAAAAGAGGAAGGGGGAACTAGGGAAAAATGGGATTTATTTTCTGTGAAAGATTTTTTTCTTTTTTTAAAGGAAGGACAAATTCTTCCCCCCACCCCATATTTCCCAGAAATGTATGTTTTTTTTAGTAAAATTGTTTTTTTGCCCCCCTTCCCTTTCCTTCATTTTCATGGAAAATAGTTAACATCTTTTGATCTTCCCAGTTCTTTCCTTCTTGGGGTATCACCTGTAATAAAGTTTGGCAGCTCAGAACCTCTTTTCAGCTACATTTGTGTAACCTCAATGCTTTCAAATCATGTCATAGCTTTGCTGCAAACCCATTATGCGTCAATGGGGGGCAAAATCTGGAAAATCTGGAAAACCCAATTTTTATTACTGGTGGTGATGCATGAAAGAGAAATAACCCATCTTGCCTTCTGGCTGCCCTTCACAGGGTGGCAGTTGCATAGCACACACTTCTTTTTACTTGTAGGTCTTGTAGGCCTCACAGCTGCTCTGAGCTAGGCATTGTCCAGAGTAAAAAATGGTCCCTGCCTTAAAGAGCATACAGTGGACTCGACACAGGAGTAACTGGGTGAAATTCTCTGGCTTGTCTAGGTTTTCTAGGTCCTTACCTCAGCCCAGGGGGCTGGACTTGATGACTTCTCAAGGTCCCTTCCAGCTCTGCATTTCCAAGATTCTATGCAGGAGGTCAGACTACATGATCTGATGGTCCCTTCTGGCCTTAAAATTGATAGATCAATCTAAACAAGCAAAGCAAATGGTGGGGAGAAGGGATATCATATACAAGCAGAGTGTACAAAATGATGGTTTGCCGATGTTTCATAGATCCACTTTTTTTGTGTGTGTGTGACATTCTTTTATTGTGTAACTAAATGAATTTAAAGTCAATCTAGTTAAACTAGATGCACTTGGATTAGTAGCCCCTTTAATCAGTTTTATTTAGTTCCCTAATTTGCCAATGTAAGGCAAACCAGTTCAAGCAAGAATTAAGATGGTTTAAGTGCATCTACATTAGGGTTCAAACTGGTTTAACTCGCTCAATTTCAAATTGATTTAGTTAAACCAATTCAACTTTTCTAACGTAGACAAGCCCAAAGCTAATTTAATATGCATGTCCCTGAAACATTAAAATGGTACTTATATAGTCATTTTTCAGATCAAACCCACATTTTCTATGGCCAGAAGACCCTGTATAAAGTAAGATTATATTTGTCAATATCCAACTTTCTCTCTTTCTAAATGACAAATCACCATGAAAATGAATAAGAAATACATCATGAACATTAAGGGAGCCTAATTCAATCGGAGCACCATTCATTTATTAAGCACTGAAAGCAAATCTCTACTTGATTCGGAGAGATACAGAGGCAGCTAAAATCTTCACTGAATTATAGGCATTGTCTAGTTTAAGCTCAGAAGTAGAGTGTCAACAGATCTTCAGTCTCAACCAGGGAATAGCCATCTGTTATGCTAGATTGTTCTTTGAGTCTTTCTCCTCCCCGCCCCTCCCCACTCCCCTTGTACTAAATGGCCTGTTTATCTGATAACCACTTCTGTTGATTCAAGTAGTGCTTTGCCGGGAGAGGAGTAATAACTAACCAGTACAGAGCATGTGCAGTCAAAAATGGTTAACCCTACAGCCTTTGTGATCAAAAAATCCAGAAGTGTAGGAGGCTTGGATATTTAGCAGCATGCAATGTATACTTTTATTATACTTGGGAGGTAGGTCTGTGTATAAGGCTAATGGGTATAATTATTGCTATCTACAATGTCCCATCCAGAAGTTATCATCTACAAATGTTTATCAAAAGATAATATAACCCTGGTTTTCAGACTTGCCCAATTATAGCTAGCCATATGTGGAAATCAAAAACAGCTGCAGTACTAGAACTTTCAAAAACTGTTATGAAGAGGGAGTTAATAAGGATTCATTAATCTGACTGTTCTCTATCATATTCCTGGGTAGGGTGAGAGAAGAGAAATGTATCTCCCTAGTGTTGCAATTTCAGATGTGACCAGCCATGCACAGAGGAGAGGAATGGAAAGTGCTTGGTGAACCTTATTAATGTGGGGCTGTTTGGGGAACATTGTGAAATTAAAGAAAGAAATAGAATCTGAAAAGTGGTATCCTACTGAGCAACAACTCAATAGAAGAACATTTGCACAACAAGCAGTCAGCTGTCTATGGAGTTCATTCCCTTATGGAAAAAAAGGTCCCATAAAATTTGATAGGGGTATATAGAGTTTACTTTAAAAACACTCGTGGAAATTAATAGGACATTTTAAACCAGACCAAGGAATTTAATAAAGAATTATATCCCTTAGAATTGAATTCTATAAGGCTGATTAAAATTTTATAGAAAGGTTATAATTCTCTGTTACATTCTGTTTGATTTTTGCAGAAGGATTAATGGAACATAATTCTTAGACTAATCTCAAAATGAAGTTGTTTGGCTTCACAAAATGGTTAGATATGGAATAGATTATAATCATATCCAAATATACTATACTATACTATATACTATATAGTATATATGGATATGATTATAATCTCTCTCTATATATAATGTTTTACAATAAATATGCAATGCCATAAATGTATTCACTACTTTACAGAACATAAAACCCCTTAATAATCAGGTGCCTTACCCTGAAACTCTTATAATTAAAACGTGGAGAACCACACTATGCAGGACATAAGCTGAGACATAAGAAAGTGCATCGATATGGCTGGGAAGGAAACCAGCAGAGGAAGGTTACAGGTTAAACAGGATAAATATTGCTTCAGTGATCTAAATCTATTTTCCTTTTTGAATTTTTGAAAACATTTATCAGCCCATTTTAGGGGTACGTGTGGCTTGGGGAGGGAACCTTCCAAATCACTTTTCAAACTAACAAAAACAGTCCTGGGGCACTGTTTACACTCTCCCATCCCTGTCTAATTCTATTCAGAGCAGACAGTTCACTGAATTAGAAAACCAAAATATTGCAGGAAACTGTTTTCTAAGGCCCACATAAAATCCATATTTCCCTAGATATCAGATGAGATATTTTACTTTTACATTTTAGATTATGTCATTTTCAACTTTCTCAGACTAATTCATTTAGAACCAGTTGGAAAACTCAATGTTGACGCTCATTAAATGCCACCTTCTAGAGTTTCCCTGAAATGGAAGGGCATTTGGCCAGTTGTATTAGATGTATTGCTTTCTTGTAAAATTAGATCCAACCATTAAGGAAAAGCAGCAGCAAGAAGAAAAGGGACATCAATCTCCCTAACTGTGTGAACTTTAATTCATAACAAAAATAGTTCAATGGAGCCAGAGAAGTCTGATTGTCAGAACAAGTATTAAGCAAGACAAGCTTAAGCAATGGTTAGGGTGACAATTGGATTTTTTTTTCCATATGGACTCCTTACATGGCAGTCACACTTAGCCTTTTAAGTGAAAATATTTACAATATTATTCTTCATCTGAAAAGACAGAAGGGACAGGTGTAAAGTTAGTAATTCTGATCACACGAGTAGTGCCAGAAGGGACTGACACGCCACACACTTTGCATGATTTGCCCAGCTAATTATATTGATATTCAAGAGCACTGCTCTAATTAAAGGGCCTGTCAGCATTTCTTCTGTAAAGCTTATTTCCAGGCTTTTATAAGAGCTGTAAGGAAATCAAGTCTGGGCTGAATGAATCTAAGTACTCAAGAGTTATCAGGCTTCTATAAATGCAACACACAAACAACATTCACCATTAAAAAAGTCAATATTGACCAACAGAATGACATCTAGCGTATTTCCTTTTACTTACAACTGGAAATAATTGCATTTTCCCAGATATCATGGCATGGTTACAATTGAGACAGGGTGCTTTTTAATAGAGACCAGGGTCATATATATAAAATACAGCCTTTACCATGTATTCATTCTTTGATAATATAATAAATATCCCTCTTTCTGGAGGTTGACAAACTGGCTAACATTGAGTCTGTTTGGTATATATCCCTTCCATGTATTCACTTTTATTTTTGCCCCTCTCTTTTAGTTCTTCAAGTATATCAAAGAACATGTGCCCAATAAAAGCCTATTTACAATGTTGTTTAGATTATATTAAAGATAGGCCCATGAAGCAAAATGTAAATGTAGAGCTAGATACACCAAAATGTATTGGTATTCAAATACAAGGCTTTGGTTCAGCCCCAGAGTGTAGTTTATCATGCTTTAGGTTTAGGCTTGGCAGAATTTCTTTTTAAATTTCAGCAGATATATCAATGCTTATTGTTAAATATTTTTTCTATTTAAATGTTCATAGTTGTGGGAAATTGTGGGGTTAGGGATCAGACAACTATTTAATGACAGTAGATGTTGAGATTCAAAATGTTACAACTTTATAACTGTTAAAACTCAAATTGTCAACATCACATCAAATTATACAAAGTAATACAAATATCCTTATGTTAAACTCTAGTAAGTTCTCAAGACACATTTTTCTTACTTTCTTATTTTATTGTAAATTTCAATTATTTATAGATAGAAATGTTTTTTCAGCAGTTTGTATGTGTGGGGGAATGGACATTTACTGACATTTGTCTATAAAAATCAAATCTTTCCAAGCCTATTTATGTTATTATTATACTTTAAAAAATCAACCCAAGGCAAATGCCAAACATAGAAAACTTCAGGCTACATAGTTCAGTTTTGACAAAGTTTCAAACAACTGAAAACAGCGGTTTGGAATGGAAAAAGTTTTGGGCAATCTTAATAGGTGTTGCTCCTGCACTGCCTATAATTTCAAAAGCTCATTTCTTCATTTGTGTCTAACGGGCACGTGTACTATTTATTGAACAGTTTATATTTCTGTGTGCTTATTGTTAAATTATTCAAGTAAACTGAAGTTAGCAGGTAAGTGTCCTTATTCAAGCATTCAGTGTAACATACTGTGCAAGTCAGGTCTTCAGAACAAAAGCCATAACAGGGTTTTGAAGGTAGTGAAGCCTATATGTACATGCATGCATGCTCTTACAAATTAAATTTTCAAATGATTATTAGTTTGTATTTTTCAGTTTGGTTTTAGGAGTTTAGTCTCACTTTGTTTTACATGGAGGTGATGTAGTTGTAGACACAGCTTCTGGACCTAACAGGGAGCACAAATGCCATTGAAAACCAATGGAAATTGTGCTCTTTGGGTTACTTGGGCTCTGTTGAAGATTCTACCCCTCAAGAAGTGGCTACAGGTTTAGTCAACAGAAGGTGAACAGTAATCATTGGAGTTGCTCAGCATTTCTGAAAATATGGCCATGTATTTAGGCCCCTAAATATGGGTTAGGTACTTTAGACACACAAGTTTGAGCATTTTTGGCCTTAGTTGATTAAAGGAAAAAGAAAAGACAACATCAATAAATGTTAGCTTAAATTAATACAAATTTGCATCCTTCCAGGTCTGATTGCAACATTCCTCCTACAATTCTTAAAATGGTAATAAGGTCCCATTGTTTCAAATTCTCTTGGGGTGTTTGAACGCCTTCCACCCTTCCCCGCAGGCCTTCCTCATAGATTTTTCCATCACTTCTATAGTCCTGGCTCCCCTAAGATTGGACAGCTAACTGCTATTTGCACTTTCAGCAGGGTTTGTCCCTTCCTATTGGTATCAAAGAGTTGTGAAGTCTTATTTCAATTCTCTTTCTCTTCTTCTCTGACACAACACTGATGTTACCCAAAGGGCAAGTAGTGAACGAGAAGAACAGACAGGTTGCAGCCAGCACATGTGTACACATATACGTTTTAGAAGATTGCTTCCAATATAGCTGATTTAATAATCAGATTTCACTGCCTTCTCCTGTGACAGCTGCCCTTCACAGAACGGGTTGGCTTCTTAAAGCTGTCCTACGTCTTACTGCCTGTGCTCTTGCTCTGTCTCCGGGATGCCTACACTGCAATCAGAGCTGTGACGGCAGCATGCATCCACATACCTGAGCTAGCTTTGATCTAGCTAGTGCCAATAACAATCGTTGTGAAACTGCAGTGGCATGGGCTATGCGAGCCTGCCCAGGGCTCTTTGTATGTTACTGCTGCGTCTTCACTGTGCCATACTATTGCTTGAGCTAGCCAGATCAAAGCTAGCTTGGGATGTCCATAGCGCTGCAGTCACCTCTGATTGAGGGCAGACATGCTCTCTGTCTTTGACCATCAGGAACCTGTTCTGAAACCCTTTTAGCAGGAGTCAGAGCTAAAGGATGCTAAAACAGATGCTGTGTTTCATCACATCGATTGCACGAATATCATGAGGGGTGAAACCATCTCTGTTTGTAAGGGCCTTTAAAGATTTCTCAGGGTACACAGGTATGAGTTATAGGGATGCGATGGAGAGGTTGGGTTTGGGGTTTTGCAAAACCGAAACCATGGATTGGTTTGAATCCAAGTTCTATTTTAATTTGAACCACCAGAGCCTGGAGATGGTGGGATTCCACATGGTGTCTCCCTATTCTTATTAATATGTATTTGCTAACCAAATGTCCTCTAAACAGGATAACAAATATCTAAGGAATATTATTGATATTACACAGCATGAAAAACTGATCCACCCAAAAAGTTGAGGAACCAAGAATTGCTTGTCATGTTTGAAAGCCTGTTCTATATTAACTAATTTGATGCCATGTAAACCATACTGAACTTGGGCTTTATTTCTTTCTATATATACTGACACCTTAAAGTGCGTATTCCACCTGTGATGATAATTTGCAAAAATGCACTGGGCACTTTGCTATAAAAATACAAAGACCTGGTTTAACTAAAGCTTACAGTCTAGTTTCAGACATGACATGAAGAATTGGGTTAACAAAATACAGAGAAACTAGGGTGGGGAAGGAAAAGAAATGATATCAAGTAGGAACTGAGTGTCCATTCTGGTTATGTAAGGGTTAACCCTTTCATTAGTTCAGTGACCTCCAGATTCTGATCCAGTGTGAACCAGGCTGATTGCTTTCCCAGTTGGCAGGTTTGCTGTTCTGCATGTGCAAACGGGAAAGAATTGATTTTGCTGCAATGGTTAAGATCTATGTTTGTGCCGGTGGAAAAGGTTCATTTCCCAAGGTATATACGTGACCTTTCCCTCGCCCACATGGGTGGAGAGGGCTTTTGTAATGGATGAGGAAAATGTCCCAGTAGGAACATTTGAAGGATTATATGTAACAAAATTGAGAAATGCAGCTTACTGTTTTCCTGCTATTTTTGCAACCTTTTCAGCAACATCCCAGGAAAGCAGTCACTCCTTGGATAATATGGAAGCATCAATCCTCAACTTACCTTACTGCTTCAGAGCTAGGAAATGCATCAGATTCCTAGTGGCTTGTGGGTTTGATTTACTGCCTAGAGGACTGAAGTCTGGAGAATTTTCTATATATTACAGGTATGGATACTATTTCTTCCTTGTCACACAAGTCCTTACAGAGGGTGGATGGTTAGTTTACTTCTAAGATAAATGTGGTGGTTGAATGGGCTTAGTTTTCCACTGGGCCTCAAATACAAATTTCATCAGGTTACAATGTCTGAACTAATCGGTTAGAACAGGGATGGACAAAGTGCAGCCTGAGTGGCCAAAGGCCAAGCTGCTGGGATGAAAATGGAGCCTGATATGCTGGGGAATACAGCCTCTGCAAGCCACCCCTCTATGAAAAGAGGAGGCCAGTGGCCCTTTGTTTCCTTTAATGCAAATTAGCGGTGACCCCTCTCCCTATGCAGGCAAAGTTTGGTTGTCCCTAAGTTAATGCCATATCTAAGAACCTTTAACTGACCAGATGCCATGACTACTATTTATTATTATTATAGCAGTGCCCACAATGTGCAAGGTGCTGTACTCCTCTACAGGAAGACCCAACTCAATTTCTGCCCCACAGCATTTACAATATAAAAATGTAACAGAAGTCTGGAAGGAACAGTACAAGATACAAGCAGAGTTGGTAGGGTGATTACTGCTAGTTCCACTTTGTAGATGGATAACCTACAATCCAGTCTACTCAGTCATTATCAGTTAAGAGCAGAACTGTCACTTGTCCCTCCACCTTCACACAGAGGAGTGAGAGGGCATAAGTGTGTCAGTTTCCCTGCGATGCCTGCCTTGGTCATGAGGAGCACAGCAGGTTCTGTGGGGTGGCTATTGTCTCCCACAAACAATTGAGCCTCAGCAGTGACAGGAGCTTTGGTACTGCTGCTCCAGTGAGCCAGCCAGCAAAGCTGCAAAGGTAAGAAGTAAGTTTCACCCACTTAACGGCTGTATTAACATATTTTGGTGTGGGGGGAAGGGGAGGGAAATAAGGGCAAGAGCATTCAGGGAAAGAATGTGGCACTCTCTACATTGTCACCAATATGTGCTCTCCCATGCCTGATGGGCATGGGGACATAGCTGACAGTCTATAGCAGGGATCTCAAACTCAATTGACCTTAGGACCAGTGCCAGTCCTCAAATTCTCCCAGCGGGCCAATAATGTCACTGAGGATGATGTTCAGAAAAGAAAACGTTTATATTGTATTTTTTATTTCAAATTTTCATAGAAATAATAAAACTGTCATACAACTTGGTACAATTCTTTGCCTGCCAGAGAGTTTTTAGTGTTTGCCAGATACCTGGCAACACTTCAATTCTGTCAGTTTGTTGATGTTTGGCCTCAGTGACTCAGTCATTGAAACCTTCAGGATTGCGGCAAGGTGGGCATCAGATAGTTATGTTCAGTATTTTGACTTGTTTATATTCATTATGGAAAAAAGTGATGTTGCCTCCATGGCTGACTCTGCCTGGCGACTAGTGATGGTATCTCTGTCCCTCTCCCCCAGCCAATGGGAGCTGTGGGGGGTGGCACCTGCAGCAGACATTGTCAGCAGCATGTCTGCCTATGTCTCTCCTCTGCAGTCCGCAGTGGGGGGGTTCTTGGGCTGCAGATGGCCTGCGGGCTGGGACTTTGAGACCCCTGGTCTATAGGGAGAAAGTATCAATAGGAATGACCGCTGTGGCTGTCCCTGCACTCTCAGTTGCAGGTGTGGGCCTACCACTCGCGGAAACAGGCTGCAGAATAGAAGGGCCGACTTGATTGTTGCTCTATCTCGATTCCATGATAGCTGCCGTGGCTCATCCTGCCGTTTTTCACCTCCCGATATCCAGGAGGCTGCAGCCCCCTGCTTGGTTATGGATCGTTCCACAATGATCCGTGCCTTTGTCATCTCCAGCCCAGATTAATCAGTGTGCTCTACATGGGGTAGGTAGCTCCAAGTGATGTGACTGTAGAACGCAGCTGATCACTTTCCATCCTCTGCTCTGGTTATAAGTGGTGGTTACCATCACTAAAGCCCTAAATGGTCCAAGACCAAACTATTGGAGAGGATTGGGCCCAAATAAATCTGATGAGGTTCAACAAGGACAAGTGCAGAGTCCTGCACTTAGGAAGGAAGAATCCCATGCACTGCTACAGGCTGGGAACCAACTGGCTAAACAGCAGTTCTGCAGAAAAGGACCTGGGGATTACAGTGGATGAGAAGCTGGATATGAGCCAGCAGTGTGCCCTTTTTGCCAAGCAGGTCAATGGCATATTGGGTTGTATTAGTAGGAGCATTGCCAGCAGATCGAGGGAAGTGATTATTCCCCTCTATTTGGCACTGGTGAGGCCACACCTGGAGTATTGTGTCCAGTTTTGGACCTCGCACTACAGAAGGGATGTGGACAAATTGGGGAAAGTCCAGCGGAGGGCAACGAAAATGATTAGGGGGCTGGGGTATATGACTTACGAGGAGAGGCTGAGGGAACTGGGCTTATTTAGTCTGCAGAAGGGAAGAGTGAGGTGGGATTTGATAAGCCTTCAACTACCTGAAGGGGGTTCCAAAGAGGATGGAGCTAGGCTGTTCTCAGTGGTGGCAGATGACGGAACAAGAAGCAGTGGTCTCAAGTTGAAGTGGGGGAGGTCTAGGTTGGATATTAGGGAAAACTATTTCACTAGGAGAGTGATGAAGCACTGGACTAGGTTACCTAGGGAGGTGGTGGAATCTCCATCCTTGGAGGTTTTTAAGGCCTGGCTTGACAAAGCCCTGGCTGGTATGATTTAGTTAGTGTTAGTCCTGCTTTGAGCAGGGCGTTGGACTAGATGACCTCCTGAGGTCTCTTCCAACCCTAATATTCTATGATTTCCTCTCTCCCTGTGTCTTGTCAACAGCCCTGAAGATCTTCTGTGATGCTCTGACTTGGATGGTTAGAGTTTTGTTTTACAAGATAAGTAGCAAGCATTCTGGAGCCTCCGCCTGAGGAGCATGCTCACTCTCTCAGTCTACAAGTGCCCATTTTTGGCAAGCTTTAGAACACAACACAGGGCATGTTTGATTATTTGGGCCTCTAAATATCAGAGAGGATCTTGTATGCGCTCATGCGCTGTGACTGCTGCTTATCATGCTGATCATAATCTAATGGCCACCTCATGCTCCCCCATTTGTTTGTTGTACCCACCTGTTTTCTCTCGTCTCATATTTAGATTTCGCAAGCTCTTTTAGGCAGGGACTACCTTCTTTGTATTGTTACGTGTCTGTGTGTGTATATAATGCACCGATCAGGGTGTGTTATGCATCTTTTCTCTGTGTAATCCATAGAGGATGTGAGTGTTACCACCTCCTGCTACAGAATCTAACACTTTAGTTCAAGCTGTAGAGCAATGGTTCTCAACCCACGGCCTGCTTGCAGCCCAATCAGCACACAGCTGTGGCCCATGTGACATCCTCAGGACCATGCAGGTAGTATATATATTGTGTGGATGTGGCCCACATAACACAGAGAAAACTGCATATGTGACCCACAATGGTAAATAGGTTGAGAACCACTGCTGTAGAGACTCGTGCTTCTAGCTCTGGAGGTCCCTTGGTTCAGTCCTGGGTGCTGGGCAATCTGACAGCCATCAGATGTACAACACTTAGCCTAATGGGGCTGGTGCCTCTAGGCATTACTGCAATACTCAAATAAATTTGTTAGTCTCTAAGGTGCCACAACTACTCCTTTTCTTTTTGCGAATACAGATTAACACAGCTGCTACTCTGAAACAAATAACTATGATCTTCATGGCAGGCAGGTTTAAAATTGTCTGACTGGAAGATCCAAGGCAAATCAACTGAAGACCATGATCCAGCATGAAGACATACGCACTGTGGCTAGTCCCATTGCAGTGAACGATGGCTGTAGACATAGCCAGATGAAGTGGACTAGTCCATAGAACTGCTCATTGAAGCAAGTGCATAAGAGCTCTGTTGGATCAGGGCCTTAAACTGATGGGCTCTTACTGAATGACCCAAATTTACACAAAAATTATTCTCAAGTTCATTGTCCAGTACAGTTTTAAATGACTAAGCTTCCCATAGATCCCTCAGGAAGATGTCTTGTAGCATGGGCATGTTATCTAAAATCACCTTTGTGAATACTTTTCCATAGATTCAACGTATTATTTTCCTTTTGTTAAGCTTTTACTTGTTGTTATAGCCCCATGGATGACCCTGAATCCTTCCTCTCCCTCCTGAGTGTTTACACTTTTAAATTCTTGTAGACGATCATTTTGGCCCTTTTCCCCACCCACCTTAGTTGTCATTTATTCTATTTACACAATTAATTTCCTCCAACCCCAGTTTAATGCTCCTGTCTCCATTCTTGTCCACTGTAAGAGCCCATATTACCAAATAATTCTGTGTGCTTCATAACTTTGAAGGTTTGTCCTTAACTGGCCATTCAGCAGAGGGGTTCTGTTACTGGAAGTTTTAGGATGGAAGAGATGCACTTTCCTGCCAGTACACCACAGGTGGGGAAGACTAACTCCAGCTCTCAGTGCTGCAAACCTGGTCTCAATAATTGATGACTGAATGTACAGTCAGATTTTCTAATCATATTTTCATTTGAATGTTTAGTCACAGCTGTGCAACCAACCACCAGACAAATTTCTGTTTTAGGCTTTATCAAGGACTCTCCTGCATCAAGATGAAATGGAGACCTTTCAATATTTGTTTTGTAAAAACAAAAAGAAAACACAAACAAGAGACTCCATACTACTCCAGAACAAAAAATAGCCCACTGATTAGGACTCTCTCCTGAGATGTGGGATACAAAGAAGTCCAGACTCTGCTCAATTTGGTCAATTGTCCATTCTAGGGTGGATGACTCTCTCTTCCCTCCGCCCACCTGCCCTCTGCCTCCCTAGAAATTTTTATCAAAACTGTTTCCAAGAAAAGTTTCCGTTTCAATAAACTAGCATTTCCATACAAAAAATGTTTCTGCAAAAAAATACCTGACCATTTCTACCAATTAGTCTGTTTTGTACATATCACCAATAATATTAGAAAATGTTAGGGAACATGCTCATTAGCCATAGATGTTTGGAGGTCCTGTATGAAAGAGCAGGACGATAAGCCCAGATACTGATAAGATGTGCTATCTACAGTGCATTCATTATGGTGTTCATCCATATTGGGAATGTTTAGTTTAGAGAGAAAACAAGTAAGAGTGGGACTTAATTGAGAATTAAAAAATTACAAATGCTATTGAAAAGGTAAATCAGAAGCTCATTCACCTCACATCATAATTCATGACCAAGGCATGCTCAATGCAACTGAAAGGCAGCAAAATTTAAAGCTGTAAAAACATTTTTTGTTTTTGTACAACATAGTTAGCCTGTGGAACATAATGCCACAGATATCACTGAGGACAAGAGCACAATGCAATTCAAATTAGGAGAGAGAATTTACAGTGATTCTTTAAACTACGTGCTGTAGGGCATAAGACAACCACTAACTGATGGGAGTTAGGAATAAACTTTCCCTATGGCCAGGTTATTTCATAATTGTTTGGCTTTTGTGTTGTTGTATTTTTGCATCTATTACTAGCCACTGAAGCATCTGGTACTGGCCATTGTTAGAGAGAGCATCCTGGAATATGCAAACTAATGATCTGACCAACAATCTCACCCTATATGGCAATTTGTATGTTCCTATATTTCTGTATCTGCACCCATAAAGTTGAATTATGACCCTATCATAAATCATCAGCTAAGAAGGGACAGAATTAACCAGTACTGTGTTAGGGAACATTTCGAAGCAACACTTTAGATGTTGCAAATATGATGTTGCTTTAACAAGCAGGAATCTTCCCTCAAAATCAGACTTGAACCAGTGTCCCAGCATGGTGCTCTGGGGCTATATATCATGGACAGTGATGTATAACAGAGCAAAATTATAATAAAAGTCCTGATTAGTTATGGTAATTAAAGGTTCCATAGCACTCTCTCTCTCTCTGTTTCAGAGCAGCAGCCGTGTTAGTCTGTATTCGCAAAAAGAAAAGCAGTACTTGTGGCACCTTAGAGACTAACAAATTTATTAGAGCATAAGCTTTCGTGAGCTACAGCTCACTTCATCGGATGCATTTGGTGGAAAAAACAGAGGAGAGATTTATATACACACACAGAGAACATGAAACAATGGGTTTATCATACACACTGTAAGGAGAGTGATCACTTAAGATAAGCCATCACCAGCAGCAGGGGGGGGAAAGGAGGAAAACCTTTCATGGTGACAAGCAAGGTAGGCTAATTCCAGCAGTTAACAAGAATATCTGAGGAACAGTGGGGGGTGGGGTGGGGGGGAGAAATAACATGGGGAAATAGTTTTACTTTGTGTAATGACTCATCCATTCCCAGTCTCTATTCAAGCCTAAGTTAATTGTATCCAGTTTGCAAATTAATTCCAATTCAGCAGTCTCTCATTGGAGTCTGTTTTTGAAGCTTTTTGTTGAAGGATAGCCACTCTTAGGTCTGTAATCGAGTGACCAGAGAGATTGAAGTGTTCTCCAACTGGTTTTTGAATGTTATAATTCTTGACGTCTGATTTGTGTCCATTCATTCTTTTACGTAGAGACTGTCCAGTTTGGCCAATGTACATGGCAGAGGGGCATTGCTGGCACATGATGGCATATATCACATTGGTAGATGCGCAGATGAACGAGCCTCTGATAGTGTGGCTGATGTGATTAGGCCCTATGATGGTATCCCCTGAATAGATATGTGGACAGAGTTGGCAACGGGCTTTGTTGCAAGGATAGGTTCCTGGGTTAGTGGTTCTGTTGTGTGGTGTGTGGTTGCTGGTGAGTATTTGCTTCAGATTGGGGGGCTGTCTGTAAGCAAGGACTGGTCTGTCTCCCAAGATCTGTGAGAGTGATGGGTTGTCCTTTAGGATAGGTTGTAGATCCTTGATGATGCGTTGGAGAGGTTTTAGTTGGGGGCTGAAGGTGATGGCTAGTGGCGTTCTGTTATTTTCTTTGTTGGGCCTGTCCTGTAGTAGGTGACTTCTGGGTACTCTTCTGGCTCTGTCAATCTGTTTCTTCACTTCAGCAGGTGGGTATTGTAGTTGTAGGAATGCATGATAGAGATCTTGTAGGTGTTTGTCTCTGTCTGAGGGGTTGGAGCAAATGCGGTTATATCGTAGAGCTTGGCTGTAGACAATGGATCGAGTGGTATGATCTGGATGAAAGCTAGAGGCATGTAGGTAGGAATAGCGGTCAGTAGGTTTCCGATATAGGGTGGTGTTTATGTGACCATCGCTTATTAGCACCATAGTGTCCAGGAAGTGGATCTCTTGTGTGGACTGGTCCAGGCTGAGGTTGATGGTGGGATGGAAATTGTTGAAATCATGGTGGAATTCCTCAAGGGCTTCTTTTCCATGGGTCCAGATGATGAAGATGTCACCAATGTAGCGCAAGTAGAGTAGGGGCATTAGGGGACGAGAGCTGAGGAAGCGTTGTTCTAAGTCAGCCATAAAAATGTTGGCATACTGTGGGGCCATGCGGGTACCCATCGCAGTGCCGCTGATTTGAAGGTATACATTGTCCCCAAATGTGAAATAGTTATGGGTGAGGACAAAGTCACAAAGTTCAGTCACCAGGTTAGCCGTGACAGTATCGGGGATACTGTTCCTGACGGCTCGTAGTCCATCTTTGTGTGGAATGTTGGTGTAGAGGGCTTCTACATCCAGAGTGGCTTACAGACAGCCCCCCAATCTGAAGCAAATACTCACCAGCAACCACACACCACACAACAGAACCACTAACCCAGGAACCTATCCTTGCAACAAAGCCCGTTGCCAACTCTGTCCACATATCTATTCAGGGGATACCATCATAGGGCCTAATCACATCAGCCACACTATCAGAGGCTCGTTCACCTGCGCATCTACCAATGTGATATATGCCATCATGTGCCAGCAATGCCCCTCTGCCATGTACATTGGCCAAACTGGACAGTCTCTACATAAAAGAATGAATGGACACAAATCAGACGTCAAGAATTATAACATTCAAAAACCAGTTGGAGAACACTTCAATCTCTCTGGTCACTCGATTACAGACCTAAGAGTGGCTATCCTTCAACAAAAAAGCTTCAAAAACAGACTCCAACGAGAGACTGCTGAATTGGAATTAATTTGCAAACTGGATACAATTAACTTAGGCTTGAATAGAGACTGGGAATGGATGAGTCATTACACAAAGTAAAACTATTACCCCATGTTATTTCTCCCCCCCCACCCCACCCCCCACTGTTCCTCAGATATTCTTGTTAACTGCTGGAATTAGCCTACCTTGCTTGTCACCATGAAAGGTTTTCCTCCTACCCCCCCCCTCGCTGCTGGTGATGGCTTATCTTAAGTGATCACTCTCCTTACAGTGTGTATGATAAACCCATTGTTTCATGTTCTCTGTGTGTGTATATAAATCTCTCCTCTGTTTTTTCCACCAAATGCATCCGATGAAGTGAGCTGTAGCTCACGAAAGCTTATGCTCTAATAAATTTGTTAGTCTCTAAGGTGCCACAAGTACTGCTTTTCTTTTTTCTCTCTCTCTGTGTGTGTGAGAGAGAGACAGAGAGAGAGGTGTGCATATGTGTGGGTAAGCACTGGTATCCTCTGTCCACTGAATATAGATTCCTTCTCCTTCACTTCCTGCTCTAAACTAGTCTATAATGTTGCTGTGTGTTGTTAAAAAGCTGTTGTGTTCCACCCCAGAAGAATCTGTTTCAGTGATGGATGAAGTGATCCTTCTCGTATGAATGTGTTTAAGTTTAAAAGTGCCTTTGGAACCTTGTGAATGAAAGGCAATATATTCATATAAGACAACAGTATATATGATTTTCACTTGTAGTTTAAGGTAAGATCTTTACAGGACACAGATATATTGAGCCCATAGATGCTACTGAAAAGGTTTCCAATATAACAGCATCCTGGAAAAGATTAAATCAAATATGACTATGTTAGGATCCAAGAGATATAAATAAAATTATTATTCTGGGAAAGTAGCTGCTTGTATACAGCAAAGAGAAGTTTTACAGGAACATATTCTACCTTCTGACACTCATGCACAACTCAAATTGATTTCAATAGAAATTGTATGCGCATATTTGGTTGATTTTGCTAAAGCAACAGTATTCTGGAGGCATTGGTAGTGACTCCATAGTTAGACTTAGCCCAAGACTAAAATCCCTATTTTATACTTGGGTGAGTGTTTTTAGCTTTCAGATTTGGCACATGAAGTCAGAAGGCAACAGATTTTTTCCAAAGCATATTTTCTAATATTTTCAGAGGAAACATTGTTACACCTTCCCTTTTTGTAATTTTGCACAAACAACCTCAGTTTCTTGGGTCCCAGAACCAAGTTTAAACCCAGATAATCTTACACACATGTCCTCATAACAGCTCAGATTTAGGCCACTTTTGAAATTTTAGAATTAAATATTTTTTGAAAAGTAATTCCTCTTTGTGACCAATATCACTGCCATACCTCGTCTCCTACTTTATCTTTCAGTGTCTCCCCCTGGTTTCAACCACTGCAGCCTTGTGGCAACACAACTCACTGGCAGAGAGCATTTTTGTCCATGTCCCTTGACTGAATCTGTGAGAGGGGCATAGTTTCCAGAAATACTTTATCTTTCAGCATCTTTCATTAGATATTATGGGGTTCTTCTCTCTCTGGGGAAGTCTGTACGAAGATACCCATACAAAAGTGATCTTAAATAAAATAAGATTAAAACACTGAAAACAGAGTTAAAACAAACTAAACGATTTACTTAATGTATCTAGATTTACGCTTCTCAGACTATAAGTATATGATATCAAAATGAGTATATTATGGTACTAGGAAATTAGCTTTCACTTCTGGGAGTATTCTCTTACAGATGATAAAGGTGGTGTTTTGGCATGGGGTATATAGAAACTTGATCTTTTCAGTGATGAACATCACCATCTCCCTGGCAGATGAATCTGTGTTTTGTTGCAAGAACTCTACCTAGGTTCATCTCAAATTATCTAGGGCATTATTTTTACACTGTGTCAAATTTAGACACTTACTTTGCAAGGGTTTGTGTGAACATTTTCTTTGGTTTTGATCCATGTGGGTTCATACCCCTCCCTTGTGTTTTGCTTTGAGTTTTGAAAATGAACATAGTAAAACTTGTCAAAACCACAGAATTTCACCTGGCTTTGTGTCAAACCCATCAAAGCTGTGAGAGAAGCAGAATTTTGATGCTACCTCCGAAATTGGCCTGTTTCCATGAAATGTAAAAGTGTTGTGAACCTTAGTGAACTTTTTCATGAACTTGAGACGCGTTTTCAGTTTGTAATTAAACATGAAACTTGGAGAATTGCACACAGTCTTAGGGTGCGCTGTAAATATGTTGCTCGGCTACAAATCCCGTTTCATGTATATTTTGCCCAAGAATATTGTAAGTATCTGTTTGTTAGAGATTAAAAACAAAAAAAAATGGCAACAAATCAAAATAAAAAATCCAACACAACACCTCATCTCTGGTCAAACCTTTCCCCCAATATTCTCTTTGTCCATTTCTCTCACAAGGTGCAAATGCCTCTATTTATGTAAATCCTGCCTTCTCTACAGGTCTGCTCTATTGCTTAGAAAGGCTCATGTCTATGACACAAAAAGAAATCAACAGTAATTATGATTAAATATTTTAGTCACACTCTCCTGTATCTGTGCCTTGCTTAGAGCTTTGGGTCAAGGATGGTTTATTTTGTGTATTGAACAGTGTCAAACATATTGTTAGCATTTAGGAGGGAGATTTTCATCAAAAGCCTATAAAGAATTCAGGACCTCAAATTCCACTGAAAATTAATGGGAACTTGTGCTCCTAAATCCCTCCATCACTTTTTGAAAATCTCCAGGTAAATAAATGATACAAGAAGTGACTAAAGGAGTTGCAAAGTCTGAATGTTGACCCAAACTTTTCCAGTGTTTAGGGGTTGGGTTTATGAAGGTATGTTTGGATCCAGCACCATCTCTACCAGTGACAGTACTCAGGATTTTCACATTTTGAGGTATGGATTGGCTACATTTAGTAAGGAGTCCAGTTTAGGGACTAGTAACAAGATGGACATCAAGGAGTCTTCCTGAGGTGAGGCCAAGATATAAACAATCAGGTGTTTTGCTGATGTGATTAGTTAGTAAAATCCCCATTTCAGACTACTTCATGTATGAATTCTGTGACACAGCAGCATTCTCCCATCTAGTTATCAGACTATTGATATATTTGCATCATTTTTTCAATAGACATAGAAAAGCTAAATTAGTATGCAAATATAACTTTTGGCAAGCAGACCATGTCAACCCAAACAGACTAAAAGTAGCTGATGATTTTCCAAGTACAAATTTACATATAAAAAGAATAATACCATTCAGTACTTGCAAAAAGAAAAGGAGTACTTGTGGCACCTTAGAGACTAACAAATTTATTTGAGCATAAGCTTTCGCGAGCTACAGCTCACTTCATCAGATGCATTCCTAATACTTAATTCACTGATTAAAGTGCAGGTTAACCAGCGGGAAGGGAAGCTTCTGGAGTAAGGCTGCTGTCCAAATAGTTATGATTAGGAGAAACTCTGCTAGTGTTCATTGTATGGCCATGTATAAATAGCCATGAATCCTTCTTTTCTATTCAGATCTGATTCTATTCATATCACAAATTTTACACCCCCCCAACCCCACTCTCAAATAGTTGGTAAGATTGTATTTTTAGGGAGATAATATAGAGTTCCTCTTCACCAGGACATTTACTTTTCTTTACACTCAATTTTTAACCATCAGGTTGGCTGGATGCTGATTGACCAGTGGGACAAAGACAAGCCGTGTTTGGCATCATGTCATCTAGTTTTGTGTGTTGTGTTATCCCTACAGAGATCAGGGCTCACCAGTGGCTAGCTGACAATGCTGAACACAACTTGTTCCAGTCAGTCACAATCAGCCTGCTCAACTGTTAAGTTTGGTAGTGAAGATAAACTCATAGAAAAAGTCACATTTTAGACTGGTTTTCTAGATGAAAGTTATTGTATAAACAAAATATTGTTCCTCTCGATACCTGCACCAACAAAGACTATCTCCTGAAAAATTGGTTAGAGAAAATGAACAAAAACTGCTTTCCAACAGATAGACAAAAAAAAAAGTCTGATGATAAGTTGAGTTTTAATTGTACTCATAGGTGGAGAAACTAGGGATGCTGGGGGTACAGCAGCACCCCCTAGCTTGATGTCATTTCCACCATATACAGGGTTTACAGTTTGGTTCAATGGCTCTCAGCACCCCCAGTATAAAAATTGTTCCAGCACCCCTGATTGTGCTAATTCAAGGTAGGTTGGTTTCTTTCAGGAGGTTTCAGCTGCCCTTCCTTCAAATGGTGTGCACAGCCTATGAGATTCAAGGAGAAAACTTCAGAACAAAAGGAATTCATATTCTTTCTGTTCTACCCTGAAAGCAGCAGTGAATACAAGAACTGGCTTCCAAAGAGAGGGAACTTTGAGGCTGTGGAAACTCTATTCCAATCTGCACATGTGTGAAGTGGCCATTACTTGCAGATTTTCCTTTGATATTGAAGGGTCTGATCCCACACCCACTGAAGTTAATGAAAAGGCTACCTTTGACATCAAAGGGGTATTGAATCATGCTTTAAAGTAAACTCGTGTCATGTGTAATCACAGCACATTGCAAAAAGAGGGCATGCTTTGTATGTCATTTTTACATCTACTTTGTGTGAATAATTGTCCACCTAGCTCCACTGGTTTTAACCTCTGAAAATAAAGGGTCTTGGATGAATCTGCCCTAATTCAAAAGGGGATTGCATTTATTCCACACTGTTAATGCCTAGGGCAGGAGACACATATGTTCTATTCCCAGCTTCTGCCACTGACTTGCTGTGTTACCTTGAGTAAGTCCCTTAACCTTTGTTTATCTCTTATGTTACAATAGATAAGATAATACTTACATACCTCCTAGGTGTTGTAATTAATGTATGGGTGTAAAGTGCCATGAAATTCTGGAACAAAACATGTTGTTTAAGTATAAAACAAGATAACAATGCTCTTATAGTCTTCACACAGAGATGTTAACAGGAGAACACCTTAGGATAGGGGTGTTTGTGTATATTCGTCTGAAGCTCTCTCTCTCTCTCTCACACACACACACACACAAATTGTGATGGCATTATACAGAAATTGGGGGACATTGTTCATAATATCAGCAGCTCAGCAAAACCCAACCAATGCAGCTCGGGTCAATAAAAAATTATTTAAAACTACCAAAAAAAGACAACCACAGCACACACAAAAACAACCTCTGAGGGCTTTAAGCCCTTCCTAGATTATGCTGGTAAAACAAAGGCTAGGGCAATAAACCCCTTCAATGCAAATTTACTAATGCTGGGAAATCTATATAGAGCTCTTAAGGTATTTCCTTTTTTCTTTTTAACATAAGGTTCACTCAGAGCGCTCAGGAAGTAGAGCACATATAGAGAACTCTTCCTGTCCTGAATGTTAGCCATGAAACAAATTATTTTATTGCAGACAGTAATTAGACAAGTAATTAGTAGAATCCTGCTATAAACAGTAGGCTTACTGCAGTAACCTTTCCAGTGCTACTCGGAGCTGCCATTTCCTGTCCACCTTGAATATGCTTGACTCATTTTCTTCATTAGCCTATAGGAACCCAGTGCACATTCTGAAGGGATATTTACTGCAGCTGCTGTCTGCTGAAATTGAAGACACCCGAGCAATGCTGGGGTGCTGGATGTAAAAGAAAAAAAGACTTGTTTAATTTGCCTTTTCAAAGTAGCTGATTCTTTCCTACTGTCAAGCTACAAACCAGTGGAAATGACACCAATAAAAAAACCTAAGAAATTAATAGATTCTAAGGCCAGAAGGGACCATTTTGATCATCTAGTGTGACCTGTAAAACACAGTCATAGAACTTTCCCAAAATTACTCTGAGAGCAGATCTTTAAGAAAAACATCCAACCTTAATTTAAACATTGTCAGTAAAGGGGAATCCACCACAACCCTTGGTAAATTGCTCCAATGGTTTATTACTCTCATCATTAAAAATATATGCCTTATTTCCAGACTGAATTTGTCTAGCTTCAACTTCCAGCCACTGGATCGTGTCCCACCTTTCTCTGCTAGATTGAAGGGCCCATTATTAAATGTTTGTTCACCATGCAGGTACTTATAGACTGTAATCAAGTCACCCCTTAGCTTTCTCTTTGTTAAAGATAAATAAGGTTGTGCTCCTTGAATTCTATCACTATATGGCAGGTTTTCTAATCCTTCAGTCATTCTTGTGACTCTTCTCTGAAACTGCTCCATTTATCAAATGATCTTGCACAAATCTGGACAGGTAAATGTTTCCACTGATTCCAGACTTGGAATGTAGGCACGTCACAATTTAATAAGGCATAATGAGAATGATGATTCCTAGCAATTTCACTTCCAGAAATCCCAAAGCACTTTAAAGAGCTGTATACCATATATAGGAGATTCACCCATGACTAAAAAGCACTAGTTTCTGTGGTGTAACTCTGCATGTGTTAATCTATCTGTGTATACATGTGGCCTCATGACCATATTATCTGACCATGTCACAGATTTCTAATCAGTTAATTCTTACAACAAGTTGATGTATTACCTACTTTTTTAGATTGGGAACCAACACACAGAGTGTGAAATCTTGGCTGCATCATAGTTCTAGTTTTGGTTGAAAACTAAGTTGGGACTGTAGGCTGTCCTTTTAAATTCTGAGGGGACTTCTTGAACCTGAAGTGTGGTCCAGAATCTGAGAGGAACGAGAGAATGCTTTTAGAAGTCGTAAAAGAGCAACACTCTGATGCAGAAACTACAGAACCTGAACCACCAAAAAAGAAAATGAACCTTCTGCTGGTGACATCTGAGTCAGATGATGAAAATGAACATGCATCAATCCACACTGCTTCGGATCGTTATTAAGCAGAACCCATCATCAGCATGGAAGCATGTCCTCTGGAATGGTGGTTGAAGCATGAAGGGACATATGAATCTTTAGAGTATCTGGCACGTAAATATCTTGCAATGCCAGCTACAACAGTGCCATGTGAATGCCTGTTCTCACTTTCAGGTGACATTGTAAACAAGAAGCGGGCAGCATTATCTACTGCAAATTGTAACCAACCTTGTTTTTCTGAGTGATTGGCTGACCAAGAAGTAGAACTGTGTGGACTTGTAGGCTCTAAAATTTTAAATTGTTTTATTTTTGAATGCAGGTTTTTTGTACATAATTCTATATTTGTAAGTTCAACTTTCATGATAGAGATTGCACTACAGTACATGTATGAGGTGAATTGAAAAACACAATTTTTTTGTTTTGTACAGTATATCTGTAATCAAAATAAATATAAAGTGAGCACTGTACACTTTGTATTCTGTTTTGTAATTGAAATTAATATATTTAAAAATGTAGTAAACATCCAAAAATATTTAAAATAAATGGTATTCTATTTTTGTTTAACCGCACGATTAATCGTGATTAGTTTTTTTAATCGTTTGACAGCCCTAATATATACTAATCCAAGGAAAAACATGATAGAGCAAAAAAACCCATTATTTGTGAATCTGTAGGTTAGAGACTTAATGAAAGCACTGCTGAGTACCAATTTTTTCTTATGACTGAGAAAGAGAATCAAAGTATAAATGAACTATAATTCCCTCTACCAAAAACTTAATTTTATTCGATCTTTCAAGGGTCATGTGATAATAGACAATGACTTCAGAAGCAGAAACAAAGATTTGGATACATTGTGATCCCAAAAGATGACTGGAGAAGAGCCTTAAACAGGATTACATACTGTAAAACTGGGTATGCAACATGCACAATAATGATGCAATATTTCATAGCTGCAGATGACATTATCTTTCCACAATTGTCAATAAAATATAGCTCATGTTACCATCCAGCAGCCCTAAATGACTTATTCATAAGATAATATTTTATTACTTTGGGAGGGGGGGAGGTTTGCCAATGTATTCATAAATTTTAGCCCCAAATCCACAAATTTTATGCAGAAATTCTATGGTCAAGATTTACAAATGTGACTATTGAATAGGGCTGCCCAACTTGAGATACCTTAATGCAGTTTGATTTTCAGAGGGTGGGTGCTCAGTGCTTTCTGAAAATCAGGCCCCCTTTAAAGAAGTTGTGTATCAAGAACAGGAGGCACCCAAAAATTACTTGACCCTATTGGAAATCTTGGCCTTTTATTAAATATTACCCCTTCATTAAGTTTCCTGGGCATAATACAGATGCGGTTTGCAACGAAGACTGGATTTAGATATTATTATTACATTTTCATTGATAGCTAAGTAGCAAATATTGAATATTTGGATTTCAAATGTAAAACCAAACATAATAAATTGGAAAAAGATTTAATTATTCAAAATTAGTGAAGATGGCACATATATTAGAGCCCAACACATTCCATGAGACATGGTTCCTTTATAAGAAACAGCTGGATTTGGAAGAATAGAACAATATGATTCTGTTGAAATTCACCCCAATATAGAGAAACAGCTACTCTTCACTCTGGGATTAGTATCTTTATTTAGAAAATGATATATAGTTATTGCAACAGTACATATCATGTGGTCCCACTAGTAATCTAAACTAACTTTATGCCTGCAGACGACAACAAAATGGACGGTATTTTGCAATAGAATGAATGTTTCTGGTGGTAAAGGCTCAACCACTCCAGATAACTTTTAGGAAAATGACAGAATCAGATTCTGCTCACCATTTCAACAACAAAAAACCCACAAAAAATGTTTGGCAATGCTTTCTGCCTCTCTTCTGCCACACATTGGACGTGTTTTGCAGGAGAGGAGGTGGAAAGGGTTATTATTTGCAATAAGCAACAGCCGGGTGGGAAGGAAGAGGAATCCATTGCCAGGACTACTGGTTTCTTAAAAATAAGTCTCTGCTTCCTGTGCTCTTGTTCCAACATGCTGACATTCTACAGCGAGTCACCTCAGAAGATTAACAAAATAATATGTACAAAGAGCTAGTACATCTGCCTCATTACACTATTCAGTGCTACATTTCCAGCCACCCACTCCTTGTATTTCCCTTCAGCCAATGTCAGAATTTAAACAGCTTGCGCTGTCTCTCTCTCACTCATGGAATAATAATAATAGATATGATGGGATATCTAAAATGGATATAGATTTGACTGAGCTATATTACCCAGAGAGAGCCCGGTTGCAGAGTACAGTTTTATGGCTTTAGTTCTGGCTTTAGAGAATCATTGTTTTGTGGACATCACTCACACTCTACTAACCATGAGTTCCAAGTTTCTTCCTTTCCTGGTTATTAAAGGGAAGGTTCACTGATTTCCTTCCTCTGCAAAAGTTCTGTTCCCCAGTGTTTCCCGATGGATAGCTCACTCCAGATATTCTGTTCCTTTAAAAAGGTCACCCAAGCTTTATTTTAAGCCCATAGGGGGAATCTTTATCTTTCCCCATTGCTATTTTTGCAATAGGTTCACTAACATACTATTAAAACAACAAGGAGTTCGATGGTACCTTAAAGACTAAGAGATTTATTTGGGCATAAGCTTTTGTGGGTAAAAAACCCACTTCTTCAGATGTTTAAAAGAAAGTTTCTAGCCCTTGAAGTAGCAGAGAAGAGGTTAAAAATGTAAAACTATAAAGACTACAAATAAGCAAACAAAACCTTAAGGCTGTAAGAAAGTGGTGGGGGTTTTTTTGGTTTAAAAGTTGGGACCACCATTTGTTAAAGTTGTTTTGTCATGGTCAGTTCAAATACCATAAAAATAGAAAAAAAAAGAGATTAAAACTTGGGCCAAATCCTCCATCAGGACAGACACGTGCAAGTGTGTAGGAGAAATGCCCTCAAGGCAGAGGTGTGTTGGGGATGCAGGGTAGGGGGAAGCTTCAGGACAGAGATGTTGAGGCACAACAGGGCTAGTGGTATGGAAGGTGCAGGACCCAAACTCTTGTTTAGTAACTGACTAGATGTCAAGTTGCAGCAGGGTCCTTTACCCTCCAATGGGGGCTGGATATCCGCTCCCTTTCCTCCAACCACTAAGGTGGGGTGGGAGGGCTTGAGCCGCTGCACCCAACAGTTGGCTTCAGTTCAGAGACCCCTGGGTGCCCTTTGGGGGGCCAGCACCACTGGGGCTTCTCTGTCTCAGCCATGCCCTGCAGGAGGCACAAGCCCCAATATGTCTGGCCACATTCACCTGGGTGTCCCTCAGCCCATCCCCCAGTGCAGCTGGTTAGCCATAGAACTTGAAGTCCTTGAGGTTGTGCAGGACCTGCTGTTGCTTGGCAGGCCGGGCCTGCATCATGTGGTGGAGACAGAACTGCACCTGGGCGGTATGTGAGGTCATCCCAGCAGGACTGCATGTAGGTGGTGGTGCTTGGTGCTGAGCTAGTGCAGAACCTGGGGAGCTTGGAACCCAACCCACACACATCCTTGGCCCCGTCCGCTTCCTCATTCTCCTCCGCCACTGCCCACACTGGGTCATGAATGAGAGCAGCCAGGCCAAATTTCAGTGGCATTACAACCCTGTCAGCGAGTGGGGTATTGACCTGGAGCATGGGGTTCAACACCACTCAGGTCAGTGGCACCTATAAAAAGTTGTGAGTGCTGCCAATTGTAGTTTCCCCAACAAAATCATGGTCCACAGTTTTCTGACAGCCTTACAAATGTGGTACTTTTTTAAACCTCATGATTTTTAAGACAGTCACATAATTTTGGGGGGCTGCACTCATGAATTTGGAACACTTGGGGCTGGGAATAATGATACTGTCACTGTGGGGCCTTCTGTCTCTCACTTTAGCAGATATCTCACCTTATTAGAATTTCAGAATGGATTTTGTTGCTAACCCCACCCCTCAGCAAATAGGTAATGCTATTAGTCCAGTTAATTAATACCCGCGGTGCTCCTGTGAGGGAGGGAAGTATTACCAACTTTTGATAGCTGGTGAAACTGAGGCAGAGAGTTTAAATGACTTGCCCAGTGCCTCAGGATTAATCAGTGCTGGAAGCAGGGCAACAACTTGAGGTGAGGGTGAGGTTTCTTGGCCTCCAGTCCTGAGCTCAGAGCACTCTTATCTTGTTTGTATTTCAGATTCCCAGGATACGGGAACATAAGAAAGGCTAAGATTTTGCCACGGAGGTCATGAATTCTCTGACTTCCAGAGACCTCCATGATATTTTCCACTTCAGCTCTGGGGCAGCGTGGCTGGAGGTGTCAGCTGGCAGGGGCCCAGCAGCTCTTAGCTGCTGCGGGCGCCTAGAGGGCTCCCCGGGACTGCTGATCCCTCCTCCCTTCCCATTTTGTCATAGTTATTTTTAGGAAAATAACTATGGGCTTCCATGAATTTTTGGTTACTGCCCGTGACCTGTCCATGACTTTTACTAAAAATAACTGACAAAATCTTACCCTTAAACATAAGAACGGCATACTGGATCAGACCAATGGTCCATCTAGCCCAGTGTCCTGTGACAGTGGCCAATTCCAAGTGTCGCAGAGGGAATGAATAGGGCAATCAAGTGATCCATTCCATATCGTCCAGTCCCAGCATCTGACAATCAGAGGCTTAGGGACAGCCAGAGCGTGGGGTTGCATCCCTGACCATCTTAGCTAATAGCCCTTGATGGAGCTATCCTCCATGAACTCATCTAATACTTTTTTGAATCCAGTTATAGTTTTGGCCTTCATAACATCCCCTGGCAATGAGTTCCACAGGTTGACTGTGCATTGTGTGTTTTAAACCTGCTGCTTATTAATTTCATTGGGTGACCCCGGTTTCCGTGTTAGGCAAAGGGGTAAATAACACTTCCTTATTCACTCTCTTTACACCAGTCATGATTTTATAGACCTCTGTCATATCCCCCCTTAGTCGTCTCTTTTCCAAGCGGAATAGTCCTAGTCTTATTAATCTCTCCTCATACAGAAGCTGTTCCAAACCCTTAATCATTTTTGTTGCCTTTCTCTGTACCTTTTCTATTTCTAATATAAACTTTTTTGAGATGGGGCAACGTGACACGCAATATTCAAGCTGTGGGTGTACCCTGGAAATAGAAAGATGAGGTGCACTACATAAAACTATATCCATTTCCATGTCCCACAAGGAATTTGAGAGTTACTTAAAACATACGCATCTGTTTCAGATGCTCTATCTGAAAAGCACCTTACACGGTTAGGGTAAATAATAAAAGTGCATTCGTAAATCATAAATAATAATTAGAGCACCAAAATGAGGCCTAAGGAGTGTGGAGGGGAATACATTTTCAGAGTGGATCTGAAGTGAAATGTCAAGTCTGAGACAGAGGAAGAATATAGAAAGGTTGCTTCAGGTGACAGGACCTCCAGAAGTCTAGCCATTCCCACCAACAGTGATAAGACAAAAGGACAAAGATAAGGCCAGTGCTAGAGAGAGCAGCAAAGCTAAGTGAGACAAAATCTATGAAGGAGCTTGTGGCAAGTCCAGGGAGTGTTTTAAAAAATAGTTACACGTGGGGCTTCTCTTATTTTTTAAGAGGTAATTTTCATGGTTGAGGAATTTACAAGCCAATAATTGGCTCTTGTGGGTGATTATGTGATGAAGTGAAGCAGAGTCACTTGATAACCATGAAAAACATTTATTTTGAGTATCCTCCGGTGCCATGAACAAGATTCCTGTTAAACAGCAAGAAAACAAGGTTCAGCAAACCACAACAGCAGAAAAAAAGATAAAATGAACGCTCCCCTTGCCTTCGGAGGATCAGAAAATCCTGCTCAGCAGCCTACTCAGACTTTCCACTGACATCACCACGTGGGTGGGGGATGAGGTGAAGAAGCTTTTGAAGGCAAAGTTAAGAAGATTAATGACTGGGCCAGGGTGTGACCTGAATTGAAACTGAGTGATTAGGACTAGACAAACATTGGGCTACAACTTGGCTCTAAAGCCCTAGCCCGACAGTAAGAGTGCATGGAATTACATGGCCTGATGGCAGCTCCCAGAAGAATTGTGCTCAGTGCCTCAGAGGAGCAGGGAAGCATAGGCCTAAGCAGGGGTCGGCAACCTTTCAGAAGTGGTGCGCAGAGTCTTCATATATTCACTCTAATTTAAGGTTTCGTGTGCCAGTCATATATTTTAACGTTTTTAGAAGGTCTCTTTCTAAAAGTCTATATTAGATAACTAAACTATTGTTGTATGTAAAGTAAGTAAGGTTTTTAAAATGTTTAAGAAGCTTCATTTAAAATTAAATTAAAACGCAGAGCCCTCCAGACCGGTGGCCAGGACCCAGGCAGTGTGAGTGCCACTGAAAATCAGCTCGTGGTGCCACCTTTGGCACGCATGCAATAGGTTGCCTACCCCTGGGCCAGAGCAATCCCCTACATAGCCAATTACAAGGGGCAGCATGGGCTCTCTTCCTCTGTTGGTTCAGGTCTTCAGGCTATTGCTGTGGGTAGAGTGGTATAGAGAGAGAGGGTACGGCTCCTCCCTCACACTATCTGATTTGGGTAGAGATGTGAGGGTAGCCACAGTGGGGAATTCAGATTGATTATGACTAGGCCCCATGCAGGGGTGCAAGAAGTTGATTTGAACCCATCATCTTTGCAGAGATACATGGGACTAGTCCACTGTCAATAAGGATTTGCATGCCACGTGTCAGAGGATCATGGTCTGGTGATCTGAGATCAGGGCATCAGGAATTCCCAAGTTCTAATCCTGGCTCAGACACAGATTCCTTCTCTGATCTTGGACAAGTACCAGTCACCCTCTGCCTCAGTCTCCCTCTTTTCAAACATGACTAATCCCCCAACATGGATTTTGTTAGGATTAATTTCTTTCAATAAAGCGCTTTGAAGATGAAAAGCCCATGTAAGAGCTAAGTACCACCAGTCCGCTCTGTTGTAAATTGCAGTGCCTTGTGTTAGACACACAGGGCCAGTTCCATCCTGCCTGTAACTCCACTGACTTCAGTAGAGTTACCTTAAGAAAGAACTTTGCCCCTACACCATCTTTTTGATAGACTGTAAAATATGTGCTGCTGCAAGTTCTGCTGACGGTTACATGTAATGATTTTGAGGCTTTTGTTATATTCGGGCCTTCATAAAACTCTGAAATACGAAGATCCAGGTTTGGTATCCGATTGAACTATTGAAAAGCTTCCTGATCATATATCCTGAAAAGTTTACGAGGGTATCTTCTAGCCTTCTGGCCATCACTTCTCTTCAGATGACATCCCTTTC
The DNA here is from genome assembly GCF_009764565.3 of Dermochelys coriacea. Taxonomy (NCBI): domain Eukaryota; kingdom Metazoa; phylum Chordata; order Testudines; family Dermochelyidae; genus Dermochelys; species Dermochelys coriacea. The sequence continues at coordinate 16,788,395 of NC_050068.2, forward strand.
TATATCTTCCTTGACTCATTCTCTCATCTCTCTACCTCCCATTTATCTGCCTGTCTCAGCTCTGTCAGCTCCTGGCTACACCATAACTTAGTACTACTGAAGGCATCAGTGTGGGTAGAGAGTTATGCATGTCCAGCCTCCCTACCTCTGCAACTGTTATTCTTAGCTTTGCTCTCAAGGCTGCAAATCTGAATAGCCCTCGAACCCAAGGTCACTTTTTTTCTTCCACATTTCCTCCTCCTGTTTCTCTGCGTATCACAATCCCTGAAACATTGCCAAAGCTTGCCCTTGCTGTGCTGCTGCCAAAAGCCTTATTCCAGACGTCAACTGCAATTCCCTCTTTTTTATCTGAATTTCTACTACATGAATTTCACGGGATGCAGTACCCCCACTGCTTCCATTTCCACTCATCCAATTCATAACTACTGTCTATCTTACTTCCCCAATCTTATATTCACCTATCCGCTCTCACTTAGTAGTCTCAATGTCCAGTGCCTGGAAGTTTGGGAATCAGACACAAATAAGTGCTACTGCGATATGAGCCTAAAGGAGAAGGCTTTTTAACTCAAGAACAAAGACGGTTAAACTTTAGAGCTGAAGTTCTTGTTTCAAGTCCCAACAGGAATTCCTCACAACCACAGCTTTCTATTTTATCTGCATGTCAATTGTCTTGGAGAACACCGGAGCTTATTCACTTTAAATCTCTTTCAATGACTGTCCTATCTTACTTCCAAATATCCATTTTCAGCTCAAAATTATGTCTCATTTAAAATAAAGCCACAGAAAAAGATGGTTACTCACCTCCTCTTAACACAGTTCCATGAGCTGTGTTGCATATGTCCATTACGCTGTAGGTGTGTGCATGTCCTGTGTCCGGGAATTTCCCCTAGTGGTGCCCACAAGGGTAGCCCTGCCCATACCCCAGTTCTTTGAGCTCAGAGTAGAGGGTTTAGAGGAGCAAGCCGCCCAGCCCCTTCTTCACACCAAAATATGTGATGCATTGTAGAAAGAGCGTGAGTTGTTAATAGACAAATGCAACATGTCTCGAGGAACAACAGTTACGAGAAGATGAGTAACAGTTTTTTCTTCTTCAAGTGCTTGCATGTCCATTACACTGTAGGTGACTCCTAAGCTGTTAACCCTGCCGGTGGAGCTTGGAGTCTCCTCAGAAGAGGGACTGCAGGACCACATCTTCTTTTTATGCAGCAGTCGGTGTACAGCATCACATAAATGTGTGGATAGAAGACCACTTTGCTGCATTACAGATATCCTCAATGGGGGCATGTGCCACAAACACTGCAGAGGTTGAATGTGCTTTGGTCGAGTGTGCTGTAATTGTCTTAGGAGGTATTTTGCCTTCCTAGTGGTGCAGCTAGTAATCCATTTTGAGAGCTGCTGTACTGTAACAGGCAGGCTGACCTCTCGTATATGCTGTACAGGAAACAGAGCTGGAAAGAAACCAGGCAAGGCTTTTTCCTGTGCATCACTGAACCCTCTTTGTTCTGTTCCACCTCCTTATATAGCTTTGGCACAAGGCGGGAATCTTTGGTCTCTCTGGGTTCCCACCCACCCCACCCCCCCTTCTAAATGGAAAAGCACCAGGTTTAAGATGGATTCCAGTACCAGGTGACATGATCACATGTCCTGGGAGACCCTAAGCCTTCATTTTTCCAGGCCTGACTCACAGGAAGGCTTGCAAGTAAACAGAGCTATTCACAACCAGTTGTCCTAGTTGATGGGAGCCATCAAGATTCCAAACCACCATTAATGGCCCACACTTTGCATAATTACAATAGGACTTCATAGTTATATTTCATATTTCTAGTTTCAGATACAAGAATGATACATTTATATAAAATGGATGATCACATTCAGTAGATTATAAGCTTTGTAATCACAGGTTTCAGAGTAGCAGCCGTGTTAGTCTGTATTCGCAAAAAGAAAAGGAGTACTTGTGGCACCTTAGAGACTAACAAATTTATTAGAGCATAAGCTTTCGTGAGCTACAGCTCACTTCATGAAGTGAGCTGTAGCTCACGAAAGCTTATGCTCTAATAAATTTGTTAGTCTCTAAGGTGCCACAAGTACTCCTTTTCTTTTTGCGAAGCTTTGTAATGATACCTTACAAGAGACCTTTTGCATGAGGCATATTCCAGTTACATTATATTCCCACTCATTAGCATATTTTCATAAAATCACATAGAGTGCAACGTCACAAGACGTGCACACACCTACAGTATAATGGACATATGCGAGAACCTGAAGAACTATTTTTTAAGTTAAAAAGGCACAGAATGAGCACAAAATAAATACCAAAAATCAGCAGAAATTGAAACCAGAATCTATCAATTAAACTGCACAATGTCTGGTACTGTCTGCCACCTGGTGGCTAGGTTTTGTAACAGCATACCTTTTTCTTAGATGAGGTAAGTAGAGTGGAGCATGCTGGGAGGATTAGTGGAATATTAGTGTGTGACACTAAGTTCTGTTGTCTGTCAATCTCTCTCTCTTTCTGTTAGTACTTTAGCTGCTTCTGCACCCCACCCAAGATCAGCCTGTATACTCTGTTAAAACTGATTTCTCCACCAATTGTTTAAACCATGACTGCCATAGGTATTAGGTCCATAATGATCTAGTCAGTGCTACTATTCATCCCCAGCAGTGGACTGTGCAAATGCAACCCATGGTTCAGTTTCTGTAATATACTCTCCACTGTGAATGATCCATAGAGAATAGCGCATAGAGCAGTTGCTATCATTGTATAAGGATGTGGGGTGTGCCTACAGAGACCAAATGTCTTTCTCCATCTTGAAAGTCAGAGTTCAGGACTTCTGGGAGACCAAGGAACTGAAGACAGCAGGCTCTGGTTACACTGTCCTACAACGTTTAGATAAAAACAGTTTAACTGTTGAATACGAACTCTTTGTGCCTTACTGAGAAGAACAATACAGTTTGTTGACGGCTCCCAGCTACAGGACTTAGTCCTGTAGGTCAACCTCTAGCAGCTTTTGTGAAGACTTCAGGCTTGGTTGTGGTTGGGGATTAAATTGAGGACCTGCAGAATTTAGAAGCATGATCCTCTACTAAGCCCTGTAACTAGGATCTGTAACTGCTTCTCCTGCCCTAGAATTTTCAGCCCATAGACTGGCTAATTTGTCACAACTATACTACACCTAACACATTAAACCATCATATAGTAGCAGAGTTTGAGAGATTATTCATGCAAAAGGGGTAGGCTCTCAGGACTTCAAATTAACCTGGATGTTGCCCAGTTAAGATATAGGTCTTTTGTGTTTCCTTTGTATTATAATCTAAGAAAAAAAGGAGAATATATGGTAAAATTAACAGCTACAACCCACAATTAATTTACAGTACCTGCCAGATTCACTCCTTCCTGACTTACATTACAAATATATCTGTGACAGACTGAATTTTTTTTACACAGGCACAAAAGGATAAGTCACTGTATGAAGAGTCAGTCTAATTAAGAAAAAAATAAAAAAATTCTTCCTAGTGTCAACTGGGCTTCCTTAGTCCAAAGTGCCACAATCATGTAAATTATCATTTTTATTGATGTTTGCCATTCTTATCAGAAACTGTAGAAAGGGAAAAAATAAGAGCAGTTCAAATTCATCCCTGATGCGACTTCACTGGTCCTGCCTCAGCACAGGGGGCTGGACTAGATGACCTCTTGAGGTCCCTTCCAGTCCTATATTTTTATGATTCTGTGATCTACTGGAGTCGCATCAAAGATGAATTCGGCCCATTACTTGTTTATTATGGTGATGATAGGTTCTATTTCAGTTCCTTAGAGTAATACACCATATTTAAACCTCACTTTTAAAAATATAGACAACTGTATCCAGAGGAGAATAGGAAAATCTGTCTGTGCTTACTTGAAAGTTTCCTTTGAGTAATAAGGTCCACAGATCCGTTACATAGGTACTTCAGCTTCCTTGCTTAGATGCAGAACCAGACCTATCAGTCACTGACAAAAGCAGAATGCCACACCTCCTCCAATTGAGGCTACTGGCAGAGCCAGAATAAATCAGCTTTGGTTTCCTGAATTATAGATTGTGTTAGCTGTACTTAAAGGCACAATAGTTTCTCCTACTGTGGAGCATGGGAGATTCCACCTAGTGAACAGGAACCCAAGTCTTTGGATGTCAGTTTCCACCTCTATTGTGGATGATCCGTATGTCTGTAAGGTGGGATGGATCTGTGGACCTTATTACTGGGAAGAAAGGACATTTTCAGTTAAACTGAGATAGATTTTTCTATTCTTTATCATGCTAAGGGGTCCACAGATATGTCACATCATGTACCTCTAGGGTAAGAAGCAGGGTTATCCTTTAATGATGGGCATCCAAAACTATTTATATTATATCTCCTTCATCTCCCCCAGCCACTATGGTGTGGAAAAGACTTGTACCAAAAAATGGCATTGGCTAAAGAGTGGAAAAATCAATATTTAGAATTTAGTGAACTTGTGTAATGATGGCCACGTGAGTGCCTCGGAGATCAGACTGAGGACCAGATTTTGATGGTTAAATGAAGGAAGATTATTTCTTAAATTTATTTTGGTAATGAATGATGAGAGAGTTGTGAGGACTACTTGTCTGAATTAAAAATACAATACAATACAATACAATCTCAGAGAAAGATTCCAGCTTCAAAAACCTCATCTGATTGGAGACAGTAGCCACTGGGAGGCCTACTCTAATGGATAGAAAGTATGACACTCCTGTAGGGATACAATCTGGGTAGTGCTCTAATGAGCTGAATGAAGTTCCAAGGTCATGCTCTATGACCTTTGGGAGCGGCTTAGAGATGTGGAGGATAGAATGGACTGGAATAAGTGCTTTGTCCTTGAGAAAAATTCAATCTTGGGATTTGTACAAAAGCTCCTTTTTTTAAAACACATGACGAGAACATTATACTACAGATTCTTGAACTTTTGACTAGGACATAATTATACACCCACAATCAGGGCCGAATTAACCCAGGGGCTTTAGGGGCTGCAGCCCAGGGCCTCGGGCTAAGGGGGGCCCCAGAAAAATAAATCCATAATTATATACAATTGAGTGGTCACCAACCCGTTGATCACGATCGACTGGTCGATCCTGGAGCTTCTGTCAGTCGATCGTGATCTCCGGGCCACTAAAAGTCCAGCGGCGTTCCAGGGCTCAGGCAGGCTGCCTGCATGCTGTGCATCCATGCAGCTCCCAGAAGCAGCTGGCTGCTGGCTTCTCTCTGTGGCCCCTGGGGGTGTGTGGAGGGAGGGAGGCTCCATGCGCTGCCCCTGCCACCATTCCCGCAGCTGCATGGGTGGCGCTTGCAGGTAGCACACGGAGACATGTTGTCCCCCTCCCCCCAGGGGCGCGCAGAGATGTTTCAGCAGCTGACCGCTTCCAGGAGCGGCCTGGGGCTTTGGCAGGCAAGCAGGCAGCCTGCCTGAGCCCTGCTGTTCCGCCAGCTGGGAGCTGCCTGTGGTAAGAGCCTCCTGGCCTGAGCCCACACCTCTCTGACCCAAACTCCCTCCCAGACCCCACACCTCCTCCTGCACCCCAACCCTCTCCCCCAGGTCAGAATCCCTCACCCAAACTCCCTACCAGACCCCGCACCCCCTCCTGCACCCCAACCCCCTGCCCCAGGTCAGAATCCCTCACCCAAACTCCCTCCCAGACCCTGCAACCCCTCCTGCACCCCAACCCCCTGCCCCAGGTCAGAATCGCCCTCCTGCACCCAAACTCCCTCCCAGACCCCGCACCCCCTCCTGCACCCCAACCCCCTGCCCCAGGTCAGAATCGCCCTCCTGCAGCCAAACTCCCTCCCAGACCCCGAACCCCCTCCTGCACCCCAACCCCCTGCCCCAGGTCAGAATCTCCTCCTGCACCCAAACTCCGTCCCAGACCCCACACCCCCCCTGCACCCCAACCCCCTGCCCCAGGTCAGAATCTCCTCCTGCACCCAAACTCCCTCCCAGATCCCACACCCCCTCCTGCACCCCAACCCCCTGCCCCAGGTCAGAATCTCCTCCTGCACCCCTCACCCTCTCCTCCACCCCAAAATTCTGCCCCCTCCTTCCCAGAAAGAAACTAATATAACAGCTGTTCTAAGGTTAGAAGTAGGCTATTTTGAATTAACTTAACTATGTTCTACATGTTTTAAGACTGAAATGTAACCACAGTACAGCTTTATGTTAATCAACAGGCAAGTTCAGTATAGCATTAATAGCCTCGATGCCATAATTGTGATAATTTAAATTAGGAAAAAGACTTGTGTACAGGGGCCCCACAAAATCTAATAGCTCCGGGGCCAACAGGAGGGTTAATCCAGCCCTGCCCACAATCAATCCCTCCTGGAGAAACTCAAGACTATTTATCATTTGTTTAAGATGCTAGTTAAATTACGGACTTTGCACTAGGCTGAAGACTACGTTCTCTACTCTGCCCACATTGCTGGCTGAGATCCCTAATGAGACACTCAATGAGAAGTTAAAGCAGAAGGTACAGACCTTTCTTTTTGCTTTGAGCTTTTTCTGGGCCTAGCTTCCTCTCTGAAGCCAGCAGGGGCACCAGGAGAAGTGGAGCTGATAGGACAATCACCCCGGAAGGCAAATGCAATGCCAGCACATAGCTGGGAACTAGGCAGACACGTTGAGTGAAATTGTTAACCAGAGACTTGAAATAAAGTTTGGAATTTCCTTCAGAAAAATCTCTGTAACTGGGAGTTGTAGCTGAGTTCCCAGCCCCTGCAGCGGCAGAAAAAACCTTAAGCATTCCTCTGCTGCCCGTGAATGATCGGTCTGGTTCTGAACCCAAGCTGTAAGCAGGCTGAAGTACCTATTGTAACAGATCCAGGGACCTTAGCATGATGAAGAGAGAGCAGAGAGAGAAGGGGCAGAGATAGAGGAGCACACATCTTGCAATCCATATAAACAATCAGTCAGGAACATGGTAGTTTTAACTCTGCTGGAGCTGAATTTGGTTCTTACACAGCTTGGCTGGGAGCTGTACTCATGCAGAGAGAGATCTGGGTTAGAACATGGGTCTTCTAACATGATTTGGCCCTATCCATAAGCCATGTTTGAAGACTGTTCAACCACACGTGTTCAAACTGAGCTTAAGCATGGTTGTTAGGCCTGTGTAGATGGGGCAACAGGTAGCATAAAGTAGAATATCAGAGGGAATACGGGCTCGATCTTCAAAGCTGCTGAGCACCCTTGCTCTGATCCAGCGACGCACTGAAGCATAAGTCAATGAGACAACTCACACGGTTAAAAGTTTAGCATGTGCTTGAGTGCTTTGCTGCAGAAACACTAGAATTCTCAAAACTTTGTTAGAGAGTGCCCCAAAAGATGGAAGCACAACAGGGAAGGGATGAGGAGGACAAGGGGTGAAAAGTGAAAAGAGACAGAGGCAGCAGATGTCAACATATAAGTCAATTTTATTAGCAACACCTTCCCACTCTAGTAAAGATCACTTATTAACCAGATATTTCACGGCACGTGTTTCTGATCTATTTTATTGTGCCTGGCCCTTGATCCAATACTATTTGTTAAATCTTAAGACACTTGGCAAATATATAAAAATATCTAAAAAAGCAAATTCTGTAACCTGCATTTTTTCTAGACATCTTTGGTTAGACTTTTCAGTACCATCTATCTTGGCACCCCAGACAGCAATTTTCCATCAGTTTGAGTCTAGTTAAATTGAAGAATGTGAGCATTTAACAGCGTATTTCACAGACAGCATATTTGTCAGCCCAAGTCTACAGCCCATAAATTATAGTTGAGTATCATTTCTTCTGAGTCTGCTGACAGCCCTGTTTCTTGCCCACTGGCTGCTGTCCATCAGCGTGAATGTGCATCCACTAAACTAGACCTTTCAAGAGCTACTATCTCCAATCAGGCAATTTTTTTTAATTGAAAGCTCTCTCTGATGAGACCCAGTGTTTTCCTTTTAATTCTATCTGGAGGATAAATATTCATGGCAAGATGGCTGAGTGGAAACATCCTTGAGTTTCCTTCTTCTTCTATTCATTATTGTTAACAATTTCATAAATAGGTTTCTGCAAATAAGGGTTTCAGTTGCACTTGCTTGGATGATCAGCCTAAGCATATCTAGCACATTTGGGGTGCAACTACAATATAAGTAATTCTTAATAACATAATACATAATCTGTGGATGATGTGGCAAATCCTAACTTATGTTAATAAAACCTTTCTAGCACACAAACAAAAACATCTGTTATGTTCTCTCTCTCTCTCTAGCATAATGGGCCTCATCCAGCTCCTATTAGAGTCAATGAGAAGCCTTCCATTAACAACTTTAAAGGGAGTTGAATCAGCTCCTATATTTATTTTTATTTATAGAACTCTATAACTATACATGGCACAGAAGAAAAATAAAACAAGAGTTTACAGTCACAAGGGCCAGATCTGATAGGTGCCTAACACTCTCAACTCCCATTGTGAGAGACGATGAGAGATGAGGATGCTCAGCAATTCTCAGGACTTGTCCCTATACCACAGAAAAATAATTTTCAACTACCACCGAAGCACACTGGGCCAACATCTTTGAGCAATCCATGGTAACTCTTGAGTCTCTGGATCTGCTTCTCCATTGCTCTGCCATCATCATCATCACCACCACTCCCATAACCGCATTGGTCGTTGGAGCACCATCACTGATGAGCAATCAACCAATTGTCTCCACCCTTGACGATGGTGTGTCAGTGCTTGAGTCTCCGCGAAGTCCATTTCTGTCCACTGTTTTATGTTAGCAATCCATCTCTTCTTCTGTGTACCTCTTCTTCTCTTCCCCTGAACTGTCCCTTGGAGGATTATCTTGGATAGGCCAGATGATCTTGTTACATGGCCGTACCACTTCAGCTTGTGCTTCTTCACTGTCATCAGGAGGTCTTCATATGACCCCGAGCACTGGGTGATGATGTTGAAGACCTCTTCATTAGTGATAGGGTTGAAGTCAGAGATGCCCAGGATTTTATGGAAGTATCTCATCTCTACTACCTGTATTTTACATACATATTCTGCTGTAAGGATCCATGTCTTGCAAGCATACAGAAAAATGGAGATGACCAATGCATGCGGCAGTTTCAGTTGGGATTCCAGGGAGATGTTTTTATTCCTCCAAATTGGCTTTAGCTTTGCCACTGCTGCTGTTGTTTGCACAGTTCTTGCCAGAATTTCTGCCTTTGATCCTTCGTCAGTGATGTTTGCCCTCAAATACTTGAGCTGATTCACTGTCTCCAGCTCTTGTCCACTGACAGTGATATGTGAGCTGATCCCATCACATTTGTTTGTCATCAGCTTGGTTTTCTCGGCACTGATTTCCATGCCGTATTTTGCAGAGGTTTCATCCAATCGTTTCACAAGGTTGGCAAGTTCATCTTCACTGCCTGCCAGGCTGTCAATGTCATCAATGAACTGAAGATTTGAGATTGTTCGCCTCCCCCAGTGCTGACTGTGCATATGTGATCTTCTAGGGCATCAGGCATTATGCACTCCATGTAGATGTTGAACAGTGTGGGCGAAAGAAGGCAGCCTTGCCAGACTCCAACAGTGGTGCGAAACCACACTCCTATTGTGCCATTGATGAGAACTGCACTGCTGGCCTTGGCATACAGTTGTTTAACCGTAAGAATAAGCTTATGACCAACATGGTACTTCTTCATGGTTGCCCAGAGAGCTTTGTGCCATACTCTGTCAAACGCCTTCTTGAAGTCAAAAAAGACATGGTAGATATCCTGCTGGTGTTGTAAGTAATTCTCATGTACAATACGAAGGCTGAAAATCTGTTCTGTGGTACTTCTTCCAGCATGAAATCCAGCCTGTTCTTCAGCGACGATATTCTCTGCTTGTGGCTTCAATTTGTTCAATACGACTTTCAACATCACTTCGTTGGGACGGCTAATTAAGCTTATGGTCTGGTAATTTTTGGTCTGTACCTTGCACATTTTCATCAATACAAAGTGGGTGTAAAATGCTGAGAAATCAGACTGAATTAGCACTTGAAACTCACTTTGCTTTTGGTGGAAGTGAGTGCCCAAGGTGCAAAGCAATGGAGCACTGTGCACCTTTTCCTCAGAGGACCCCAGAAGCTCAAAGCCCACCAGCATCCCTGAGAAATTTAGACTATGTTGGCTACCAAGCTGAGTTTCAGCTGCCATCATGATGCCCATTCCCTTTTGGATTGTAGAACCTTTGGCATAGGACTGTATTTACTGTATATTGTACCGTGTCTAGCACAATGGGGTAACAGTGGTTAAGGGCTGTAGGTGCTACCACAATATAAATGATAAATACATTTACATTTATCAGGATTATCTCATAAGCCTCTGCAGTTTTTACTCATCAAGAGGACTGTGTCATCTGCAAATGTCGCCAATTTTCGATTCATTGTATCCTTCTGACCATCAATAAATATAACTATGATCCTTTACTCTGACCCAACACTAGCCTCTCTCCACTCTGAATCATTCACTAGTCTTTATTTCACTTAATTTTTAAATCCACAGCAAGAGTATGCTCATTACACTGTGGAGATTTATTTTCCTTAACAGTCTTTTATGAGGGACTCTATCAAAAGTATTTTAAAAACCCAAGTAAATTATGTCCACTGGGTCACCTTTATCTACTGTTTTATTAACTGTCTCAAAGAACTCTAACAGGTTAGAGAATTTTCCCCGAGAGACTGCAAGATGGTTTGACCCTATTCTCAAGGTACTGCATTATCCTCTTCTTAATTAGGCCCATATCATCACCTTGTCCTTTTTATTTCCAATTTGCACCTTAGCTGAGATAGTTTATATCCCAATATATTTGTGTCATTTAGGTAGGATTTCAAATTCTTTAAAAGCAAAACTTGTTCAGGTTATAAACCTGCGCTCTTTTCTAGTTAGCCAGCCAGAGTATCCTGTCTTCATTTTCTTCCTCAGAGGCATGGCAAATCATCTGTGTGCTTGATTCCAATCTCTCACCAATGTAACACTGACTACAGGGGAGTTATTCCCAGAGGCAAGTTCTCCGCTGACAAAAAGTGGCAGATCTCCCCTGATTTCAGTGCAGTGACTCTGCTTTATAAACAGCAGACAATAGGACTCCTGATTTGAACACCAATGGGGTAAATGAGATCAGAATCAGGTCCAGTTTCCTTAAATCACTGCCAGCCTCATTTGATGGTTAAGGTTGTTTTATACTGCCCTTTCAGACTGCCATTAACCATTTTCTTCATAGTTTTAAAAGGCTGCCCTTTAAAAATTATTGTCAAGGGGATTTCAGTACTACTATATCAAATTTGACCAGGGATCATTCCTAGCCAATGGAGCTCTTATTAACTCCTGTGTATTGCTTTGTTAAAAAACATGCTTTACAAACCCATGTTCCATGAGGCCCACAAGCAAATTAATTGACAAAACAATCGGCACTAAGTTATCCCCACTTTTGGATTTCCCTGTGACGGGGCAGTGATCCAACAAACCCTGTAAGCACCTGCTTCCCCATAAACGTGGGAGTAATCCTCATTGACTGAACTCCAAGCATTTTCTATTAGCATTAATTATTTCTACGCAAGCATGTATTTTGCTAGATCTCAACCATTTAAAATTTAAGGTCCTCTGTCCTTATTCTTTGTATAGCTCAAACACACTGTTGCTGCTAAGCAAATTACAAACAACACTTTTACAGCAAACACCTTCTCCTCCATATTGCGACCAAAACCAACTACTTCAACAAGCAGTCATTGATGGTACTAAAACATCCTTTTACCAAACTATGCTCCAGTTAGTGGGATTGTTGAAGTCCCTCATTGCTATGCTACCAGTGGATCGGGCAGTTTTTTTATGGGTAGGTTGTAATGTTATATCTATCCCTATGTAAGAGGTGGGGTGTGGCTGCAACCATCCCAGGAACAAACCAAGTTCCTCCTTTGCTCCAGGGGAAGCACAGTAGATGAATGCATGATAACAGATCACAGACCCACACTAGTAGCATATTGCTACCCCTGTTTCTTCCCAGTTCGGTTACACTGGCTGGTACACTGGGGTGGACAGAGTCTAGGCTCCACCATTCTCCCCATCAACTTGCACAGGGGATAGTTGCAATCTTTCAGAACTTGCTCTCCCAATCTGACTCAGACCAGCCATGTTAGTAGCACATACAGGTTAAGTAAGAGATAATTTATTTCTTTACTACTCTGCACAGACATGTAGGGAAAAGAAGCAATCTTACATCTATCTCAACATACGGCATATCTTATTCTGATTTGGGGGCCTGTGGTATTCTCTGTTATTCAATTCTTTTTGAAACCAAGTTGAATTCATGCCATAATCATTTTCACCCTGCAAGAAGTCATCTTCCCTCTGTAATGCACCTATGGTCTCCTTTACATTGTAGTGCAACTCTCTCTCCCGCGACCAAACCTATCCTTTCTATCATCTCCCTTGATTTTTCATCCCACCATGTTTCAGACATAAGTTACATTGAACCCACATCTTCCAAACCAAATATTCCAGTTCTCCCATTTCTGTTTCTAAACTTCTGCTGTGTTTTGCCTCTGAAAGTATAGCTATGTTCCACAGGTATCTGATTAAAGCTCACAAAGTGATATCCAGGTGACCCCAATCTGTAAATGAAGAGTACTAACCATTATTTTTAGTTGTATTAACAATACTTAGCACAAATACAGTGCCTTAGACAAACACTGGGCTAATTTAATTCCTCGGGTAATTTTGCTTGCTTGAGAAGAGTTACACTAGGGATAGATCAGGCTTGTCCAGATAAATTCCATATATATCTATATTTTATTTAAAGATTCATAGATTCCAAGGCCTGAAGGGATTACCACATTCATCTAGTGTGACCCTTTGTGTACCACAAGCCAGAGAACTTCCCCAAAATAATTCCTTCTGAACTAGAGCATATCTTAAACAAAGAACAACAAACCCCCCTTGGTTTAAAAATTGTTTCAGTGGTTAATTACCCTCCCTTTTAATTTCCAGTCTGAATTTGTCTAGCTTCAACTTCTGGCCCTCAGATCTTATTATTCCTTCGTCTGCTAGATTGAAGAGCTCATTATCAACTATTTGTTGGCTACATAGGTACTTACAGACAGTGATCAAATTACCCCTTAATCTTCTCTTTGTAAAGCTAAATAGAGTGAGGTCCTGGAGTCTATCCCTATACGACATGTTTTCTAATCCTTTAAATCATTCCCATGGCTCTTCTCTGAATCCTCTCCAATTTATCAACATCCTTCTTGAATTGTGGATACCAGAAATGGATTCAGTATTTCAGCAGCAGTTGCACCTGTGCCAAATATAGATGTAAAATAAAATAAAATAACCTCTCTACTTCAACTTGAGATTTTCCCATTGATGCATCCCAGGATTGCATTAGCCCTTATGGTAGGGTGAGCAGACATCCCGATAAAATAATGACTGACCCAATTTTTAGGTCTTTGTCCCGCGTCCCGACTGATGCATGGGCTTTGGCTGCTCCGGCATTTTTTGTTTTTTTGTTTTTGCTTCACCAACTCTTGCCGCTTTTTTTTTTTTTTGCTTCCCCCATGTGTCCTGATATTTTCTCCATTTCATCTGGTCACCCTACCTTATGGCCATAGCATTAAATTGGGAGCTCATGTTCAGCTGATTATCCTCCATGATCCCCATCTCTTTTTCAGAGTCACTACTCTCCACGATAGAGTCCCTCATGCTGTAAATGTGGACACATTCTTTGTTCCCAGATATATACATTTAACTGTGTTAAAATGCATATTGTTTGCTTGTGCCTGTCTCACTAATTGATCCAGATTGCTCTGTCCTCTTCTTTATTTGCCACTCTTAAAGTTTGTAGATGACACAAAAAATGGAACAGTAATGATTTTATGTTCTTTTCCAGGTGTATATACAGGGCTTCCCTTGAGGTTGATGGCAGAACTCCCATTGACTTAATGAGCATTATGATTAGGCCTGTAACTTCAGCAGAAATACATAAGATCATAGAATTCCAATGTGATTTTGCTCTTTCTAGGTGGTCGTTCTATAGAAGGACTCCACTCGAAAGAACAAGCCATCTACTCTCAATGTTTCTGAAGTCTCTGATGAAGGGACAGATTCTGACACCTTTACTCGTGATTTGTAGCCCTTCACTCCCAGAGTGGTATCAGTGCCTTCTGGGGGACTATTCATGAAGTAAAGTGCTAGGCAACATTGGAAAGGTAATCAGATTGTGACCCAGAGTGAACGGTTCCTGACTATACTGCGATACCTCAGAAAGAGATGTTGCCCGAGCAGGCCTGCTTACTTTCTCTTCAGAGCCTAATAACAGAGTAATTGTCCACGGTTTTAATGTACCACCCAGCTCTTCATATGCAAGCCTATGTTATTCTTAAGGTAAAAGTACGTCAGAGAAAACATGTTAAAACAATTAAAAAAAAAGACACGTGCTAATAAGGTTTCCAGAGATCACCCCAACACTACTTTGGGCTCTGGCAGGAGCAGTCCTTCAAAACCCCACATGAAGAGGTTTCCTTGTGGTTTCAAATTCATCACAGCTTCAGCTCAAAACAAGCACACAGTTTCATGGGGCCTCAGTAGGCCCAGTCACTCCAATCCTTCCTTAAGGACCAGGGCCCTCTGTGGACCCTGTCCATTTGCTGGATCAAGAAGCCCTGAGCCAGTTTAAAACCAGGCTATTTCTTCAGAAAACCTTTCTTTGTCTGTTGGTCACTGGATAATCCAGTTTGAATTAGTATATGCAAACATCTCCAAGGATAACCAAAGGAATTACATGAGCATCCCCAAAGTTACATACTATCTCACAACAATACACAAACACCTGCATTTTTAATGTAACAGACTACAAAAGCATTTAACTTAATTCAGTAATGCTTCTCTTAAGTCCATAAGGTTTGTCCAGGATATTGTCATATCTGTCACAAACTGCATATCCTTTACAGCCCGTGTGGCACAGATCTGTTGGAGTACTGAACTTGTACTATGGTTTACCATTGAAAGTTTCACAATGTATCATAAAACTTTGTCATCAAAAAGTCACTGCTTTTTTTCTGATATGCTCACTATGACTACGAAATCATCTCAACCCATGGAAGATTCTGCTGATGGCTGGGTTATAGATGTGGTTTGAGGTATGAAATTCTGGTGATTTGGGACCTGCCTGCTTGAGAGATTATATCCCTGCTTGTGAGACACTGTCACAACTGAGATAAGTGGAGGAACGCAAACTTGAGATTTAGGGCTTGTCTACAGTCAAAGGTAATCCGGAATCGGTGATTGTTTCATGAAATGGAAAGTCCTCATAAGAATGGAAACTTGTGCTGTTCCTAGAAGAAATTAAGACCAGCCTTTTCATTGAAAGTTTACCAGTTACTCACTTTTTGCTGCCTTTCTGACCACGTTAAGGAAGTTGTTCTCCCAAAATTGCAAAATCTTTTCTAATAAATGCCAGTTATTAGTGAAGTCTTTTATGCTGGAAGAATTGGTCACAATTCCATAAATATGTTTAAGTTGAGTTTTGCGCTTACAGCTGATTTAACCACTTCGTTATGTATACAGAAAAACCTCCTCTTGTTGTCAATGGGACTTTGGCCACAGATACTCTCCTTAATAATAGGAGTACTTGTGGCACCTTAGAGACTAACAAATTTATTAGAGCATAAGCTTTCGTGAGCTTTCGGATGAAGTGAGCTGTAGCTCACAAAAGCTTATGCTCTAATAAATTTGTTAGTCTCTAAGGTGCCACAAGTACTCCTGTTCTTTTTGCGGATACTGACTAACATGGCTGCTACTCTGAAACCTCTCCGTAATAATGGCCACTGCCAAACTAAGTTGTATTTGGAGATGATGGTGGTGCTCTGCATGTCAAGGACACCCAAACATCCTTACCTCTGTCCTCTAGTGAAACCATGAGGGGGGGGGAAATCTTTAAAAATCAATATAATCTAATCTGGGACTATAATTTTCATATGCTAATAATAATAATAATTGGGTGATTACTGCATGGCCTCACTCCTGGGTGGAATTAAAGTTGTTTGAGTGACTTTACTGTGCATTTCCATACCTGAGTATATTTGGATTTCTTCTCATTTTAACTTTAACAGTTGTGTAATGAACCTGCTGACTCATTGCTAACTGCTTTGTTAGCCCTGAGTTCAGTTTCCAGCCACTAGAGGGCTCCATAATTCCTCTAGCACAGGAAAGGGAGCCCCAGGCTGAGGTTGGGGGTGGGAGGGCGGAAGAAACTGGCTGTGGAGGGATCTAGAGGCTGCATGTGCTCAGGAGCTGGCTGTGGAGGGAAGGGTGGATAATAGGCATGGTGAGATATAAATCTGGAGGTCCTGAGAGCTGGATGGAAACAACCCCTGTTGCTGTCAGAAAGCTAGTAGTAGCTGCAGCAGAAAGACATGGTGCTACAGACGACAGGCACAAAGACAATAGGGTGGGTTTACATTACAATTCTGCTACTTTGATACTCCTAGACTGGTTTGGGAACTAGTGGTTTGGGGTTTGCTTTGGTTATAACGATTAAAGAAAAAGTGCCTAGGGAGTCTGTCCCTTGTATTTCTAGCAGCCTTAGCAAAGGAATCTTTTGATACTTGACGTGTGTACGTGTCCTGGGGAACCCACTGAGGACTAGAGCCTGAGAGCACCTTGAACATTTGCCTCCAAACTTGTGTTACATCTACCATGCAGTATATGGAACTTCTCGGGGACTGGCATACTACAACACTCGCAGAGACCTGTGCAGCAGGGTCAGTTACACTGGTTAGGGGGATAATTACAGCATCCACATAATGTTTTACCTATATACGCTCAACCTTATCTTCAGTTTAACTTGCGGTTTGTCTGGGAATTTAAACTAGAGGACACTAAAGCAAGCCTTTTTTGTGGTGTTGATTAAACTTAGTAGACCACTAAAGCCCACCACAGAGTCTCTGTGTATACATTCCTTTGATGCTGCATTATTGAACTCATTGAGCATTAACGTATAGTTGAAACATTCTGAATGTGCAAGGCTTTTTAAACAGAAATAAAAACATAACTAAGAAGATAATCTGATAACTGCCAGTCACACTTTGCAGAGTTTATTATCCTGTTGCAGATCTCTCTGCTTTAGAGACCTCTCATTACCAGAATGTATGACATTACCCCTGAGAAAAAAATCATAGATTTGTTTTCTCTCTTGATTTTTAATTTGTGTCGATGTGTGTTTGTGCGGCTTTTTTCCCATCTATTCACTTCTAAAGTGGATTAAACTAATCAGGAATAGTTGAAACTGCTTTAAATTCATAGATTACCTGATTCCAGATTACCTTTTGTCTGTAGACAAGCCCTAAATCTCAAGTTTGAGTTCCTCCACTTAGCTCAATTGTGACAGTGTCTCACAAGTAGGGAAATGATCTTTCAAGCAGGCAGATCACCAGAATTTGACACCTTAAACTCCATCTGTAGCCCAGCCATCATTAAATTCTGATGTCATACTTACAAAGAGATCCACTGCTTACAATACATCTTTGCAAGAAATTATAGCAGAATGGTACAGCACACCGTGGCCTGGTGACTACTCCATTTAATTTTGGTATCAATGAGAATGCAGCACCAGTAGAAGGGGTTCAGAGATTAGCAATGAAAAAGATCAATAGGAAGAGATACTAAAACAACTGGGCCTGCATAATTTAGGAAAGTAGATGAATAAGAGAGGACACAATAGAGATACGTAAAACAATGAATGATATAAAGATGGTAAATTAGGCAGCTCTTATTTATGGAAGGAGATTTTAGGGGTTACCATATCCTAAGAGTATCTTATCCATAGGAATCTTCACCTGTGTCCCTCTGTTTTCACTGCAGTGGGTGTCGACGGCCTCTGTTCTTAGCTACGTACTGGTTGTGCCTCCACAAAACTTTTCAAGGTAGTCAGCAACCCTGCCTTACCTCCCTATGTGGTTTCAACTATCCACGACCCGGTATTTCCCCCTGTGACTAGCCTGATACCTCATATATACAGACACCTCTGTAATGGATGAACCAATAATCAAGGTACACTTCATTTGCAAGTGGAAATATAGAAGAAGCATATAAAGGGAAGGGGAAGATTGATCTGGAGTGGATACAGCAGTAACACCAAAACAACCTGCATGTAATCCTCCTTCTAGGGTGGATTTCCCTGGATCACAAATCCAGATTACTCCACACTAGTGGGCTCCCACACTAGTTCGGCAACTCCCTTTCCTGGCAAAATAGGAAAGGCAACAGGTTGGGAGAGACTGTCAGGAGGCCGCACTCCTCTCATTCAGAATGCAAACCATTGTACTAAGGGATCATGAGGGGGGAATTTCTATGCAGCAAGCTGTTATATATAAACCCTTTTTACTGCACTTTGATAATTGACAGCTCTAATGTAGGCCTTCTAGATTACCAGGCAAAACCATTTATAATGACTGGAGTCACCTTTTGGCACCCAGGACATAGTAAAACAAGGGGCCCATATCATTTAAAAGCCAATTCCATATTCAGAAGAACTAAGTGAATTGTTTATAGTGAATAATTTATTTCAGCAATTTAGCCTCTTTTTCTGTGGCTGGATGGTCAGAAATCAGCTTATGATCATCTCAATTGTATTTGTTATTTAAAGTTATTCCTCAAAAGTACTTGGCAGATAACTCTGTCTCAATTATTTGTGATCAATTTATTGTGAGGGTCTGAAATGAGAGCTGTGCTGCCTAATTTTGATTGGATACACATTGATCACATGCTATGATTGTCATTCCATGATTGGATGAGCATAATTCATAGAGTCAGGTTGCCTTTGTAAATACTTGTGTTATGGGTTCAAAATTCAGTTCCTGCAAATATTCTCCAATATTTGCTTTAAATCCATCATTTTCATAAACATCCCTTCCAGTAATCATGGTGACTAGGGCATTCATGGAAGTCAAACACAGAATTGGCGTGAGCAAAAAAAGTGATTCCTCCTACCCCCTTCCCCCAAGCCAGTATTTTCAGGAAGTGGTTTGGAGGTATTTACCCTGCTTTGGTGTTCAGAGTAGGGGACGATGGAGTCTTCCCTCTTCATGGAACAAACCCTGTCAAGAAGATATGCGGTGACATATCGAAGATATGAGAGTTGTGGAAGGTGCAGGATGACTGATGTAGAAGAGTACCAGTCTCCTTTTGTAGATGTAGAAGAGTACCAGTCTCCTTGCCATCTCCACCATAAACTTGTTATGTGACAGACATCAAGTGTCCATAAGCCAGTGGACTAACTCACGAGGCCATGCACTGAAGAACATGCTCCAGCCACAGAATCCCAGTCCCCCCTTTCTTCAGGGCTTCAGTTTAGTTCTCCAGAGCCAGTCCAATATATCAAACTTCTCCTTTCCCCCTGACTTCTGCAGGATCCTGTTGACACCCTACAGGAATTACACTCCTCAGGCCAGCTACCTCGGAGCAAAAAAGGCTCACCTTGACTCCCATAGGATTACACTCTGCAGGCCATCTGCCTGAGAGTCACATATAAATTGGGTCCTTTACCGTGGCCCATAGATTCCTGCAGGAGTCTTCCTACTCCTTGTGGCTCTCAACTGATCTACTTGCTTCTCTAATATACGAGGACCAGGTGATCTTCATGCTGCCACCAGATCCTTGGACTCACAGCTTCAGCTGATTAGGGGCTAGGGCCTATTCCCCTTCAAGGGCCAGCTATCCTGTGACAATATCCAAAACGTAGTTCTGAATATACATTTATATTTGAAAAGGATGACGACACTGGACCATTCATTCAATCACAATTTCAGACTAAACAGTATTTCTGTATGTGTAATGCAACCCAATACACGCTTAGCCATGCTGCATAGATTTTACATTGAAATAGACAAAAGTTCAATTTTCTCCTTGTTGCATTAAGGCTCTTTGATGTGCTGGATTTATTTCTTTAAAATGTGAAACCGGCAAAGGCAAAAGCCTCAAAAACATTCCCTTGAAAAGGCAGCTAAAACCATGTTGCTGCTCAGTTCTGAACCTTGTGGCAATACCAATTGCTCTCTTTATCTGCCTCAAGCCAGGCACTTACTCAATTTAGATGCACCGTCATGCTGAAAGATTCAGCAGGCACATTCCTTGTCACTTTTAACTGGTGCCTGTCAATACATAGTCATCTTTCCTCCCCATTCCCCCCTCTAACTAAACAGCACTTTATCACCTTGCGTTTAATGTAAATCCACAGGAAGGAGGAGACCACTCTACTGTTTACCAGTCTCAAGGATGCACAATGACAAAGTCAGCATGAACTATTAAGCCTGATATAACTAAATGCACTTGTACGCAAGGGAACTATGGAAAGTAAAATTCCAAACAATTAAAGTGTACAAGCTCAGCATTTCCACAGGTGGTTCTGAACAATTGAAGGAGACCATTAATCAGCAGGTAGCACAGTTCTACAAAACCATTTCAGA
The DNA here is from genome assembly GCF_009764565.3 of Dermochelys coriacea. NCBI lineage: Eukaryota > Metazoa > Chordata > Testudines > Dermochelyidae > Dermochelys > Dermochelys coriacea. The sequence continues at coordinate 16,808,890 of NC_050068.2, forward strand.
AAAACAGTGGATGATGATTAATGTAACTTTTCTGGAGTAAACCTGCATCTTTAAACATTCAATGAGGTGGACTACATCTTTTCCTCCAGCAAAAGCAAGATTAATCACTTTCCCCTTGACCTGGGATCTGCTACAAAATAGGACCTAGTTTGTAGTACTCAAGAGTTGGCAGGAGCCTTCAGCCTCTGCCCTAGTTTGTGTTTAACTCTTTTATTTATTTAAAATGCTCCAGATGCAGCCTGAATTTCTTTGACCAACATTTATTATTGTTTGACCTGCATTAAAATGGGAATGTGCAAAAGTACTTTGATCAATGGATTTAATCGTGAAAGGCCATATGCTGTGGCTTACCATGGCTTCTGCAGAAAGCCTCTGTACTTTTAACTCCACTCTCACTAATCATTTGTATTTCTTAAGAAAATACTTTGTGCAGGGAAATTTGCATTTTTATTCTCATCCCCAACAACTACCCTATCATAAATATAAAGGGAAGGGTAAACACCTTTAAATCCCTCCTGGCCAGAGGAAAAACCTTTTCACCTGTAAAGGGTTAAGAAGCTAGGATAACCTCGCTGGCACCTGACCAAAATGACCAATGAGGAGACAAGATACTTTCAAAGCTGGAGGGGGGAAGAAACAAAGGGTTCTCTCTGTCAGTGTGTTGCTTTTGCCGGGACCAGACCAGGAATACAGTCAGAACTCCTGTAAAGGGTTAATAAGCAATCTAGTTAGATATACGTTAGATTCTGTTTTGTTTAAATGGCTGATAAAATAAGTTGTGCTGAATGGAATGTTTCAGAGTAGCAGCCGTGTTAGTCTGTACTCGCAAAAAGAAAAGGAGTACTTGTGGCACCTTAGAGACTAACAAATTTATTTGAGCATAAGCTTTCGTGAGCTACAGCTCACTTCATTGGATGCGTTTGGTGTAAAATACAGTGGGGAGATTTATATACACACACAGAGAACATGAAACAATGGGTTAACTGATGGAAATGGCCTACCTTGCTTGTCACCATGAAAGGTTTTCCTCCTTTCCCCCCCCTGCTGCTGGTGATGGCTCATCTTAAGTGATCACTCTCCTTACAGTGTGTATGATAAAACCCATTGTTTCATGTTCTCTCTGTGTGTGTATATAAATCTCCCCACTGTATTTTCCACCAAATGCATCCGATGAAGTGAGCTGTAGCTCATGAAAGCTTATGCTCAAATAAATTTGTTAGTCTCTAAGTGCCACAAGTATTCCTGTTTTTGTGTCTTTTTGTAACTTAAGGTTTTGCCTAGAGGGATTCTCTATGTTTTGAATCTGATTACCCTGTAAGGTATTTACCATCCTGATTTTAGAGAGGTGATTCTTTTACTTTTTCTTCAGTTAAAATTCTTCTTTTAAGAACCTGATTGCTTTTTCATTGTTCTTAAGATCCAAGGGTTTGGGTCTGTGTTCACCTATGCAAATTGGTGAGGATTTTTATCAAGCCTTCCCCAGGATAGGGGTGTAGGGTTTGGGAGGATTTTGGAGGGAAAGACGTTTCCAAGCGGGCTCTTCCCCGTTATATATTTGTTAAACACTTGGTGGTGGCAGCAATAAAGTCCAAGGGCAAAAGGTAAAATAGTTTGTACCTTTGGGAAATTTTAACCTAAGCTGGTAAAAATAAGCTTAGGGGGTTTTTCATGCAGGTCCCCACATCTGTACCCTAGAGTTCAGAGTGGGGAAGGAACCTTGACATACCCCGACATACATTTCCAGTTATCAGCCAAAACAATAAACGTTTAGTCCCATCTTGCCTATGGCATTAAAAAGCAGTACAGTGCATTAGGTAATACTATCAGTTCTGTTCTGTATGGACAATATTCCAAAATAATTTCTAATGACTACACAGGAAAGCAAAGGTAATGGAACACTATCAAGAAGTTTCGTTCCAAAATTTTGGTAGATTATCGATATAGGTGTGACAACGTTTTACTAGTCATGCAAATAAGGCCTGTTATATAAATAATAATTCAAATGTGCAGAGCGCTGCATAAATATTAATCAATCATTAGAAATACTCTACTAGTGAGGTAGGCAAGCATTATTTTCTGCTGTAGGGAAGGAGATAATGAATCCAAACATCTGGAATCTGGGTTGCTCCTCATTGTAACCAAGAGGCAGCATGATTGAAAGGGCAAGACATTGGCATGGGACTCAGGAGACTTTAGCAAGTCATAGGCTGAGCTGGAAATAGAACTGTGTCACTTAGGGCAGGTCACTTCACATCCATGGCTGTTTCAACTCTCACCCTCTATCTTTGTCTATTTAGGCTGTAAGCTGTCCAGGGCAGGCTCTATCACTATGTATGCATACAGCAAGAAGGGGCCCTAATCTCAGATGGTGGCCCTACTCGCTAGACCCAATAATGTAACAGTAATAATTAAACCTGACAGCCCCATCACTTGCTTAAGAAAACTTTCATCCACAGAGGCGCCTTTTTGTGTGAACTTTGTGAATGGAAGTTGAAAGAATTCTGTAAGAATCACAATTTTGTATCCAAGAGTATTTTAGCCAGTAGTGCCGTAACCTTGGGTGTTAGGTCCTTAAGCACGTAACTTCTCGATCTCAGTCCCAAGCCCCTCAGGAAAGCAGAGGAGTGCTATCTATTTTGCTTCGTACTCAGGATACGCAATACAAAGGAACCACCAGGGTAAGGTGAGATTCAAATGACTACACACACACACACATACACACACAGACAAAACATGCAAGGCCTAGTTACATATTGTTACTCTTTTTTGATCTGAGCAATTAGCCAAAATTCAGGCTTCTGCAGGTTGTTACAGTTGGAGGAGAAACTGATAATGGAGACAGGTATCTTGGATGCAATCCTGTTTATTTACAGAGACTGTAAAAAATCCTGTTTCCTTGAATGCAGCAGGAGACAGTTCTTTGCTCCCATCTCCAAACCCCTTCCTAGACAGCACTTGGCTCAAGAGTGCTCTCTCTCTCTCTCTCTGCTTTTTCACAGTGCTTGTTCATTCTGTATCAGATGCTCCTTTCTCACTGCTTCTCTGCCTTTCTATGTCCCTTTCACAGACACACAAACCATCACAAAATAATAGACAGCAAAAGATCTCCATCCACATGTGCCTGTGCTTTGAGTGAAAGCTGATCCCGCCCTGCTTTCTGGTTCCATAAAGGAGCTTAACTGTTTCTTACATTTATCCCAAATCAAGGGTGGTTGTTATACCCACCAGTTTCAATGAGGTTTAACCCAAGCCATAGCTCCAAAACTGCTGCTTCTCTGGCAGGTAAGGCCTGCACTATCCTATGCCTTGCTGCTTCTCCACTCTCCTTTCTGTCTCTTCCCCCCTCTCTGGGCTTCCCAGCCGCAGCCGCCCGCAGCCTGCCCTCTTCCCTTCCCCAGGGAACAACTGCATACTATTTCCCTGCAGCCCCTTGCTGCTCTCAGCTTCTGGGCTTTATACAGGCCCCTCTTGTTCCTGTCCAGCTGAGTCTCATCTCTGATCAATTCCTGCTCCCTGGTTCCTCCTCCAGGTGCAGCCAGAGCAGTTAATTGGCCTACCTAGCCACCTTAACTCCTTCAGGTCTTGTATGGAATGGACACTCCATCACAGCCCTCTTTCATTTGCAATGCACAGCTCTGTGCTTCGTGGGTCAGACAGGCAGAATCCCTGATTTGAGGAGCTTGTGATCTAGATTTTATTCATAGCATGTGCAGCAAACAATAGGGGCATTGATGAAGAATGGCAGGGCGACACAAGCGTAGGCAGTGACTCAGCAAGTGAACTAAAAGTTACAATTTAAATTATTTCACTTTCTGTGGGTTTCTTGGAAGAGGTGCTTTCTTTGCACATTTAATGAGTTTTTAGTAGCTTTTTATTAGCTGACAGATGAGCTCACTGGTTACATGAAGGAAAAGGAGGACCCCAATTCGCATATTTGTTGGATTCATTTGCAGAAACACAATCCCACCCACCCCCCATGCACACACTCTTCACTGATAGCGAAACTGAAGAAGAGAAGCAACATGACTTGTTCAAGGACGCATTGTAAGCCAGTTACTGTAACCCTATAACCAACCATTCCTTTAGATTTCGATACTTCTTGACAGTGTCCCTTTAAACACCTTAAGATCTCTGAATAGCATTGCTCAGACAGAAATAAAAGCAGAACTTGCATTTATAGACTAGAAACTTTCTTAATATCAACTTAACTGACAATATAATACTTACAATAAACTCAATGCACCAAGTACACTCCAAAAAACAAAACAAAGAAAGATTTCTTACTCACGCACAAAAATAGGAGAAACTCAGTGCCATGGATTCTGAATAAGGGACCGACAGTAGATAAAACACTGTCTATATAACCCCATGATGCACCATGAAATAAAATGGCTTACTTGCAAAGTGAAAACATTATCTTTCAAGAGATGACATAAATGTAATTTGCTGACATTAAAGTTCTTCAGGCAAACAGAGGATGCGAGAAATTCAGAATAGCCTTTGATTTTAAGAAACAGTTAATTGACCAGATTCTGATTGCAAACCCCTTCACACAGATCAAGATTCAAAATTGAAAAACAAAAAGAATAAAGCAAACTGCTTACCAGTTCAGTTGTTTGCTGAGTAGATACGCCATTCAATATTTGCAGACCACTAACACCTAGTGATTTCATATGCTGTCACCCAGATGAGTCCTATATAGAAAGAGAGAAAAAACAACAACTCATAATGTCCCAAAGCAGCATTTATGAATAAGGACCAAAACTCCAATATTAGTGTAAAATTACATATTTAAAATATTTTAAAGGCATAAGAATACCCAAAAATTGGATCTACAAGGAAAATTGAGCAGCTATTGTTTTCTAGTCTCTTTATAACTGCAGAGAATAATTGGAGCAAATCAGCATATTTAATGAGATTCTGATCTTTATACTGCACTGGAGTCAGAACCAAGAAAGTTAACTGTGCAATTTTATGATTTTTTTAAAAGGGACACTGAATAATAGGTTCAGAAAGACAAGAAATCCTGCAAAGACAGAAGTGTCCATCCATCCGCCCCCTCCTCTCCCCAAACACTAGAAAATATCAGCAACATTGCTGGAAAATCTTAGCACAAATCCATTGGGCACCAAGCAAAACAGATTTGAAACAAGAAGTCTAGTTTCACCGTCTGAGTGAATTGCAGAAAACCTAATAAATATGTAAGTGATGAAAGATAAAATGTAAACATGTATTCTGGTTACATCCTGCAATCTGATCCATTGCACTGGGTGCAGAATCCCACTGACTTCAGCGGGACACACGTGCTGGTGAACGGGTTTACATATATGAATCTGTGAATATATGAAACAGTATGCCATCCCATGCACCACCTTGTGGCCAGGTGTGGCACTGCAGGAACACCCTGTCTTAATTTCCCCAATTGGGTTGTCAATTTCAGCAAGGCTTTCATGCTTTGACCAGCGCCCCCTTCTGAGCATCTTGTTTATTAGCAGAAAATTCAACAGACACACAAGAAAGCCCTTCACTCAGGCATCTTGGCAGGAAAGAAGAATCAATCTAAGTTTCAGTGCCACATCCAGGCCCTTTGCCCATGTGAGGCACTCTCAGACCTTGATTCCTTCCTGGAACCAGAGTCTGTGTAGGGCCTGCCTACTGACTAGCGCTTTCACAAGCAGCATGGAGCTCCTCACAGGCTGGGCCTCTCAGGGCCTTCTGTGGCTACCTGGCATTCCCGCCCTACGCCACTTTCCCTGGGAACTCCTCTCTCTAAGAGCACCCCTTCCAACTGAGCTCTGGTATCCTTATGTCAGGTCCAGGTGCCCCCCAGCCAATTATCTGCCAGATACCTAGGCAATTAATTACTTGAGAAGGACTCATTTTTCTTAGGGAAGCCCATCACACTGGGCTCTGACTCTTCTAAAAGGGACAGCCCCCTGTGAAAGTCAGACTGCAGGCCTTAACACAGGCAAAGGCACCAATCCAAGAGGGAGCCTCTGTATCAGAGAGTTACTGCATGTAAGCCTGGGGCATCTCCCTAGAGGCCTACATCGACGAGGAGAAGAGAAGTAAAGGGGGCAACTCGACTGGCTGCTCATGTCATTCAAAAGGAAGAAAGAAGGCACATGGTGGTTGTGTTAGGTGTGGCATGGCCCGCGTTTAGCTAAAGATTTTATATCAGCAGCATTCATTAGCAGGACACATAAAGCATTGCTTTGAGAGAGAACGTACGTAGTGTACACATGCTCTGTAAATGTCAGTATCTTACAAGTGCCGTCGTGTAGAATATTATTTGAGAGCATAACTGTATGTACTTTTCTGAACTTTGCAAATATATGTAGGTAGGTAATCTCACAAGGTATAAGTTGCTTGCTCAGATACAGCCCAATCTATCTGCTGTAGACCATCCCAGTTTCAATCTATTTTCAATGGCCATAGAAGACTCTTCAGCCTAAGAGCTGTTTAAGATTTTTTCTACTCCCAGACAGACACTAGTGATGAGCACTATTATGCATAGAGGAAGCAGATGGCCAAAACAAACAGCACTGAGCCTCAAGAGACTGCATGGCACCATCACTAATGGAGAGACAAGGTGGGTGAGGTAATATCTGTTACTGGACCAACTTCTGGGGATGAGAGAGACAAGCTTTTGAGCCACACAGAGCTCTCCTTCAGAAGAGCTGTGTAAGCTCAAAAGCTTGTCTCTCTCACCATCAGAAGTTGGTCCAATAAAAGCGTAACCCCCTGCGTGCTTACTCGGAGTGATGATCTGTCCCCCTCTAGTAGTTGCTAGGCTCCCTTCAGAATGGATGAGCCTGCTAAAGCCTTGGCCACCACTAGATGGGGACCGAGTGCCACTCCGAGAAGCGGGTTACAAAAGATATTACCTCACTGACCTTGTCTTTCTGATCCTCGGATTCATATGGCTATAACACTGCATACCGTCACTAATGGCAGACCTAGTTCCATGGCTTGGGACAGGAATATGTATCCTCCACCTCTTGCCTGAACAGCGCGTAGGAGAGTTATTGCAGCCCTAAGACTGCCACATGTTCCTTGACTTACCCAGTCCCAGCAGTACAAGAAAGGAGGGAGCAAAATACTGGAAGCAGTGGCGCATGGGAGACAGTGAGCTCAGCCATTGTATTCTAATTAGGTTCTTACAGCATGTCCATTGCCATGATGTTTGAGCACCTCTATGTCCCAGTTCCAAAAAAGCTTGACAACTCCCAGCTAATAGGTTTTCATTCTCTGCATTGTAAGTCATAGGCAGATGACACACACAGCCTTCCAGACACACACTTGCTGAATGGGGCCCATAGGGCAGTATGAAGAAAAGCTGGATACTAGAGATTAGAGTCAACCTATTCATTAAGGTAACTGGTATTGCCATCGGGGTCAATTAGGCTAAAGGTCACAAACTAGTCACAGCAGGTAGAAATCTGAAAAAAGGGCTGGAATCAAAAGCCAGGATCTGACTGCTTCCACATTTGGGGGGTGGGGGTGGGGTGGGCGATTAAAATCTGAACAAACATGCTCCAAATTTTCCTAGTTGGACTAGGAACTAAAGGGACTATAACTAGGACTAAAACCTAAATGCCAGATCTAAATACCCCCAACCTTTGTTATTGGGTGATACGGCTTCAACATCCAGGTGCCGAATAATAACTACAAAAGATTAAAGTGTCACCTGTCTGGGGTGTGGAATAGCAGAATGAACTAAGTCATTGCCTGTATGAAGATATGCATTCAAGTGTGTCTGCAAGATTTTTCTCTCTTCTCCCTTGTACACTGAAGGTAAATTGCAGGACACAGATGTATGTGACTTCTCTTTTAACAGATTAGCTTTCCTAACAATGTCTTTTAATGCAGCAGGTTTTTTTTTTCATTGCAATGTAGATACTATATTTCTGAATCTAATTTAAGCTGTTTTCCTTCAAATTTCCACAAATCCAGGCATTTAATAAGACTGATTCACATATTTTGAATTTTTTTTTTGTTAAAAATTAAACATACACATGATGTGAACATTGTGAGATGCCACTTGTTTTTAACCTGACTTGTAAAAACCGTGTAACACATTGCATGGAGCACTAGAGGCTATTGTGCTTTGATATGTCATCCTGAATGTTTTTTATTTAGGATAAAGTGTTCCTGTTAATGTTTCCACTATTGCTGGAGGGTTTCCTGTCTTTAGATTGCGCTTTTCTAGTCAGTGTAATGGCTCTATTCTAAATAGTTTACTGTTGCATGAATTACTTTTTATCCTTCACAGACCTTGCATAGGTGCATGCATTTTGGCGACAAACTTCAAAGCATTTGGATCTTCGATTCAGATAAGCAAGTGTCAAAACGCTGAAATAGTTATCCGAGCCTTTAGAATGCCTTGGAGTTGCAAATCTGAGTTGCATATCTCGAAAAATGAGGTTCTTTTATAAGATTTGAAGCACTCCTGACTTCCAATTTAGCCAGAAATAGCTCTGTTCTCAAACTACTCCCACATTTCTGGGCTCAGTGAGAGCCAGGAATTGAAGACGCATGAAAATATAGCACTGAATGTAGTGCAGTGGCCCCCACAAGCCCTGAATGGGAATCAGAGACCCACCGTGCTATATATGTGTGTGTGTGTGTATATATATACATATATATATACACACACACACACAGACACGCTACAGAGCAACTGCCCATGACACCTAAAGGCTTTCAATCTCTGTTGATACTTTTGTAAAACAGACACAATGGTCTCAAGTGCTAGGCACCCTTAATAATTACAGTAGAACCTCAAACTTAGGAACACCTAAGGAATGGAGGCTATACTGTATTTACTTTTTTTTGGGGGGGGTGCCTCTGCTGGTGCCTCATTGCATATTTCCAGTTCCAAATGAGGGGTGTGGTTGAGTGGTCAGTTTGTAACTCTGGTGTTTGTAACTCTGAGGTTCTACTGTTTGTAAAGACACAACCCACCAAGGACAAAATCAGCAGCAACCTTCCATTTACAGCAATAACCAGAAAAGGAAAGCTACCTCACCTTCCCTAAATACTGCATCTCAGACTCCTCACCTCGCCCCCCAGCAAAGACGATGGGATTTCCAGCATGCCTTGAAGGGCAAACAAAATTCAGGCATTTCAGACCAAGGGAAGAAAGCAAGTTGTGCCTTCAGAGAGGAAATCCTACCAGCAGCTTCTTCCTTTTAGCAAGATTAAGACTTAACCCTATACAAGTGAATGGGAGTTTTGTCATGGTCTTCCACAGCAGAACCAACATTACAAACTGTGGAGCTTGATATGGAGAAAATATGAGATTATTTCTTTTGTTATGAATTTTCAGTGATTGTGAAAGGTGCTGAATTGAAGTCCTCTCTCCACAGCGCGGATACTGCCATAAGACTGTTTCTCAACCCTGATGTGCTGGAGCACAGGGAAGGATAACTCCTACCTCCTATGGTCTCACTGCTGAGACTACCAATGAAGTCCCAACTTCAGTGGTCATTTTGTGATGTGGTTCCCTTGTCCACTAGAAACTGGACTCAACCTACCTGGAGTTAGTCCAGTATACGGGGCAACTCTGTGAATGTTTTGCTGAATCAAAAGTGCATCCAGCTGTGTGCCACCATTGTTTGGAGTGGTCCCCATTCTATCCCTCACATCTTTCCTTTGTCTCTTCCCAAGATAATTTATTGCAGATGTCCTCAAATCCTGACCACACAGCACACCCCTCTTCTGGGGGTGGTTCTTTAGATTGGCTGTTGAAATAACAATTCAAAATATAGCTCAGCTTAAGCTTTCTCTGAGGTGTGCTATTCCTAGGAATTTCCTCCAGGGCTTTCTGTCCCTAGACCCTAGTTCCACCTGTGCTAAGAGCCACACCCACCTACCTTATTATTTGTATTATGGTAGTGCCTAGAGACCTCAACTAAGATCAGGGCCCCCTCGTACTAAGTATTGTGCATACACAGTTTGAGGAAAGTCCCTGCCTGAGAGAACTTATAGGCTAAATAAAAACACGACAAAGGGTGGTAGGGGAAACTGAGGCAGAGTGGGGATGTGACTTGCTTAAGGTAGGTCAGTGGCAGAGACAGAAAAGAAACCAGGTGTCCTGATTCCCAAACCAGCAGACTATCTACTGAAACATGCTATTTTATATCTAGGACGGGGTTAACAAGCTGCATCTGTCGGAGAAAGTCAACATTTCCATGAAGAGCTCCAGTACCTACTACTTGGTCACAAATCCTCATGGCAGCTAATTAAAGCATGACAGTTATTTATACTTTTTTTATTTTAACAGCTGAACAATACAAACTGAGAGGCCAATGCCCTGTAATAAGCTGAAAATATCCCTTTGCATTTAGAAAGCCAAGCTAGTATAGAAGTGAACGACAATGGAGTTACGGCAGATAGCTGATAAATCAGGTCTGCTTGGAGAATATGTCAGTACTCATTTTCCTTCCCGTAACCTTTAAATAAAAATAAGTGACATCCTGACTCGCACCAGAATCCCTAATGAAACTGAAAGGCTGTGGAAATAATTACATGGCAAATCAAGGTGAGTATATATATAGATCGCTCTCTGGTACCTTCTCGCTTACTCACCTAACTTCTCCTATCCATTTTGTTATTAAATCAGACACAGAAGGGGAAAAGAAAAATAGGTACATTCAAATCCTAACCCACATCAGACTTAGGACAAAAGCAGGTAGCATGAGATTCAAGGATGAAAATCTGGCCCTCATTTTCTTCTCATCTCTGTTTTGCAACAGTCTTATCTATTCAAATTACTCCTGAGTTATACTGGCACAAGAACAGGTTTCAGAGTAGCAGCCATGTTAGTCTGTATTCGCAAAAAGAAAAGGAGTACTTGTGGCACCTTAGAGATTAACAAATTTATTTGAGCATAAGCTTTCGTGAGCTACAGCTCACTTCATCGGATGCATTCAGGGGAAAATACAGTGGGGAGATTTATATATATCTCCCCACTGTATTTTCCCCTGAATGCATCCGATGGAGTGAGCTGTAGCTCACGAAAGCTTATGCTCAAATAAATTTGTTAGTTTCTAAGGTGCCACAAGTACTCCTTTTCTACTGGCACAAGAGAATCAGGCCTAATTGACTCCTCAAAGTGGTCAGATTTTCTGCTGGTGTAAATAGGTGTAGCCCTTTGGATTCATAGGAGTTTCACTTTTTTACATCAGCAGAGACACATTGTTTCTAGGCATTAGAGCAATCACAGTGTAAGATCAGCTGCTGTCTAAAGACACTCTACAGTGACTAGAAAAGGAGTACTTGTGGCACCTTAGAGACTAACAAACTTATTAGAGCATAAGCTTTCGTGAGCTACAGCTCACTTCACGAAAGCTTATGCTCTAATAAATTTGTTAGTCTCTAAGGTGCCACAAGTACTCCTTTTCTTTTTGCGAATACAGACTAACACGGCTGCTACTCTGAAATCTACAGTGACTGTTACACACAGATCGATGATATCTCTCACAATGTGACATTTGATGATGAGTTGGTGGCCTCCATCCAGTTCCTAGTGAACAAACACCTACTGCCCACCCACCATCAGGATAACTACCTCCTTGTTGTCAAAGTCAGGAGTGGTCTTCACTGCACTATTAGTTCAAGTTAACTCACACTCGAACTAGGCTGTCATAATGCAGAACAACACGTGAGTTGCACAGAGCCATAGCTTGTAGCTGGGGGGGGGATATAAGGGGACATTGCCCCACCAGGAATTCTTTTGTGTCCTCTGAAGAAATGGGATATGTTCCAGTTTTTTAATCGGCGTTTCCTCGGATTAGTGATTGTAGTCCTAAAGCCACAGTGTAGGAGTCCCAATTCTAGGAGCCTGGAGAGAAGGGGGTATTCGTGTCCATCTTTGAATTAAGCATGTTTGTTGCTGCTATAATAAAAATTGAGTAAGCCTGGTAAGAAAATTTCTGCAGAGAGGGCCTCTGCAGCAGTGTTGCCAACTCCACATAGCAGGAAGTCACCAGACAAACCCTGAAAAGTCAAGAGATGTAGTTGTTTAAGCACTCAAAAGGAGTAAAAAATGTCACTAAACAAAATGTCCAGAGAATTTATATACACTATGATGGGGCAAGGCCAGATGGCTATAGAAAAGTAGTGGGAGATAGATATATTAGCTCCAGGCTAAACAAATCCCTGGTACCAGGATAAGTGAAATGGCAGCTGCTCCAGGTCAATTAAGACACCTGGGGCCAATTAAGAACTTTCCAGAAGGCAGGGAGAAGGCTAGGTTGATTGGGACAGCTGAAGCCAATCAGGGGCTGGCTGAAACTAGTTAAAAGCCTCCCAGTCAGTCAGGTGCGGGTGCATGTCAGGAGCTGTGGGAAGAAATTGCGTGGTTGGAGAGGCTGAGTAGTACACACCATATCAGGCACAAGGAAGGAGACCCTGAGGTAAGGGTGAAGTGGAGCTTGAGGAAGTGAGGGCTGCTGTGGGGGAAGTAGCCCAGGGAATTGTACATGTCATGTTTCTAAAAGGTCAGCTACCATAGCTGATACTATTAGGGTCCCTGGGCTGGAGCCCGGAGTAGAGGGTGGGCCTGGGTTCCCCCCACCTTTGCCCCCTGATTAATCACTGAGACTGGGAGACAACAGAGACTGTACAAGGAAGGATAACTTCTCCTCATCTCCCTCACCTCCCCCAGTAGACTGTGACCCTTGTCTCTAGAGAGAGAGAAGGGTTACGTGGAGGGTCACAGTGAGCCTCTGAGGCTAGCGAAATCCGCCAGGAAACTCAGGACCCATGGAGGCTAGGACAGAGCTTTGTCACAACACATACACACACAGGCAAGTATAGTCACAAAATCATTCACAAGGAGCTCAATAGTGTTAAGAAAATCCATTCCATGTTTTTCTTACTACAGTCTGTTGGATACCAAGTCACTATTACGTCTCAATTGAGCATGTCTTCAGAAGGAATTGCATTCCAAGTACATTGCCAGGGTGTGCATACAACTGACAAGGAAAACAAAAGGCCTTATCAGCTTTAACAGAAATGGTACTCACAACCCTGTTGGCAGTCAATCGAGGAGTTCCCCTCGACACGGCAGTAATGTCATAGTCCCCTAGTCATTCTATCTAAGGCTTCTTCTGGGTTCTAGAGGGGCATTCCACTTCTAGTCAGCCCATCCACACTCTCGCGTATACTCCAAAAGGAGCTTTCCCCTCTCCATTCGAACAGAACTCTCTCATCTCTTCTCTCCCTTCCAAACAGGTAGGAAGGGTCTATCACAGACACTCCAGCATAGAAGACCACTTTGCTGCTTTGTATACTTTGTAAGCCTCCCTACAGACTGGGAGCTGATATGGTTTCAATCCAATCTGGATTTTGCAATTGGAAAAATGTGCTCTCTCAAGCCAAAGGTTTAATGAAATGTGAAAACTGCTTAGTCCACTTGAATGCAATGGCTGATTGGACTGCAGCAAGGAACAGAGACATTACAGGCAATTTATTTTGCTTTTTCTAAATTTCTGGAACAATCAGGGTCCAGATACCCTAAAGGGAGACCCGGGGGCTGAATCCCAAAGAATATTCAATTGAATCAACTGGTTGTGTACAATATTACTGTGTATAAATATATTTCAAGTAAGGTCTCTTATGAAAGCTTGTAATGTTTTCAACCTGATGGCTATTATGGGAAATGTACAGAAACTGTGATTATGAATTTGCGTATAAAACTGTGCACATAATTTGTGCTGCAACATTCAGCTCCATCTCACTACAGGGAGGTGAAAATCATACAGGAAGAGACCACTTCCCCAGCCAGAGGAGACTAGTTCCAAGTACTCAGCACTGTACAACCTGGAAAAGACAATGGCAGGCCATGAAAATTAATGGGGAGGAAACACTGAAATAACTTGAAACTGAAAAGAAAGCATAGGTGTGAAAATTAAGGAAGGAATTTTCCCCACCATGAATAACCATGAGTTAACATGCTGAGAGAGAAAGAAAAAAAACCTTTAAAAACATGCTCTTCAGCTCCTCTAAGAATCCCTTATGAGAAAAAGCTCCAAAACTTCATGTGGTAGATCCAGCATAGAAAAAAAAATTATGAGTTTTATTTTTTCAGTTTATTACTTTGCTCAATAACATTACTGAATTACGAATTTGATTATGATGTTTTATCATTTCCTTTTTTGAAAAAGTAACAGATTTTTTAGATAAAGGAAATGCAGTGGATCTAATTTACCTAGATTTCAGTAAGGCATTTGATACCGTGCCACATGGGGAATTATTAGTTAAATTGGAGAAGATGGGGATCAATATGAACATCAGAAGGTGGATAAGGAATTGGTTAAAGGGGAGACTGCAACGGGTCCTACTGAAAGGCGAACTGTCAGGTTGGAGGGAGGTTACCAGTGGAGTTCCTCAGGGATCGGTTTTGGGACCAATCTTATTTAATCTTTTTGTTACTGACCTTGGCACAAAAAGTGGGAGTGTGCTAATAAAGTTTGCAGATGATACAAAGCTGGGAGGTATTGCCAATTTGGAGAAGGATCGGGATATTATACAGGAGGATCTGGATGACCTTGTAAACTGGAGTAATAGTAATAGGATGAAATTTAATAGTGAGAAGTGTAAGGTTATGCATTTAGGGATTAATAACAAGAATTTTAGTTATAAGTTGGGGATGCATCAATTAGAAGTAACGGAAGAGGAGAAGGACCTTGGAGTATTGGTTGATCATAGGATGACTATGAGCTGCCAATGTGATATGGCTGTGAAAAAAGCTAATGCGGTTTTGGGATGCATCAGGAGAGGCATTTCCAGTAGGGATAAGGAGGTTTTAGTACCGTTATACAAGGCACTGGTGAGACCTCACCTAGAATACTGTGTGCAGTTCTGGTCTCCCATGTTTAAAAAGGATGAATTCAAACTGGAGCAGGTACAGAGAAGGGCTACTAGGATGATCCGAGGAATGGAAAACTTGTCTTATGAACGGAGACTTAAGGAGCTTGGCTTGTTTAGCCTAACTAAAAGAAGGTTGAGGGGAGATATGATTGCTCTCTATAAAATATCAGAGGGATAAATATAGGAGAGGGAGAGGAATTATTTAAGCTCAGCACCAATGTGGACACAAGAACAAATGGGTATAAACTGGCCACCAGGAAGTTTAGACTTGAAATCAGACAAAGGTTTTTAACCATCAGAGGAGTGAAGTTTTGGAATAACCTTCCAAGGGAAGCAGTGGGGGCAAAAGATCTATCTGGTTTTAAGATTCTACTCGATAAGTTTATGGAGGAGATGGTATGATGGGATAATGGGATTTTGGTAAGTAATTGATCTTTAAATATTCAGGGTAAATAGGCCAAATCCCCTGAGATGGGATATTAGATGGATGGGATCTGATTTACTATAGAAAACTCTTTCCTGGGTATCTGGCTGGTGAATCTTGCCCATGTGCTCAGGGTTTGGCTGATTGCCATGTTTGGGGTCGGGAGGGAGTTTTCTTCCAGGGCAGATTGGAGAGGCCCTGGAGGTTTTTTTGCCTTCCTCTGTAGCATGGGGCATGGTTGACTGGAGGGAGGCTTCTCTGCTCCTTGAAGTTTTGAACCATGATTTGAGGACTTCAATAGCTCAGACATGGGTGAGGTTTTTCATAGGAGTGGTGGGTGACATTCTGTGGCCTGCGCTGTGCAGGAGGTCGGACTAGATGATCAGAGTGGTCCCTTCTGACCTTAGTATCTATGAATCTATGAATCATAACTTCATTTTTCATGTGCCACAATTGCTGCTTTGGTGTCATTCTCACAAATGAAAGAAACAACTACTGTTTAAAAACCTTGCAAAAATTATTCAGTTTGCTCTAAGAGGATGAGATCAAGATGATATAAACTTCAAGGACAGATCATGCTCTGGATGATCCATTGGGAGTTTTCATCAACCTACTTAAGTTTACTGCAGAACAAGATTCAAAATTCAAGGACACTCTGAAAACCATTCTGAAAAATGCAAAGTACACTTCTGCTGAAATTCAGAATGAAATAAATTGATATTATGAAGATGAATGTGAAAGATATTATTGAAGATACTCAGAAAAATGGTGATGTAATGTCACATTTCAGGCAAAAGAACTTGACAAGGGATGCTATGAATGAACAAAGTTTGTCCACTGTTTTACATTACTTTGTTGATGGCAAAGCCAACAAGGGACTTAGTGGTGTAACCCAACTGAATGACCTCACTTCTGAAGATATTACACAACAAATTTTGAAAGACCTCCATGAACTGGGTCTTGACCTCAGAATATCATATGTTCTTGCTTTGATGTTACCAAAGTTATGTCAGGGTGCAAAGGAGGTGTATAAATGCATTTACAACAGAAATTAAACAACAAATGCCTTACACACACACTATGTGAATCACCAGTTACATCTAGTGGGTACTCATGCGTGAGAAGAACTCAGCAGTGGCAACTATGTTCTCAAATTATAAGTCGATACATTTTTTTTTGCAGGCATGAAGTGAGTGTGCTGTACAAAAGCCAGCACCTGCAAAGACTCATAGAAACAAGATGGACTGATCACCTGAAAAACTGGGAAATCATCCTCAATTTGGAAGAGATTCAGAGTATTCTGTCAAACTTTGTGAATATATATGGTAATCTAGCAATTGAAACAAGATCTGTTGGAAGTTTACAGAATCATCCAAAATCTTGTTCTTAGCTGAGGTTATGAGAATGACTTTTAAAGGTTTTGCTCCTGTGAACTATTTCCTTCAAACAGAACTAATGCATCTTGCTAAAAGAGTTGAATTGATTATTGTTGCCTCTGAAGAACTTCAGCAAAGAAAGATGTTTGAAGATTTTTTCCTGCAGAGACTTTATCCAAGTACCCTGTTTTGAAAAATGCATGCAATGAAGTATCAACATTAATATGTGCCATCAAAAAAGCCAAGCTATTGCCCCCAAAATGTCAAGATTCAATAATCACTGAGCACTTACCAGGATTCCAAAGTGTAAGTGAGCATCTATGGTCCAAGACCTATCATGAATTAATTGATGAAACCAGTGGTGAATTGCAAAGCAGATTTGCTGAGAACTCCTCCAAGTTATGTAAAAGCTTGTCAGCAATCTATTCCACCAGCAATTCAGACTTCTTGAAACTGGAATTAGTGTATACTTTGATTGACTTGCTTGGATTAGATATTCAGAAGGTGAAAGCTGAAATGGTTGTATTTAAACCACTGATAGATAAGAGAAATTGCAAAGAAGTTGAAGATGTTCTAGATACTGCCAAGGAATTAACAGAGGCTTTCCCATCTATTTTTGAAATGCCTATAGTGGTCTTGTTGTTTGGAGCATCAATGGGAGTTTGTGAGAATTCCTTTTCTTATTTGAAAATAATTTTATCACATCAGAGGATAAGCATGATCCATAAAAGAAAGAGAAACCTAATTCTCCCATCTAGGGTGACCAGACAGCAAATATGAAAAATTGGGATGGGGTGGGAGGTAATAGAAGTCTATATAAGAAAAAAACCCAAAAATTGGGACTGTCCCTATAAAATCAGGACATCTGGTCACCCTACTCCCATCATATAAAAGTGATTTGACTTCAGAACTGAACCTGGATATCTTTATGGAAAAATTCAGGTGCCGTTATCCAAGAAGACTTGAGCGCTAGTTTCATGAATTGGCTTTATGTTACACTGCACTTTCATGTTAAGATCGATACTTTTATGTTTCTGAATCTGAATTTGTTGAATGGTTGAATATTTGTTATACTGAAAACCACATGTCTTTTTTCTTATTTCATAAAAAGCAAATAAAAAGGTGTCTGACGGAGACTGCATGTTTCACTGAGTACCTGAGCTTCTGAAGGCTGGCACAACTGCCTGTCTTCTCTTGCAGTCAGTCTGTCCCTCTTCCTGTGTTGATGTCCTAGCTATGGGACTATGACAGGATCAGTAGCACTGAGTAGCTGAGTCCCCACTGTATTACTAGCATGAGCATCAGCAGTACTCAAACTTCAACCAGCCCTTGACAGATGAGCTAGCTCAATGTTAAAGCACAATTTAACTTGAGCTAGAAAGCTGTGTTTGAGAATGGGAGTCAGTTTAGGGACAACACTCAGGTTATATCTTGATTTAACACTGCAGTGAAGACCAGCTCTCAGAAGCAGCCAAGGAATAAATGGCCATGAAGACTGAGCCACGCTCTCATAAAATGTTTACTTGCAGTTATTTAGCCACTAGATGTCTGTGTATTGCACACAATTCCCTGGTAAACAAGAAACAAAGCCTGTGGAAACTGTTTGTCTGTTGTTGTAGCTGTTTTCTTTAATTTAATAAAGACCTCCTTCTTAAGGAAGGCCATGATTCCATATAGGCATAATACATCCCTAGAAGTCTTCTTGCCTGATCAATAGCATGATGGTTATGGCACTCACTTGGGATCTGGGAGAATAGGAGACCAGGGTCTTCAACCTGGGTTTCCCACATCCCGGATGAGTGCCCCGACCACTAGGCTGCTCTGGGTATCTGTTATGCTCACATTTTGACCAGAAATTCCATCCTAGACCATGAAAAAAAATTCCTGATTAAAGTTTGGCTTAAACTAGTATGGTCCCATGAAAAATTTCAGTTTCAACAAATAGACATTTTCCAATGAAATACTGTTTTGCCAAACAATTCCCGAGAAGCACTACCCAAAACCCCAAGAGGAACCCAGGTTGAATCAGCAAGAACTCCTCACTTAGCTTCTGTTGAAGGGCAGTTCCTCTCCCTCCAAAGTGAACCATAATGTAAAATCCACTATTAGGCACATGCTATTTCAAGCCAGACTGGAAGCGAGAAGCATCAGAAGTCCTGCATTAAAAAGGGTATTACAATGAGATTTCCAGTTCCATTTTGCTGATTAGATACAAAACACCCAACCTGTCAAGGTGCTCATCCAATGTGAATCTCGCATCCAAACTTTGAGGTTCTCCCACCACTGTTTATAAACCCCCTGATAACTGGAAATGTTCATAATGATGCTAATACTAAACATGTGAAGATGTAAATAATGATAGAGTTTCTGGTGTGGAGACGGCACATTATTGATAGATGTAACTAGTAAGGAGTTTACAGGTTTCAGAGTAGCAGCCGTGTTAGTCTGTATTT
Organism: Dermochelys coriacea; assembly: GCF_009764565.3. Classification (NCBI taxonomy): domain Eukaryota; kingdom Metazoa; phylum Chordata; order Testudines; family Dermochelyidae; genus Dermochelys; species Dermochelys coriacea. The sequence goes on from NC_050068.2 coordinate 16,828,023, forward strand.
GCAAAAAGTAAAGGAGTACTTGTGGCGCCTTAGAGACTAACAAATTTATTTGAGCATAAGCTTACGTGAGCTACAGCTCACTTCATCGGATGCAATGAAGTATATGCTTATGCTCAAATAAATTTGTTAGTCTCTAAGGTGCCACAAGGAGTTTACAGTTATGTAATAAGTTACCTCAAATCCACCCATATTGTTATAGTTGTGTCGGTCCCAAAATATTAGAAAAACAAGGTGGGTGAGTGTGACATTCCCCAGAGTGCAATTTAAACTGCTGGACTTGTGTCCCATTAGCTCCCCATCTTCGGATGCTTTTTACACAGCTTTGCTGTGTTTTACACAGCAGCCCCTCCAGGCTCTGCTCACTCAGAGCCACCAGCAAGCAAAGTTACTCCCAGCTGAACACACAAATGCTATTCCTAGCCATCCATGCGCCTCAGAAATGTGTGTCTTATACTGGCCAGGACCTTTCTGGATAGTATAAGCTCACAGAGAGTCTGTAATTCCAACAGTGGGTAATGAATATGCACCAGATGTGTTGACCGAAGTAGAGATTCCCAAGCGCTTCAACCCCAATGTCCTTAACTATTTTCTCTTTCAAAATTTGTTCCAAGACCTTGCATACAATTGTGGTCAAACTAACAGGCTTGTAGTTTTCTGGATCACTTTTTTCTCCTTTCTTAAAAATAGATACTATATTAGTAATTCTCCAGTCATAGTCATTCTCCACATTTACGGGTTCATTAAAAATCGTTGTTATTGGGCTTGCCAATTCATGTGCCAGTTCCTGTAATATTCTTGGATGGAGATTATACAGCCCCCAATTTGGTCCCATTAAACTGTTTGCATTTGACTTCCACCTTGGATGTGGCAATTTCTACTTCTATATCCTCGTTTCCTTAGCCACCCTGCCACTACCCCAAAACTCCTCATTACTCTTATTAAAAACTGAGGCAAAGTATTCATTTAGGTGTTGGGCCAGGCCTAGATAATCTTTAATGTCTATCCCATCCTCAGTGGTCCCATTTCTTCTTTCCTAGTTTTCTTTTTATTTATATGTCTATAGAACCTTTTACTAGTGCTTTTAATTTATTTTGCAAAGTCCAACTCTGCTTGGTTTTTGGCAGTTCTCACTTTCCCTCCACACCTTCTGACCTTCAAGAGGTAGTTTTCCCTGCTGATCCTCCCATCTTCCATTCTTTGTTGGCTTTCTGCTTTTTCTTAATAACTTGTTTGAGATGCTTGTTCATCCAGTTTGGCCTGCAACCCTCCTTCCCTACAGATTTTTCCCCCGTGCTTGAGATGCAGGCTTCAGATACTTTAAGTCAAAGTTGCAGTATTTACCAATATTAAATCTAAAATGACATCCCCTCTTGTTGGTTTGGTGAACATTTGGTGATGATCAAAGAAACATCAGAAAGAGAAAGCCAGATCATTGCCAATCACTGCTGATAAGAGTCAGCAGAGAGAACTGGGTTCTTTAGTGATGAAGGTTGTAAATCCCACTATAAGAATAGAAGCCAGCTAGAATAAGTCAAGGCTAAAGTGTTTAGTCAAAATTGTTCCCTTTCTAGGGAAGTGTATCAATAATATTGTAGTCAGAGCACTCCAAAAGGATTTCACTGCTTTCTTTCAAGCCTATTCACCTGTCTGGGAATGGAAGGGAGACCAGTGTCACATTTTTGGTTCATCATTTCATCCTGGAGATGAACAAAGGTCAATTTTCTATGCTGATTGTTACTATTTATTTAGCAGCTTCTAACACAGGTGACTATGAAATGATATAGACTCCTCTGCAGGACATGAAAAGACAGGATTAAAGACATAGAATCATAGAATATCAGGGTTGGAAGGGACCCCAGAAGGTCATCTAGTCCAACCCCCTGCTCAAAGCAGGACCAAGTCCCAGTTAAATCATCCCAGCCAGGGCTTTGTCAAGCCTGACCTTAAAAACCTCTAAGGAAGGAGATTCTACCACCTCCCTAGGTAACGCATTCCAGTGTTTCACCACCCTCTTAGTGAAAAAGTTTTTCCTAATATCCAATCTAAACCTCCCCCATTGCAACTTGAGACCATTACTCCTCGTTCTGTCATCTGCTACCATTGAGAACAGTCTAGAGCCATCCTCTTTGAAACCCCCTTTCAGGTAGTTGAAAGCAGCTATCAAATCCCCCCTCATTCTTCTCTTCTGCAGACTAAACAATCCCAGCTCCCTCAGCCTCTCCTCATAAGTCATGTGCTCTAGACCCCTAATCATTTTCGTTGCCCTTCGTTGCACTCTTTCCAATTTATCCACATCCTTCCTGTAGTGTGGGGCCCAAAACTGGACACAGTACTCCAGATGAGGCCTCACCAGTGTCGAATAGAGGGGAACGATCACGTCCCTCGATCTGCTCGCTATGCCCCTACTTATACATCCCAAAATGCCATTGGCCTTCTTGGCAACAAGGGCACACTGCTGACTCATATCCAGCTTCTCGTCCACTGTCACCCCTAGGTCCTTTTCCGCAGAACTGCTGCCGAGCCATTCGGTCCCTAGTCTGTAGCGGTGCATTGGATTCTTCCATCCTAAGTGCAGGACCCTGCATTTATCCTTATTGAACCTCATTAGATTTCTTTTGGCCCAATCTTCCAATTTGTCTAGGTCCTTCTGTATCCTATCCCTCCCCTCCAGCGTATCTACCACTCCTCCCAGTTTAGTATCATCCGCAAATTTGCTGAGAGTGCAATCCACACCATCCTCCAGATCATTTATGAAGATATTGAACAAAACGGGCCCCAGGACCGACCCCTGGGGCACTCCACTTGACACCGGCTGCCAACTAGACATGGAGCCATTGATCACTACCCGTTGAGCCCGACAATCTAGCCAGCTTTCTACCCACCTTATAGTGCATTCATCCAGCCCATACTTCCTTAACTTGCTGACAAGAATGCTGTGGGAGACCGTGTCAAAAGCTTTGCTAAAGTCAAGAAACAATACATCCACTGCTTTCCCTTCATCCACAGAACCAGTAATCTCATCATAAAAGGCGATTAGATTAGTCAGGCATGACCTTCCCTTGGTGAATCCATGCTGACTGTTCCTGATCACTTTCCTCTCCTCTAAGTGCTTCAGGATTGATTCTTTGAGGACCTGCTCCATGATTTTTCCAGGGACTGAGGTGAGGCTGACCGGCCTGTAGTTCCCAGGATCCTCCTTCTTCCCTTTTTTAAAGATGGGCACTACATTAGCCTTTTTCCAGTCATCCGGGACTTCCCCCGTTCGCCACGAGATTTCAAAGATAATGGCCAAGGGCTCTGCAATCACAGCCGCCAATTCCTTCAGCACTCTCGGATGCAATTCGTCCGGCCCCATGGACTTGTGCACGTCCAGCTTTTCTAAATAGTCCCTAACCACCTCTATCTCTACAGAGGGCTGGCCATCTCTTCCCCGTTTTGTGTTGCCCAGCACAGCAGTCTGGGAGCTGACCTTGTTAGTGAAAACAGAGGCAAAAAAAGCATTGAGTACATTAGCTTTTTCCACATCCTCTGTCACTAGCTTGCCTCCCTCATTCAGTAAGGGGCCCACACTTTCCTTGGCTTTCTTCTTGTTGCCAACATACCTGAAGAAACCCTTCTTGTTACTCTTGACATCTCTTGCTAGCTGCAGCTCCAGGTGCGATTTGGCCCTCCTGATATCTTTCCTACATGCCCGAGCAATATTTTTATACTCTTCCCTGGTCATATGTCCAACCTTCCACTTCTTGTAAGCTTCTTTTTTATGTTTAAGATCCGCTAGGATTTCACCATTAAGCCAAGCTGGTCGCCTGCCATATTTACTATTCTTTCGACTCATCGGGATGGTTTGTCCCTGTAACTTCAACAGGGATTCCTTGAAATACAGCCAGCTCTCCTGGACTCCCTTCCCTCGTTCATGTCGGGTTGTATAGGCAATTGAACACACTCCCCAATTAAAATAAAGACAGAAATACGCACTTCTCCTGCTTGTGCTCTCCAGTAACATAGGAAGATTTCTTCAGGGCATTCTGAAGAGATAACAGACAAAACTAATAGCTGACCTGTACGCTTTGAGATTCTTGCCTGAACCTGATTGAGAACTGCATGTTAAAAGGAAAAAAAAAAACCCCAAACCAAAAGCTAATTGCTAGATGACATTTCACTGGAACATGATATAATTTTGAAATGGGTCTAAACTGTGATGCTGAAATTATGATAAAACTCTCCAAATTTGGATGTGTTTGAATTTGGGGTTCCAGTTTGGACCATTAAACAGAAAAGCAGTAGCTGTTCAGTTCAGAATTTCTAATTTTGTGTTAGTTCTCTGGGTTCAGCTCTTGGGTTCCACTCTGGATGTGCATGTAGTCAGACGATGTGTTTTGAATGCCTCAGTCTCATGTTGTGCTGCAATAATGAGGTAATAGAATCGTGATACATAAGTTATTCTTATTCATAAGTGACAACCCTACTGGAAGCTTGAAATATTTTATTATAAAGTTAAGGGTCACCTCTCCTCTCAGGCTAAGTGGGATTAAATTACATTTGTTTATCGATATCTAAATATTCACAATGTATTCACCTTATGCAAGCACTTATGCAATCCTCCTTTAGGTTTGTTGATTAGGTCATTAGGTACCTAACAGTCAGGGCCGGCTCTAGGTTTTTTTGCCGCCCCAAGCAAAAACGTTTTTGGCCGCCCCCCCTTTTTTTTGTTTGGCTTTTACATGTTTGCAATTCACAATGTTTTTGTTTTGTTTTGTTTTTGACTGTTTAAAAGTAAAACAAAAGAAAACAGAGAATTTGTAGTTAGTGAAATAAAACAATTTCCTACTTGTGTACTCATTTAATTTTAACAAAATCACAATTACAAACAATTTGGGTTCAACTATACACTATATTGAAAAACATTAGTGTCTTCTGCCCAGTTTCTCATAAATTAAAATAATTTATATGAACTGAATTTTTCTGGTTTTTATATTTGCGTAGTCTTTTAATAATTCAGTGAAATCTAAATTTTTTGCAATGGTACTTTCAATTGAAATTAATGCGAATCCTGACAATTTTGAGACATGGTGGACCTCAAATAATTTTTTAGTAATTTCAGTTTTCAGAAAGCCACCAGAAGCCACTGATACTGGTAATGTTAAAAGAATGCGTAATGCTACAGCAGTGTTTAGAGTGAGGTGCTCGGGGCTGTACATCCCGCCCATGGTCCCGCAGCCCGATCTCAGACCCGGCCCCACCCCTGCAGAAGGGACAGTAACCGACAGAGAGGCTGTGGGGCAGGTCAGCCACAGGGAGGGGGGCAGACCAGGGGCGCCCGCCCAGCGCCGAGCCACCCGGGGCAGTGGGTCCTTACTGGCTGCGGGTCCTGCCCCCATCCCGGGCTCCACTCGGCTCCAGCTCCTCTGCCGCTTGTGACACGTGCGGCGGGGGGGAGGAGCCACATCACTCCGCTCCTCCGGCAGCGGGGGGCCAGTCCTGATAACAGTTATCCACAGAGACATGAGATTTCACATGGCACAGCAGCTCAAATTGCTGCCCCTGCCCTCGGACTTAACTTTATACAATCCATTTTTTCCCCCTCTTTCTTTCAGGATTCTTTCTCACAGCTTCTCTTCAAACAGCTTCAGCTACTTCTCTCCATTTCTAAGTTCTAAAGCTCCCATTGGGCATATATCTCGCAAAGGCCATTTTCACATTTAAAATCTCTCTTATTCATTTCTTCAGCAATGGTTTGGTACATTGACTTACTCTGTTCCCACGAGTGTATTAAAAACAATAGCCCCAAATAACATTGAACTTCAGCTTTTATGGAATTAATAATGATTCATACCAAAGATACTGAACTAATTTTTGAGTTCACTTCAAGTAAGTGGTTTGCTGTACTTCAGAAAAACCATATGTAAGTCTGTAGCAAATACATGAATACATCAGTCCAAAGAAAGTGACCAGCAGAGGAAGGATTTTTGTCCCCAAGAGAGAGAAGTCAAATGTTCATACAACATTCTGCAATGCACTGTCAAGAAGATGGAAAAATCTCATCAACTTTCCCTAGGAAAATTATTTTTCCCACTGTACCTTAATGTGAAAAATGCACATGTTCAGAATAATATGTTTAGCGTCACTTTTCTTTTTATTTTAGAAGCTGTCAATGAGTGCAGGGCTGCCAAGAGAAAGTAATATGCAGTGCTAATGGATAGTGTACAAATGTCTCCAGAGTTAGCCAATCCCGCTTTAGGCTTGCAATTCTCCTACTTGGTACCCACGTGGCTCTCTTCAACCAAACTGTGTGATAGTTTGCTAACAGATGGGAGAAGGATACCAAATTAAAATAATTTATTTGGGATTAGGACTGGTACAAATTTTTTAAATTAAACATTTTTGTATTGGAAAATGGAGTTTCATCAAAATCACAGCATTCTCCAGGAAACAGATTTTCAACAAATAAGAACAAAATGTTTTGACCAAAAGTGTCAAAAACCCCCACAAAACATTTCCCCATCAAACTCATTCTGATCTGAGACAGAAACAAAATGCCACAATTCCATAATTTCCCCATGGGTGGAAATGTAGTTTTTTCAATTAGTTGTATGTGTGACTCATGCTTTGGAACCTATGTCTCCAGAGATAAGTTTACTGAACAATCCCACTGAACTATCTAACTCCCATATAGACACAGAGGATTGTAGAAACATAAAAATTGCCATATTGGACTGGACCTGCGGTCCATCTTGCTGAGTATCCCCTCCCAGTCAGTGGCCAGCAGAAAATGATTCAGAGGAATGTGCAAGAACACCACAGCAGACTGATGTTGGATTATGTGCTCCTCACCCCATTAGTTGAAACATGAGGTTTTAATCATTTCCACCACTCCTTGTTTGCAGTAGATATAACAACTGATATTCTTGTTATCCATATAAATATCCTATTCCTTTGTTAATCCTAAATTCTTAGCCTCAGTGACATCCCATGAATGCACAATCTAATTATGCATTAAGTGGAAAAAATATCTCCTTTTATCCATTTGGAATTCACCACCTTTCAGTTTAATTGAAAGTCTCCTTGTTCTTGTGTTGTGACCCAAAGAACAGAAACTGATTATCTAGTTTCTCTACCATTCATTATTTTATATACTTGTTATCTCTTATTCTTCTTTCTAAGGTAAAGAATTCCCACTCTTTTCCAGTTTCTTTTGTGAGAGTTTTCCCATGCCCCTGGTCATTTTCATTGCTTATCTGTGATCCTCTTCTAATTCTGCAGCATGCTTTTTGAAATGGGGTGACCAGTACTCTAGGTTAGGGTGTACCATTCATTTATACAATGGCATTATAACATTTTCCATATTATTCTCCATCCATTCCTTATACATCATTACATCTTTTGCCTTCTGGCAGCATTGAGCAGAAGTATTGTAATGAATAAATAAAGCTTTTTTTAGTCTAGATTTCTAATCAGCAGGAAGTTATATTAAGGAGAGTACAAATAAAAAAAGAATGACTTCTATCTCAAGGTTCATATTGCCTTGAAGACACACAGAGCCACCTTTCTATAGAAACAAACATTCTTGTTAGCTCAGGGTCAGATTATGCCACTCATTCATGTTTTGAGTAGTGTGCACATTCACTAACCATGAGTTAATTATGCTCAGCATGAGAAGTGATTGCAGAGGTAGAAGGATGACCTCAAAAACTGGAGTAATAGAAATGGCATGAAATTTAATAGTGCAAAGTCATGCACCTAAAGGACGAACAACAAGAATTGTTGCTATAAACTGGGGACATGTCACTTGGAAGCAACAGAGGAGGAGGAAGGCCTGGGTGTTTTGGCTGAGCATAGGATGACTATCAGCTATCAACATGATGCAGTTGTGAAAAAGGCTAATGGGATCCTAGGATGTATCAGGTGAAGTTCTTCCAGTAGAGAGATTGGAAAGTGTTATTTCTATTATACAAGGCACTTGTGAGACCTCATCTGGAATACTGTCTGCCAGTCTGATCCCCCATGTTTAACAAAGGTTAATTCAAACTGAAACAGGTGTAGAGAAGGTCTACTAGGATGAGCAGAAGAATAGAGAACCTCCCTTGGGAGAGAAGACTTAAGGAGTTTTTGCTTGGTTAGCCTAACAAAACAAGGCGGGTGGGGGGGATATGATTGCTCTCTCTTAATACATCAGAGAGAGAAACACCAGGGAGGGAGAGGAATTATTTAAGTTAAGGACCAAAGTTAGTTCAAGAATGGATATAAACTGGCCATCAATAAATTTAGGCTTGAAATTAGACAAAAGGTTTCTACCTATCAGAGAATTGAAGTTCTGGAACAGCCTTCCAGAGGGAGTAGTTGGGGGGAAAAACCTAACTTATTTTAAGACTGAGCTTGATAAGTTTATGGATGGTATGGTATGAGGAGATTGCCTACAATTGCAGATGGCCCATCTGCAACTGCTAATAGCAAATATCTCCAATGGCTAGAGATGGGACACTAAAGAAGGAGAGCTCTGAGTTGCTACAGAGAATTCTTTCCCAGGTGTTTGGCTGGTGGATTTTGCCCACATGCTCAGGATCTCAATGACTGCCATAGCTGGGGTCAGGAAGGAGTTTCCTCCTCAGTTCAGATTAGAAGAGACTCTGGTATTTTTTCAACTTCCTTTGAAGCACGGGGCACAAGCTGCTTACTGGTTTGAACTACTAGGGTAAATGTTAGATTCTCTGTAACTTGAAGACTTTAAATCAAGATTTGAGGACTTCAGTAAATCAGCCAAAGGCTGGGGTCTATTACAGGAGTGGGGGCGGGAGTGAGGTTTGTGGTCTGCAATGTGCAGGAGGTCGAACTAAATTATCCTGATGGTTCCTTCTGGCCTTAAAGTCTATGAGCATGTGATAGGATTGCAGAAACTGGCTCTTGCTGGTTAGCTTTCAAGGATGAACTGGCTTTCAGTCAAATGGAAGATGCTATTTTGTGACAGTTCAGTTTCATGTTTGTTTTCTCCTCCCTGACCAAGAACCTTGAATCAAGAAGCAAAAAGAGGAGGCTAAAGTTAAACCCCTACATCCATATTTAATAATCTAAACTAATAGCCTAATTTTCAAAAGTAACATCAAAGTTAATGGGAGCTATTGAGCTCTCAGCACTTTTGAGGGAACAAACAAACCATTCAACTTTCAATATAGATTTAGAAGCTAAATTTTAGGCTTCTATTTTTGAAAACCTTAGCCAGAAAGTAAGTGACTTGCCCTATGGTCACACAGAAAAGTCTGTAGCAGAGCCAGTCTAGTTCCTTAATTAAAATATCATCTTTATTCTTCCATGTAGATGCAATTCACACAGGACCAGATTGTGTCTTTTAAGCTATGGCCCATTGGGAGGCGCTATGTTGCAGGAGGAATTCTGACTTGGAAAGTGTCCTTCCTGGGGCTCCTGGGGAACTGTGATTCAACTGGTGTTCCTTGTACACCCTCCCACCAGCCTGCCTGCGAGCTATAGAGTCCATGTGCTGGAGTGTCAAGAATATGACTACCCTTCATCCCAGCCCTTTCGAAGCAGTTAGCATTGCTGAGAGCACTAGAAGGGAACACTTCTCATCCCATGCTCCAGATCAGGACTGAGCCCTGCCCCTAATATGCAGATAAAGACTTGCTGTGCCTTTTACAGCTTGGAGATCATTGTAGGGACGGTTAAGATCAAGTCCACAGTGTTTCCCATGATATGAACAGGCATTTAGGGGGTATACCAAAAATACCCTCTTCTGAACAAACAAAAGAAACAAAGCTCATTTTGTGCAAAGTAAAACATCCTACAGTTTCACTTTGAATTATTTCATTGTTTCCTGCAGAAAGGAAAGACATTTTTTGAAGGACTGAAAGGGACCTTGAGAGGTCATCTAGTCCAGTCCCCTGCACTCATGGCAAGACTAAGTATTATCTAGACCATCCCTGACAGGGGTTTGTCTAACCTACTCTTAAATGGTAGGATAAATGGTGGACGTAACACATTTTACCTGGTGCATTTGTATGAAAAATCTTAGTTGGGTCCAGCATGGAAAGTGTTTCCTCCCCCTGCCCCTCTCCACCCCGTCCCCTGCCATTTTGGCAGAAATTGTGTCATTTTGCTATTGTCTAGACTTTCAAATTCTCAGAAAACAACCTCAAATTTCAATTGTTGAGAAAATTAGGGACTGCCCAAGCAACAAACACAGAGAGCCAAGTTTTACTCCGAGATGGGGCTCCCAGGCAAGGGCATTGAAACCCCACATGGACACCCAGCAGAGAATTTGGCCCGCAACATTTTGTCTGACTTCTGATCACCGCAAGCCAGTTCCTCAGCTGGTGTGAACTGACAGGGGCCCATCAACTTTAATGTAGCCATGCTAATTTACACTAGCTGAGTGTCTGACCCCTGTGGCTGTTTTGTGGACAGAGCACTTTTAACAGTGGGCCCTTGGTTGTAGAACTTGCTTCCACTAGAAATCCAGATGAAACTGAAACTAGCTAACTTCAGACCAGGATACAAGAACTTTTAGAGAGCCCTTGCCTAACAGTGAAGCTAGAAAACAACAAATGTCCTGGAAAACAGTCACTGAGGCTTATTCCATTGGAAAAGCAGGTTAACATATAGAGTTTGGGTTTCTTTGGATGAAATTCACCCTGAGAGTTAAGCAGTACACAGACGATCTGTGCAAGGGAGAATTTAGCCTTTTGTGATGTACTGGAGCCTAAAAATTCAGTCTCTTGCAGGAATGGAGTTTCTTTTGTACAGGAAATCAGTTGTATTTAATGGAATTCACCTGCAGGGCTGGTGATAGGTACATCAGAAATGCCTATATAGATAGACAAATTTAAAGCTGTCATAGAAACTTGAGCTAGGAGACACCTATGGCTCATTTATCTACCATCGCTCCTTGCTGGTGCAGGATTATTCCCTCTACAGTATATTCTCCAGGGCTGCAAGTACATAATCTTCCTGTATCACAAAGTCATTTGTATACGTTAGTGCTAATTTCCAGTTCTGCCTTGAAGGCAATGAAAACTGAAACTTAAGGTCTGCAGCAGCAGCAGCAGCTTTCAGACAGTGCTCACCCACAGCTGACTTTGAACTTTTACTTGTTATTAAAAAAAGCAAAATTAGGACTTTTTAAATATTGCTTCTGCTAAGGTTTAAAACCCATAACTGTGCACCGAGAGAAAAAAAGGGCCCTTAAAAAGAGAAAAAGAAAGGGCCACTCACTAAAAAAAAGTAACAGCTAAAAGTCTCTGATGGAATAACTTTCTTTAAACAAACAGCACAGAGATTAGTGCTTCATAGGCATTTGGGTATGGTTACTTTGGAAGCACAACCGTATCTTATGCTTCCCCAGAGCCTAAGAGGAAGCTTGTGGCAACAGGGGATGGAAAGAAGCAGAGTCACAAGCGGGACAGAAGAGTAAATAAAACACAGAATGAGAGCAGGTAAGCCAATACGACTATCATTATCTTGGCCAACACAACTGGCAGCTGTGCAGGGCAGAGCTTGCACTAAAGACCTCTAGAGATCAAACTAGGTGGCTACCTCTCATAGCTAGGGACTGTTACAGATTCTCAGCTCCTGGGTAGGGACTGGATTGGGGAGGCATGACACACACTGACCAGTGGACTGCATAAGGAGCTGCTGATTGGGATGGGTCCTCTATGAAGCTTGTTAAATCCATTTTTACAAGCCTAACCAGGCAAAGCATTCTGTGTCTATATAACCCCCCCCCCAAAAAAAACCCATAGCATGGTGTTTTCCTAGTTGCAATGAGACCAGATGACCCCCATTGGTGTTACATCCCCATTTAATCTCAGTCCAAGCACAAATGAAACAGTCATGGGGTGACTTCGTTTGGCAAAGGACAGAACTAAAACACACCACAGGGCAGTTTTCTTCTGCCTAGTTTAAGCAACCACCAACCAAACCAAGACCACTTCCTTTGGCAAAAGGTCCAGTCAGAGTAAACAAATAAAAACAGACCGTACTATGTTTCCAGTCTCTGGAGACCAGCATAGTCCTCCCCAGGACAAGCGTGGACAATAACTTTCCCCAGCCAGGGTATCCAAACTGAGAAGTAGCCACTGAGCAGCCTCCTTTCCTTTCTACAGGGAACTCACTATTTTCCTTTCTTTGTCCTCCATTTCCCAGCACTGGGTGCTGCTCTCTTCTCATGCTTTCTCTTCTCTTTCCTCCATCAGGCAGCATCCTAATAAGCCACAGCTGCCATCCTTTCCCTCCAATTGTGATTGCTCAGGCAGTCTTGCAGCCCAGTCAAAGAATATAACCATTCCCTAACCCACACAGGGACAGCGGCACGTACAACTATACAAAAGGGGTAAGGTGATAAATATGTATAATCTCTAACAAACTCCATCCAATGAGCTCAAAATACTTTTTAAACAACACATTTATTCTTGCAATTATGAAAAGGGTAGATACGCTCCATCTATGTTAGGTACTTACATGACCTCCTGTACCATAGTGTCTGAGGACCTCACAATGTTTAATGTACTTATCCCCACAACACCCCTGTGAGGAGGGCAGCGCTATTATCCCTATATTACTGCTGGAGAACTGTGTCACAGAGAGACTTAGGGCCATTTTACAGCTGGGGAACCATTTTACAGAAAGGCCAAGGGCTAGATTTTCAAAGGCATTTAGGTACCTAAAGATACAGATAGGTGTCTACTGCGATTTTAAAAAGCACCTAAGCAGGTTAGCTGCCTCACTCCTATTGATTTTAAACCTGTTTAGCTGGTTTTGAAAAAAATCCCTCTGGACATCTCTCTGTATCCTTGCACACCTTTGAAAATCTGCCCCCTGTGACTTACTCAAAGTCATACAAATAGTCTGGGACAGAACAGGGAATTGAACTTGGGTCTCTTAAAGCCTAACCACTAACCCATCCTACCTCTTGTACACATACAAACTCGCTATATTGTTTAATAGGCTTTTTTTTTTTGCCATAGGGGATATACTTGGCTAACCGGCCTTAGGCTATGTCTACACAACACACCACAGTTGGCAGTGTGAAGGGAATGTGTAGCTACACACAGCAGTGAAAAGCAAGTGGTGTCCACACTGGAAAGGAAAATGGGCAATTGGCAACAATTTGCTCTAACTAATAGCTGAGCATCAGGGAAGTGGGGAAAAAACTAAACAGTCAGTGAAAACATGCAGATAGACCATACAGAAGAGGTGAGCTTGCAGACGTTCGTTTGTATTTTGAACCTTAATATTAATGGTGGTTCAAATGATTACAACTGCTGTGGTCTTGGGAATGTGTTGCTGGGGGATACACTTAAAAAAGAAAGCACAGAAAGACAGAATACAAATGAAATGAAGGCTAATATAAAAAGAAAAACAAAGGCAGTGGAACATAGGCCTGGCTTGACATAAATCATTAAACATGGGGGAGGCCTAATTTCTTGGAAGACAGGATTAGGGCGGTAAATAGATCAGCAGGCTGAAAACAGAATGTCTGTGTTAACTCAGATAGGTAAATGGTCAGCAAGCTCAGAGACAGAATGTCTGAACTGGCTAAAATAAGTGGAGGGAACACGCAAGGAGCCATTTACAAAGAACAAGATAACAGTGGACATGATAATTTGGGAATGTAAAGATAAGGTAAAAACTAGGTCAAACATGGATAGTGTGTGGACAAAGTATGCTGTACAGGGTTTGGTTCCTATAAAGCAAGGGCAGGCAAACTTTTTGGCCCGAGAGCCACATCGGGGTTGCGAAACTGTATGGAGGGCCGGGTAGGGAAGGCTGTGCCCCCCAAATAGCCTGGCCCCTGCCCCCTATTTGCCCCCTCCCACTTCCTGCCCCCTGACTATCCCCCTCAGAACCTCCAACCCATCCAACCCCCCCTGCTCCTTGTTCCCTGACTGCCCCTCCTGGGACCCTCCCACCCCAAACTGCCCCCCCCGGGATTCCACCCCCTATCCAACCCCTCCCTGCTTCCTGTACCCTGACTGCCCCAACCCCATCCACACCCCCACCCCCTAACAGGCCCCCCAGGACTCCCATGCCCTATCCAACCCTCCCACCCCATTCCCTGACCGCCCCAGTACCTCCGCCCCATCCAACCACCCCATGTCCCCTGACTGCCCCCTGGGACCTCCCCCCCAACTGCTCCCTGCTCCCTGTCCCCTGACTGCCCCCGGGATCCCCTATCCAACCCCCCCACTGCCGCACGCATGCTGCCGCCCCATTACCATGCCGCTCAGAGCAGCAGGAGCTCACAGCCCTGCTGCCCGGGTGGCAGCATAACTACAGGGGAGGGGCCGGGGACGAGCCTCCTGGGCCAGGAGCTCAGGGGCTGGGCAGGATGGTCCCGCAGGCCGGATGTGGCCATAGTTTGCCCACCTCTGCTATAAAGTAACCAACGCAATCCCAAAACATGTGATGCAATGTATAGTAAATGCAATGAAATGTGTAAATGTATATAACAGATGAGGGGTGCTGAGTAACTTTGGATCTGTGATGTACCCTGCATACACCCCCTGTGTTTGAGTCTGATCAATTCAGTGTAGCACTGCTGTATGCCAAACAAAGATACCAAAGTGGAGTCAAACTGAATTCTTGTGAAGCAAGTGGAAAGAGGTCTCAGAGGGAATCCCAACAGCAGACATGTTTGTTCTCGGACCATATTTTGTTCACAGTTGACTTTCACGCACAACAATTGTCTGTCTCTGAGTCATGGACCAAGAGGTCTAGAGCTTGCTTGATAAATGTATGAGGAGGGCCACCCTGCACAGGGCATAAAACCCAGTACTAATTCCAAGAAAACCCTCAAAACCTTCCTGGTGATGAAATTACATGTTTGCACATAAGCAAAAGGCTGTTGCATTGCAAATGAAATGAGCTTGAGTCCTGCGACTTTTGGCTGAGGTGATACCAAAGCTGCAAATTTTAGATCAGATTTCGAACTTCCATAAGATCAGATGAGGAGTTGGATAAATGGTTATAACTGAACTCATGATAAAAACAAATCTCTCAGTGGACAGTCACTTGAAATGGAATTGGACTGTCCATGTTGCAATATGAGGGGGGTTTCACTGTAGCCAATTATCCAGTGCTAAGACACACTCCAAATGCCTTTTTTTTTTTTAAAGAGTTTGACTTCACTGACTATTCAGAACAAGCTCCCTAATAAGGGAGATCTCAGTTAAGAGTCTATCAGTTTTGGTAAATCACTCACTCTAAACTCAGTAAAAAACAGCAGGCTGTTTCATCAGCTTCTCATTGGAATAGACACTGTACAGTTCACCTTGTTGTTCTCTCCTAGTCAAGTGCATACTTCTGATTCTTCAGAAAAAATACTAGATTGATTTAAAGTATCTTTTGAATTTTATAAGCCACTATGCAGAAAACCCCCAAAACATTTCAATTTTTTTTGATGAAAACATTTTTTAAAAATTTTATACAAAATTTTTTCATGTGATATTTTTTATTCCTATCAGCTTTTAACATAACATCTTTTACAAATGGTGGGTCATATGCTGCCCCACTCTCTGCTGTAGGCCATAAATACACTAGAACCACTGTTTTCCATTGCAAGAGACGGCAATGAAAGGATTCTTCCCCGCTTTGCAATGCGTCTCTGCAGCAGCATGAACAAGTGGTGGTGAAGCAGGGGAGGGGCCAGTGGACCCACTATTAAGCAGATCCAGCATGCTCAAACCTTCTACATAGGGGCATGCCATGTAGCTAGAGAGCTAGTGGAGACTATAGCCCTTGGACCTGTAGGATCAGCATCAGACTGCTCCCTGCCAAGGTCCTGGATTCTTTCCCACAGACTCCTTTTGGGTCCTCTGCACAAAGGCTGTTTATTTTGGAGGAAATCTGGCCTAGTAGAATTGCACCTCAAATGCTAATCAAAGAGACTGATGCAATAGAAGCCACTGGGCTAAATGTGAAGAATAATGCTACCAAAATATAGACGTTCCATATACACTACACTAGCTAAGTCAGCAATTACTATTTATATTACTGTAGCGACTGGAGGCCCCAATCAAAATCCCGGTCCCAGTGTGGCAAAGTGCTGTACAAACACACAGGAAGAGACATCCTCTGCCCTGAGGAGTTCATAATTTAAATAGACAAGACAGAAAGTGGGAAGGGAATCAGGCACAAAGAGGTGAAGTGACTGGCCAAAGGTCACACAGCTGGTCAGTGTCAGGGCTGGAAATAGAATGCAGTCTGCTGACTCCTAGTCTAATGGCCTTCCCACTGGAACACATTACCTTTGAATAATAGTGTTATTTATAGAACAATCATTAGCCATATCACCCTGCCCCCTTCTAAAAATAGAAGTAAATAAAACAATAGAGGGAGTGCAAGGAAATGGTGATGATGGGAGCGATAATTATTGGCCCAACATAGCAAAGATGCCATCACCTCAATCTAAGTGATGGGATGTGGCATCTGAGTGCACATTTAAAAACAAAACAACAATCGCTCATGACATTTGTCAACCATGACTCTGAATACTGCATCCCTGACCAACCCTGTCTGTCGCAGAGTGGCTGTGATAGAACTGCTGGAAATAGCCTACCTTGCTTGTCACCATGAAAGGTTTTCCCCCTTTCCCCCTCCTGCTGCTGGTGATGGCTCACCTTAAGCGATCACTCTCCTTACAGTGTGTATGATAAAACCCATTGTTTCATGTTCTCTGTGTGTGTATATAAATCTCCCCTCTGTATTTTCCACCAAATGCATCCGATGAAGTGAGCTGTAGCTCACAAAAGCTTATGTTCAAATAAATTTGTTAGTCTCTAAGGTGCCACAAGTACTCCTTTTCTTTTTGTGATATGACCCTGTTTGTGCTTGCCAGTGAGTCTACATGGTGCTGCATTCTGAACCCGATAATCATATGGCAGAAAGGGGCATGACATATGGAAGTTCTACGGCTTCAGCACTGAGTTCTTTTCCCCTGCTATTTTCTGAATCCTCCTACAACCTTTTTGCTGATATATTACCATCAGTTGTCTCCTACTAGGGAACCCTCTGTGAGTTCTCCCACCATGCACACTCAGTAGTGTTTATGCATGGCTTCTCCCATGTCAGAGCAAAAAAGCAATTAATCTGTTAAAAATACAGTCAGCTGAGAAGCAAGTTGACTATTTTGAGTTTAATGGATTTTTTTTATGCCACACAAGTCAGAATAGGAGTCATGGTTTAATTCTTTCTGGAGTACAGTCCAATCAGGACTTGTTTAAACTGCTCCCATGTGGAACTGTAATCCACAAACAAAGAAAAATAAGCTTACATTTCAAGGGCAAAAAACCCCTACTTTGAAAACCAGACAAACGGAACAGATTTGACTTTTTCCATTCTGTAAAGAAGCTTGCAATATACGGAGTAATGTACAACCTAGAGGAAATCTGTTCAAATTATATTATGAATACGATGCTAATAGAAAATTCACTTTCCATGCCTGCATAGAAATAAACCAGCTGCTTTCACTAGGAATGGAGGTTTTTTCATCTTGATTCAGAAATGCCTGCTATTTCCCTCATGGCAGAATTTCAAATATTAAAAAAAAAAACCCCAAAAAACCCCTTTTCCATTTTCTAAAAAGTCAAGATTAACATCCTCTACTGTTTCTTCTGAAGATTATCCCTCCCAGGTTATTATGAATTCATTTATATACCAGTGACTATTCAATACCACTTAGGACACCTGATAATATTTAATATAACATAAGACATTTGTGTTTTGCGCAAATAGAGAAACCATCTCCATGTGGGCTTGACAAATACCAATCAGCAGGACAGGCAGACATAAACATATGCTACTCTGTTTGGCAATGTGTCCTTTTTCACTGTTCCTCTTCCAATATTGTGGATAGTAATTCTAAAAGTCACAAGAATCTATAGATTTTAAAAAAATTCTCTGTAGTTGTGTCTTATCATAGTTCATATTTCACCATTCAAAGACTCTTTCAGTAGTGTGCACTTCAGTGGCTATTAGATTCAGTAACTAGACAGAAAATTGAATGACGAATTTGACTTTGCTCAGAGAGAACTTATGCAATCTGTTACCATTTTTTTGTGTCTACTGAACAAGACCAAATATAACAAGCTGTGTATATAGACTGTCTGTATACTGTGCACATAGCCTAACTGTAGTATGAAAGAATATCTGAATAAAAGGCTCAGAAATTGGAAACTGAAGAGTGTTTAGTTTAGCTACTCTGTGTAGTAGATTCAAATGGTGGAGTCCTTGTACTAGTGAAGTCAATGGAGTTGTGCCACTGACTTCAATAGGGTTATGATTTTAAGACCAGAAGGGACCATTATGATCACCCAGTGTAAACTCCTGCATCATGCAGGCCATAGATTTCAACTAGTAATTCCTTCATGAAATCCAGAACCGCTTTTAACCCCTTTTCTGCCCCTCACAGGCTCCTAGCAGGAGGAAGGAACCCCAGCACCTGGGAAAATTCAGTGCTGCAAGCAGGGACCAGGGAAGCTAGAGAGAGCTCCAGGTGGGCTGCTAGGACCTGCAGGCTGAGGCCCTGAGGTAAGAGCAGAAAAGGGTGCTGGAGCCCCATGGGAAGTGGCCCTGGGACAAAGGACTGTAATTGCCACTGAGGTAGTGGCTGGGTGGAGATTGCAGATCCCCCAGAAGGGGGGAACACGGAGTGTGGCACAGTCAGAGGGCAGTGTTACTGAAGAGGACCCTGCAGTACTGAGAATGGTGGATCCTAGAATGAAAGGGACGGTGGCGAGGCACCCCCAGAGGAAGGCACCCCGGTGAGTAGAACTAATTCCTATGATAGCTGACAGGAGGCGCCAGAGTCGTGAGACTCACCCCATCAAAACATCTTTTTGAAAGACATCCAATTTTCATTTAAAGACTTCAAATGATGGAGAAACTATCATGTCCCTAGATGTATTGTTCCAGCAACTAATTATCCTCAAATGTTTTAAATTTGCACTTTATTTCTAATTTGAATTTATCTACCTTCAGCAACCAACCATTGGATCATGTTATGCCTTTGCCTGGTACAGTGAAGAGTGCTCTATTAACAAAAATCTCCCCAGACATAGACCATGATTAAGTCACCTCTTAATAATCTTCTCTTGGATAAATTAAATAGACTGAGCTTCTCTAGCCTCTCACTGTAAAATATGCTGTTGCACATGAATGGGCCTGATTCTCATTTACACAGAACTCTTTTGTATAGCTCTGAAAATGTAAATGAATAAGAATAGCTATCAGCCACCTTTCTGTTTATTTAGTCTATTTGTACAGATTCCCATTGGCCTATGGGAAGCACTTCTGTTATCATTTTATTCAGGAATGCAGTAGAATTCAATGGAATTCATTTCCCAGGGAAAGAAGTCTCCAGCTGGAGATGCAGAATATTAAGGCTCCAGAAATGTAGCATCATGTAAGGAATCCGGGCCTTCGGGAGAGCGAGTCTCTGGGCAAACTAAGGACCACAGCAGGCCTGTCGTAGGCTACCTGATTGGCTACGCTACCTGAGTCTTGGGAAGACGCAGCAGACAGGCTCTTAAGACCAGCAGAAGCAGTTCAGTAGGGATGCTTGGGGATATAAATGTTCAGTTACTAAAACAAAGGGAATGATCTTCACTAGAAAACTTTACAGAACAGTGTAATTGTTGGAGAACAGGCACATGTAGTTAGCAGTTTGAAGTTTCTAGGTGAATTGTTTGATAATAAACCAACTTGGAAGGGCCCTATACAAAGTATTTAAAAAAAATAAAGGTAGGATTGATTTGCTTGAAAGTATTGCTGGGATCAACTGGGGAGCAGTTAAGAAAGTGCTGATGATGCTATATAGAGCATTAATAAGTTCAGTTATAGATTACGGGCGTCAAGCCATTTGTTCTGCATCTGGATTGGATCTCAAAAAATTAGATTCAATTCGAGCTCAAGCGCTACAAATTACAGGTGGTGCATTTCTTATGATACCTCTGTGTGTAATGCAGGTAGCTATTGGAGAACTGCCTACTAATTGAAAAATGAAAATGTTAGACATGACATTTTGGGCTAAATTTGAGGGAAGTAGTGCAGATAAGAGTCCTAGACAAATGTATGAGGAATGCTGGGAATTAAATGGACTAAATGTAGCCTGACACAATAAACTCCCTCATTATTCAGGTTAAAATATGGGTAAAAGAGTTAAGTGAAAAGGAAGGACTGGAAGAGATTAAAATCTCTAGTTATGGGACAGTAAATTATATCTGGAAAATCATCTCTCTGTAGGGTCACCAGATAGCAAGTGTAAAAAATCGGGACATGGCGTGGGGGGTAATAGGTGCCTATATAAGAAAAAGCCTCCAAGATCGGCACTGTCTCTATAAAATCGGGACATCTGGTCACCTTATCTCTCTGGCTATGGATTTAGAATTTTATAATAAAACAAAGGGAAAGAAAGTCATCCTATAGGATGGATAAAGTTTGAGCTAATATGTGGTAAATAGAGTCACCACTGCCAACTACATACTGACAGTTCTAAAAATGAAAAATCTGGTATTGTAGGGACAGCTTTTGGCATCCCTGAGTTGGAAGTTCAGAAATCTAAAAGACTATCTAATTTTGTAGCCACCATGACAGCTGAATTGGTGGGAATAATGTTACTACTAAACTGGATAAAGGATGTATGGCCTACGGCAGCTGTTATCTTTTTGGATTAGCTATCAGGATTACCGGCAATCAGAAAGCAGAAGCAATCTGAGAAATGACTAATTGTTTTTGAGGACAGAGTTAGTATGCTCAGCTGTGAACATAATACTATGGCATACTATAGCATGGATTCCAGCACACATTGGGATATTTGTTAATGAAATGGCAGATAAGAACGTGAAAAATGCTTTAAAAATGAAGAAATTGATATAAAAATTCCTTTGAGTGGGCAGGAATTAGAAAGTTTAGTTTAAAAAAGGATTAAAAAGAGAATGGCAAGAAATGTGAACCAAGTGAAAAAGAGAAAGTAGATTCAAATACGCATGCCCCGAAATAGAGGATAATGTGATACTCCAAGGTTCTGTGAGGATCAATGAAGTGCTCATATTTAGAATGTTAACTGGCCACTGATTATAACAACAACTTATATTTATTGAGTAGACACAGAGATGGGGTGTGTAACATATGAGAGGTTAAAGAAAAAGTTGATCACCTACTATGGGAGTGTTCCCAGGAAAGACAGGCTTTTTATGAAGAGTTTAGATGCTTTAAGGAGACAGACTGTACAATGGGATGAGGGATTTAGGGAGAGTATCAGGGAAGTGGGATAACATGAAAAAGGCTCTCCTCTGTTGTTTTAAGAATGCAGAGCAGGGTGAGAGTGTAGTGGCATGAATTTACAAAGAATACAGTAAGTGGTGTTTATAGACTCAATAGATGAGTCTGCTTCACCATAAAAAATAATAATCAGTAGCAGTTCAGGGGCTGCTCAAAGCATCTGCTCACAGCTGTGCTATCTCCTGTGCCAGCTTTGGACCCAGGCCTGCACTTGCTTTGGACCCAGCCTTGCCTCACTCCAGGTAACCTGGTCCTGATCCTTGGCTCCGATTCCTGACTTCTGACCCTTGGCTCTGGCACCAGGCCTCTGGCTCAGATTTCTGACTTTGGCTCTGACCCTGGGCTCTGGTTCTGATCCTTGGCTCCAATTTCTGACTCCTGCTCTAACCACTGGCTCGGACTGCCTGGGTCCTGGTCACACACACATTGTATTTGGTTGCACATACACACGTTAGCAATGCTATGTAGCATGTCGTTGGACTCTTCCTGTACTGAATTATAGAAGATTAGGGTTGGAAGAGACCTCAGGTCACACAGTTGCCAACTTTCACAATAAGCCAAAAATGAAGCGAATCCCATTTCAAAACAAGGCCAAAACAAGCCAATTCCTAAGAACCCCAACACTCTATGTGACTAGATTCCCCCCCGCCATGCAGTCTGGGACTGTGGTGGGTCCTCTGAGCACCCCTGACTCTCCCCTGCTTGCCCCATGCCCCTGTTTGCCAGGAGCTGATCAAAAAAAGAAGCAACAAGCTACAAGCCAAAAACTAGCCAACAAGCAATTCACAAGCCAATTAAGCCAAAAACAAGCCCAATTTCTGCATTTTTTTCCACAGGTATGGCATGTCTGCCTCAGGAGGTCATCTAGTCCAACCCTCTGCTCAAAGCAGGACCAACCCCAATTAAATCATCCCAGCCAGGGCTTTGTCAAGCCAGGCCTTAGAAACCTTCAAGGATGGAGATTCCACCACCTCCCTAGGTAACGTAGTCCAGTGTTTCACCACCCTCCTAGTGAAATAGTTTTTCCTAATATCCAACCTAAACCTCCCTCACTGCAACTTGAGACCATTGCTCCTTGTTGTGTCATCTGCTACCACTGAGATCAGCCTAACTCCATCCTCTTTGGAATCCCTTCAGGTAGTTGAAGACTGCTATCAAATCCCCCCTCACTTTTCTCTTCTGTGGACTAAACAAGCCGAGTTCCCTCAGCCTCGCCTCGTAAGCCATGTGTCCCAGCCCCCTAATCATTTTCATTGCCCTCCATTGGATTCTTTCCAATTTGTCCACATCCTTTCTATAGTGTGGGGGGCCAAAACTGGACTCTTTAAAGAGGAATCTCAATGGAGAAAAAACACCAGAAATACTCAAAGCATTTATTGTAACCGAGAATCAAGATGTGTTCAGATTAAAGACAAGCCTTGCTTCTTATGCAAACGACACAACTCCCAGTTTCTAAACCTTGCAGTTTGCTTGGTACCAAGCTAATTGAATGTTCTTCCAGGGAACTCATGATGGCCCAAGGTGTCAAGGAGATAATAGAACTAAGTAGTATTACTTTGAACTGAAACTGCAGAGGAGCAAAAGGCAACTGTGTAAGAACTTGGCCAAGTCATTACTAAATCACTTGGTATCTCTGGTATTCCTTCAATGTTAACATTAATTATGGTAGGAATATGGATGCAATATGTAAATCTTTGGGATTGTGAAAGTAATTTATCCTTAATTAATGTTCTCTTATAAAGACATGTTACTGAAACCTTTTTCTCTTAAACATGAAATTCAAGATCTTACATTAAACTACATAACTTGTAAAGTCTGTTTTTTGTTGACTATTTCTTCTGTGCTTTGATATTAATTCCATACAGTATTTTCAAATGTATTTTATACAACTAATTTTTTTTAAACAAAACAATGAACAAGAGGAGGCTTACAGGAACATTAATACATCTGTCTGTGTCCGTAGGGATCATTTCAATATTTATTCAAAAACTAGCATTTTTATACAATCAACTCTAAATCTTAGCTGTCAAGCAGGAGGTAAACAAGAGGTAGTTTGAAATGTAACGGACCTTTTTATAATCTCATGCCTTGTAACAAAGAAGATGTACATCTGAACTGTACGGATTTATTACATGAGTTTTACACACAGATAGACACACACACTATAATTATAAGTACCCCTACATTTAGGTTGCCTAACATTTTCCATTACAAAAGTGAGATTTTTGTGATCTTTCTTTTGAGAAGCTCTAAAGGGGGAAAGTCCTCAGGCTAGAGAAATATCTTTTCTTTGTTCCCTTAAATCCTGCTCAGGTATGGCAGAGATAAAGTTTTGAAAAATCACCATTTCCCTTTTCTTTCTTGTGTTCCTGGGGAAAGATTTGGTAGCATGCCAAGTACAGAACTGAACGGTAATATTCTAAAGGGCTGAGCCCACACCGCTGCTAAAGCAGCAGTTGCACACACTGCACTGGGAGGCCCAAGAGCTGACAGCCTCGCCAAAAGAGGTGAGTAGAGAACTGGACTGTGCTCCTTGTGACTCCATCCCAAGCCCAATGGCACATTGCCCTCTTTGGGGCCCCATATAAGGAAAGAGCTCCCCTCACCTTCTGTGGGATCAGGGGAGGAGAATGAGAGCAGGTTTTCCCCTTACCACTCTGCTTTGGATCTAGTGTAACCCACGCACCTCCTGGGTGTGGTGTTCTGTCCCATCTAGTAACACTAAGACCACTTAGAGAGAGAGATAAAATGAGTCTGCTCTAGAGCCTTAGCTAACAGCCAGTTAGTTGGCTTTTAGCTAATGCGGTAGAGGCTCATGCACTAAGCTTCAGAGATCCCAGGTTGGATCCCGCCCACCGATGACCGGGGTTTGTCGGTGTTACTCGCCCTAGTGACCCATTCCCTAGCCTAGAGAACAATCTTTTCCTCTTCCAGGCTGTTGTACCTAATCCTGTAGCTCAAATGGTAAAGGTCTGTTCTTTAGGGTTCAAACTGACAGATACGTGACAGTAGTTTAAAATAATATATTTCTCTTTCTACCTACATGCTAAAAACATTATTTTTAATGGTTAAGCACTTGAGAGTTAGGAAATGCCAGATTTACAACTGCTCAAGCAACCTTGATTCTGTCCCCTTGTGTATGCATAATGCAGCTTTTAGTTAGAGGATCACATGCTAGGTTGTTGGGTTTTTTTGTTTTTGTTTTACACAGGACCCCTCTCATTTGGTTCACAAATTGGATACCCAAGGAGGCAGATTTATGATTGAATGGGAAACTATAATTAGGGCATTTTCTAATTTCTGAGTGCTTGTAACAGATATTATATTTGCGTACGTATCAGATAACAAACTTGTTACACATGTTAAGCAAAGTGAATTGCTCAAAGTTAGGAAATGCTGGAATTAAGGTTGATTGTAGCAACTTAGTTCTATTCCCCTATTTTTTTGTCCACAGAACTGCTTCAAGAGGATCAGATTTAATCACTGCCAGATCCTGATGCCCAACTCACACTGAACGGTAGCTTATTCCATGAAGACTCTGGGGTTACTATATGCATTAAGAAAGGGGCAGTGCATAGTTACAATGCCCCCAGAGCAGAACAGTGGGAACAGTGCTGTAACTCAGAGAATGAAACCATTTGGTCCCTGATACCCTTTGAGCAAGAAGCAATGTCTATATGTACAGTGCTGCAGGGGCACAGCTGTACCGATGCAGTGCATCTGGTGAAGGCGCTCTGTGCTTATGGGAGAGAGCTCACCTGCTAATAAAATCCTCTCTGCGAGCAGCAGAAACTATGCCAGTGGGAGAAACTCTCCTGCTGACATAGCGCTTTGCACATGAGTGCTTATGTTAATGTAACTTATGTCACTCAGGGAATGGAATATTCACACCCCGAGCGACCTACGTTTTGCCAACATAGGCCATAGTGTACACATAGCCTTAGACAGAAGTAAGATGCACCAGTCCTTTACCTGGCACAGATTATACTTTTTCCCTACTTTTTGATTCAGCTGTGTCTGCCATCATGTTGGGGTGACTGAGGAGTTGGAGTCAACCTTTGGCCACCCACCTGTGTGGAAGCAGAAATCGCTGCCCTATGGAGGCTGCTCTCCCACCCAGAGCCAGCCTTGCTTAGCCAGGCTTTTTTCTTCTTCTGCTTGGCCATGCTGAGGGGGTTATGAAAATGTTTTCTGCCCTAGCCAGCAAAACACCTAGGTCTGGCCCTCTTCCCACCTATTCACTGACCTGTGATAAAGATAGCTCAGGCAGGAGAGAAAGGGGGTACATTGCACACTTTTACTCCTCTGGAGTGTGCATGACACAGATCATGATTTGGCCCACTATGATTAAGTCGTTTAGAATCTTGTCCAGTTTAAGCACCCAAAATGTACAAGATACAAAATGAAGGCTGGAGTCATTAAGTAGCAGTGGTTTAGAATATTACTGTAGAACACTGTAATATAATTTAATAAGGGTTTCTCAAACTTGCTTCCCTCTGCAGAGGCTTGTTTCCAATGTCTTTCCCCACGAGGCTGAGCCTGAACTATATCCCGGAGTAATCAGGAAACCTGACATGAAACAAAGAGGGCATTATTTTGAAAATTAACATTTAACATTAATTGTTCTTTCCAACATTAGTCTGGAAACAATTCCTCTGTGAAAATGGAAGGAGGATAGAAAAGGTCATGTTCAAACGTAGGTTTAAAAAAAAATAATCTCAGTTTCGGTTTACCACCTTGCCTCTGTCTTAAAGAAAGCAAATGACTACAAGCCCGTTTTGCATTAGAATCTTACATGGAAGGTTATAATGGCCTCTGCTGCACCACTGAAAAGCGAAATAACCAATTTACTCTTGTATGGTTCAGGGGAAAATAGCCTTGAGAAAAAGTTATTGATGTAGTGTATTTATGTAGGGTTATAAAACAGATTATGCCATCAGCAAATAAGGTCAAAGTAGCAGCATGTATAACTGGTAAAAAGAGGTTGCTTAAGAAGGACAAGGATTGCTTTAACTGTATATGAACCTTGAAAAAGAGAAATAAGCTAAGATGAAAAAATAAAAGGCTTCAGTGTAACTCTTTTGAACACCTCAAAGCTATAAATTATATTTTATTTTATATGAATATTACCATAGTTTTGGTAAAGGTAAAATTGAATGCCCAAGGAAATATGTTAACTCCTTTCTCCTCCCAATGAATTCACATCTGATTATTTCTATTTAGATTGAGGGCCTCACCTAAAGTGATTGCAGCCAAAGGGTATACCCCTGCTGACTTCCAAAGGTTTGGGGTCAGGTCCTAATTGCAGAAGAAAATGTTGCAATTTAATAATCTGCTCCTAGTCCTTACTCATGTAGTTCAACTGAAGTGAATGGCCTTGTCTACATTAGAAAATGCATCTTTTGCTGACAAAGAGAGCAGCTGGACCAATCAATCAAGTACATTTTACTAGATTGCATATGACATATACCTTTTGCACCTACCAAAACAAAACTTACAGAATCTAAAACACCAACATTCATATAATACATTAAAATGTCTATCAGAACATAATAAACACTCATCTTTAGCACAATGCTAAAAGGGCAAAAATTGCCACCGATTTGATTACTAGCGGGATTGAGAAAATCCTAAAACCATTATTGTTTGAGATGGTGATAAAGATTTTCTTTATACAAAAGAACATGCTTGCAGAAGCTGGAAAATTCTACAATCCTAAAGATAGTGAAGTAGATCTTTCAACTCTCCAGATCTACTTGTGCAAAAACAAAGTTGTGAAGGAACTTTTCCACACCTACCTTTCAGGACAGCAGCTTCTATGATTTGGAATCTAACTGTGTATATGCCTTACATAAATGAGGACAAAGAGAGAAGCTGGACGGGTGCTGACCGCACCATTTAATCACAAGAGTTTACAATGACAAACTGTTCAGTTCAGAACAGGGTAGAACTGCATATTCTAGAATGGTGCTAAACATGGGTTGTCCTTGGCTACTTGTGCAGTTAAACCATGTTCTTCATTGGTTCTGCTCCACCCATTGCTGACACACATTTTTAGCAGTCGATACTTTTCCTAGTATATGTGCCTTGTTCTGCAACATCCTGGACAAACATTACTGCATTAAGTTAAACCTTACTGAACTAAGTTTAAGTATCTTAGGAGTTTGTTGTATTAAAAATGCAAAATATATGTATTTATAGTGAGATTGGACGTAATTTCTCTGGGAGGGGAGCAAAGGGCATGAGCTGTATGGGTTATGCAGCATCAGGGCAGTATTTCATACCCAAACTGTATAAAGGAGTGACTCACAGATTCCTGGGAGTGTTTCTTCTGAGCTATCAGCTGTTATGAATTTGTGATGACAGAAAATCCCATCTAAGGTTTGAAGGACAGTTTACCTGCCAGGACCCTTGTTGCAGTTGGGGTGATCTCTGTCAAACTTATTAGCATGCATGTAGGTTCTTTTATTGTTTTAATATGTTTTCTCTAATGCTTTCACCTTAAGAATAAATTTACTTGCTTAGAAAGGGCTTTGTGATAACTGATACCTATGGACAATTACACTGTTTATAGCAAAAAGAAAAGGAGTACTTGTGGCACCTTAGAGACTAACAAATTTATTAGAGCATAAGCTTTCGTGAGCTACAGCTCACTTCATCGGATGCATTTGGTGGAAAAAGCAGAGGAGAGATTTATATACACACACAGAGAACATGAAACAATGGATTTATCATACACACTGTAAGGAGAGTGATCACTTAAGATAAGCCATCACCAGCAGCAGAGGTGTGTTGGAAATATTCCTTGAGCAAATGCTGTAGTTTATTTTGGTAACTCTCAGTGGGATCAGAGGGTAATGGCTTGTAGAAAGTGGTGTTGGAGAGCTGCCTAGTAGCCTCTTGCTCATACTCCAACCTATTCATGATGACGACAGCACCTCCTTTGTCAGCCTTTTTGATTATGATGTCAGAGTTGTTTCTGAGGCTGAGCTTATGCTCTAATAAATTTGTTAGTCTCTAAGGTGCCACAAGTACTTCTTTTCTTTTTGCGAATACAGACTAACACGGTGAAAACTGTTTATAGCAGTCTGACTTGCTGTGGAATTCACAACAGCCTGGAAAAAAAACCCAGGCAGGAGGGAGGGAGTCGCGGGACTTTACCCAAGAAAAGTAACAGCTGAAGACCCTGGAGCAGGTGCCCTTATTGGGTCACAGAGCGGGGATACAGGTGCAGTTACCTTGAATTGTGACATGTAGCCAATGCTTATCACACTAGTCACAGGAGTATGGATCACTCATAGAAGTAAGTTTGATATATCCACCTCTCTATTCACTGTGAGCTAGCAGATCTACATTCCAACTCGAGCTGCTAAAGAAAAAAGTCTGCATGTTTATATTAGTTTGGTGAAAAATCTTAAACACACAAACAAAAGCAAAAAAAAAATAAAAATAAAATTAAAGCTGCCTTTTAATTGCAATTGGCATTGCTGGGATTTTTGAAATGTAAAACACTTAATCTAATGCAGTTTTAAAACAAACAATTAAAATTTATTTTTTTTAAAATCCTGCATTCTTCTCTGTGATGCTTTTAAGCCTTTAAATATTACTGCAAGGGAAAATATACCATCCTTTATTCATGATTATAAATTTCACTCTTCGGTCCCTGCTGGTTAATTGACAATTATGGCCATTTTCGTATGCTTTATACTGATTGTTTTTAGGTTCTCCAAACTTTACTGTGTAATGTCACCTTTTATTTGCTTAGTAGGCAATATGCTGCCTCTACACTTCTGCCATCCCTAATGATGACTTGGAATGTTTGCTCTTCTGTTGTTGATGCCGGTTTATGATGCATCTCCCTACATCAATTAAAAAACCTACCCTGGGGAAAAGAAAAAGACCTTTAGAATGGTCAGACTGAAAAGAGGACGTGTTCTTTCCACTGGAGGCAATGGCTTCCAATGGAATCTTAGCCAAATTGTTTAGCTTCTGTTTGGGCCTAATTCCAATATAATTTACACAAGTTCTACACTGATGTAACTCAGTTAACTTCAGTGGTGTTACTTCTGCTTTATACCAGTGTAAGTGAAATCAGTATCTGACTCAGTCATGGTTCAGCCATCCATAAAGCAGATACAATAACATTCTGGAACTGGTAGGGAATTTTCTGTTAGAATGTCTTCCGGACAGCAAATGCGTTTTCTGCAAAATCAAAATTTTGGTGGGAAAATTTCAATTTTACAGAAATTTTTAGATATTTTCCCCCCTGCTGAAAATTAAAATGAAATATTTTGTTTCAGGTGGGTTTGACTCAAAGTGAAATATTTTGGATTGTTGAACTGACCTAAAATACTTAACTTCAAATTGCCTCATGGTAATTGCAATTTGGCCCTCCATTTTCCCGTGGGCTAGGCTCCTTGACTGGACTGTATTTCCCATGATGCAACAGTCTTCTTTCTGATGAAGTAGCATGGAGCACCATATGAGTTATGACTACAGATGGATGATGAGAGATGTATTCCAGCTAGGGAGAACAGGGTCATTAAGCAACCCACATTGCCATTCCCACAAAGCAATGCACCACCATGTGAAAATGCAGATTCATGTTGGACTAACTCAAAGGAACATTCCAGGTCAGTTAAAAAAATTGAAATGAAACATTTCAATTTGGAAAATTTGAAGTCTTTCATTTTGATTAAACATTTTGGTGTAACATTTTTGAATATTTCCAAATACATTTTTTTTGGCAACTTTTTGTTCTGTGAAAAATTTTGCTGTTTCAGTTCAGGATTGGTGGTGAAAACAAATGTTGAAATATTGGAATTTCCCCACAGGTCAATTCCCTGTCCCCCCCCCCCCGCCCGCTCTAATATTTATGTACGTTACAGGGACCTTAGGCAGCTCATCAATGGTTTGTAAAGCATTTTGAGATCCTTGGGTGAAAGAAAATTTAAAAAGAAATCATAGTATTTTAATTAGGCCTTTCACTAAAATACAATGAGCCTGATTCTCCCTTTCAGCTAAGCAGCCTTGAATTTGCTCTAACTTCTTCTTGGCTGCAACAGCCCCCAGGAGCTGTTTTGCTAGTGAGAATAGCTGGAGCATCGACTATCCTGGCAATGCCTGCTCCCTCCCATCTTGCTCCCAGAATACCCAATACACTTGAGACATAAAAACTACTCTGGTAGCTGTCTGCTGCCAAACATTCAGGTATTCCATGAAGGCCATTTCCAATCGTTGACTAGCCCTTTTAGGCCACCAGAATGGAATAAAGAGGTTATATCACAATGGAGAATACGGCCCTCTGAATGAAAGAAAAGGCATTTTAGGTAGGAGATGGAATAGAGTCACTTAAACGGTCTGTGAGGAACACTGTTCAGTGTGTCTTGTGACATGCTGTTATACTGCTTTTTCTCTTCTGCAGTCCAGAGAGTGCCATGGAGACGCAGCCTCGCAATGTCAGGAAGAGTCCATAATCACTGCATAGCAACTGTACTGCATAAAATACCCTTCTGTCAAAGGATATTTCTACACAGACTATAAGACCATGGAATGGGAAATGTAATATTAGGCGAGCTCCATTTGTCCGTTTGCAGAAATCTATAATAAAAACACTAAAATTTTCTGCCTGGAATGCTTTGTATTGATCTTGGGTTCAGGTTACCTGAAAATGGTACAACTTTTCACATCTCTGTGAAAGATACAGGAGATGTTACCAGGAGCTCATGTTTCTCTCTCTCTCTCTAAAGAAGAAAGGAATATTCCCATTTGAGCCCCGATACAAAAGTGAACATTTCCAAATTGCTATCGAGATTAGGTACTTGTATGGGCCCTATAGCAACAGTATCTGAACACCTCACAATCTTTAATGTATTTATCCTCACAACAGGCTCACGAGCTAAGGAAGTGTCATTAGTGTAGGCCTGGCTTGACATGAGTAATTGGACATGGGTGAGGCATCATTTCTTAGGAGACAGGGTTAGGAAGGTAAATGGATCAGCAGGTTGGAAACAAAATGTCTGCAGAAGCTAAGATAAGGGGGAATACCCAGGGAATCATTTACAATGGACAAGATAACAATGGATAAGAAAAGTCAGGACTGTAAAGATGGGTAAGTCGTGCATGCATAGACAGAGCTTGCTGTACAGGGACTGGTTCCTACAAAGGAAGCAAGCCAGTCCCAAAACATGTGATGCAATGTATAGTGAATGTAATGTGTGAATATCTATACAGGGAGGGGCTTTCTGTGTAACTTTGGATGTGTGGTATGCCCTATACCCACCCTTTACACTTGATTCTGATCAAGTCAGCATAGCTTTGCTGTATGCTCAATAAAGGAACCTGAGTGGTGAGACTGGAGTCAAACTGAGTTCTTGGGGAACCAAGTAGAAGAGGGCTTGGGGAAACCCCAACAATTATCACCATTTTGCAGATGGGGAACTGAGGCACAGAGGTTGCATTTGTCAAGTCCAGAGAGAAGGATGTTGCAATTATTGTGATGCGAGATGAAGAAAGCCTAGATGAGAATTTTAGTTGCCAGGATGGAGGCTGCCTTTTAGAGACATTATGCAAAGAGAATCAGCAAGATTTAGACATGGCCTGGATGTGATGATCGAGAAGTTCGAGTTGAAGATGATGGACAGGTTATGGGCCTGAGTGAAAAGCAGCATGGTGGTCTTTTCCAGCATTAGAGAGACCTGAACCCAGGCTGGTGCCCTAACCAGTGGGCCATACTTCCCCTCATAAGTTGCTCTTCCTCTTCATCATGAACATCTGTTATGGCACACGGCAGTCTCTGATGTTATATTAGTCTTGATGAGATACTTGTGACTTTTTCCTTTTTTGTAAACACGTTCAAAGTAGTATTTTGGGTTCAGCACACAGGTCTAATAGCAGCAAAACCATTGACATGCCTAAGGATCTGAGCTCAACTTCCCAGTTCAGTTCTTTGCTACAAAACCAAGAGGATCACTTCACTCTAACAGTGGGCCATAGAAGGAACTCTTCCCACCCAGTAAGCCTTCCTGTGGATGCCTCAGAAAGAATATGGACAATGGCTGCCTCTGTGAGTCATCAAAGCATGTAAGGGCATGTGATATGCTCATGTGATCCTGGACTCCATCTTGGGCCAGTAATTTTCCAGGCACCTGGGCTGCAAGCTTTGTTTGAGACAGTAAATTTCCAGGCACACAGCTAGGATATAAAAGATCACTGAGATCTCCATTTTTGCCTCTTTCCTGCCCTGATTCTCTGGACTGTGGATTTACAACTAAAAGGAGCATTTTGAACTCTGGACGGAGGACCTTCCAATCTTTTGGAAGTTACCAGAGAGACTTTTGCAAGCCAGTAGTTTATTCCATCACTGCTATGATCCTGACTATGAACACTGAAAAATCACTTTTATGTATATGATCTATTAACAATTTATAACGCTCTTCTTTGTATTATTAAACTTTTAGTTTTAGTGTCTAAATGATTGGCATCAGCGTGATTACTGGGTAAAATCTGAGTTCTATATAGACCTGGCTAAGCGGCTGATTCCTTGGAATTAGAAGGACCTGGTATTTGATTAAACTGGTTTTCAATAACCACTCACCATAAAGTTTCGTGTCTGGGTGGTGAGCCAAGGGTGGAATGTCTAAGGAGACTCTTGTTGACTTCTTGTTATCCAGTGTGGTGAGACAGAAGTTACTTTTGTTACTGGCTTGGTATAATCTAATGCAGTGGCTCTCAATCTTTCAGACTACTGTACCCCTTTCAGGAGTCTGATTTGTCTTATATACCCCCAAGTTTCACTTCACTTAAACTACTTGCTTACAAAATCAGACATAAAAATACAAAAATGTCACAGCGCACTATTACTGAAAAATTGCTGATTTTCTCATTTTTACTATCCAATAAATCAACTGGAATATAAATATTGCACTTACATCTCAGTGCAGTGTATATAGAGCAGTATAAACAAGTCACTGTTTGTATGAAATGTTAGTTTGTACTGAATTCACTAGTACTTTTTCTTTTTTGGTCACCTGTTGTAAAACTAGGCAATTAGCTACATGAGTTGATGTACCCCCTAGAAGATCTTTGTATCTCCAGGGTTACATGACTCCTGGCTGAGAACCACTGATCTAATGATAAAATAACCACCAGTTTAGGGTGAGTTTGCCCTATTTCTCAGCAATCTGCCCTGAATTTGGCATCCACAGCTGTGACCCACTGAGGCCTGATGACCACTTCTGACAGGTGCTTATACTAGGGGTTCCAGTACAGGCACTTTTGAGCCAGAGGGAAGTTTGCTGAAAAGGGAACCCCAGTAAGTATGTATGGGGGGGGTAGGAGAGGAGTCTGAATTCAAGACTACATCCAACTTCACCTTTGGTACCGTAATGAGCTGAGACAAAACTCTGAATACACAGTGCACTTCAAATGTTGGTTAAGGTCCACTCTCAATCTAAATTTTGCAGCTCAGCCCCATCTCTCTTTGTGACAAATGAGATTATTAATTCTCTGATTCAGGTTCCAGCAGAGAGTAAATCTGCTGACATCCACAGTTATGTCAGTGTGAAGCTGCTGGAAGGGGAATCTTGCTCAAATCAGTGGCCCCATCTTTTAGGAGATTTCAGGCTAACAACGATGCAAAGCACAGGGTTGGTGGTGGGTCATGCCATCAGGGTACAGGGTATCATCACTTCATTACATAGTGTCATCATGATGCAACACAGCATTGTTATGCCATGATGTCATGTCACAATGTGTGAATGTAGCACTGTCCATTTCTGTAGGTCTGTGACATTTGCAAATGAAGTTAGGAAAGCAGGTGGTTCCTTTACAATTTCAATTCCTACCTTCTTAGTGCCAGACTTGACAAATTTAGTTATTGGTGGAATCTAGTACTACAATGTGAGGCACTGGCTACTGTGTATGTTACTGGATGCAATTAGACCTGCTCAACTGTGTGGCATAGGTTTTATACTGCAAAGAGTACTGAGACTCTCCTTCAGTTCAAGTGGAAGGATCTTGTACTTTTGGAAAAAGGGGATGTGAGTTTAATGTAGCAGAGAAATGAATAGCAATAGCCAATTGTTGGAACTTAAAACCAGACAAATTCAAGCTAGAAAGAAAGCACAAATTTTTAACAGTGAGGGTGTGACTAACCACTGGAACAAACTCCTAAGGGAAGTGGTGAATTTTTCATCTCTTGGAGTCTTTGAGTCATGGCTGGATGTCTTTCTCGAAGATATATTGTAGTGAAAAACAAGTTATTGGGCTCAATAGAAAGGTAGTGGGGAAAATTCTATGGACTGTGTTATATAGGAGGTTAGACTCAATGATTTAATGATTTCCCTTCTGGTCTTAAAAATCTTTGACTCTATTAGTTCTATCCCTGCTTCTGCCGTAATGTTTCAAGTAGCCATGGTGTGCAGCACAATGACAATCATCAAGCCCAAGATGACCACTGATCAGCTGCCATAGAAATCAGTCCCATTTTAATGCAACACAACAAATTGAGAATAAAGTGAAATGATATAGCAGGTGGCTCCAAAATCAACCCAAAAATGTGAGAACAATGGAGTGAGAAAAGGAAAGCTGAGATCCCGGCTTCATACGTTGCCCAAGAAGCAAGCCAGCCTCTCAGAGATCTTTCTCCCTGGAGTGATGGGTTTCAATTTCCACTAAGCTTCTAGAAATGATTCGGTAAAATAGCAGCTGCACAATACTTCCAACTCCCATGAGACTGAGCTAGGTCCCAGTGTAACTGCCCCTCCCCCCCCCGCATTGGGGAAGAGAGAAAGTGATAATTAAAAGAGAATGTGGGAAACCAACGGGCATCTTGTTGAAATGTGACCTGATGTTTGGGGGGAAGAGGGGATAGGTGCATTAATGGAGAGCGTATAAAATAATAATAATGGTAATAATAATCTCTTCATTTCATCAGAAGGTGCACTTAAAAGGAGCACTCTCATCCATAATTAAACAGAATGCTTTACATCTATGCCACTTTCCAATATTAATTAGCAAAGATCTAAAACCTGCTCCTTGAAGAAGCCCTTTAAATGATGCAACAAGCCATTGTGATTCAAGACCTTTCATTTTCATGCTATAATTTTTAAAAAGTGTTTACACTGTGTTCAGTGGCTTGTGTTGCCAGAAAGAGTCAGAGCATCAGCTCATGGCTGTGCAATTTGCCCACAGAATTTAAGCAGGGGACAGTCATTCTGAATTTTAAAAATAATAATAATGAGATGTCAGAATTAAGAGAGACCTTAAGAGATTCTTTGATCAGATCAACATTAAATGCAGAATAGGAAAAAACACAGAGCCAATAAATATTTTAATTATAGAATCATAAGACTGGAAGGGACCTTGAGAGGTCATTTCATCCAGTCTCCTGCACTCATGGCAGGACTAAGTATTATCTAGGACATCGCTGACAGGTCTTTTGTCTAACCTGCTCTTAAAAATCTCCAGTGATGGAGATTCCACAACCTCCCTTGGCAATTTATACCAGTGCTTAATTACCTCACAGTTAGGAAGTTTTTTCTAATGCCCAACCTAATCTGCCCTTGCTGCAATTTAAGCCCATTGCTTCTTGTGCTATCCTGAGAGGTTGAGGGGAACAATTTTTTCCCTCCTCCTTGTAACCACGTTTTATGTATTGTACTTGAAAACTGTTATCATGTCCCCTCTCAGTCTTCTCTTCTCCAGACTAAACAAACCCATTTTTTTCAATCTTCCCTCATAATTCATGTTTTCTAGACCTTTAATAATTTTTGTTGCTCTTCTCTGGACTTTCTCCAATCTGTCCACATATTTCCTGAAATGTGGCACCCAGAACTGGACACAATAATCCAGCTGAGGCCTAATCAATGCACAGCAGAGCAGAAGAATTACTTCTCATGTCTTGCTTACAACATTCCTGCTAATACATCCCAGAATGATGTTTGGTTTTTTTGCAGCAGTGTTGCACTTGACTCATATTTAGCTTGTGATTCACTATAACCACAAGATCCCTTTCCAGAGTCCTCCTTTCTAGGCAGCTATTTCCCATTTTGTATGTGTGCAACTGCTTGTTCCTTCTTAAGTGGAGTACTTTGCATTTGTCCTTACTGAATTTTTAAATTTTTAAAATTCTGTTTACTTTAAACCATTTCTCCAGTTTATCCAGATCATTTTGAATCTTAATCCTATCCTCCAAAGCACTGGCAACCCCTCCCAGCTTGGTATCATCTGCAAACTTTATATATGTATTCTCTATGCCATTATCTAAATAATTGATGAAGATATTGAACAGAACCCTACCCAAAACTGATCCCTGCAGGACCCCACTTAATATGCCCTTCCAGCTTGACTGTGAACCACTGATAATTACTCTCTGGGAACGATTTGCCAACAAGTTATGCACTCACCTTAGAGTAGCTCCATCTAGGTTGTATTTCCCTTGTTTGTTTATGAGAAAGTCATGAGAGACAGTATCAAAAGTCTTAATGAAGTCATGATATACCACATCTACCACTTCCTGCCATCCACAGGGCTTGTTGCCCTGTGAAAGAAAGCTATTAGGTTAATTTGACACGATTTGTTCTTGACAAATCCATGCTGACTGTTATTTATCACCCTATTATCTTCTAAGTGTTTGCAAATTGATTGCTTAATTATTTGCTCCATTGTCTTTCTGGATACTGAAGTTAAGATGACGGGTCTGTAATTTCCCAGGTTGTCCTTATTTCCCTTTTTATAGATTGGCACTATATTTGCCCTTTTCCAGTCCTCATGGAAGACAGGAGAGATTCTAGACTTTTCAGAGATAATCAGCAATGGCTCAGATATCTCCTCAGCCAGCTCCTTGAGTATTCTATGATATATTTCATCAGGCCCTGGTGACTTGAAGACATCTAACTGATCTAAGTAATTTTTAAATTGTTCTTTCCCTATTTTAGCCTCTGATCCTACCTCATTTTCACTGGCATTCACTAGTTAGACGCAATGTGGAAGAGTTTTTGCTCTACTGGAAGGAAATCTGGTCTGATGATGTACAACATAACCAGACAGTGGACTGGATTAGAACTTGAGAGAAAAATTAAAAAACCACACAGTAGAGGAATATGCAGTATCATCAAAGAAAGAAATAGATGAGGTACTGAGAGGAATGAAAAATTGGAAAGCACCCAGACCAGGTGGGATACATGAATTCTACGTGAAACACCGAACAACTTTCCAAGATTGCTTACTTGAACAACTTAATAAATGTCTGAAAAATGGATGTTCATGGTGACAAGGAGAACAATCCTCATAAAAAGGAAGGGACACTGACTCTATGAATTATAAACTGATGGTGTGTTTACCAACTATGTGGAAACTTCTGATGGCAAGTCTGGCAAAGATGATCTGGAAGGTGCTAGTTCTTAATGGATTGCTGCCTCCTGAGCAAAAAGGCTGAACAGTAAACATGATAAGGATAAAAGACCATCTCAGGCTGAGCAGGAGGATCACAGAAGATGCAAACCAATAAATAAATAAATTAGAGATGGTGTGGATAGATTGCCAAAAAGCATATGATAGCATCTCACATTTTGTGGATCAGAGAGAGACTGAAAATGCACAAGGTTCATCCAAAGATCATTTTTTATCTGCAGCAATCTACATTTAACTGGAACATTTGACTCTTGCTGGAAGGGACTCATTGATAAGGTCCATATTAAAAGAGGAATCTTTCAAGGGGATTCCTTAACAACAGTGGTGTTTATGGTAGCAATGTTGCCACTGAGACGATTCTCTGTGAGATAAACTGTGGTTATCATATCAGCAAAGAGCAGCAACCAGTTAACCATTTGTTGTACATGGATGACCTGAAACTATATGCTTGGTCACAAGAGATATATACATTGATATGTGTAGAAAAGTTTGGTGAAGATATAAAACTACGGGTTGGCTTAGCTACATGTGCATCAGTGTCTGTAAAGAGGAGAAAACCAGTACAAACAGATGGAATACAAGTTAACAAAGGTATTATCCAAGATCTCTATCAGCATGGCCCCTACAAATACCTTGGAGCTAGGGAACTGTCAGAGTTACAACATAAGGAAGTCAAAGAAGAAGTGAGGAAAGAATAGTAAGGAATTACTTTAAGCACAAAACTCAACTCAAAGAATGTGATCTGAGTCATTAATATGTGGGTGATACCAGTAGTACAGTACACTGCCAAAGTGATCAAGTGGAACCAACAAGAGAAGAAACAATCTGTCATCCAAACGAGAAAGTTCCTGGAGATATATAGAATAATTAATATCAATCAATATGTGGACAGGATGTACATCCAAAGATGCTATGGAGGAAAAGGTCTTCTATCCATGGAGGAAGCAACTGACAATGAAGAATATAACATCAAAATATATTAGGCGTCAGCCAGCATGAAAAATCATCTGGTCAAGATAACAAGTGATGGCCAAGTGTGCATCCCAACTGAAGAAAGCATAAAGGAGAGGCAATCATCCAAGGAAGACTTCAAAGATTTACATAGAAATCAGTGCATAGACACTGGTGGAGAGAGATCAAACTCATTACTGACTGAAAATTAACAAACTCATGGCTTGTAGTACGATATCGCAAAAGATAGCCTCGTTATGAGTGCACAACAGCAGTCCTTAAGTCCTATGTTCAAAACAAAAATTGACCGTCAGATCTGCTCCCCGAACTACAGAATGTGTTACGAAAAGGAAAAGATGGTAGAACATGTGTTGTGTGTCTGCAGGGGCCTGACTGGGAGAGAACATATGAACAGACACAATGCGGTTGCCAAGTGTCTGCACTGGAGCCTCTGTGGCTAGAACAGATTTAAACACACCATGTGGTATGACAGCCATTGAACTGAAAGGACTCTAGAGAATGAAGAAGCTAAGATTTGATGGAATTAAATTATTAAATTATTAATAATTAAATCATTAAATTATTACAGGCCAAATGGTGTAGGCAAACAGGACATAGTAGTTATAGGGAAAAAAGACCAATAGACAATGTTAATTGATATTGCCATACTATCAGACAAACATAACAAAGACACAAGAAAAGGAATGAGCGAAGTATGAAGGACTCTGCCACAAAGTGGATCAGTTATGTAAAACTAGGACAAGAATGATCCTTGTGATTTATTGGATCACCTGGCATGATCCTTAAGGGTATGAATGAGCAGCTCAAAACATCAACAGTGCAAGACAGTGTAATCACTGACCACCAGAAGACAACGGTCTTATGTATTGAGAGAACTTAAAGGAAAGTCAAGAACGAGTACAGGAGTTCTCAGAGTACCAGCCGTGTTAGTCTGTATTCGCAAAAAGAAAAGGAGTACTTGTGGCACCTTAGAAACTAACAAATTTATTTGAGCATAAGCTTTCGTGAGCTACAGCTCACTTCATCGGATGCATCAAAAGCTTATGCTCAAATAAACTTGTTAGTCTCTAAGGTGCCATAAGTACTCCTTTTCTTTTTACAGGAGTTCTGCAGAAGGTTATCACCATAATATACTACTGATAGATAATAATAATAATTAATAATAAATACAAACTGTATTACACTGGAGGGAAAAAGCCCCAGTAATTACACAAGTTTGTCTGCGGAATAAGCTAGAAATGGAAGAAAACTATAGAACCCAATGAAAATGGCAGGGAGATTTAGGGAAGCAGAATGCAATAAACTAAGATGCCACCCAGCCAGGATAGCTCGGCCAGGGCTAACACCTCAATCTTGCAACGTTTACTCACACAAACAGTCCTGTTAATTTCACAACTTGGCCCGGCAGTTTTATGTATTCCTCATACACAGTTTTATCTCGTCATACTCCATCCGTCCCTTAGTTTAAAACTAAAGCACACACATTATTTCACAATACATTACTATAAGGTTATTGACTCTATTGTTTAGATAGAATGGAAGTAGCAATACAGATAATAGTAAGTCTGGTGGCTGAAATCTTATATTTCACCAAAGACTGTTTTC
The DNA here is from genome assembly GCF_009764565.3 of Dermochelys coriacea. Lineage (NCBI taxonomy): Eukaryota > Metazoa > Chordata > Testudines > Dermochelyidae > Dermochelys > Dermochelys coriacea. The sequence continues at coordinate 16,868,298 of NC_050068.2, forward strand.
AAATGCTCCCTCCCTTATTCTTCAGTCTTTCTAAACTCTCTAGGGAAGGTAAGAGACCTCCTAGCTTGAGAGTCTGTTTTGTTCCACAACATCACTAGCAGCTTGGGCTTAAGTCCAGATGGCTGGCACTTATAGTTGTTTCTCATTACTTGTCCACTCTACTTTGCCAAGTGCCAGGAAGTCCCCAACACAGGAACCATGCTGAAGAGTTTTTATCTTCTCACCTGACAATGTTTTTCTCTCAATGCCATTCTTGGCAGGTCTTCACTAACTCTTCCAATTTTGGCAGGAAGCGTTCTGCCATAGCAAGACAGCACTCATTGTCACTGAATATTCTAGTCATTCTTTTTTTCCTTTCTCTCACTCTCTTAATGATATGGTGAAATGGCACCTTGCACTTATAGAACTGGATTGTCTGGTTGTATCCTGCCTCTGCACAGCTCTGACAACATATGGGGGAAGGAAATTGGCCAGATTTCACCAGCTGAAAATTCCCCTTGCACGGGGGAGTCTTCAGTTGACTACAGCCAATGAAGCCTGCTAATATACCATTAATCCTGGCTAGTTTTAGAGTAAGGGGAATAATGGGACTTGACCAGGATGCTACTGGCCACTGGCTATTCCAAACTGGCATAATTTAAAACAATTCGCTATCTCCTGTTATGTATCTCAGAGCCAGCTAGCTCCTCTGACATACCCCATTTCCTTGTCCTGCTGTACCCAGTGGGAGCTGGGCCATATAGCTCTAGGACAGTGGGCAACCTGAAGCCGCAGGCGGTTCATCAGGGTAATCTGGTTGCGGGCCACGAGACATTTTGCTGACTTTGACAGTCCGCAGGTACGGCCTCTCGCAGCTCCCAGTGGCTGCGGTTCGCCATTCCCGGCCAATTGCCGCTTCCCGCAGCTCCCATTGGCCAGGAATGGTGAACTGCGGCCACTGGGAGCTGCAGGGGCTGTGCCTGCACACAGTCAATGTCAGCAAAATGTCTCAAGGCCCGCAACCAGATTACACTGATGAGCCGCATGCAGCCTGCGGGCTGCAAGTTGCCCACCACTGCTTTAGGATCTCGAAGTCACTGACCAACTTTCATGTAATTAAGCCTCTCAATACACTTGTAGCCCTATAAGGTAGACTAAATGTTATTGTACACTTGGGTAAATTGAGTCCTACAGAACCAGTGACGGAGCTGGAATAGAACCCTTGAAACGTAAATTCCACTTTTCTGCTCAAACTCCTAGATAATGTACCTTCTTATGACCAGGAATGGGGTAAACATATTTACAGAACAGTTAAAAACAAAATGATACACACTGACCTGCACATTCAACTAATGCTGAAATTGTATATAGGCTATGAACATATTCCTGTCCACATACATTATTATTATAATGTTTCTATTATCTAGTTCTCAAAGGGGAACAACCAACTATTATCTTCCCCAAATCCTTTTGTTATTCATTCAAAGGTTATTTACAGAAGGTGGAATCAGTGTGCTAAGCCAATAACCAGATCTCGGACCTGATTTTCCGGTATCTTGGCTTTGTGCAGATATTTACTTCTGTGCAAAATGAGGGTAAAAAGCTACCATTCTGCTCTGGTAACATTTTACACCCACTTTGCATCCTTTACACAGGTTTAAATGATAACACAAGGTGGTAAGGCACCTTGGTTAAAACTGAACAACACCATATATTCAGAACTCATTCTATTAAACTCAGTTGATTTATTACCAAATCTGCTGATATCGATATGAAGAGTTTAACTTGTATATGGAAAAAAAATCTCTTCTCAGACGCTGAGCCATCAGCATGATAGGGTGCATTTTCCATGCTTAGCTAAATCTGCACATGCTTACCTGGCAGCTCCCACAACTTAGCAAGGACAACGAGAGAACACAGAAGACCTTTTTTTTTCCTCTCCCCCCACCCCCAAACTCAACCTCAGCATTGAACTCATGGATTAACTTTAATCTAGAATGATATTTTCTAATGTTATAAACAAACTATATGGGTTTTTGTGTTTGTAATAAACACACAATAACTTTCTCGGTACATATCTGATCTTGTGAACACTTACAACTAAGAGTAGTGCTTACTTCCATGAGTAATTCCACTAAAGTTTAAGGCAGTGTCTTAATACTGTGGGTAGTTCCTGAAAGTTTGCAGGATCAGACACACTACAAGCTTCACAAGGCATAGAACTTGGCTGCTTCTATTTGTCTTTAAAGGGCCATGAACACCTATACTGCTAAAAATAAACAACGGCTTTGGGCAAATAAATTCAATATTTAACTGGATGCTAAATTTAGATACCCAATATCATAGTCCTAACCAGCATCAGTTTGCTGCGTCAGGGCAAATTAACATTAAATGGTACCTCTCACTGCGAAGCCATTTATACAATTCACTACAATGGTGACAGTCCTTTCAAAATCAGTTTGAAGACATTCTTATTTATCAAATAACTATTTTGATTATTCAAGATATTCTAACTAAGCACAGTAGTTTTCTTTCAAGTCTTTAAAATATCATGAACACCAACCTTATTCTGATTCTTCACATAGCTTGATTAGCTGTCCATTATTATCTAGTGCTCTTGCATCTGGAACAAAATTTATGTTAAATTATTAACTTCCCCCACCTCCTCCCTGCACAACTCTCTCCCTGTCATGCACACACACTTTGGGTGTTCTGATATAATGTGACTTTTCACACAACACATAGTCAACCTGTGGAACCTCCTTGCATCAATGGCTATTAGCCAGGATGGGCAGGGATGGTGTCCCTTGCCTCTGTTTTCCAGAAGCTGGGAATGGGCAGCAGGGGATGGATCACTGTTCTGTTCATTCCCTCTGTGGAACCTGGCCTTGGCCACTGTCGGAAGAAATGATACTGGGCAAGATGGACCTTTGGTCTGACCCAGTATGGCCATTCTTACGTTCTTATGACTATGCAGAAAAAGTGAATTATCCTGGGGGGCGGGGAGAGAGGAACCCATAGGAATTAACTTTTTAATGATCAGAATTCAACAGTGCAGTAGCATGAATACTACATTTTATATTTACATAACACATGCCATCTCAAAGGATTCAAAATCATTTAACTAACTAAAGTATGGCTGAAACAAAGTACAGGCACATCCAGTCTGGAAGGTGACAATCAAAGTCCAGACACCCTGAAGGGAGAACAGAAGGTTTAAATCCCCAAAATACACAATTAAACCAACTGATTGCATATTGTGTTATACTATAAAAGTATGCTGAGACGGTCTTTTAGGAAAACTTTTGAACTTGATGGTCATTATGAGATACATGTATGAAGTCTGTGGTTATGAATCTATGTATTTATGTATATAGAATACTGCTTATAATGAGTGGTGGAACTGTAGCTACCCCTCATAGCAGGGAGGGGTACTTCTCAAGCTATGTATTCACACAAAAGTGGGCTCAAGTAATGTTGCATTGGAAACCCAGGAAAAGACAATGATGGGCCAGTAAGAATTAATGGAAAGACTCAAACAACTGGGGATTTCCCCACTTTAAATATCTATCTAAAGAAACCCTGGCAAACCATAGATGACTCATGCCTCCTGACACTGGGGGACGGGGGTTGGGGGGCACACAATATAAAGGGGAAGATACGTGATTGCCCCATGTGTCTCCTCTGGGAGGAACTTTCAGCCTCAACTTCCTGGGCCAGGGTGGCCAATCCCGCTGGCTCCCGGGGGAGGCCCAGCTGCAGCCAGCCCTGGCCCCGGCTGAGCAGAGGCCATGGAACCTGCTCCTGGCACCTTCCCCAGCGACCCCCACCACCCCACTCTGCACTCGGCCCAGGGACTGGCATGCACTCCCTGCCCCACCAGAATTATCTGTGGAGAGGGGGGGATCTATTCTTCTCCCACTCTGCCTCCCCTCCCCCAGCACATTCAGCCCCAGACTCTGGCAGCCAGGCCCACACGGGGCGTGGGATGGAGCTGCTTCTCACATGGCTGAAGGTGGCTGCCTACAGTGACCATATTTCCCAAAGGGCAAATGGGACACTGCCCGAGCCCTCTCCTGCATGTTCCTCCGCACCGCACCCCACTTTTTTTGTGTGACAAAAGCAGGCATTTATCCCATTTGCTCTTGTCACCTGATCAAGTCAGCAAGCACAAATGGGACAAATGCCCACTTTTGCCAAAGAGGTTGGGGTGGCTAGGACAGGGTTTAAAAAAGGGACTGTCGTGGCTAAAATTGGACACCCTATGGCTGCTCAGGGTGGCTGCTGTGTGCAACGCGGCAGCTGCCTGAGGCCACGTCTACACTACCCGCCGGATCGGCGGGTAGTGATTGATCTATCGGGGATCGATTTATCGGGTCTAGTGTAGACGCAATAAATCGATCCCCGATCACTCTGCCGTCGACTCCAGAACTCCACCTGGGCGAGAGGCAAAAGCGGAGTCGACGGGGGAGCGGCGGGCGTCGATCCCGCACTGCGAGGACGCGAAGTGATTCTAATTCGATCTAAGATGCGTCGACTTCAGCTACACTATTCTCATAGCTGAAGTTGCGTATTTTAGATTGATCACCCCCCCAGTGTAGACCAGCCCTGAGAGAACCCAGCTGACGAGGCAGCGGCTTGCACTCCCCGCCCGGACCTGGCTGCTGGGGACAGGGTGCTGAGCGAGCCAGAAATCTGCTGGGGTGGAGAGGGGACACTGGCTTGCTTGGCCTCTGTCTCTGGCAGCCAGGCCAAGGCAGGGAGTGGAAGCCACCACCTCCCCAGCCAGGCTCTTGCAGGCAGCTGTTGTGATGCACAGAGCAGCCACCTGGAGAGACCAGTGTGAGGTGTGGCTGGTCCCACACCTTCCTCTCCCCGCCCGGGCCTGGCTGCCAGGGACAGGGGCCGAATGTGCTGGGAGGCAGGTGCCGAGGGAAAAGGACAGATCCCCTCTCTCACCGCGGCCTCCAGCAGGCCAAACAGAAATCGGGGGGCAGCACTTTACCTCTTATGCTCCCCTTCCTTCAGGTTACCTTCAGATTACCTATGCTGCAAATTCTTTTAAAATGGAAGGGGTTTGAAGTGAAATCTGTGTAAATACCGAGGGACAGCCTTTAGGTGGGAAGCTATGCATGAATGCTGGATCCTGCCCCCCTCCCCATAGCTAGGGGGCTAGAGACTGTTCAAAGGCTACCGGTAACTTGCATTAGAAAAGGGATTTTCTCTAAAGTGAAAGTGTAAAGCCTGACGTTTCATCTTTATGCTGATTTTTCATGTAATTCTTATGTGTTTGCTTTCCCTTACTCGTTCCTTTTTGAATCTTTCTAGAAAATAAATTTTTTGTTTGTTTTTACTCTGAATAGGTCTCTATTGTACGAACTGTGTGGAGCCTGTATCCCAAAGTGAACTGATAACTGAGGGGCTGGTTTCACGCCTTTAGGGGTGGTGAACCAGTGGGAAATAGTCTGCATGTTTGGTGCTTAAGAACTTGAGGAGGACAGATTTGGAGAGACTTGGGACTGCAAGGGCTGTTTGCATCACCCTGCCAGGAGTAACTAGGCTGGTGGAAGCCAGGGTGAGATCTTGTGCTTGTGGGCCGGCTACTGATGTCAGGGATCTGAACCATAACCGCATGGTACCCTGGCACCCTAAAGTTACAGGACAAGTGCTGACAGAACCCCTTACTGGTCTGAGCAGACCCTGAGACATCACAGAGGGCAACAACTGAGTGGCTCACAAACGCTGCACAGCAGGATAGGGAGAGGAAATTTTGGCAAAGGACACTGGAATCTACGGTCTTGTAAGGTGCCAGCCACTTTTAATGTTCATACAGCAAGTCCTTTGTTTTTAATGTCTCTTCCAAATAATCCACACATAATAAACCATAAGGTACTCACTTTATTTATTTCTTAAGGACAAAGAGTTGATCTGAACCTGAGGAGTCTAACAATGCCAAGCTTGTTACTTAGACCATTAAGATACCCTTCACTTTCTATGGCCATGGAAAGATATGTTACGTAGTAGACAATGTAATCAGAGATTGGAGATGTAATCAGAGATTGAATTTACCCACACCATCTTAATCTAGCCAGCTTCACCAAACTTTTATAAGTTCAAACTCAGCTGGCATATGATTGGAGAACATCTACATCTGTGTTAGGGCTTTGCAACATAAATGTAATCCCATCACCAGACAGGAAGGCTACTTGTTTCAGGATTATTCTAGGTCAGACCAACACAAAGGAAGTGTCTGCTTGCAAGGAAAAGAAAATATACTAAAATCACACACATTCATTCCAGCACATAGAAATATAGGAATTTCCATACTGGCTCTCTGATAGTAGTGAGTACTCTGCTGCTTCAGAGAAGAATGGCAGAAACCCTACAATAGGCAGTTAAAGAATAACCTTCCTCCAGGGTCCCAATATGTTGAGTTTTGCCTTATGCCCAGAAGCATGAGGGTGCATATCTCTTCTAAAACTTGTGTGTATTTTCTTTACAATATTTACTGTTAGTTTTAAATATTCTCACTATCCATAAAAATTTCTAATTGTTTTCTGAATGATGCTAAGCTTATGGCCTCAGTGACATCTTGTGGCAATGTATTCCACAGGCTAATTTTGCATTGTGTGAAAAAGTATTTCCTTTTATGAGATTTAAATCTAGTTTCATTGAATATACCTTTATTTTGTATTATGAGAAAGGGTGTGTTGAAATTCCCAATCTACTGTCCCTAGCCATTTGTTATTTCGTGTATACAGTTCCCATTGTACCGCTCCAAACTTGTATATGAGCCAGGGTCTGTGTTTATTGTATTAGCTATCGCATCCATCCAAGCCAGGCAGTTAATGAATACTATTATTTATAGCAAGCCTTTACAATCCCAACCAAATTAGATAGGTAAAAGCTTCTATGCATCACAACAAATAATGAGAAATTATGCCTTCCAAACAACAAAACATGGGTTCACAAACTATGTTTATGTGGCTGTAGTTATTGTCAGAGAAAAAGGACATGGGGAAACGTGTGTGGTTTGAGTCATGCAGTCCCAATCTGGAATTCACTAGAATGTCTGGTTTCAGAGTAGCAGCCGTGTTAGTCTGTATTCGCAAAAAGAAAAGGAGTACTTGTGGCACCTTAGAGACTAACAAATTTATTAGAGCATAAGCTTTCGTGAGCTACAGCTCACTTCATCGGATGCATCCGATGAAGTGAGCTGTAGCTCACGAAAGCTTATGCTCTAATAAATTTGTTAGTCTCTAAGGTGCCACAAGTACTCCTTTTCTTTTTACTAGAATGTCTGTTATGCTTATTTGGGCAGTAATGATAAATTGCACTTTCAAAAAACTGCCAAAACAACTTCTATGGAAACTAGACAATGGGAAAAAAAGACATCAACATCAAGATGAAACAATTTTGTTGTGGGAGCCTCGAAGCTTGTAAACACAAGCAGGGGCGAGGAAAGCACATGAAAGGGAAAATGAAACACCAGATGAGAGAGATCAGCTTGCAAAGCTGTTGTATGTGTGGTATGTTCCATACAAGTAACAACAAGGCACAGAGACAGTCATGTCATAAGCTGCAATTTACAGTAGCATAGCAACACCTGGCCAAACAGCGGAATCCCATCATGAGAAATAAGAGCAAGTTTTAAAAGGTAGTTTGGTAAGGTAGTGAAAGCAGGAGGAATGACTCAGCAAAAATACACACACATTCACAGTCAGCAGGGTGTTTTCTTTTCAACAAGAGCCACTGCAGAAAGGAAGGATGGTCGGGTCTTTAAGGTGCTATCCTAAGACTCAGGAGACCCTGGTTCAATTCACTGCTCGGCCACTAAACAACTCCCTTAGTCTCTCTGTCTCAGTTCCCCATCTATAATATAGGGTAATAGCTGTTCCTTACCTGTTATGAGGATAAATACATTGAAGATTTTAAGGCACCTTGTTCCCAGCTATGCAAAGAAGGTTATATAACTACCTCCAATAGGATATATAAGAAGAAACGTTGGCTAGCTCAGTTTAGGAGTTAGCCCAGTCCTGTGCCCCTAACACGGAGCCTGACCTTCACCACCAATCATCTAAAACTCTTTCCCTCCACAAGGGAACAAGGAACCAAATCTGGAACGAACTGTCAATTTCCTGGGAACCAGAAGGTGCCCTTGCACCGTGTCACAGGTATCACCATTCAGCTACTCCCCATCCCCATCCCCACTACTTATACCCTACAGTCATTCTTTCCCCTCACACATACACCTCTACAGATGTTGCTCTTTGGTGGATCTTTTCTCCCTGTCTGTACAAACCAAAGGTGGAAAGGAATTGGGGCACCTTCTCCATAGCCCCTTTCATGGGGAACAAGTGTTCTTTTCCTTATCCCCTGGCATGATGTGGAAGAGCGCTGAGATTCCCCTCCATGTTATCTGCAAAGGAGGGCTCAGGGAGGTTGTTGAGAATGCAGCACTCAGGCAAGCAGCTCCAAGAATCTCTGTCTTCAGTGGTTCTTCAGTGGTTCAGTGGCGCTAGGGTTGCCAGGCATCTGGTTTTTGACTGGAACGCCCAGTCAAAAAGGGACCCTGGCTGCTTCAGTCGGCACTGCCGACCAGACCATTAAAAGTCCGGTCAGCGGTGCAGCAGCAGCCCGGGGCTAAGGCAGGCTCCCTGCTTCCCTAGCTTCTCGTGGCTCCCAGAAGCAGTCACTGGATCCCTGTGGCCCCTCGGTGCTGGGGTGGCCAGGGAGGCTCTGCGCGCTGCCCGCACCCTGAGTGCTGGCTCCACAGCTCCAATTGGCTAGGAACCACAACCTGTGGGAGCTGCAGGAGAGGTGCCTGCAGACACAAGGGCAGCATGTGGAGCCTCACTGGCTGCCCGTGCACCTAGGGGCTGCGGGGACCTGGCATCCACTTCCGGGAGATGCAGTAAGCACCGCTGGTACCCTGCATCCAGAACTCCAACCCTCTGTTCTAGTCAGAGAAGGGGCAGGGCAGGGGGTGGGGCAGAGGGGTTCTGTTTTATGCAATTAGAAAGTTGGCAACCCTACGGGGTCCTATGGGGTGCCAAAAGCAGGTTTCAGAGGGTCCGACAAGCAGGGCCAGCATTAGACTTGCTGGGGCCTCGGGCAGAAGGCCAAAGCTGTGCCGTTTGGTGCTGAAGTCTGGAGCCCCAAGCTCTGCCTCCCCAGGTTGAAGCTGAAGCCTGGGAAGTTTAGCTTTGTGGGGCCCCCAGTGGCATGGGACCCCAGGTATTTGGCTTGCTTGCTACCCCCTAATGCTGGCCCTGGTTTTCATATGCAGAAAATCGTTGTGACACAGGTGGGCCATGGAGTTTTTATAGCATGTTGGGGGGCCTCAGAAAGAAAAAGGTTGAGAATCTCTGTGCTAGACACTGAGAGCACATATGGATGGCTATAAATGGGTCCAACGAGGAATGAGAGAGAGGAGGCCTGCAATATGATAACAATGGGGCTAGCTCCACACTATTACCCAGCGCATCTTAGAAAAACAGTTACGGAGATGGGAATTTTTTCATGCTTAGCATATTGAAAGGAAAATAGATGATGATAATAGAGAGGTCTTTTTTAAATGTGAGCCTACCAAGAGGACTAGAAACAACAAAGCCGGGATTATCTGCTAGTTTACACCGCACATTTGGAAAAGCAGAAACAAACATTTTCTTGTAAATTAGCCAGCAGTTGGTGCCCATACAGCCTCATTAATTTAATGGAAACATAGTATAGATGCTGCCAAAAGATGTCAAGTAAGCATTTTAGTCAAGGATTACAAAGTTCAAACAAAATACATACAAAGATTTAAATGTACACAAAACTTCATGGAAATTGGAGTTAATTTACCATAGGTTTTGGTTCTTCTTAAAAAAAAGCTGAAATATTTTAGTCAGATGCAGCCAATTTATAGTCAATAAAGATAATTACGTAGTGAGAATTTAGTCATCCATATTACAGTGAGAGTTAAACAGATACACAGAACATTTAATAAAGAAAACCCAGTAAGGTTTCAACTCACAGCTTCCTAAACCTATGGCAGACAATTTATCTCCTGGGACAGGCATTCTGCTTACACACTATGCGTATCAGAATGTAAGTATTGCAAGTGTTAAATTAGCTAAGAAACATAAAGGGGACAACGTGTCTATATATAAAAAGCATTTGAGCTCACAGAACATATTGAGAAGTATCAGAAACTCAGTTTTGAAAAACCACAAGTGATTCAAACAAAGCATTCACCAGTTTGTGCCACCAACATCTCTGGCAATATCTGATTTAATTTGATATTTTAATTCTTCAGCAACAATTAAAAAAAACAGTACAAAGGAGAAAATGAACTTTTTCTCACATTTCTTCATATCCAGCTTCAAATAATTTCTCCATGTGATTCTAATGTGAACAGAACCGTTCAATTATGCACACAGAAAAAAGTCCTAAAAACACTTGTTCTTGTCATGAGTAAAACCCAACAAGCCAGGAAGTTTGGTGCTGCTCTCTTATTCTAACATGGTCTAAATTGCTGTGGTAATTCTATTCTGTAATGTCAAATACTGTACAGAATAATTAACTGTATGCATTTTAATAAGGTAGAATATTACATAAGAACGGCCATACTGGGTCAGACCAAAGATCCATCTAGCCCAGTATCCTGTCTTCCGACAGTGGCCAATGCCAGGTGCCCCAGAGGGAATGAACAGAACAGGAAATCATCAAATGATCCATTCCCTGTTGTTCATTCCCAGCTTCTGGCAAACAGAGGTTACGGACACCATCTCTGCCCATCCTGGCTAATAGCCACTGATGGACCTATCCTCCATGAATTTATCTAGTTCTTTTTGAACCCCATTATGGTCTTGGCCTTCATGACATCCTCTGGCAAAGAGTTCCACAGGCTGACTGTGCACTGTGTGAAGAAATACTACTTCTTGTTTGTTTTAAACCTGTTGCCTATTAATTTCATTTGGTGACCCCTAGTTCTTGTGTTATGAGAAGGAGTAAATAACACGTCCTTATCTACTTTCTCCACACCAGTCATGATTTTATAGACCTCAATCATATCCCCCCTTAGTCATCTCTTTTCCAAGCTGAAAAGTCCCAGTCTTATTAATCTCTCCTCATATGGAAGCCGTTCCATACCCCTAATAATTTTGTTGCCCTTTTCTGAATCTTTTCTAATTCCAATATCTTTTTTGAGATGGGGCAATCACATCTAGATGCAGTATTCAAGATGAGGGCATGCCATGGATTTATATAGAGGCAATATGATATTTTCTGTCTTATTATCTATCCCTTTCCTAATGATTCCCAACATTCTGTTCACTTTTTTGACTGCTGCTGCACATTTAGTGGATGTTTTCAGAGAACTATCCACAATGACTCTCTTTTTTGAGTGGTAACAGCTAATTTAGCACCCATCATTTTATATGTATAGTTGGAATTATGTTTTTCAATGTGCATTACTTGCATTTATCAACATTGAATTTCATCTGCCATTTTGTTGCCCCATCACCCAGTTTTGAGAGATCCTTTTGTAGCTCTTCGCAGTCTGCCTGGGACTTAACTATCTTGAGTAGTTTTGTATCATCTGCAAATTTTGCCACCTCAATGTTTGCCCCTTTTTCCAGATAATTTCTGAATATGTTGAATAGGACTGGTCCCAATACAGACCCCTGGGGACACCATTATTTACCTCTCTCCATTCTGAAAACTGACCATTTATTCCTACCCTTTGTTTCCTATCTTTTAACTAGTTACCAATCCATGAGAGGACCTTCCCTCTTATCACATGACAGCTTACTTTGCTTAAAAGCCTTTGGTGATGGACCTTGTCAAAGGCTTTCTGAAAATCTTAGTGCGCTATATGCACTGGATCCCCCTTTTCCATATGCTTATTTACCCTGTCAAAGAATTCTAGTAGCTTGGTTAGGCATGATTTCCCTTTACAAAAACCATGTTGACTCTCTTTCTAATCAAGCTTTTAGGCACTATACATGGCACTATCAAAGAGGAAAATTGTGCCAGCCAGTGGGTACCTGCCCTACAGAACTTTCTGTTTAAAATCATCCTAACTTTCAAAGTGAAATCAATTCCCGAATCTTCTGATAAGTTTTTGTTACTTCTGGGTTCCAGTAATAAACACCAGAAGTGCTAGAAATCTGAGGAAAAAACCCCCTTTCCTGAAAGATTTCCAGATCCATGTTTCAAGGTTGGGTTCTCAGCTGGGGTAATCTGTAGTTCCACTAAAGTCAATTTACACCAGGTGAGGAACGCTTATATATGGTTTATATATAGCCACATTTTATTTTTCTGAGAATGTAATTTTGGCACGAATATAATAATCATTTACATATGTCTTCCATCTGAGGATTTCAAAGTGCTTACAAAGTGCTTCATTAATCACCTTAATACACTCAAAACTACCATCAAGGACACTCCACCAGAGAACTATATCACATCGCGGAATGGGCCACCCTAATGCCTCGAGAGAACTTGCTTCAGTACAGAAATAAAACCTCCCCTAACTGCACACACCTACCATGCCACACTGGAACCCATATGGAGTATCATCAAACAACTAAAACCGCTCACTTAATGGGGACCCTATTCTGAAATCTTTCCTGAAGCCCCTCTTCTGGCCTTCAAACAACCACCAATCTCTCCAAGCTCACCATCAGAAGCAAACTCCTGCAGCCCAGGACACACCAACTCAAAGCAGCACCAGACCCTCCCAGAACAACAGATACAAAACCTGGAGCCATATTTCCACTGGTACAATGATCAACACCCTCCACAACACAGCTTTCAAGATCCATGGGTCCTACACATGCCTATGACAACATGTGGTATACTCCACCCAGTGCATTAATGCCCCAATAGCAATTATGTGGACAAAACAAGACAATCACTACGTTCTCAAATGATAAAAGAGAAAAACACTGCAACATCTGTGGGTGAACATTTTTCACAAAATGATCACTCTATATCTGACCTCTCAGTCCTCATCCTCAAAGGAAACCTGCACAACACTTTCAAAAGATGAGCCTGGGAGCTTAAATGCATGACTTTGCTAGACACTAAAAATCATGGGATTGAACATAGGCATTGGATTGATGGCTTATTACAACAATCTATAACCCACTAACAACCACCCACAGCTGCTTTCCCCCTTCCTTTCCTCCTTATGATTGGAGGGCTGTTAATAGGCCACTTCACCTTGAATGGTCCCTTGAAATATGTGTTAACTACATATGCTAAACAATCTGCTCCATCTTGTATCTAGCTGTGACACTCTGAATAAATTTCCCAGACCTGAAGAAGAGCTCTGTGTAAGCTCAAAAGCTTATCTCTCTCACTAACAGAAGGTGGTCCAATAAAACATATTACTTCACCCACCTTGTCTGTCCAATGTTCCTAAGAGACAGGTACATATTAACATACAAGTGGAACCTGAATCACAAAGAAGTCGCACACGGAGTCTGTAGCAGAGCCAAGTAAGGAATTGTGATCTTGTGACTCCCAATCCTGCACCTTGAAGACATGACCAAGTTTGCACCTGGTATCTCATTTAGATGATGCTGGTACTAACATAGCCCATCTTGGAGAAATCCCTGGAGCTCCCAGGCCACTTCCTGCAAACCATGTTTTTTAATTAACACGTACCTAAGGGAACTTATGCAAATACCTTTTTGGCCATATATAGAAAGCCTCTGTGTGATGAATTAAGATTTTGCATCCCATTTCAACAGATGGATTACATGGATGGTATGCTAGGACTAAAATGATGATCCTTGATTTAACTACACCAGGAAGATAAAATTAATTCTTCTCATACCCCCCCTCCCCAATCTCCTATTTCTAGTTTATTATTTTGAACATGGAAAATAACTTGGGGGCAGACATGACGCTTTTAAGATGACAATGCTTAGAATATATGAAGGCATAAAGAGATTACAATAAAACCATTGTGGAGATTTATACTGTATACCAACTGTACCTGAGGATTCTACATATATGTACGGGTCTGAGTTACATGGAAAATGAAAAGAAAAAAAGAGGCATAACATGGCTAAGAGACAACTTATAAGAGACATAGAATCTATCTACAACTATATAAAGGGTGTAAATACTAAGGGCCAGTTCTGGCAAAGCGCTGAACGTGCTTAACAGCCCATTGACTTCAGTGGGAGTTAGCAGCATTTAGTACCTTACATTACTGGGCCTTAACACTGGGAGAGAGTGTTTAGGGTTGCACAATGGGGAATAACTGAGTGATGTGATTTTTTTTTTTAAAAGGAACTTTCAGGGAAAACGTCCCATGCTGAGAAATCTGTAAAAATGTGACAAAGTACTGGAAAATATACGATGGGGAGCAAATCCACAGTTATAAGGGAGGATGTACTAGATGATCTAGTAACAGGTCTTTTCCTGCTTTGATTTCTGTGTTTCTTACATTGTGCCCATCACCATGGAATTGAGCATGTTCCAGCAACGCAACAGCATGGTTAGAAGCTTAGCTTGAAAACTGCAGACAGCCTACGTGTTCTGCATCAAAGACAACAAAGTCTGACTTTATATTCTAAGTTGCGTCAGTCTTACAAGGTAGCATAAATAGACATGGACAGTATTTTGTCAATGTCTGACTAGATGACCATAATGGTCCCACATGGCTTTTAAATCTGTGAATCTATGAACCCTGCATACCTCTGCAGAACCTAGGGTTGCCAGGTGTCTGATTTTCGACCAGAACGACCGATCGAAAAGGGACCCTGGCGGCTCTGGTCAATACTACCGACCGGGCCATTAAAAGTCCGGTTGGCAGCACAGCGGAAGCCCGGGGCTAAGGCAGGCTCCCTGTCTGCCCTAGCTCTGCGCGGTTCCTGGAAACAGCTACCAGGTCCTAGCGGCCCCTAGGTGCATGGGTGGGGCCAGGGAGGCTCCGCATCCTGCCATCACCCTGAGCACCGGCTCCGTAGCCTATTCACATAGGGGCTGCAAGACCTTTCAGCTGCTTCCTGGGAGCCGTGGTAAGTGCCACCGGGACCCTGAACCCCCTCCTGCACCCCAACCACCTGCCCCAGCACGGAGTCCCCTCCTGCACCCAAACTCCCTCTCCGAGCCTGTATTCCGCACCCTCCATACACTCCAACCCTCTGCCCCAGCCCGGAGCCCCCTCCTTCATACCAAACCCCTCATCCCTGGATCCATCCCAGAACCTTCATCCCCAGCCGGAGCCCACACCCCCTCCTGCACTCCAAACCACTCATCCCCAGCCCCACCCCAGAGCCTGCACCCCCAATCAGAGTCTGCACCCCCCCGCACCCAAACTCCCTCTCCGAGCCCACACTCTGCACCTTTCCAACACCCGAACACTCTGCCCCAACCCAGAGCCCCCTCCTTCACCCCAAACCCATCATCCCCGGCCCCACACCAGAACCCACACCCCCAGCTCCAGCCCGAACCCTCTCCCACACTCCAAATCCCTCATCTCCAGCCCCACCCCAGAGCCTGCACCCCCAGCTGAGTCTTCAGCCCCCCTGCCCCAGCCTGGAGCCCTGTCCCACACCCTGAACCCCTCATTTCTGGCCCCATCTGGTGCCCGGACCTCCAACACAGAGCCCATACACCCCCTGCACCCCAAACCCTTCATCCCCAGCCCCACCCCAAAGCCCACCCCCTCCTCACCCCAACTCCCTGCCCCAGCCCAGTGAAAGCGAGTCAGCGTGGGGGAGAGCGAGCGATGGAGGAAGGAGGGATGGAGCAAGTGGGACGGGGCCTCAGAGAAGGTGTGGGGCGGGGTGGGGCCTGAGGGCAGGGCAGAGGGCAGGGCAGGGGTGTTCAGTTTTGTGCCGTTAGAAAGTTGGCAACCCTAGCAGAATCCCATTGTTTAGCGTGGTACAAAGAGGCGTAACTCAGAGTCATGTGATAAAAATAAGAAACAGAAAAATTAGGCTAAATACGAGGAGAAACTTCCGAATGGTGAGAAATTGTCTTCAATGGGGTGCAGGGTTCCAGGTTAGCCAATCTGATTGCAGAATTGGGGCCTAAGACAAAGGAAAACAGGAGGAGAAAACACAGATGGGTGTTGGACGAGGGTAGGATGAAGTCAAGCACAGTGACGTTACATAGTCACATAGGAAGCTAGCATATGGGTATGGGTGATTACAACTTTTTGATCAGATTTCAGCTGTAGTTTGTGCAGGAAGTTGAGCAAGTGGGATTTTTTTTTTGACAAGAGACTTTTAAAGGAGGAGAATAATGACTCATGGCAGATGAAGTCAGCAGGGGAGTTACAGATGCAGGAGGGAGCTTGTAAGAAGGAATGAAGGTGAGACACATCTCAGTCCTGTGTACAATACACCTTCTAACAGTTGGGTTACCAGGGCAGGGGACCACTCTTCAACTTTCCTGCCTCAGTTATCTATATCTATCTATTGTTTTGCCAAGGTATCTAAGAGCTGTTATAACTACAGTATACACAAGGATTTAGTTATATCAGTTTAGACTTCCTCAAACCCATGTACCATTACTTAATGGCATGTACCACCCTTGGTAAGGCAACTCCCATGTTTTCATGTATTTATACCTGCTCCTGTATTTTCCACTCCATGCATCTGATGAAGTGGGTTCTAGCCCATGAAAGCTTATGCCCAAATAAATGTGTTTATCTCTAAGGTGGCTCAAGGACTCCTCATTGTTCCTACAATTCTGAATTTGACTCTGTCCCATTAAGCACATACACACTACTTCAATAACAATTCCAGTGCCTTATTTCTAACAGAGGAAGGATCAGCTAATTTTGTTATTATATTTCTCCTGACTCTATGCAAGACCAGGTTGACCAAACGATGAACATCTCTAGGACAATCTCATAAATGAAATGCCTATTTTATTATTCCAATGGCAAAATAAATATGCTTATCTTAAGTGAAGTAAAGCTTTCAATAAAGGAACTTGATTGTTTTTATTAAGTGAGAGAAAGCCTGTTAGTTGAGAAAG
Organism: Dermochelys coriacea; assembly: GCF_009764565.3. Lineage (NCBI taxonomy): Eukaryota > Metazoa > Chordata > Testudines > Dermochelyidae > Dermochelys > Dermochelys coriacea. The sequence goes on from NC_050068.2 coordinate 16,885,272, forward strand.
TTGTACACAGTCTGCTGTGTGACAAAATGCCTTAGCTTCACAACGTGAGACCAAATATGCCCCAGATCTAGCTGGCTAGGTCACCTGGGGAAATGTAAACATCGTTTCATTCCTGTAATTACATTTCTCTTGCTACGTTTGTAGAATGGTAATTGACCACCCACTCTGATGCCCTCCTGACAAATCTTTTTCTCAGAGTTATTTGAAGTAAAAGGAAACACACCCCAATGTATTTAAATTCCATCGAGTACATTACATACCAAATCTTGCTCCAATTGTATTCACTGGGAATATTTTATCTTTGATTTCAATGGAAAGAGGATTGGTTCCTAAAAGTTATCAAGATTTTCTATTTCAATTAACAAAGAGGCATTCATTTGCACTAAAAGTCTAAATATAAAATGTTTCTTTTTCATACGCACAATGATTCAGTTATTCCCTTTAGTTAATAAACTTGAACCAATCTCAAGATGTTGGTTGATTTTAGAAATAAAAGTAAAATCTGCTAGTTCTTAATGAATCATAGAATCATAGAATATCAGGTTTGGAAGGGAACTCAGGACGTCATCTAGTCCAACCCCCTGCTCAAAGCAGGAACAATCCCCAACTAAATCATCCCAGCCAGGGCTTTGTCAAGCCTGAACTTAAAAACTTCTAAGGAAGGAGATTCCACCACCTCCCTAGATAACGCATTCCAGTGTTTCACCACCCTCTTGGTGAAAAAGTTTTTCCTAATATCCAACCTAAACCTCCCCCACTGCAACTTGAGACCATTACTCCTCGTTCTGTCATCTGCTACCATTGAGAACAGTCTAGATCCATCCTCTTTGGAACCGCCTTTCAGGTAGTTGAAAGCAGTTATCAAATATCCCCTCATTCTTCTCTTCTGTAGACTAAACAATCCCAGTTCCCTCAATCTCTCCTCATAAGTCATGTGTTCCAGTCCCCTAATCATTTTTGTTGCCCTCTGCTGGACGTTTTCCAATTTTTCCACATCCTTCTTGTAGTGTGGGACCCAAAACTGGACACAGTACTCCAGATGAGGCCTCACCAATGTCGAATAGAGGGGAACGATCACGTCCCTCTATCTGCTGGCAATGCCCCTATTTATATAGCCCAAAATGCCACTGGCCTTCTTGGCAACAAGGGCACACTGTTGACTCTTATCTAGTTTGTTGTCCACTGTAACCCCTAGGTTCTTTTCTGCGGAACTGCTGCTGAACCATTCGGTCCCTAGTCTGTAGCGGTGCATGGGATTCTTCCGTCCTAAGTACAGGACTCTGCACTTGTCCTTATTGAACCTCATCAGATTTCTTTTGGCCCAATCCTCTAATTTGTCTAGGTCCCTCTGTATCCTATCCCTACCCTGCAGCGTATCTACCTCTCCTCCCAGTTTAGTGTCATCTGCAAACTTGCTGAGGGTGCAATCCACACCATCCTCCAGATCATTTATGAAGATATTGAACAAATCTGGCCGAGGACTGACCCTTGGGGCACTCCACTTGATACTGGCTGCCAACTAGACATGGAGCCATTGATCACTACCCGTTGAGCCCGACAATCTAGCCAACTTTCTATCCACCTTATAGTTCATTCATCCAGCCCATACTTTTTTAACTTGCTGGCAAGAATACTGTGGGAGACCATGTCAAAAGCTTTGCTAAAGTCAAGGAACAACACGTCCACTGCTTTCCCCTCATCCACAGAGCCAGTTATCTCGTCATAGAAGGCAATTAGATTAGTCAGGCATGACTTGCCCTTGGTGAATCCATGCTGACTTTTCCTGATCACTTTCCTCTCCTCTAAGTGCTTCAGAATAGACCTGCTCCATGATTTTTCCAGGGACTGAGGTGAGACTGGCTGGCCTGTAGTTCCCAGGATCCTTTTCCTTCCCTTTTTTAAAGATGGGCACTACATTAGCCTTTTTCCAGTCTTCCAGCACTTCCCCCAATCGTCATGAGTTTTCAAACATAATGGCCAATGGCTCTGCAATCACATCCGCCAACTCCTTTAGCACTCTCGGATGCAGCGCATCCGGCCCCATGGACTTGTGCTCGTCCAGCTTTTCTAAATAGTCCCGAACCACTTCTTTCTCCACAGAGGGTGGTCACCTCCTCCCCATGCTGTGCTGCCCAGTGCAGTAGTCTGGGAGCTGACCTTGTTTGTGAGGACAGAGGGAAAAAAAGCATTGAGTACATTAGCTTTTTCCACATCCTCTGTCATTAGGTTGCCTCCCTCATTCAGTAAGGGGCCCACACTTTCCTTGACTTTCTTCTTGTTGCTAACATACTTGAAGAAACCCTTCTTGTTACTCTTAACATCTCTTGCTAGCTGCAACTCCAGGTGTGATTTGGCCTTCCTGATTTCACTCCTGCATGCCTGAGCAATATTTTTATACTCTTGCCTGGTCATTTGTCCAATCTTACACTTCTTGTAAGCTTCTTTTTTGTGTTTAAGATCAGCAAGGATTTCACTGTTAAGCCAAGCTGGTCGCCTGCCATATTTACTATTCTTTCGATACATCAGGATGGTTTGTCCCTGTAAACTCAATAAGGATTCTTTAAAATACAGCCAGCTCTCTAGCATGAAGATGCTAAAAGAAACCAAGAATTTCACCTAAGCATCTCCTGCCCTCCTCCAATCAGAAAAGGGAATTGAATCCTATCTACAGTTTCCAGGGCGATAGTGTAATTTGACAAGAATCCGTGTTGTACCCCTTCTGTTCTAATTTAGAAAACTGAACTGGTGATAATCTCAAAAGTTTCTAGTGCATATAGTGACAGGTTGATTCCAGCCCCAGAAAGGCAGAAGCAGCAGCAGATATTTTTGAGGTAATTACATAATGAACTTTTACATTTACAGTTCAGTCCAGAAGGAGCCCATAGCGATTGATAAACTGGGCAAATCTTGACCTGGAGGCTACCTTGGCACCCAAACCAGTACAGTTCTGCTATGCAAAATGTGGGGATGGAGGAATCAGATTCTGGAGAGCAAAGCAAAGTGCTTCTGCAAAAAGCTAACTTGGCTATTATAGCCACACCCTGAGTAAACTCTTAACCTCTAAAATGCAACCCAGCAGCTGTTCAGCAACTCATAGGGATACTAGACAATAGTATAGGGTAAAAAGTTATTACTTGAAGTATTGTTGTAGCTGTGTTGGTCCCAGGATATTAAAGAGACAAGGTGGGTGAGGTAATATCTTTTATTGGACTTTTTGCTTTTTTATTTTATTTTATTTTATTATTGGACAGGTCTGACCCAGAACTCAGTAAGAATTTGAAAGCTTGTCTTTCATCAAGAAAGTTAGTCCAATAAAAGATATCATTTCGCCCACCCTTCTCTCTAGAAAATTATTATTTAAGTGCTGACACCTTAAAATAATATACTTTACTATTATAAATAACTATTATTATTGTTGTTTATCTGTATTGTGGTAGCACCTAGGAGATACAGTCCTGGACCAGGACCCCATTGTGCGAGGCACTCTTCCAAACCAGAATAAATAGATGACCCCTGTGATGTCCTGTCCCTTAAATGCTCAGGAGGCTCTGTACTCTCCCCTCTCCCCATCATTTTTATGTTAGCTTCATGTTGCAGCCAGAACAATAAAGCTACCTTGGCAGAGAAGCTGTGTGTCCATCAGTTCCCTCTGCATCTGTCTATCTCCTTCTCTGCTGGTTCCAGAAATATAACCACCCCAGCCCACAAAAGCTTACAATCTAAGTAAAGCACCCCCCTTCTCCCCAAAACACAGCCCAAACCATTAGATTTTGTGGGGGTGTCTCTGCATGGTTGAGAGGGGATGGAAATGACCCCCTCCCACCTGGCGTATGCTATGGGGCTGCAGTGTAGCTATTAGTCTGGAATAGCAGCCTCTGCTGCTCCACAGCCATTATCCAGGGGCTCTGAATCGCACTGGATCCAGCGTATTACCTAGCCCATTGATGTATCAGGTTATTTGAGGCTGGTGTGGAGATTTCTTCTGCAACGTGCATGGTGGGGGCAAAGACTTCCTGGACCACCACTATCATAGAACTGAAGTGGTGCAGAAGGGGTTGCACTAGATAGCTGCACCAGGGGGGTACTTCTTGTCGAACACCTTTCTCCCTAAAGGAACCCAAATAACTTTACAGATTCATGTCACCCATCACTGAAAAGCAATGGGGGTGGGTGGGGGATGGAAGGGGATGTGCAATTACACAAAGGCTCCCGATGTTGCATAGGAGTTCCAGAAAATATATGAAGGCTAGCCTGTCCTAACTGATCACAATAAGAGCACTCACAGAGGCCTTAGAATGGTCTCTGAGGAAGTGGCCAAATGTGGCCATACTGTGCAAAGGGTCTCTGACCGCTATTCCTACCTACATGCCTCTAGCTTTCATCCAGATCATACCACTCGATCCATTGTCTACAGCCAAGCGCTACGATATAACCGCATTTGCTCCAACCCCTCAGACAGAGACAAACACCTACAAGATCTCTATCATGCATTCCTACAACTACAATACCCACCTGCTGAAGTGAAGAAACAGATTGACAGAGCCAGAAGAGTACCCAGAAGTCACCTACTACAGGACAGGCCCAACAAAGAAAACAACAGAACGCCACTAGCCATCACCTTCAGCCCCCAACTAAAACCTCTCCAACGCATCATCAAGGATCTACAACCTATCCTGAAGGACGAGCCATCGCTCTCTCAGATCTTGGGAGGCAGACCAGTCCTTGCTTACAGACAGCCCCCCAATCTGAAGCAAATACTCACCAGCAACCACACACCACACAACAGAACCACTAACCCAGGAACCTATCCTTGCAACAAAGCCCGTTGCCAACTCTGTCCACATATCTATTCAGGGGATACCATCATAGGGCCTAATCACATCAGCCACACTATCAGAGGCTCGTTCACCTGCGCATCTACCAATGTGATATATGCCATCATGTGCCAGCAATGCCCCTCTGCCATGTACATTGGCCAAACTGGACAGTCTCTACGTAAAAGAATGAATGGACACAAATCAGACGTCAAGAATTATAACATTCAAAAACCAGTTGGAGAACACTTCAATCTCTCTGGTCACTCGATCACAGACCTAAGAGTGGCTATACTTCAACAAAAAAGCTTCAAAAACAGACTCCAACGAGAGACTGCTGAATTGGAATTAATTTGCAAACTGGATACAATTACCTTAGGCTTGAATAGAGACTGGGAATGGATGAGTCATTACACAAAGTAAAACTATTTCCCCATGGTATTTCTCCCTCCCACCCCACCCCCCACTGTTCCTCTGATATTCTTGTTAACTGCTGGAATTAGCCTACCTGCTTGTCACCATGAAAGGTTTTCCTCCTTCCCCCCCCTGCTGTTGGTGATGGCTTATCTTAAGTGATCACTCTCCTTACAGTGTGTATGATAAACCCATTGTTTCATGTTCTCTGTGTGTGTGTATATAAATCTCTCCTCTGTTTTTTCCACCAAATGCATCCGATGAAGTGAGCTGTAGCTCACGAAAGCTTATGCTCTAATAAATTTGTTAGTCTCTAAGGTGCCACAAGTACTCCTTTTCTTTTTGCGAATACAGACTAACATGGCTGCTACTCTGAATTCCTCCCCTGCTCACTCTGAGGGAGCAGGAAGTTATTACAGCCCTTTTCATGGAGCAGCTAACTTCCCCTTGTGTGCCAGCCTAATCACTCTGGTCAATAAATGTGGGCGGTCGTAGGGCTCTTCCAATATATCTCACCTCTCAACCCCTCCCCACACACTCGATTGCAGCAGGACATACCATGCAAGTAGTTCCTGCACTTCCCCTCACAGCCAGTCACGGTCTAAGCTAAGTTAAGAAAGGGTGTGAGTGTTGGGGGTGGAGGGAGGTGGCTTAGTCCCTAGCACATCTGAGTAAAGGATGTGACCATCCATCCCAGAGCTAGGTGACTAGGGTGTCAGAATGGGGGCCTTACTGTTCTTTAAGTATAGTGTTAACAAAAGAAATCTTACTCACAGATGTCTCTTTACATATTAAAATACAAAAAGGAATGCAGGAATGCACTTTGCAGACTACCTTTTCCAGCAGCTGATAAATAGGTTGGATTTTAGTAACTAGATACCCATGACTATGTATTAGCAGTTTTAAAAAAATAGTGGAAAAGACAGGGTACATAATGAAGACAGTAGAGATATATAGTAGAGTAGTAGACTATATGTTCCATTCTATGCATCCGATGAAGTGGGCTGTAGCCCACGAAAGCTTATACTCTAATAAATTTGTTAGTCTCTAAGGTGCCACAAGTACTCCTGTTCGTTTTACAGTATTATTACAGATTATTATTATTATTATTACAGATAATAATCCTTCCTCCTCTCCCCACCCCTGGTAGTCTGCCTTGTCATTAGATTGCAAGCTCTTTGTGGCAGTGACTATCCCTTACAATGGCTAACCCATTGGGGGCCTTACACACTTCTGTAATACAGCTAACTAATAATAATGAACTGCATTCTAGAGGCAGGGAGGACACTTACTAGAGTGGCAGAGAGACAGACTCCTTCCACACTCACACACAGAGCCATGGTTTCCTTAGGTGTAATACATTATTTAAGGTATCATATTTTGTTTCACTTTTGTACCTAGGATAATAAAACAGATTCACCAGACCATGCTGAATGTTTAACACCGCTTATATTTTTTATGTATTACATCTATTGTAATCTACTTTCTATTAAAATTTGCTTAAGGAAACCAGAAGAGACTGCTATGGTTGATTTGCTTTTGGTAAAGGTACATTTTGATACTTTCAAAAGGAAACATTTACCTCTTGCTGGGTGGCAAGCAAAATTGAAGGCTTGGTAATCATCATGAGATAAGATCGAGACTCGATACATAAAATGTCCTGGAGGGACAAAACAATCTGAAAACAACAGGTCATGCCATTGATTATTTGATAGGAAATGGGACAGTAAAATAAGGGCATGATCTTGTAAAATGCTAAGTGCCCACACCTACAATTAGATCAGTGCTAATGAGAGTTTAAGCAACTCAGCAGCTTGCCCAAGCTAAGGAACATGCAAATCTTGAGTTAAGCATAATGTAGACAAAGAAAAGTATCTGAGTGGGATACACCACCTTGGACATGACTGTATCAGACTTCTCTCTAGAGAAGAAAGACAACGTTTAAGCTTACCAATCTGCACGCCATTTAATTAATAATATTAAAAAAGTTAAACTCTTTGTACTATTTATGGCAGAGAGCCAACTCTTAACTGAAAAGGAAATATATACCTCTTGTGTATTACAATTGTTTGTGTTTATAAGCTTGTTTAACACACTGCCCAAAGCAGCCCTCAGAAACAAAAAAGAAGAACGTTGAGACAGGGTGCTATCAGCAGCAGCCTGATCACGGGCATGGCTGCAACCTGGAGAAGGTTGCAGGTCCAGCTGAGGGCAGTTACAAACTTTCTGAGACTATAAGCACCTGGGTGACAATCATTAGGGTAACAAGATATTTGTGGAGAATATAAGGAGAGGAAACAGGACTCAAAGGCAGCTCAAGAGGAAACTCAGAGGATGAGCCTAGGCTGGGGAGTGAGGGCTGTAGGGAAGCCTGTCCTTGCTATAAGCCTGTGTTGCATGTTATTGTGATCTAAGAGGGAAATAAATACACACCTTGATTAAGGATAAAGAGCCTTGTCTGTCTTCCTGACTACAGAACCACCTGGAATGGCCAGGCTGTGAGGTTTACTGATGTGATAGTCTGTATCCTTATGTTCATCCTTTAAACAAGACTATGATGGATTTTGTACAATGTATGTCTTGTGAGGTATCATTTAAAAACTCATAATTTGCTGATCATCATTGTCCTTGTAAAACGTGTCACAACACTGTATGTAAAGTTATAAGATTCTGCAGTATAATATTAATGAGACATGTTCCAAGTTTAGAAAAGCAGGCCCAAACCAGTTCCTCAAAGACAAACTGACGCCTTAGCCAGATATCAACAAAATCAAATGGACTATCAGCTGGTTAAGTGGCTATTCTTTGGAAGGAAAAAGGGTGTGAGCAAGAAATCTGCATTTTTGGAAAAATAAAAAAAAAGCAACGGGAAGTCCTTGTCCCCCACAAATTCTCTATCTCCTGAATCTCAGCTGGAGATGATTTTCAAAGAAAAAGGGAACTATTAGAAAGGGGAAGAGAGGCCCCCATATATTCTTCCCTTTCTCTCTGCCCACGGCATCAATGACACATAAAGGACAAGGAAACTGGGAGTGGGGTCCTGGATGAAAGAAATCCAGCCAGTAAGACAGCTTAGCATGTGTTAAGAGAAACCTTTGCTTTGAATTCATTTTGCTTCTTATGTTGGATATTAATTGCATGTTACCTTCTACTTTCTTGTCACCAATTCTGACTTTTATGCCTCATTACTTGTAACCACTTAAAATCTATTGTTCTGTAGTTAATACATTCATTTTATCCAAACCAGTGTGTTTAGACTGAAGTGTCTGGGAAACTCCATTTGAGATAATAAATGTGACAAGGTCAGGCCAGATGGCTACAAGAGAGTGTTCCTACTGGGATCCGGGAAGTGGGCGGGCAAAGCTAAAGGATCCCCCCCCAGCCTAAAAGGGGGATCCACAGGACCTAGATACCAAATAATTCCGGGGAACAACTAATGAAATAACAGGGACAGGAGTGTGGTCAAAGGGTCAAACGAAGGGAACTGAATGGGGACACCGAGCAGAGAACCCTGGACAGTGCCCACTGCTCCTCAAAGGTGTCAAGAGAGTCAGAGGACACCGCCCAGAGGAACTCTGCCAGGATATGTGAACGGACCGAGGATCAGAAATAAGCCCCACAGTCACAGGAGTCTCCATCGGTCAACCGGCTCACTCTGGTTTTATAGATGGCCATTTTAGCTAGGGCCAGGAGGAGGTTGATCAGGAGATCCGTTGACTTTGTGGGGCCACAAATAGAGAGTGCATAAATAAGAAGGTGAGGGGAAAAGTGCAACCAAAAATGTAATAAAATATTGGTGAGGAGCCAGAATAGGGGCTGCAGCCTGGCACACTCCAGGTATGTGTGTGCCAGGCTTTCCCTCGCGTCGCAAAAGGGGCAGGTGTCTGGGATTGAGGTAAACTGCGCCAAGAACATGCCCGTGCTCCCGGCTCTGTGAAGGAGCTGCCAACTGACATCCCCGGCGGCCCTCGGAACTAAGGTGGAATATAGGCTGGCCCATCAGGCTACAGGAGTGTGTTAGAAGGCAGATATATTAGTCCCAAATTAAGTAGATCCCTTTTCCCTGGGTAAGGTAGCAGGGGCAGTTCCAGAAAAAGCAGGAATTTCCTGGAACCAATTAAGGCAGGCAGGCTAAGTAGGACACCTGGAGCCAATTAAGAAGAAACTGCTAGAATCAATTAGGACAGGCTGGCTAATCAGGGCACCTGAGTTTAAAAAGAACCTCACTTCAGCTCGTGGTGGGCATGCAAGGAACTGGGAGCAAGAGGCACAAGGAGCTGAGAGTGAGAGGACGTGTTGCTGGAGGACTGAGAAGTACAAGTGTTATCAGACATCAGGAGGAAGGTCCGATGATGAGGACAAAGAAGGTCTTGGGGAAGTAGCCCCGGGAGTTGTAGCTGTCACAGGAGACACTATAGACAGCTGCAATCCACAGGGCCCTGGGTTGGAACCCAGAGTAGAGGGCAGGCCTGGGTTTTCCCCCATCCCCCCAGCTCCCTATTTGATATAAGAGGAGTTGATCTGGACTATGGGTCCCACCAGAGGGGAAGGTCTCTGGCCTGTCCCCCGACCCACTAGGTGGACCAGCAGAGACTGCAGGGATTGTTCTCCTTTTTTTTTTCATGCTGGCCAATGATGAGGTTAGTTGAGTGAACTGCAGGTTTGTGCCACTAACAAAAGGAGCCAAACTGAGGGCTGCTGTAAACCTCTGAGGTGAACAAATCCGCCAGAAAGTGCAGAATCCACCAAGGGAAAGGAGGAACTTTGTCACACAAGATTTGTGCATATTATTTTCTATTAATGAAATGATGGACTTTATATGAGCTTGTATTGTCCAGGATGGTGCTGGGCAGTACAAAGCACACATTTCTGGGGTAAGGTCTGGGACTAGGAGTTTGCTGGAGTTGCCCTGCAATGTAATTCATGAGTGGCTGGCTATAGCACTCATACAATATAGCTGGGGGTGATTTACATGCTGGAGGCTTGTAAGCACACACCAGGAGTGGTTGCTCTCACAGTGTAGCAGTGTAAGAGTCACCCCACATTAGAGAATTGAGGGGACACAGCTGTCTATCTGTCCAGAGTGTATCCTGGGTAATGTCACAACCGGGTAGTGATGGAGGCGCCCTGTGGCAAACATCCTTAACTATTTCTAGAGTTTCCCCCCTTGCTTTGTGGAGAAGAGTATTCGAATTCTATACTATGGGCCTAATCCAGAGTGCATTTACAATAATGGGAGTCCGTCCATTGACTTCATTGATATTTGGATCAGGGCCTATATCAGAGCTCAATAGTATGCTCACTGAAGTCCATGGCAAAGTTCCCATTGACTTTAATGGTGCTGGATCAGAGCCTTAGTGACCGCAGCCTAATACATTCTACTTTGTCAAACCAACACCTGCATTTACTTTTAAGGCAGATGCATCATAATTAACTAGGAATTCCCTGCTCAGTACTGATGCATGTGTCCATTCTACTTGATTTGCAATGGTGAATCCACTACCTTTGAAACAAGATACTGCATGAAATCTTCAACTTTTTTACTATTCTTCCCATTACATAAGTGATTTATGTTTGTGTCCTCCTAGGCTCCTGTGTCCCTAACAGCCCCCTTTATGCCAACTGGCAAAGGGCACACTGCTGCCAGAATACTTAGCCAAACAGTGACTTGTAAGGTGTCATGTAAAATCTGGTGACATGCTGGTCATTAATATTACTGCATGATGGCTGGATGGTTTGTAAAGAGTTATGTATGGATGCCGTCAATATGTTTGTTTTGGGGGCAGATTGGATAAACAAGTTTGTCCTGGACAAAGGAATGGTGTTTTACCTGTATCTCCACTCTAAATTGAGCAAGGAGGTGGGCAGTAGGAAGTCAACAAGTAGAGACAAACAGCAAGGGAGAAGAACTTTGTGGGGATACCCTTCAGAAAAGCACATATAAATATACTGGACTATAAAAATAAGGGGAGAGGACCCTTTAGTTATCCATCACTTAGGGGACAAAGGCAGTGGTACCCTCTGATTCTGTGAACACTGGATCCTCCTGCTGGAAGGGCTAGAGACCTGGACACTGCAAAGAGATGTCTCTGGAGAACTGGGTTCACTGAATGTTACCTGCAAGGCTAAAACTGGCAGAGTCTCAGGGAGTTTGCTTCTGAGGCTGGCACAATAGCTGTGGCAGGGAACAGACACACGATTTAAGCCCCAGCAAAGCTCTCCCTTGTTGAGGCAAAGAGGTATCATACCGGTTTGCGGTGTTGAGCACCCTGAGAAAGCCTCACAGGTTTTGTCCTGAAAAGTGCCCTGCACAGATGAAACCCTGCTCCTGTTTCCAGATCCACTGAAGTCAGTGGGACGCCAGGCTTGTGGGATCAGGGCCTAAGATAGAATCTATGAATTCTCTGTCATCTGACCATGTGATTTAAACAGAGCTATCAATAACATTAGAATGGACGACGGCGAATAACATTCTATACAGCCTCCTTCTGTAGTCAGTGAGGTACTATATATTACCAGGTTTCAATCTTGTTAAGCACTCAAAATAAAGGACAAATTACATTCTCTCCGCAATGAACCCATAATTTCCTTTGTAAGTAATTTGAATGGTCCCCCACGCTAAATGAGACAATTTCAAATTCAGTTTGAATAAAAAACAAACAAAAAAATCCTTCACTACATCTCTGCATCACTAGTTGGCTGCTGTATTGCATCTTTCCTTTGGATTTAGATATGCAATCCACCTCATGTATTCTGAAGTGTTTTCTCCTTTTTTGGCAAATTTCCAGAGCACAGCAAAGGAAATGCCTTGGCAGGAGGAGAGAAAAAAATCACCTCATCTGTAGTAAGCACTTTGCTCTCAGACAGGGCAGCGCTAAAAAAGGGAATGTTTTGTAGAATAAAATACAAGAATCAGAAGATGAGAAAAAACTACAGTGAGAGCTGTTTTTCTTGATAACTGTTTATAGTGGGTTGTGGGATTTTTGTTTAAAAAATATTATTGATGCCATTTTATATTACAAATACAACTTTTCATTAGTGCGAGTGGCCCCCTAAGTTTTATGTATTGCTGGGTCTTTTGATTTATGCAGTTTACAGTTATGATTGTCCATTAACAAAAGGGTTTCAGTTGCCAGGAGGGTTACGGTTGTATGGCCAATGTTTTCCAACTTGGATGCCTAAAATTAATCATCCAGCTTCACATAAGATACCCAAGTGGGCTGATTTTAGATGTGCTGAACAACAGCTCCTCCAGCTGACATCTGTGGGAACTGTAGGTTCTTAGCGACACTGCAAATCCAGCCACTTATTTAGGTGCCTAACTAATAAGTTAGGTACCTAATTTTAGGCACTCGAGTTTCAAAATTTTGGCCATATGTGAATAATTTCATTGAATTTTCAAAATGCACAAGAGGAAGTCGAACCAATGGTTGTGTATCACTTGTGTCGCAGGGAAAGAATGCTACAGTCTGTAGGAGTGCTAATGGAAACCCAATTGACTTGCCTTAATGCAGAACTAGACCTGTCCTTGCTTCAGATTTGGGAAGCTCATTATTTCAGGAATCCACACGTGTAGCAGTGATTGCTTAGATACAAAAATCTAGGCTGGAATGGCTCAGACTAAACCTAGTAACAGAATTTATTCCAGTGCCTGGTTAGGAGGTGGGAATACTTTCTGGTGACCACATTCCCCCACTTCTGTGCTAAGTGGATGCCCCTTTCAGTGGGTACTAGGGGCAAGGTGCAAGCCTTGGTAGTGCTGATACAGTGGAATTTTGGTGATCCATAGATCTCAGTGCACATGAAGTTGGCCTCCTGCATAACTTGGGGGATTTATCAGATTTGTGGGCCATACCTGTGGCCTATTTCTCCTCTTCCCCCTTATCCTAACATATATTCCCTCTCACTTAGCTGCCTCGTATGGGTTTTCTTACTGGAAAGGGTAACTGGGCCCAGTTACAGCCAAGGCCTTATGAAACCAGTGGTGCACATTGGATCCAAGCCCTCCTCCTCTCCCTCACAATTCAATGGCCCATTATTGCTAGATTCCATGACAAACTGAAAATCCTGCAGCAATATTCACTGGTTGCAAATACATTTAGAACAAATGGCTGTTTTAATGGAGTCTACAGATATGTCACACAAGTCACCGCCAATGTGTTTAACAGATTTAAATACATGCTCTGCCAATGGTTCTCTAGCACAGTAACATTTTTACAAACTTTTCTGATTGATGCTGTAGCTGGGGAATATGACTAGGAATGGATGGATGCAAACAGTGCCATTGTTGTCTCACATTTTAAGTGCCTTCCCGGTATTGGAGTTGACAATGGCAGCTTTTTATAGCTCCCCCAGTAATGGTGACCAAAGGACGGGACATCATGAAAAGTCAGAGAATACTATGCTGAAGGAAAAAACCAACAACAGCAACACTACATCATTACCATATATAGTGGGGTTGGCCATCATGGCTGCCAATTTGCTGATCCGTCTAGCTGAAGTGATGGCAATGAGAAAGATGACTTTAATGGATAGGTGGAAGAGGGAGCACATGGCCAAGGGCTCAAAGAAGAGGTCTGGGGAGGGCAGAGAGTACAAGATTGAGGTCTCAGAGGATGTAGGTTTAAGGACCAGTTTAAGGAAGCGGTTCATCATTCCCTTCAGAAAGCAAGTGGTGATGGGGTAGGTAAACACTGAATGGCCATCCACCGGTGGAAGGAAGGAATTAAATGCTGCCATGCGGACCCGGACTGAGCTGAGGGGGAGGCCTAAGTTCTAGGAGGTAGTCCAGGATGGTGGGGACAGAGACGTCACTGAGATGGAGATGATGATGTTGCACCCAGGAAGTGAAATGTTTCCATTTTGCTGCATAGCCTGTCCATGTGGAAGCTCATCTGCCACACGCAAGTATGTGCTGTACTAGTGTTGAACAGGCATCATCTACATGCGAGCCCCATGCAAAAACCAGGCCATGAGGTGAAGCAGGCCTGGCCTGGGATGACAGATTCTGCCCTGGTTCTGGGTAAGGAGGTCTGGCAGCATGGGGAGGTGAATTGGGGGGTGGGTGGAGAGTCTGAGTAGGTCTGGAAACCAAAACTGATGGGGCAAGAATGCGGCTAATAGTAGGACCATAACTTGGTCGCAATGGATCTTGCAGAGGAAATGTGGAAGGAGGAGAATGGGGGGAAAGGCATAACAGAAACTGCTCCTCCATGGAAGGAGGAAAGCCCTGGGAATTGCATCTCCTTTCCCCCTGGGATCAGTAGAAGGGAAACTTGTGGTTTTTGTGAGTGGCGAAAAATCCCAGCGTGGGGTGCCCCAGGCATGGCAGATGAAACAGAAAGTGGAGTCATGTAGTTCCTACTCATGATTGAGGTATCAGGTCCAGCTGAGCGCGTCTGCCAGAGAGTTCTGCATACCCAGGAGGTATGCCACGTGGAGCGTGACATTGTAGCAGACGCACAAGTTCCAGAGGTGGAGGGACTCCACACAAAGCAACTGGGACTTGATGCCCCCTGGACCATTTATATAGGCCACTACAGTCATATTGTCAGAGGATCTGAACATGGCGGGCACGGACAATGGACAGGAACGCAGACTGCTCACCACTTCAGGACACTGATCTGCACGCGGGCCTCACACTGAGTCCAAGCCCCTGGGGTAGCATGCCCATCCAGGTGGGCACCCCAATTGAGTAGGGCAGCATCCGTGGTGAGGGTGGTGGTGGGACGGGGTGGTGAAGAGGATGCCTATCAGCACTTTAGAAAGGTCAGTCCACCAGGTGAGGGCGGCCCAGACCAATTTTGGGACAATCAATGTGGCATCCAGGTAGTCGATGTGGGATCTGCAGACTGATAGGAGCCACAGCTGTAGATATCCACCTATGGATGTGCCATGTGGCATCACATGGCTACAAGCCATCATGTGACTGAGGAGACTGAGACAGCGGTGTACTGTGGTACATGGGTTGTGGCATAGGGCTGCCATGAGGGCCGTCAGGATGGTGAAACGATCTGGCAGGAGAAAGTTGCCAGTTGCCACAGAATCCAGGCGTGCACCAATGAAGTGGATTGCCAGTGTCTGAACAAGCAGAGATTTCTCCTTGTTGATATAGATGCTGAGAGCAATGAGAAGAGAGCGCAGATGGCTTATGTGCCTCAGGAAGGGATTGCTCAAACAGAAGCCAGTCATTTGGGTAAGGGAACACAGTACCCCCGTCATCTCAGCTGAGCTGTCATGCCCACAAAAACTTTTGTGAAGATCCTTGGGGCCATCACTATACAGAAGGGGAGAACTCTGAACTGGTAGTGGTTGTTGCCCACGTGAAAGCGAAGAAACCTGCAGTGAGCTGGACGGATGTTAATGTGAAGGTATGAGTCCTTCATGTCGAGAGCTGTGAACCATGCTCCCTGGGGGAGGGAGGGGTTGATTGTTGTGAGTGCCACCATACAGAACTTGGCTTTCCTGATGAAAGTGTTGAGCAGGTGGAGATTGAGTATAGGGCAGAATCCTCATCCCTTTTTTTGGGATGAGAAGGTAAGGGGAGTAGAAGCCCTTGCTGGCAGTGGGGTTGGACACTGGTTCAATTGCACCCTTCGCGAGGAGGGTATCTGCCTTGAGTTGTAGGCGGTTGTGGTGAGAAAGACTCCTGGCAGGCATCTGGGGAGGGGCCAGGTGTGAAGGGAAGGCAAGGAATTTGATGGAGTAACTGTTCCACAGAATCTCTAGTATCCAACAATCAGTGATGATCTTGCCCCAGTTGTGGGGAAACAGTACAAGATGGCCACCAAAGGTAATGGGGGACCAAAGGCGGTGTCAGGGGGTCTTGCAGCTCTTGACACACATGTCAGAACTGGGTTTTGGGTTGATGCTGTGGTAAGGCAGAGGAGATGGTGGCTAATGGTCGTGGACGCTGTAACTGAAGGCGCTGTTGCTCAGGTTCCTGGTACCAGGGATAGGTGGCCTGGTATGGTGAATAGGAGTGTGGTGAGAAGAGTGGTCGCTGCTGTTTCTGATGGGGTGACAGAGAAACCAAAGTGCTGCTCTCGAGTCTTTCCGGGAGTGGAGGAACTCGCGTATCTTTGCAGAGAACAGGTTTTCCTCATCGAAGGGGAGGTTCTGGATGGTAGTTTGGACTTCCCTGAGGAAGCCGAGGACTGAAGCCAGGACTCCATCACTTGATGATGCCTCTGGCAACAGAGTGGGAGGATGTATCTGCTGTATCTACTGTAGCTTGGAACTCAGCTTGGCTGTCATGCAACCTTCCCCCACAAGGTCCTGGAAGCACTGCTGTTTGTCCTGCGGCAAGTCCTCCAGGAGTTCTACTAGCTTGGGATAGTTATTGAAGTCATATTTCACTAGCAGAGCCTGGTAATTGGAAAAGCAGAACTGCAGTGCCGTGGAGGAGTGCACCTTGCAGCCCAGGAGGTGAAGGCATTTTGCTGCTCTATCTCGGGGGATGGAGGCACGTGAGTGTTGCCTTGCCTGTTTGGTCACTGTGTGCACAACCAGTGAAGTGGGAGGTGGGGAGGGATGAGAAAAGAGAAAGTCAGTCCCCTTGGATGGGACAAAGTACTGGCATTCCACCCTTTTGGGTGCGGAGGTACACGAGGCCTATGTATGCCAAACTGCCCGTGCAGGCTGGAAGATAGCTTTCTTAATGGGCAGTGCAATGGGAGACTGTCCCCTGAGCGGAGAACATCCAACGCCAACCGCTGGTGAAGGGCAATGCACTGTCAATTCCGCTGGTCCCAGAGAAGACTCTGCTCGCTGCTGGAGAACCTCCTTCATGAGGAACTTCCGCAGGTGTAATAGTTGACAGTTTGCAGGAGAAAGGTGTTGCAGATCTCACAGAGTGCAGCAAGGTGCTCCTCCTAAAGGCTGTAAAGGCAGCGACACTGCTTGTCGCTCACTCAGAACAAGTGAGGGCATGAGGTGCTGGTTTTGAACCCCAGAATGCAAGGCCTGGTCCCCCAAAGGGGTTGGGGGGGCCCGAGCTGGGCAAGACTAACTATCAAATATCTATACAAAAAGAAAACAGAGACCTAGCTAACTACAGACAACAGATGAGTGTTCTCGTAGTCAGACTACTGACATGGAGGAACGAGGAGTCCGACTCTGACCGCATGGTGCTAAGGGGAACTGAAGGAGCATTGCCCCACGCAGTCTCTTATAACCTCTAATCTAATCTCCTTTAGTGGCAAATGAGTAGCAAACTATTAGAATTACTCAGTCAAGCCATGAGAGGCAAACAGATATGTGAACAGCAGCTTTTCTTTCTTCCTCTTTAACTCTGTCACTTTGTACCTTGATTCTATGGATTCATCTTGATTATTCCTTTTTATCATCTTGAACTGCTCCCACTGGCTCTATCATTTTTTTCTTTCATTATTTATAAGAATAACAATTACTGCACATTGTTAGTTGTGCTGGATTATCGGTAGTTTATGCCATACCATTTTGCAATGAAAGAAAATAACTCAGAAATTTCAGTAGATAAAATGTTGTCAAGAATCTCACAATTTTTATATTGGTGGATAGAATTAACACTCATTCTGGCCCCATCACTTCTATTTTACCACTAAAGGTGAATATATTACAGATAGTGAATGTATTTGTGCAAGTCCACAAAGTTCAGGGTATATGGAATACAGATTGTCTTCTTCAATGTCCAACAATACCTTCCATTTCTTGTGGAACCTCTATGGAGCCTGAGGGGTGCTTTTCAATACAGTATTGTCATGGCATAGGACATTATTGTGTGCTGCACCACACTTTCCATAGGTTGCAGGAAATGCTTATTGTCACTTAGGCCTTGTCTACACTGTGGGGTGGAGATGGGGATCGATCTAAGTTACACAACTTCAGCTACGTGAAAAACGTAGCTGAAGTCGACATATTTAGATCTACTCACTGCGGTGTCTTCACGTCTAGACTAGATGCGATAAATTGACCGCCGCTGGATCGATCGCTGCCTTCTGATCCGGCGGGTAGTATAGACATACCCTTAGTGAAATACTCCTTTCAATCTATATGTATATGAGATGAGCAGTTGTACCTGTCACACTCTGGAGTTGTCGCAGAGTGGTTCTACTATGTTGGATTAGGCTTCCCCTCCAACCTTTGTGTGGATGGCTGCGCTATAAATTTAGAGTTATGCCACTGTTCTCTATGGAAAACTGGATTGGGGCAGTTCTGATGGGATGTTCTGGTGTCGTATATACAATGTTGGTTTGCAGCACAGAGTTCTGCTTTCATTCTTTTATGCTGAAGGGGATCAAACAGACTTTTTCTGTTTATTGTTGGCTCATGAATTGCTGAAGTATATGGTTGGTAGTCAAGCCAATGTCCTTGGTAGTTTATTTCTTGCTGCAAATCAGACAAGCTTTCTTTTTTTCTTTCTTTCTTTTAAGAAAAAGAAATTAAATTATTCTGTTGCAAAATTTATTTAATGAGCCTCTCTTTCTTTGCAGTATAACTAAATTATTATGACATTTCATATAAAATATCTTCCCCAATAAATGGGTGGTGGAGGGACCCAGAATCTGAGTTGTTTAAAACTGTTTCAGAGAAAGAATTCAAAACCATACTGTAGGGAAAAATCATTCACTACTAATGAATTGTGCTCTCAGACTGTAGACTCTTCGGAGTAGGCAATTTTTAAAAAAATTATATTGCCTAGTGCAATGGGACCCTGATCCTTGATTGGTGGCCTCTAGGTGCTCTTGTAACAAATACATAAATAATAAAAATGGCTTTGTCATGAACTATGACGTAGTGCAACTCCCATTGATTTCATTGGCAAAGAACTAGACCCTGTATTATTTTTTGTGCAAGAGCGACAAAGAAATGCATAAACATGAAACAGTGCACAAAGGTACAAAATGACTTTTAGGGAAAAGTTGGTACGTAGGATTTAAAAATCATTATTCACCAATTCATAAGTTTTGTACTGTTTAAATTTATCTCTAAAACTGGGTTCATGCTTTACCTTTTTCTAGGATCTCTAAATAGAAATATACATTTTCTTTTGCGATGATTTCTGTGTAATTCATTTGTTCCAATGATAAAAAGAGAACACTGACTCTACATAATTTTGGAAGTAAGGCTTTTCTTCCAGTCTGAGAAATGCAATCATCAATGTTCATTTTATTAGTTCTGAATAAATTATTCAGATCTTATTTACCATATTTTTAAATTTTAATTCTGCCATTGCATTTTCTCAAATGTAAACAAACCTGTAGCAGAACAAAACAGTGCTTAATTACTGCAGGTTCAATTGCCCAATAAGAGAGACATTTCAGAGAGGAATTTTTAGATTGTTAAGCCTTTGTAAGTACTTCCCCCACAGGCAAACACAGCTTCCTCAAAGATATCCCCTACCCACCTTATTACATATCCACAAAGATAACTTTTCTAAAGGAGATCATTTAAAGGAGACCATTTAAATTCTTGAATACTTTTCTGTTAATTGCATATAACTGGAGTTTTCTTTGTTGTAGCATTATCCAGAGGGCTGAATGAAAAATCATGGTATATTCATGAGACACTATATCAAAAAAGTCAGGAATAGGCTTGCTTGCATAGTTGTATTGGACTTTTGCATGAGTCTCTAGTTTTGTATTATTCCAATTACTCTAGTATCTAGATGCAGAGAACTTTGGGTGATAATCCTTTCCCACTGGCTTCCTTATATTGAATGCTACAGAATACACAAGCAATGTGATGCTTAATACTAAAATGGATTTATTGTATAGAAGGGGAGTGAAAAATGACAGTACTGTATGCATGACTAACACTAAACATGTGCACACCACACATGCTATCTGATATTAAATTGAGGTTGCAGTACAGTAAGAAGAAAGGAAAAACAGTGACACTATATCCATGGGTTACACTATATCCAAGGGTGCAGAAAGACAGCACGGGCACCAGTGAGTTCCCAATCAAGCTCTGTATCATTTAAGCTCTCCAAACATTAGCAATGTGAAGGCCATCTACACACTGGGAATTTCACCTTAACTGACCAAACACAATACTAAATATTTGGAAAATTATCCAGATTGATTATCTGCTGCTTCTTTACAAGTTAAGAGGTTACCTTAACCATGTCCCTGGCTTACGAAAAGGTCTTAGTATACGGGATGGGGAACATATCTGTATTCTAACGTTATTTCTACTAGCAAAACTGTAATCACAAAGGGCTGAAATTGGAGTCTGGCTACATATCTGCACAAGAGAGTAAGACTCCTCCATCTTATACTGGATTCCCAGACCTTGGGTTCAGGCATGTAGGGATGTGTATGCACCTTTAGAACAGGTGGGTGGGAAGTGGGCAGAAAATGGATAATGAGTTAGTTTTAGATATGTTTATGGGGAGTTCATCCCAAGCACAAGGGGCAGCATGGGAGAAAACTCAAAGATGCCTGTTAAAAATGTTAACAATCAGGTGATGGAGGCTAGCCTCATGGGCCAGTCACAGATGGGAGTCGACCTCACCACCTGAATGAGAGATGATAGGAAAGGCGGGGATTGGTTGTGAAGGGACTTGAAAGTGAAGACAAGTAGCTTATGTTTGATACAGTAGAGAAGGGGGAGCCAGTGGAGGAACGCCAAGAGAGGGGTGACATGGTCAAAGGGATGAGCTAGGAAAAGGATCTGTGCAGCAGCATTCTGAATTGATATGAGCGGGGCAAGATGGAATTTGTCAAGGCCAGAGAAAAGGATGTTGCAGTAATTGAGATGCAGGAGGAGGAGAGTCTAGATGAGAGTTTCAGCTGCATGGAGGGAAAGGAAAGGCTGTACCTTAGAGAAGTTATGCAGAAAAAAGTCTGCAAGACTAACGGCTTGTCTACACTACACAGTCGAGATTGACACTGTGGTGACTGATCCACCGGGGGTTGTTTTAGTAGAGCTAGTGAAGAATTGCTAAATTGACCGCCGATCGCTCAGACGTCGACTCTGGTACTCCACCAGATGGAGAAGAGGAAGGGGAGTCAACGGGAGAGCATTTCCTGTCAACACAGCAGAGCGTGGACCCCATGGTAAGTAGATCTAAGCTACATCAAATTGCCTAGCTTAGATCGACTTTGCCTTTTTCCTCTCCCCTCCATCACATCTTCAACTTGGACATCCCTTTAGGTCTTCATATATAGGCTACGTCTAAGGCCTTGTCTACATTAAAAGGGAAGGTTACTATCAGCAAAATAGCTGTAATTCTGTACTCAAAGACTCTCAGAAATTGTCTCATGCTTTACTGTAAAATGGCCTGGCCTGATCATAGCCAGTTTATTTGTCTAGAATTTCTCTGCTGTTCTTGTCCATTGCTGATATTTATGACTATTTCTGTACAGCCTTAGGGGCCCTCTGCCCTGCTGAGCATGTCTGTATCACAACAGTAAGCTAATGGACTGTAGTTGTAAGCAAGTGAAGTGACATTCCCCTTCACTATTGATATGCAACATATTCTTAACCTAGAAAATAGACCCGAATTTCAACTAACATTTATAAAACTTGTCAAACTAGCAGCAAAAAATAAACAGCAAGTAGCTGTTTGCTAAGGAACCAAACAGGTAAATAGGCTCCTACACGCTTGTGTGCTTTTTACATAACGAGTTCTCTTCTGTCATTCACCTACTTGTGCCTGTGTCAAAGAATGGGTCTGAGGAAACCAGTAATACCGGGCTGTGTCCTCAACTGCAGCTAAAATATGCTCATAGTAGTTGTGGAGAAAAGACTCTAGAAGCCACCTTTGTGATCCTCTGCTCCTGGGGGTCCAGTCCACAGCAAAATTGAGAGAAGCCTCAGGGATGCTCAGGTTTATGCCTAGGTGCCCCCCAGTTCCAAGGGACTGTTCCAGAAGCTGGAGATTACCATAATGTAGAAATGCTCCAGACATGTCCTTTGCACCAGGGGCTGGGAAGGGAGTAGCATAAGAGGTGCTATTTCAGCTCTATATTATCAAGGATTCCCCCTTATAAAAGGCGAATCCTCAGTGAGCCAACTTATCAAGCTTTCTGGCTGCTTTGCACCATCTGAGTGGTACAAAGTCATTGGAGCAGACCCCAGCAGCAGTCCAACAGAGTTACCGAGAACATTCAAAGGTCACCTGGTGCGAGTGTCAGCAGAGTTTCTGCAACCACAAGGTATTTAGGATCTTATTGGGAATGTACACATAAGTGCACATGTGAGCTAAGGCTGGAGCCTCTGGGACTGAAAGAGGCAGCAGAAAAGGATCCAGCAAGTATTGCGGGCCAAAAATTCTCAACCCCAGCAAAACAATTGTAAGTGCTTTTGGAACCTTAGAGACTAACACATTTATTTGGGCATAAGCTTTTGTGGGCTAAAACCCACTTCTTTGGATGCATGCAGTGGAAAATACAGTAGGAAGATATATATACACAGAGAACATGAAAAAATGCTAGTTGCCATACCAACTTAATGAGACCAATCAATTAAGGTGGGCTTTTACCAGCAGGAGGGGAAAAAAACTTTTGTAGTGATAATGAGGATGGCCCATTTCAAACAGTTGACAAGAAGGTGTGAGTAACAGTAGGGGGAAAACTAACACGGCTACCACTCTGAAACCTGTAAGTGCTTTGTTTATCTGGAGTGTTAGCCACACTCAGAAGAAATGAGAGAGCCTGAGCTGAGCCTTCAGAGAGCCATTTAGAGTCATCTCGATTTCCCTATGAACACCTGAGACATGGTGGAGGAAGAAAGGCGCATGCACTGAACATCAGAAGAGCAATCTGTGCGTTAGAACTTCACGCTTGCCCGTTTCCCCCATTTTGCTGGCTTGGGCCAACACTAAAACCCATTAAAAAGACAGGCAGGGATTTAGAAGGCTGGATGTGGCAAAGGAGAGGGAAGAGGAGGAGGAGGAGAGTATTATTTGAGCTTCCAAAAGGGATTTCTTAAATCCCCATTCCATCTTTTGGTTTTTATGTGGTAGAGTTTACATTTAATCTCCTGAGTCTCTGATGCTAATCTAGGAGAAAACTGTCACAAGGGAAGTAAAGAACCACACATTTTAGGTGGGTTTTTTTGCTGTTCTCTCACCCCACTATCAGTGGAGGTGGGAAAATTTGTGAAAATTGTGTTTTGTTTTGCAACAGAAAAAAGTGAGTGATTTAAAGAGCAACAACTTGCATTTCTGACCACAAACAGCCCTTTACTCATCAAGGAAAAACTGCAGGAGGCCTGAGATCTGGTAAACACCAGTTCAAAGGAAATGGCAACACTACCCCTTTCGGGTGAGTTCTGCATTTTTCAGTGTTATCTGGTAAAAATATTTTCTGTGGCACACACCTTCAAGGATTTTTAACTTTCTTGTACCTATAGTGCTGTGGCTTTAAAATTCCACCTACCTGGCAGCAGAATTAATGATCTGCAGGGTAGGCCCATTACTCGGGCGAGGGGGGTGGGGGGGGAGAATAACAGAAAATGTGGAAATGGCAGAAGTTCTAAATTATGTTTTTGTTTCAATTTTCACCAAAAAGGTTAGTAGTGATTGGACAGCGAACATAGTGAATGCCAGTGAAAATGAGGTAGGATCAGAGGATAAAATAGTGAAAGAACAAGTTAAAAACTATGTAGACAAGTTAGATGTTTTCAAGTCATCAGGGCCTGATGAAATATATCGTAGAATACTCAAGGAGCTGGCTGAGGAGATATCTGAGACATTAGCAATTATCTTTGAAAAGTCATGGGAGAGGGGAGAGATTCCAGGGAACTGGAAAAGGGCAAATATCGTTCCAGTCTATATAAAGGGAAATAAGGACAACTGGGGGAATTACAGACAAGTCATCTTAACTTTAGTACCCAGAAAGATAATGGGGCAAATAATTAAGCAATCAATTTGCAAACACGTAGAAGATAATGAGGTGATAAGTAACAGTCAGCATGGATTTGTCAAGAACAAATTGTGTCAAACCAACCTAATAGCTTTTTTTGATAGGGTAACAAGCCCTGTAGATAAAGGGAAAGTGGTAGATGTGGTATATCTTGACTTTAGTAAGATTTTAATGCTGTCTTGCATGACCTTCTCATAAATAAACTAGGGAACAACCTAGATGACAGGTTTCAGAGTAGCAGCTGTGTTAGTCTGTATTCACAAAAAGAAAAGGAGTACTTGTGGCACCTTAGAGACTAACAAATTTATTTGAGCATAAGCATAAGTGGGGAGATTTATAATAGAGAACATGAAATAATGGGTGTTACCATACACACTGTAACGAGAGTGATCACCTAAGATGAGCTATTACCAGCACCCATTGTTTCATGTTCTCTATGTATATAAATCTCCCCACTGTATTTTCCACTGAATGCATCCGATGAAGTGAGCTGTAGCTCACGAAAGCTTATGCTCAAATAAATTTGTTAGTCTCTAACATGCCACAAGTACTCGTTTTCTTTTTACAACCTAGATGGAAGGGCATATCAAGTGGCATCCCACAGGGATCAGTTCTGGGTATGGTTTTGTTCAATATCTTCATCACTGATTTAGATAATAGTATAGAGAGTACACTTATACAATTTGAGGGCGATACCAAGCTGGGAGAGGTTGCAAGTGCTTTGGAGGATAGGATTAAAATTCAGAATGATCCGGACAAACTAGAGAAATGGTCTGAAGTAAATAGGATGAAATTCAATTAGGATAAATGCACAGTACTCCGCTTAGGAAGGAAAAATCAGTTGCACATGTATAAAATGGGAAATGACTGCCTAGGAAAGAGTACTGCGGAATGGGATCTGGGGTTATAGTGGATCACAAGCTGAATATGAGTCAAGCGTGTAACACGGCTCCAAAAAAAGAAAACATCATCCTGGGATGTATTAGCAGGAGCATTGTAAGCAGGACAGAAGAAGTAATTTGTCCTCTCTACTCCATACTGATTAGGTCTCAGCTGGAGTATTGTGTCCCGTCCTGAGTGCCACATTTCAGGAAAGATGTGGACAAATTGGAGAAAGTCCAGAGAAGAGCAATAAAAATGATTAAAGGTCTAGAAAACATGACCTATGAGGGAACATTGAAAAAATTGGGTTTGTTTAGTCTGGAGAAGAGAAGACTGAGGGGGGGTACGATAACAGTTTTCAAATACATAAAGGGTTGTTACAAGTAGGAGGGAGAAAAATTATTCTCCTTAACGGCTGAGGATAGGACAAGAAGCAATGGGCTTAAATTGTAGCAAGGACAGTTTAGGTTGGACATTCAGAAAAACTTTCTAACTGTCAGGGTGGTTAAGCACCGGAATAAATTGAAACGGGAGGTTGTGGAACTCCCTCACTGGAGATTTTTAAGAGCAGGATAGACAGAGACCTGTCAGAGATGGGTCTAGATTATACTTAGTCCTGCCTTGAGTGCAGAAGACTGGACTAGATGACCTCTAGAGGTCCCTTCCATTTCTCTGATTGTATCTAGGGTACTTATATGCCCCCCATTACTGTAATACCCAAGCACCTCATAATCTCATCACAATACCCCCAGGCACTACAGAAGTATTATTATCCCCATTTTAAAGATGGGGAACTGAGGCACACAGACAAAATGACTTATGCAAGCCCTAACAGGAAGTGTGTCGCAGAACAGGGAATCAAACATGGGTCTCTTCCAAGTCCAAGGACAGCACCCTAACCAATAGATTATCCTCCTTTCAATGTTTTGACCACTGTGTCCCTGTGAAAAAGACACTGCCTTTCAGTAGGACAGGTAAAGTTTAACGCTCCAGAACTGTAGGTACCCAACTCCCCAGTGGGCACCGTGCAGGATGCCCCCAGCTGGCGATCCACAGACCGCTAGCGCTTCAAGCAGACACCCATCCACCAGTGGTTCCACTGCATCAAACAGAACAATTCAAAGGAGTCTTCCTGCTGCGCATTAGTTTATTGCCTCACCAATGCAGCACAGAAAATTTGTTTGAAGCCAGAGATTGTCACAATCTGATACTCAATACAATAGACCTGAATGAAAGGTGTATAGCTTTAGCTGAATTTCAGCTTTGCCATATAATAATACCAGATAACACTTAGTCCTGCTATGAGTGCAGGGGATTGGGCTAGATGACCTCTTGAGGTCCCTTCCAATCCTACCTTCTATGATTCTATGTGGGCTTGGACAAGGTAAAATTCGAAATGAAATGTAATGGCTAATACACGGATAATGAATGAAGCTGCCACAAGAGTTTGATGTGACTAAAACCACCACATTTCTCACATCGCTGATTATAACATGTACTGTACGTTCAGCCCTTGATCAGACATAGACAATCAACTCTTACTGCCAGACTGGAATAATCTAAAGAGACACTTTTAGATGGATGCTCTAAGCTCTATATATAACACAGAGGTCAGCCCAGGAAATTGGGTTGATTTATATCCAGGGAGGAGCCTGAACCACCCCTCCCCAACAACCTTAATTTCTCCCCCAACTTCATTTTAGGGATGGGGTTGGGAACCTTATATGAATCCAGATGTGAATTCCACAGCTGGCCACCATTTCTAACATGTCCATTCAGCCAAGTGACATATGCTATAACAGGGTGGTCTGCTCCCTTAAGGGCCAGGGGCCTGAGGCCAGCCAGCTCTGTTCCATTTTCAGACCCAGCTGGGAAGAGGTCAAGTGATGCCTATAAAGGCTGAGGGAGCTCAGCTGAAAGGAGAGAAGCTGGCTCCTGTGACTGTCCCCGGAGCAGGGAGAGCTGAAGAACAGAGTGAATGGCTGCTGAGCCCCTGCAGCCTGTGCTGGTCAGGGGAATAGCCTTGTTTTGTATTACTTTGCAAGTTTTTTGTATGAATGAATAAACCGTGCCCTGAGAGAAGGGCCTAAAAGAGACTTTGGGGTCCCCTAAGTCCTTCCTGGGCTGAGGAAACAGGTGAGTAGCCCTGCACGTACCTTTAGAGCAACATTTCCAAATACAGAAGCTCTAGCCCCACTCAGGCACCAAAATAAGAGTGGGCCTGATTTTCAGACGTAAAGTGAAGCTGATGAAGGACATTGCTGGTCAGATGCCTTTGCAGCCACCATAGTCTGACAACAGAGAAGATGTGGGTGAAGAGAGAAGGACCAGCTGTTATTAACCAACCTCTTTCTGCATCTATTTCCCCCCAACCAGGCGCTTCTCCTTGCCCTGTGACGCAGAGCTGAAAAGTAATGGCCTTCATTTTTAAACTGTAAGCTCTACAGAGCAGAGTCTGCCTCTTCATTTGTGCAGGGACAGCGCTCAGCACAATGGGGGCCTGATCCTGACTGCAGCCTGAGGACAATACAAATAATAAAAATAATCATAATAGTAGCTCCTCACGCACAGGAAAGCCCAGCTGGAAAGTTTAATTGCCGTGACAGTACCAACATCTGCTGTGGCAAAAGCCTACTCAAATACCAACTCCACATTAGCATTCTGGGAAGATTCTCCTTGCACACTGGCTTCTGCAATAAAAAGCACATCTTGCTTGGCCTGAATAACGGCTGTCAAGTATTTAAGCTGTCCTCCCTTCCAATATTTTCTATTCTGAACACATTTTGAAGTGCATCTGGGAATGCTGGTACTAAGTGACCAGCAAATCTATTACCACAAGTGTACAACGGCTGACATCCTTTATGGGCTTGAGTCTTGACTCAACACAGGGGGGCTAATGCCCTGTGTATCAGCTTGAGAGCATGCCCCTTGAAAATTAACATGGGAGACTTTCCATCTTCATGCTGTTGCTTATCTGACAATGGCAGTGATGAGTGCAGTGCTATATATCAAAAGAGATCCTACCAAACCATGAACAGAAATATTATGGCATCACTGCAGCAGTTTTTAAGAGCCTTGACTATTATGATTGGAGATGGAGACTGACTAATATGTCGGGAATCCAGGAACAGTTTTCACACATTGCTCTTTTGATGCAAAAGAAAAAAAATCCCCCTTTAAAAAAATTTCTTATGTCAGGACAGGAGGAATGATTGTGTGGTTGAGGCACTAGGCTGTGCTCAAAAGGTTCATTTCCCAGTGCTGTTGCAAACTGCCCATGTAAACTGAGGCTAGTCACTTAATCTCAGTTCCCCATCTGTAAAAGATATATAATATTTCTTCTCTACCATTGTTTGTGTGGTCTAGTTAGATTGTAGATTCTTCAGGGAAAGGTCTGTCTCTTATGTCTTTATACAGTACCTGTCATGATGGGTGCTGATCCTGACTGTAGTCTTTTGGCATATGAATCTATGTATATATTTGAAATAGCTCAACCCCAACATATGGGCTTGATGCAGGAATTACTGGGTGAAATTCTGAATTCTATATTATGAAGGAGGTCAGGATAAATTAGCATAATGGTCCCTTCGGGACATAAAATATATTCATTTATGAAACAAGATAGGTAAATTTATTTTGATAAGATTAGTGAGTATTGGGGGGAAAAACACAGATACCACATGATAGAGGCAAAAATAGATTAGATAGACAGGCTGAAGAATAACAATGGGCTTCTGTAATGCTGAGAGGCATGGACAGGTGGGCAGGGATATGTCTGGCAATCCTACAAACAGAAGAACATCTTGTATAACTACTGTTTTGTGTGTCAGAAGCAGTATTTTTAAAGCACTTTGCAAAGCCAGGAAGCATTATAGTCCTCATTGTACAGATGGAGTCACTGAGGGGAACTGACTTGCCTGAATTCACCCAGCAAACCAGTGTCAGAGATGGGGAATAGAACCCAGATTTCCTGACACCCAGATCCTCTTTGCCCAGCCCCCACATGTACATCCAGAAATGCTACCATATGTCCTGCTGTTAGACTGACCATGCTCACCCCTCTCCTGACCCATAGTGTTCCATCACTGTTGATCCTTTACCCTTTGCAGAGTCGTTGTCTCTCACATTAGTGCTGATTGGCACCAACCCCCTCTGGCTTCTGCTAGGCCAGTTTCAAGCAGTGGGGTCTTCTCAGGACAGACTGAGCCTACTATGCTTCAGGTCAGATACATTATGACCTTTACCTCTGGCTCTGAATGTACATCTCCAGTCCATGCCATGCCAATCTCCCCAACCTACTTTCAGATGTCACAAGCTTACACTAATGAGTTGTGTGTGTGCATGCGTTAAAAATGTATTTCTCACGGCCCTACTTGCTGTTTCCTCCCTTTTACATTCTCCACTGACCTTAACTCAACTTCTGTTGGCTTACTCTATCTGCAAAGCCTGTTGCAGTTGTGTTTTGTGATTTTTCTTTTACAGATGTGATCTTGCTCATGGGGCATATTTTTTCATCTACTCTTCCAAACTGCTTTACACCAATTTGCAGGCACTGCTGATACGAGAGAGTATGAGCCCGATCCTCTGCCCTGGTGTAAGTTAACATAGCTCCACTGAAGTCAACAGAGCTATGCCAGTTTACACCTGCTGAGGATCTGGCTCTACGTTCACAAATTTTAGTCTCTTAACCTTCTCCTCCACCCTCTTCCTCAAAATAGGACAATATAACTATCCACAGCATTCTATAAAGGAAAAATGCTGATAAGATTAAAGGCCAGTTCTAGTAACCTTTTACAATCTCATTTATTAATTTGGCCAAGGGACTCACGAAGCAGTGTGATTCCACCTCAGCTTCTAATTATCTGGCACTCAAATCCCAAATTGAGGACTTTACGCAGATGATTGGAGTCTTAGTGGGATGAGATTTTTCTCTTGTCATTATAAGGAGACAGACTCTCTCACATGCTGTATGTATAAAAATGGGAAGAAGATGAGAGGAGCAATTCTGCCTCTGTGTTATTAACATTTGTGACACCCATGCTATTTGGAAAAGAAAGAATTATTCTACAATAGCAATGTTTTGGCAGTCTCTGAGCAACTGCACTTATAGAGGGCTATTAATAGATTAAGATCGTGTCTGCTGCACTCCCAGCAGGTATCTAAGGATCTTGAAGTGTACTCATAATAATAGTAGTGCTTAGTACTTATATAGCGCTGTACATCTCCTAAGTGGTTTACAAACATTAACTGACTGATCATCAGCTACACAGTAATCTGTCAACATTCAAAATACACCAGAAACACATTTTTGAATGCAGGAAACTGTATTTATTTTTACATCTGAAGCAGAGGGAAGTGCACCTATCCCTGTTAAACACATAAAGTCAGTTCCCTGGCTCTGAAAATTCAATGACTTCTAAGCTAAGAAATGCAGCTTTCCTCTCTTACTTTCCATGGGCCATACTGTTCCTTCTGAAGAAATGATCTATAAAGTTCATCTTGTCACGTTTCTAACATATGTTAGGCAATGGAGTGTGGCTTCTGTCTCCTGGCACCAAAGACCCACATGTTTTATGGGCTGATATAACAAGCACTCCAAGGGAGCCATTAGTAGGGCAAAACAAGCAGTTTTATTGGTCCTATATAACGCAAGAACTAAGCTACATGTTCTTGAGAGCCATTTACTGGCACCTTATCTAGCAACTATAGACAACTCCGATAGCAATTGGGAAGCTCCTGTCCTATGAGGGACAGGCCTTTTGGCACCAGCACTTCCCCTCTTTACAACATGGCTGGCACTGGCCTATGGGGTGCAGGTGATGAGTAAGTTAATGCTAAAATAGCATCAACCTAGGTACTGATACCAGCCTCCTCTGGAGCATAGCACACTGTGAAGAGGGCCTGCTCCTTGAGTCCACCCTATCCCAACCTTTGGGCTTGCTCGGAACCCAGTGAATCCCTAATGGAACAATTTTAGTGGGGTGCAAGGGAAGATGGATGACATGCTTCAGAGACTGCTCCCTCTCTTCTCCAACCAAGATTCAGACTCATCTAGCTCCCCTCTGCAGGAAGCAGCACTTCTTTCTTCATCATCATGCACCCTCAAGTGCATAGAGCGTCCACCAGGTTCTACTATTTATTTTGGTCTTGTGTTGGTCTGTTCAGGCTTCCGAGTGGCATGTTGATGGAATAAGCTTCTTTCTCTGTTGCTCTACATAATGTTTCTCTAGATCACCCTCTTTTTCTCTTTCCAGCTGGTGTTCATATTATAACTTGACGTGAAAGTCATGTTGGTGGCATTCTTAAAGCGTGTCCTAAATATGTCTATCGTCGTTGTCTTGCCATGTTTGATGCTTTAAATTGGTGTGCTTTACTTTGAATTTCTGACATTGTGATAAACTCTTTCCAATAGCGTCTGAAAATCTTCTACCGGCATTTACTTTGGTATGAGTTGACCGTTTTATTATTTGGTGTGATGGATTTCCATGACTCTGCTCCACAGAGAAGAACAGACTTGATACGAAGCTGGAGTTAAAAATACATCCTTTTGTATCATAAGGATCACAGTACTTTTCCAAATGTAAAGTTTATAAGAATTGTTTGCTGTTCTTGATATTCGTTGCTTGATGTCTACCATGGTGTCACCATCATTTCACTACTCACTCCCCGGCTAAGTAAAATAATTTACATATGTTTCTCCATCTACTCTGATGATTGCTTCTGGAATACTGATAGCCATATATTTTGTCTTCCCTTTGTTGATGAACAACCCAACTTGTTTTGCTGTGTCTGCCAAAAGTTGAGCCTTTTCTTCCATTAAGTTATGTGTTCAACTGAGCAGAACAATGACATGAGCAAAAACGAGATTATCTGATTGTGCTTTACCATTTGTCCATAAAATTCCTTGATTGATTTTGTGGTTACTTTGACACAATCAATGAACAGTGCAAACTATAGTGGGGACATAATACATCCTTGCCTTACTCCATTTGCCACTGAAAACCATTGGCTGACGTTATCACCGTCTCTAACTGCACATTTGGCATTACCATATAGATCTGTGATTAGTCTAATCATTTTTGCTGGTATTCCAGGGTAGGGCATAATTTTCCAAAATCTGTCTCTATGTATGCTGGCAAAAGCCTTCTGGAAATCTATACAATTTATCAGAAGAGTTGTTTGCCACTCTGCCCTTTATTTTATAATATGTCTGAGAATGACTAGCATCTTCAGCCTCTTGACATTTTCAGTCAATATATGCCCTGTTACCTCTATCACTCTTTTTACCTCTCTGATTCGAGGTCTGTATTCTTCTTGCCACTTACTTATCTCCTCACATCACTTATGCAGCAGCACAGATCTTCTATATTTTTTCTGTAGTTTGTTATACTGTAACACACTTTTTGCTTTATGCAGTAAGTCACTTGTGCAACTTCCCCTTGCACCCTAGTAACTTCAAATATGCCACGGTGGCTTATGGTCTTGATCACACCCATTACAAAAAGCAGGCATATTTTAATAATACAATGAGAGCACAATGCAGCAGGTACGAAAATGTGACTGTGACGTTACATCCCATATTTTTGATAGAAATATTGTTATGATATCAATATGGTATAACTAAAATATGTTTTATGCAAGAGGGGTCATGTGAAGTATCACTGAAAAGGTTATGATCTACAGAGTGTGTTTATCCAGTTTGTATACATGTATCATTTTTGTATCTGAAGCGGGGGAATATTGACCATGTATCTATATTTCAAATGTGCTAATTTGGGTTAGACCCAAAACTAGCCCTTCAGGTACAACAATGAAAAAGCCAGACAGGGCTGATGGTCCCTCAGCAAAGAGAATGGAGAGTGAATGAGCTTAGTCTTCCTGTGGATGCTCTGAACAGCCTGTGAGTAATGGCTGCTATGACCCTACAGAGATATGTGACTGAGTCACCTGGTACTGGACCCCACCTTGGAATGCCAGTGTTTTTCCATTGGAAGACAAAGCGCTCCCAGCATACACAAAAACTATATAAGGTAGGAGAGTGACATCATCATGGTTCTCCTCTCCTCCCCACCCAAAGAGATACTGGGAAACACCTGGAAACAAGAACTGAACTGGGGGGAGAAGAGCTGAGCCCAAGCTGGAAGGGTATCTAGCCTGTGAGTAATTATACCTGAAGTTTCAAGCTGCAGGCCAGTGCAACTGGCTTTCCAAGAAACTTTGCAATATGCCTGAAACAACATTTAGGGTGAGAAATTACTATTTGTAAGCAATTTCTTTAGCGTACTAAGTTTAGTTTGTGTGTTTTGTTTTATTTGCTCAGTAATGTGCTTTATTTTGTTTCCTATCTCTTATAATCACTTAAAATCTGCCTTTTATAGTTAATAAATTTGTTTATTATTAACCCCAGTTTGTGCAGTTTCTAATGAGGGAGGGAAGAAGTTGTGCATATCTCTCCACATTGAGGGAGAGGGAGAATTTTTATGAGCTTGCACTGTGCAGATTTTTCTATACAGCGCAAGACAATATACCTTTGGGTCTGCTCTCCAAGGGAGGTGGGCCCCTGAGTGCTGGGGCAAGTCCCTTAAGCTGGGTCTTCCCAGAGCTGATCTCAGTGTATGTGTCTTTCTGCAGCTGGGTGTGGCCCTGCCTATGTGTGTGTGCTAGAGGAGGCTTACGAGCCTGACTCAGCAAGACAGAGTAAAAGGGGGCCAGGCTGGCAGAACAGGTGGGCTCAGTGGTATCTCAGTACATCAGGTGGCACCTTAACGGGGGCCAACCCATCGCAGTGACCTCATACTGTCTAACCTGAAAAATAATAGATGGTACCAACTGAAGTGTGTGGTATGTACCAGAGACCTCTCTTGGGGAACAGAACCATACAACCCATGGATCTGATCAGGTTGCAGCATCAGAATTTTATAGCTGCAGTGCAAGAAGCAAAAGGGGATGTTCCAAGGACAGCAGAGACCATTTTAAAAGCACATGGGGAATCTTTTCAAAGGCAATGGATGCCTCCCAGGAAGCTGCGACTGGAAGTAGACCCCACAATGGAACATGTATGCTCACCAAGAAGGAAAACTCTAGTGGCACTGCATAATCCAGTATGCAAGGCACTTGAAAGTCTGCAGAACAGGGTAGTGTAGCACCCGCAGAGACCCATGCAGCCTGGGTCAGTAGCATGATGGTGGTAAAGAAGCCATCAGGCAAATTATGCATCTGCATAGACCCAAGCCCACTCCATGGGTCATTGAAAAGATACCACTATCCACTGACCACAATTAATGACATCTTGTCAAAACTTTCCAAAGACAGAATCTTTATGGTCTGTGATGTGAGGAACAGGTTTGGGGATGTAAGCCTGAGTAGAGTCCCACATGCTGACAAGCTTTGCAGCACAATTTGGTCACTACAGATGGCTGCGTATGCTGATGGGCATAAGCCCATCACTAGAGGTGTTCCACATGTAACCCACACACCTCCTCGGTGTGGTGTTCTGTCCTTCTACTGCACCGAGACCACTTAGAGATTAATGCGTCTGCTCTACAGCCTTAGCTAAGAACCATGTGGCTTTTAGCTCATGCAGTAGAGACTCGTGTATTTAGCTCCAGAGGTCCTAGGTTTGATCCCACCCACCGACAACTGGGGTCTGCCAGCATTACACACAGAAGGCTCACACAAGCGCTGAAAGGATTGCCTGGGGTGAAAATAACTGCAGATGATATCCTCATTATAGGTAAAGGGAGCAATGATACAGTAGCTGAACGAGACCATGACAGAAAATGACAAGCTTTTCTACAGCAATGCAGGGACAAGAACATAAAACTAAACCCAGAAAAAACATGACTCAACAGCATGAGCGATATACATTAGACAGCTGCTCAGAGCAGAGGGACTGAAAGCAGAGCCCAACAATATCAAGACAGTCAGAGACATGCCAGCTCCCGTGGATGTTAAAAGGATACAGCACTTCATAGGAAAGATAAATTTTCTGTCCAAGTTCTGTCTGCACCTGGTTGTGGTAGCGGAACCCAGACATCAGCTCACAAGGCAGGATGTTTAGTGAGACTGGGCAGTCTCCAACAACAAGCATTTGACATGGTGAAACAAATGGCAATGAATGCCTCTGTCCTGAAATACTACCCGCTAGGAGAGCCACTGACACTCCAGTGTGATGCATCAGAGAGAGGACTGGGCGTAGCTTTCTTGCAGGAACAGCTAGTTGCTTATGCCAGTGGAACCCTGTCCGAGGCTGAACAGGGGTACACCCAAATAGAAAAAGGGCTTCTGGCTGTGGTATTTGTAGTGGAGCGATTCTGTCAGTACAACTGTGGTCACCCAGTACAATCAGACCACAAACCCCTAGAGACAGTCACAGCAAAGTCTCTTCTTAGTGCTCCAGAAACACTGCCAAACATGCAGGGGTACAGATCAAATATTGTCCACAACAATTACTAGTGTTAGCTCACACCTTGAGCAGGGTGTCAACATACTGCACTATCTCCTAGTTTCAACAGCGAAGGTGATGGAAATCAAAGAGGCTATGGAAAAGGACATCCAGCTACAGGCAATCAAGAGATTGAGGTGGATACATTCCCTTAACCTTTTGCTACTTTCATCCTTACTTAGGTCGGAAAGAAATCAACGATTATTTGAATATCTTTTAGTGGGAAGAAACTGAACCTGGCTCCACTTGCCTAGATAATTAGCTGCACTTCCCTTTGTACTATAACAAGCAAAACCATCTTTAAAGATTTGCATGTTTTCGCACTGGTTCGCATTCAAATCTTGGAATGGCAGAACTTTCCTCAGGTCTCCTTTTGTTCTCCCAGAAAATATTTTGTCAAAATAAAATAAAAGCCAATTTTTGCTTTTGTTGTGTTATTTTATCCTTAAGGAATGAATTCATATTTCCATACGGATATTCCTCTTTATCTTATTTGTATGCCATTCAGTATTAACACTGAAATAGAATCCTTCAGGAACAGGGAGATGAAAGGGCTATTTGGTGTGGGAGAAAGAACATCCAGGAACAGACACTGGATTTATTTCGTGGTCATAATAATTGAAACACAGAGCACATTTCACCAGGAGCCTCAATGCTAGTCACAATTAGAATATCAGAGTCACTAATACAGGATTAATATAACCAATGTGGACAAGGCAGTGTTCTTTTTAAATACATGTCAGAAATGTAATGTCTGAATTTATTAGGTGCGTAAAGTTGACCAGTACAAAGGAAGGGGAAAAGAGGAAATAAGGCTATTGTTGATTGACCACGGAAATTTGAAATGTCCTTAATATTGGCCACACTGCACTCGTTATGCCAGATCCAGTGGGAGCTGCAGCTACTCAGAACTTTTTAGAATCATACCCTTTGAAAAGCAACCTGTGCTGAGGTACAGAGTTTGAAATCTCCATGGCTAATTACTGAAAGACTGACGAATAGGGGAATAAAGCACAGCACGGGAGTGCAATAATGATACATAGCACTTATGTAGGTGTTTACATATTCAAAACAGCTTTACAAGTATTAATTCTCAACATCGTAATGAAATAGGCAGGAATATCAGTTTTCATATTCCTTTTACCAATGGGGAAACTGAGGAGACTGACTAAGTGATTTGCCCAAAGGAAATTGGTTGCAGAACTAAAATTAGAACCCAGCAGTTCCTGGCTCATTCTTCTAACAGAAGTATCAGGTGCTCATGCAATGCTTTGCATTCCTGGTATCCAAGTTACCAAAATTTCTAAAAGTGATGAGTCCCATTATACCAGTTTGGGAGGATCCTTGTTACAAATACTTCTTTTTCTGCATGTACTTGTGGGCTGCAAAGGTCAAAGAACAATTACCTTATGGGAATTTTTCTATGTAAAAATGTTTTTCCATCAGATTAAAAAGGTTAACTTGCCTAAAATTACATTGCATTTTGTGCTGCCATATTACATTGCAAACTCATCTAATTTGCTCTCAACAATCATCCCTACGTTCACCTCATGGTTCAGGTTTTTCAGGCAATCCTAAGAGCATCCCAGTATCAGAGGGCAAGGGGCTCACTGCTATCAGGTAATGAGTTTCAGCTGGCCTGACCAATTCAGTGCATCTCAACTCACTACAGTTATAACCTGGGTCTAAAAGGTATCATGTAATGTGCCATTGGAAAACTCATATTCTTGCTTGATCTATGTATGAAGTGAAAATAAAGATTTATGGATATATGCTGGAATTAAGACTAAAATGTATTTAAACCAGGGGGAGTTGGTAAACAGGTCTGTCTTGGAAAAAGGAATGAGTATTTGCTTCTCTCACTAGCCCAGTCATCAGGCAGAGACAATGACTGTCCATTTATATATTCAGTAAATAAAGGTATCATGCTAACAAGTGCGGGAGGAGACAGCATGGAGTGTATACCCATCAGGAGAGAGAAACTTGGTATGAGTTTTACTTTTCAAAGAATATATTGCAAAGTTGTACTGGTCTGTAAAGAAAGGGGATCTGAACCTCAAGTGATAAGCAACTGAGTCAACTGATTGTATACAATATTGCAGTATTATAAAAGTTTATTGAGTGAGGTGTTTTATGAAAGCTTGTGACACATTAGTGGTTCATATCATTGTGAACTGTATGTATTAACATTATGTAAGGAATTATGGATACTCATTAATAGTACTCATTACAGTCTGACCAATCAAAGGGAGAAACAGGTCTCTTGCAAACAGAATGGAATGTTACACCTATCTACCTGTCTCCAATGAAATTAAGCAAGGTGTGACCAAAAACAATGGAAGCTACATTTACATTAAAATCAGCATGGGAATGGGAAGACCACAAGAAGGGAAGGAAAGGAGTTGGTAAACAGGTCTGTCTTGGAAAAATTTTTGAAGGAGAAAGTAGTTAAGGACATTGAACTCAATGATAAATGGGACAAAATACAACATGGTTTTACAAAAGGTAGATCGTGCCAAACCAACCTGATTTCCTTCTTTGAGAAAGTAACAGATTTTTTAGACAAAGGAAACGCAGTGGATCTAATTTACCTAGATTTCAGTAAGGCATTTGATACCGTGCCACATGGGGAATTATTAGATAAATTGGAAAAGATGGGGATCAATATGAAAATTGAAAGAGGAATAAGGAATTGGTTAACAGGGAGACTACAGGTTTCATAGTAGCAGCCGTGTTAGTCTGTATTCGCAAAAAGAAAAGGAGTACTTGTGGCACCTTAGAGACTAACAAATTGATTAGAGCATAAGCTTTCGTGAGCTACAGCTCACTTCATCGGATGCATTTGGTGGAAAAAACAGAGGGGAGATTTATATACACACACACAGAGAACATGAAACAATGGGTTTATCATATACACTGTAAGAAGAGTGATCACTTAAGATAAGCCATCACCAGCAGCGGGGGGGGGGGGAGGAGGAAAACCTTTCATGGTGACAAGCAAGGTAGGCTAATTCCAGCAGTTAACAAGAATATCTGAGGAACAGTGGGGGTGGGGTGGGGGGGAAAAATAACATGGGGAAATAGTTTTACTTTGTGTAATGACTCATCCATTCCCAGTCTCTATTCAAGCCTAAGTTAATTGTATCCAGTTTGCAAATTAATTCCAATTCAGCAGTCTCTCGTTGGAGTCTGTTTTTGAAGCTTTTTTGTTGAAGGATAGCCACTCTTAGGTCTGTAATCAAGTGACCAGAGAGATTGAAGTGTTCTCCAACTGGTTTTTGAATGTTATAATTCTTGACGTCTGATTTGTGTCCATTCATTCTTTTACGTAGAGACTGTCCAGTTTGGCCAATGTTCATGGCAGAGGGGCATTCCTGGCACATGATGGCATATATCACATTGGTAGATGCGCAAGTGAACGAGCCTCTGATAGTGTGGCTGATGTGATTAGGCCCTATGATGGTATCTCCTGAATAGATATGTGGACAGAGTTGGCAACGGGCTTTGTTGCAAGGATAGGTTCCTGGGTTAGTGGTTCTGTTGTGTGGTGTGTGGTTGCTGGTGAGTATTTGCTTCAGATTGGGGGGCTGTCTGTAAGCAAGGTCTGGCCTGTCTCCCAAGATCTGTGAGAGTGATGGGTCGTCCTTCAGGATAGGTTGTAGATCCTTGATGATGCATTGGAGAGGTTTTAGTTGGGGGCTGAAGGTGATGGCTAGTAGCATTCTGTTATTTTCTTTGTTGGGCCTGTCCTGTAGTAGGTGACTTCTGGGTACTCTTCTGGCTCTCTCAATCTGTTTCTTCACTTCAGCAGGTGGGTATTGTAGTTGTAGGAATGCATGATAGAGATCTTGTAGGTGTTTGTCTCTGTCTGAGGGGTTGGAGCAAATGCAGTTATATCGTAGAGCTTGGCTGTAGACAATGGATCGAGTGGTATGATCTGGATGAAAGCTAGAGGCATGTAGGTAGGAATAGCGGTCAGTAGGTTTCCGATATAGGGTGGTGTTTATGTGACCATCGCTTATTAGCACCATAGTGTCCAGGAAGTGGATCTCTTGTGTGGACTGGTCCAGGCTGAGGTTGATGGTGGGATGGAAATTGTTGAAATCCTGGTGGAATTCCTCAAGGGCTTCTTTTCCATGGGTCCAGATGATGAAGATGTCATCAATGTAGCGCAAGTAGAGTAGGGGCATTAGGGGACAAGAGCTGAGGAAGCGTTGTTCTAAGTCAGCCATAAAAATGTTGGCATACTGTGGGGCCATGCGGGTACCCATCGCAGTGCCGCTGATTTGAAGGTATACATTGTCCCCAAATGTGAAATAGTTATGGGTGAGGACAAAGTCACAAAGTTCAGCCACCAGGTTAGCCGTGACATTCCTCAGATATTCTTGTTAACTGCTGGAATTAGCCTACCTTGCTTGTCACCATGAAAGGTTTTCCTCCTTTCCCCCCCTCCCCCCCGCTGCTGGTGATGGCTTATCTTAAGTGATCACTCTCCTTACAGTGTATATGATAAACCCATTGTTTCATGTTCTCTGTGTGTGTATATAAATCTCCCCTCTGTTTTTTCCACCAAATGCATCCGATGAAGTGAGCTGTATCTTACAAAAGCTTATGCTCTAATCAATTTGTTAGTCTCTAAGGTGCCACAAGTACTCCTTTTCTTTTTAGGGAGACTACAGTGGGTCCTACTGAAAGGTGAACTGTCAGGCTGGAGGGAGGTTACCAGTGGAGTTCCT
Source organism: Dermochelys coriacea (assembly GCF_009764565.3). NCBI lineage: Eukaryota > Metazoa > Chordata > Testudines > Dermochelyidae > Dermochelys > Dermochelys coriacea. The sequence goes on from NC_050068.2 coordinate 16,925,416, forward strand.
CAGGGATCAGTTTTGGGACCAATCTTATTTAATCTTTTTATTACTGACCTTGGCACAAAAAGTGGGAGTGTGCTAATAAAGTTTGCGGATGATACAAAGCTGGAAGGTATTGCCAATTTAGAGAAGGACTGGGAAATCATACAGGAAGATTTGGATGACCTTGTAAGCTGGAGTAATACTAATAGGATGAAATTTAATAGTGAGAAGTGTAAGGTTATGCATTTAGGGATTAATAACAAGAATTTTAGTTATAAGCTGGGGACACATCAATTAGAAGTAACAGAGGAGGAGAAGGACCTTGGAGTATTGGTTGATCATAGGATGACTATGAGCTGCCAAGGTGATATGGCTGTGAAAAAAGCTAATGTGGTTTTGGGATGCATCAGGAGAGATATTTCAAGTAGGGATAAGGAGGTTTTAGTACCGTTATACAAGGCACTGGTGAGACCTCACCTAGAATACTGTGTGCAGTTCTAGTCTCCCATGTTTAAAAAGGATGAATTCAAACTGGAACAGGTACAGAGAAGGGCTACTAGGATGATCCGAGGAATGGAAAACTTGTCTTATGAAAGGAGACTCAAGGAGCTTGGCTTGTTTAGCCTAACTAAAAGAAGGTTGAGGGGAGATATGATTGCTCTCTATAAATATATCAGAGGGATAAATACCGGAGAGGGAGAGGAATTATTTAAGCTCAGTACCAATGTGGACACAAGAACAAATGGATATAAACTGGTCATTGGGAAGTTTAGACTTGAAATTAGAGGAAGGTTTCTAACCATCAGAGGAGTGAAGTTTTGGAATAGCCTTCCAAGGGAAGCAGTGGGGGCAAAAGATCTATCTGGCTTTAAGATTAAACTCGATAAGTTTATGGAGGAGATGGTATGATGGGATAACATGATTTTGGTTATTAATTGATCTTTAAATATTCATGGTAAATAGGCCTAATGGCCTGTGATGGGATATTAGATGGGTGGGATCTGAGTTACCCAGGAAAGAATTTTCTGTAGTATCTAGCTGGTGAATCTTGCCCATATGCTCAGGGTTTAGCTGATCACCATATTTGGGGTCAGGAAGGAATTGTCCTCCAGGGCAGATTGGAAGAGGCCCTGGAGGTTTTTTGCCTTCCTCTGTAGCTTGGGACATGGGTCACTTGCTGGAGGATTCTCTGCTCCTTGAAGTCTTTAAACCACGATTTGAGGACTTCAATAGCTCAGGCATAGGTGAGGTTTTTCGCAGGAATGGATGGGTGAGATTCTGCAGCCTGCGTTGTGCAGGAGGTCAGACTAGATGATCATAATGGTCCCTTCTGACCTTAGTATCTATGAATCTATGAATCTAAAGCACAGCATGAGGCCACTTGCCTCTTGAAACAATATCATGGAATTTTGAGAGATATAAGGAGAGCTAGAAAGCCATTTTGGCATCCATTACCATACAGGCACTAGGGGACAGAGATCTAGAAAGCTGAGAAATCTGGGTCCTACAACCAAGGGGGAGTGGAAATCTCTGGAAACGGAATATATGGGAGAAATCTGCTTAGGCAAAGTTCTTTCACATGGAAAGATGAGGGAAACCAGCCCCTTATCCATCTGGGGAAGGTTCTGACTGAGGGAATGTCAGCCATGGCTGGAAAGAAAAAAATATTAGTAAGAAAGCTATCTTGAACAAAGACTGTAGCTTGGTACATTAAGTCTGAAGCACTAGAAAGCATATCTACATTTCTTATACTTGGACTCACTTAATCCTATGTATATGTTGGTGTATTTTTACTATAAACCAACTCAGTACAGTGTTTAAAGGGAAGGGTGTATTTACCCTAGTTACAAAGCTGTAATATGCTTTTGTCTCTTTAAAGGAACAACAATCCTTACTATTACAGAGGGACCTAGACAAATTAGAGGATTGGACCAAAAGAAATCTGATGAGGTTCAACAAGGACAAGTGCAGAGTCCTGCACTTAGGACGGAAGAATCCCATGCATCGCTACAGACTAGAGACCGAATGGCTAGGCAGCAGTTCTGCAGAAAAGGACCTAGGGGTTACAGTGGACGAGAAGCTGGATATGAGTCAACAGTGTGCCGTTGTTGCCAAGAAGGCCAATGGCATTTTGGGCTGTATAAGTAGGGGCATTGCCAGCAGATCGAGGGACATGATCGTTCCCCTCTATTCGACATTGGTGAGGCCTCATCTGGCCTCATTTGTGTCCAGTTTTGGGCCCCACACTACAAGAAGGATGTGGAAAAATTGGAAAACTTCCAGCGGAGGACAACAAAAATGATTAGGGGATTGGAACACATGACTTATGAGGAGAGGCTGAGGGAACTGGGATTATTTAGTCTGCAGAAGAGAAGAATGAGGGGGGATTTGATAGCTGCTTTCAACTACCTGCAATGGGGGTTCCAAAGAGGATATATCTAGACTGTTCTCAGTGGTAGCAGATGACAGAACAAGGAGTAATGGTCTCAAGTTGCAGTGGGGGAGGTTTAGGTTGGATATTAGGAAAAACTTTTTCATGAGGAGGGTGGCAAAACACTGGAATGCATTACCTAGGGAGGTGGTGGAATCTCCTTCCTTAGAAGTTTTTAAGGTCAGGCTTGACAAAGCCCTGGCTGGGATGATTCAGTTGGGGATTGGTCCTGCTTTGAGCACGGGGTTGGAGTATATGACCTCCTGAAGTCCCTTCCAACCCTGATATTCTATGATTCTATTTCTCTGAGTGGTCTAGGGGTGGATTTGACACTTCAGGGGCACATGGTTTAGAGGAAATTGGGAACTAGGAGTGTGATTGGGTCACCTTGCTGGTTGTGACCGAGGCTGGTAGAAGCCAGAGTGGGGCGGTGGGGCTGTAGGTAGGCTGCTGGGCCAGGGTTACTGAGGGCTGTCTAGCACACACTCAGGGTGTGACCTGCATACTTGTAGACTTGCTGTGAATGATCCAGCTTGGGAGCTAGAGCAGCAAAGCATTGTAAGGCACCCAGAGTTGCAGGGCTAAGGGAACACCCGATCTAAAAGGACCTTTGTGGCTCCAGTCAGCACCACCAACTGGACTGTTAAAAGTCTGGTCAGCAGTGCAGTGGCGCTAAGGCAGGCTAGTCCCTACCTGTCCTGGCTGGCACCGTGCTGTGCCCTGGAAACAGCCAGCAAGTCCGGTTTCTAGGTGGGGAGGCCATGGGGTGCCATGTGCTGCCCCACCCCAAGCACCGGCTCCGCAATCACATTGGCTGGGAACCAGTCAATGGGAGCAACAGGGGGAAGGGGGGAGGGCGGCGCCTGTGGGTGAGAGCAGCCCGTGGAGCCTCCTGGCCCCCCCACCTAGGACCCAGACTTGCAGGCTGTTCACTGCTTCTGGGGTGCGCGCAGCACGCTGCAAGCATAGGTGCGGAAAGAAGAGGTTCAGGGAGTGCTTCCTGCACCTATGTCCTGCACCTGGCCCTCCGCATCCCAACCCCTCACCTCACCTGGCGAGAAGGGCTTGGGTCCTGGCCAATGGCCCAGGGCCAAGTGCCGGCCCCACTCCCACTCCCAGGCCTCTGCTCCCGGGGCCCACCAGCCCTGGGCCTGGGGATTTGGCTGCTGGCCCCATGTCCAGGGCTCTGCTCCTGACCCCATGCCCTCCCCCAGCACTGTCCTCAGCCCCTTTACCCCATGCAGGTCTCCCCCTCCCAGAAACACAACCCTGCTCCCAGGCTCGGGGGGTGGGGGGAAATGGACAGGGGCTTTCAGCACGCCCACTACTAAAAATCAGTATCACTGGATGCCAGGACACGCAGGCAGCCTGCCCTAGCCCTCTCACTGTACCACTGACCGGGAGCCGCCCAAAGTAAGCCCGAGCCCTAACCCCCTGCCCCAGCCTGGTGCCCCCTCCTGCACCCCTCATTTCTGGTCTCATCCTGGAGCCTGCACCCGCAGTAAGAGCCTTTACCTCCTCCTGCACCCCAACCCCCTGCCCCAGCCCAGTGAAAGTGAGTGAGGGTGTGGAAGAGCAAGCCACCAAGAGAGGGGGACTGTATTGAGCAGGGAAGGGGCCTTGGGGAAGGGGCAGGGATAGGGTGTTCGGTTTTGTGCAACTAGAAAGTTCGCAACACTACACATAACCCCTTACTGGTCTGAATTGCACCCCAAGAGTGTGACACACTCCAACTGGGATATGTTTTTCAAATTAGTTTTCCAAGCTAAATCTTATTTTATTAATGTTTCTAATCCCTCTGGGTCTCTTTTTATTGTTTGTCTTCATTTATGTTTGCAATTCCTCCCAATTTAGTACCACCTGTCACTTTCATTAACATGGCATTTGCTTCCTCTTTTACATAATCAACAAAGATATTCAATTATGTTGGTATTAAGACCTGTCCCTATAGGCCCCCCAGAGACACCTTCCTGCAATTAAATATTTTGCCATTCAGGGAGAAAAATATATCTTAACCAGAAAAAAGAAGATAATTTTAGAAGTTGTATATTGCTCATGTCTTGGACATTGTGCTCAGCTGTAGCGGTAGGAGTGATTTTAAGTACCGAAAGAGATCAAAAATATATTGCCAGCCAAATAGATAAGAGGCTGGTATTGTAACGGGCTAGTGATTCTTTTTTTTCTGAAAATACAGAAACACACACTCATTTTTAGGTGTGTGCAGCAGGAAGCCTGTGTGCTGAGAGTATACTTCTTTTCCTACAGCTTTGCTGAACCCAGGATCTGTGATTATCCAGGGTGGGATTCACAAAGGTACTTAGGTGCCTAAGTCTCAGGTTTAGGCACCTATATCCCAGTTGTAGGCACACAAAGGTGCCACAAGTACTCCTTTTCTTTTAGCAATCCACAAAACTCCCATTGAATTCTGTAGGTGCATGAATTCACTCAGCACTTACGTTTTCAGGGTAAAATTCCCTAGGTAAAATTCTGCCTCCCGGTAGGCATCTGAATGTCCATCTCTCACCTAAGCCCCAGAGCAATCCATGACATGGGGAAAGATAGGCAAGCCAATGCCTATTTTGTGTGCAGGGCCCAGTCCAGTAGTTGTGCTCAGAGGCCGCATACTGGATTGGATCCCATTCAAAATATGGCCTCTGCCACAAGAGAAGGAGGAGGTGGTGGTGCCTACTGTATACATTTTAGTCCAGGGACTTGCACACTCACCTTGGATACCTGGGTTCAATTCCCCTCTGTCAGGGAGGGAGTCTTGAACAGGAGTCTCTCACTTTTCAGCAACCACTGGGCTAAATGTTATAAGGTGAACAGCAGCACCACTTCCTCCTCCTCTTCCAGCCACTAGGTGTGGAGTGAGGCAAGCACCTGACTCATTTCTGCAAGAAGTGTGTTAGATGCCTAAACTGCCTTAAGTCTGGCAGCTGGTTCCCATTCATGGAGCACTAAGCAGAGATAGGTGCCTCCTTGTAGCCCTGACTTAGGCACTTACCGGAGAGAGGGGTGGGGGTTGGCACGCACCCCTCTCATTGGCATCTCCAATTGGCTAGCTTAGGTACTCCCCACCTTGCGTGTTGGGTTTTGTGAATTCCATTCCAAAGTGCCTATCTCTTCCCTTTCATTATATAGCAAACCTAGGGACCTAACTCAGGCTTTGTGGATCTCAGTAGTGTTCTGGAGATTTTCTAAGCATTTAAAAGGCATGGTGATGCTTAGTGTTGGAACACCTAAGTCCTGTGCTCCCAGTCATTAAATAATGGTTCCAAAATAATTCAATATTTGTGTAGCAGTTTACACGTAGTTAATATGGAGAGAAAAGGAACTGGACTTTGTGTAAATTAGTAGGCTGTTATATGTTATCCCATGGTGCATGTATGTAAGCAGATAGCAAAATAGGATCTGATTCCATTGTGAAAGCTGGGGAGTTGCAAGAGGTTCTAATATTTTGAGCAGCCTTCTGGTAATGCCTCATTTCACTCATTCTACATCTATTTTGAAATTACATCAGAAAAAAATTCCCTTTTTAACTATAATGTTAGGAAGGATGGTCTAGTGTTCGGGGAAGATCAGCTCTGCCACAGACTCTTTGTGTGACCTTGTGCAACTTGCTTAATTAACTTTGTGCCCAAGTTCCCCATTCATCAAATGAAGATAGTTCTTCCCTACCTCCAAGGTGTGTTGCAAGGATACAATTAATTATTGATTGTGAGGAGCTCAAACTAATATTTCTCTGTACCATGTGTTAGGCTCTCACTGAATACTTCAGTATACCACATAATAACTGAGGATCTATACCACTTATGGTCCATGGTCTTGGATTAATTAACTCTCTGAAGCATTTTCGAACAGAGAGTGCATAAGAGATATTATACAATGAACCATCACGTTTGTATTGTATTATCCAAAGCATGGAATTTCCATTTTTAATCTTTCAGATGTGTGTTTATTCAAACTAAAATGCTTAAGCCCCAAATTTTGAGTTTGGGTACTTAAAGAGAGGCACCTAAACTGTTCGGTAGGCATCCAAACAGAAGTGGACTGACTTTCTAATGGCTCACAGCTCTCATTGACTTTAATACTGACTGCAGTGGAAAGTTATTTTTCACTCTTGAACTCCATCTGGGATTGGAAGTGCAAAAATACCAACATACAGAGCACTGTGCATTACTTCCAGCTGGGATGGGCACAAGTGCCAAAAATCCCTGCAAAATATCTCATGTCCTGAGAGTGCCAGCTCATTTCTGCACTCTTGAGAAGTTGGAATAAACACCACAGAAGGATCTAACTCCTGGATGCCTATCTGAACTGCTGTCAATTGCTTGGCCAAATGCTGAAAGTTATGCTGCACGTCCGCCAAGCACCCAGAATTATGACTGAAGTCAACTGCTGTGCACTCCACTGGGAAGCCGGAAGTCTCTTTTTTCCCCATGTATATCTAGCCACCCATTTCTAGCTCTGTAGAGTTAGGAGATAAAAGATCATAAAACTCTGACTAGTCCAAGAGTGTAGTCACTGAAAGATGCTGGTCCTTAACAAGTGTTTAACGTAATCCATTGATTTGGTATATGTTATGTGTCCTCCTCTAGTCAACTACTAGTCCATACAAGAGTATAATAAACTACTACTGCTACTAGCACATGAATGTAGTCATTTACTTCAAATGGTAGCAGTTCATACTTTTAGGGCAGAAGACTCTGGGGTTCAATCCCACACACCGGGGGTGGAGGAAGATTAACTGAATTTAGCATTCTCCTGATTTGTGCCTCTGAGCCGCTTGAGAATCACCTGTGCCTAATCTTGGTTTGAGGAATATACACTGTCTTGCAGCAAACAGAACCACTTTACAGTGGAATCTGTTAGTTTCTGAAGTCCACGGTGGTGTCAATTGACCAGCTGGCTAGTAAAAAAACACTAGTAGCAACAGAGCTTGTGTCTCAGTGTGTGAAATCACCTACACCTTGCTTTAATAAAAGAATAATAGAATATCAGGGTTGGAAGGGACCTCAGGAGGTTATTTAGTCCAACCCCTGCTCAAAGCAGGACCAATCCCCAACTAAATCATCCCAGCCAAGGCTTTGTCAAGACTGACCATAAAAACCTCTAAGGAAGGAGATTCCACCACCTCCCTAGGTAACACATTCCAGTGTTTCACCACCCTCCTAGTGAAAAAGTTTTTCCTAATATCCAACCTTAACCTCCCCCACTACAACTTGAGACCATTGCTCCTCGTTCTGTCATCTGCTACCACTGAGAACAGTCTAGAATATCAGGGTTGGAAGGGACCTCAGGAGGTTATTTAGTCCAACCCCTGCTCAAAGCAGGACCAATCCCCAACTAAATCATCCCAGCCAAGGCTTTGTCAAGACTGACCATAAAAACCTCTAAGGAAGGAGATTCCACCACCTCCCTAGGTAACACATTCCAGTGTTTCACCACCCTCCTAGTGAAAAAGTTTTTCCTAATATCCAACCTTAACCTCCCCCACTACAACTTGAGACCATTGCTCCTCGTTCTGTCATCTGCTACCACTGAGAACAGTCTAGAATATCAGGGTTGGAAGGGACCTCAGGAGGTTATTTAGTCCAACCCCTGCTCAAAGCAGGACCAATCCCCAACTAAATCATCCCAGCCAAGGCTTTGTCAAGACTGACCATAAAAACCTCTAAGGAAGGAGATTCCACCACCTCCCTAGGTAACACATTCCAGTGTTTCACCACCCTCCTAGTGAAAAAGTTTTTCCTAATATCCAACCTTAACCTCCCCCACTACAACTTGAGACCATTGCTCCTCGTTCTGTCATCTGCTACCACTGAGAACAGTCCAGATCCATCCTCTTTGGAACCCCCTTTCAAGTAGTTGAAAGCAGCTATCAAATCCCCCCTCATTCTTCTCTTCTGCAGACTAAATAATCCCAGTTTCCTCAGCCACTCCTCATAAGTCATGTGCTCCAGCCCCCTAATTATTTTTGTTGCCCTCCGCTGGACTCTTTCCAATTTTTCCACATCCTTCTTGTAGTATGGGGCCCAAAACTGGACACAATTGAGGCCAGATGAGGCCTCACCAATGTCAAATAGAGGGGAATGATCACGTCCCTAGATCTGCTGGCAATGCTCCTACTTATACAGCCCCAAATGCCGTTAGTCTTCTTGGCAACAAAGGCACACTGTTGACTCATATCCATCTTCTCATCCACTGTAACCCCTAGGTTCTTTTCTGCAGAACTGCTGCCTAGCCACTCAGTCCCTAGTCTGTAGCAGTGCATGGGATTCTTCCATCCTCAGTGCAGGACTCTGCACTTGTCCTTGTTGAACCTCATCAGATTTCTTTTAGCCTAATCCTGCAATTTGTCTAGGTCCCTCTGTATCCTATCCCTACCCTCCACCGTATCTACCACTCCACCCAGTTTAGTGTAATCTGCAAACTTGCTGAGGGTGCAATCCACGCCCTCCTCCAGATCATTAATGAAGATATTGAACAAAAACGGCCCCAAGACCGACCCTTGGGGCACTCCACTTCATACCGGCTGCCAGCTAGACATGGAGCCATTGATCACTGCCATTAAGCCTGATGATCTAGCCAGCTTTCTATCTGCCTTATAGTCCATTCATCCAGCCCATACTTTTTTAACTTGCTGGCAAGAATACTGTGGGAGACCATGTCAAAAGCTTTGCTAAAGTCAAGGAATAACACGTCCACTGCTTTCCCCTCATCCAAATAGCCAGTTATCTTGTCATAGAAGACAATTAGGTTTCTCAGGCATTATTTGCCCTTGGTGAATCCATGGTGACTGTTCCTGATCACTTTCCTCTCCTCTAAGTGCTTCAAAATTGATTCCTTGAGGACCTACTCCATGATTTTTCCAGGGACTGAGGTGAGGCTGACTGGCCTATAGTTCCCTGGATCCTCCTCCTTCCCTTTTTTAAAGATGGGCACTACATTAGCCTTTTTCCAGTCTTCCAGGACCTCCCCGATCGCCATGAGTTTTCAAAGATAATGGCCAATGGCTCTGCAATCACATCCGCCAACTCCTTTAGCACTCTCGGATGCAGCGCATCCGGCCCCAGGGACTTGTGCTCGTCCAGATATTCTAAATAGTCCTGAACAACTTCTTTCTCAACAGAGGGCTGAGCACCTCCTCCCCATACTGTGCTGCCCAGTGCAATAGTCTGGGAGCTGACCTTGTTCGTGAAGACAGTGGCAAAAAAAGCTAATCCTGGGTTAGCAATCAAGAAGGAAAACTTAAATACTGAACATGTTAAATCTTTTTGGTTTGGAAGCCCAAAGTCCTCTCCAGGCAGAATGGACACCTTTTCCTTCACATTCCAATTCAGCATCCCTTGCTGCCTGGGGCACAAATGATGTCACTTACAGGCAATATGGCAGCCTCCTGCTTGCAAATGCCAGCTCTAATTAATAAAAACTTCAATGTCAAAGATATTTCACAGCTCTTCATTCTCGGGGAGAAGTGCTTGTTATGTTCTGAACTTTCAGACCGATAAGCTGAACACACAATGGGTGCAGTTTCTTTTTAAGTGGATAATCCAGTACGCAGCTGAGCAAATGACAAACCAGACGTAGAATGAAAGGTGCCCCCAGGGGCTTAGAGAACGGTGGAAACAATGCAACCCGCAGGACATTTTTCGTGAATCAGACCCTTGTTCTCTTCCACAAAGGAGGAGTAAAAACACCGTGATACAAAACATGGGGCAACAAATTGATGGCAACGTCTCCAAAATGGGAACATGAACTACATGGCATGTGGATAAAAGAGAAAGCATCTGCAAAATATCTGAGGAAAATTGTGAATATAATTCCGGCAATTATGATTATAGTGTTGTATACGCTACTGCACTTAATTACAATTTGCTGTTCTTTTCATGCTGTGAAAATGGACTAAATGGACTACAAAATATATTTCAAAAAGACAAGCAATCTGTGGCATGAATAGGAACCTCCTTTATCTTAATACAATGAGACCTACATTTCACAAACATGGCAACATCTCTATGATAATTCTCCAGTGCAGAATTTTGATTACAAAATGAACATTGTGAAAAAAGCCCTTTTATTATTTCATCCAAGAATATGAATAGGATTATTAGGAGTATTAAGAAGGGGTTTTTTTAAGAACAAAAATCTTGCTCATTTTGAAAATTACAGTTAAATGGCAAGTGTTTTAGTTCTATATTTTGTGGAGGAGGAAAGGGAGGTTATAGCTTTTTAAACTTTTAGTTCTGTGTTTAGAACTTTTTCCACTTTGCATTGCTGCCACGAGAAGGCATTTAAATTTCAGGGTTGTAGCTGTATTCATTTCAGAATATGCAAGAGACAAGGTAACTGAGGTCATATCTTTTATTGGACCAACTTCAGTTGGTGAAAGCTTGTCTCTTTCACCAACAGTAGTTGCTCCAATAAAATAGATGACCTCAGCCACCTTGTCTCTCTTTACATTTCAGAATAATTACCCTAAAGACTCAGTTAAAAATTAAAAAGAAAAGGAGTACTTGTGGCACCTTAGAGACTAACAAATTTGTTAGTCTCTAAGGTGCCACAAGTACTCCTTTTCTTTTTGCGAATACAGACTAACATGGCTGCTACCCTGAAACTTAAAAATTAAAGACGATGATCATGATCTCACATTTATATGGTGCATTTTATCTGGATGGCTCCCATAATGCAATGCAAATTACTGGATTGTGTTTGTTTATTTAGAAACGATGTGTATATTTCAGGGCAGTTTCTCAGATGGTGTAAATCAACATAACTTCATTGATTTCAATGAAGCTACATGGATTTATGCTTGCTGAGGATCTGGTCCACCATATCTACATGGCTAAAGGGAATACATGTTGGTGTGGTGGAGTACCAGATAAAGCATATAGTGACAGGATTTGGGGATAGCTACATACTAAGGAATAGTGAAGCCACAAAGGAGTTCTGAAGTTCATCACAAACTAGAACTAATAAAACCTTGACAGAACGCAGCCCCATCATGTATGTAAGGCCCTTTGTTTGTTTGTTTTTTAACCCCTGAATTCCTGGATTTTACAAAAGCTATTATTCATTTTTTTACTGATTTTCATCTAAATTTTGGACCACTCAATTACATAAAAATACCGATTATGTTAAGAAAATCCAATCCATTATATTAGGTAGATGTGTTTGTTACTAAATCAGGCTACGTGTAAATATGAGGCTGTCTCAAAGTAGGCAATGTAGTGGAAGATCATGCACATATGTGTTTGTACTGTTAATGCACCATTCATGAAAAAAACCACTGCATTAAACTGCTTTCACTTTCAGTACTCTTACATTTCTCTATTTGTTGCCTTTTTTTTTCTGTCCCCAATATTTATCCAGAAAATTGTAAAGTTTATTTTTGCACCAATTTTCACCCTTTTAAAATTTTCATAATAAAGTGAAATTTAAACAAATCTTAAATTTAAAAAAGGCTATGCTATACATAGCATATATTTTACAGAATTATTATTTTTATTATTATTTTAAGAAATGATTGAGGGACTTTGTAATTGGGGCTATTTCTTGTATCCTCCCACTGTAAATTCAGGTGCCAGATTCTCCACTCACGTAGATCACATGAGCCAGGAGTAACTCCACTGACATCTTGCAAATTTTCAATATGTGGAACTCCCTAATGCCATCTACAGATTCATAAATACCACTTAGTGGCACTGTTTTTCCTGAGCTTCTGTTCCAAGCAATGAACAGGTCCATCTTGCTTATCTTACCAAATCTAACACCACTGCTTGAGGTCGTTTGACTGAAGCTTCTTGTACACCCCACAACACCTGCCACAAGGGCTCTCTCTAGATTAGGACACAAGCCAGCTGAGACTCGAATGCAGTTCTCTGAATTCAACCTCTTCTGCTGATATTTTCTTGGAATTCATACTATTTACAAACGCTTTATGTAGCTCACTCTATCTGTAACTAAAAAACCTGTGTTTAAGTTCCCAATAAAAGAACACCAGAATTTGTCATGCCTTGCTTTATGTTTGATTAAAATCCTGTTGCACCAAAAGTCTGGGAGCTACTTCTCCCCTGGTGCCTCCATGCTTGGGTAATTTGTGAATATTTTTGCATGAGGAGGAGGAGAAAGTTGCTCTTTATGCTGCTCCTAGTGCTTGATGATAAACCCAAGTGTGGTAACTTTTCTTGGCATGGACAGTTGCATATTCAAAAGTAATAAATGGAGCCTTAAAAAGGTTCTTTGAATCTGTATAATCAGATGATAATTTCATTAAAACCCATTTTAAAAAGCTAACGTATCATTAGCTTATGCACGTCCTCATTATTTGATGGACTTTATTTTCCAGGATTACAAGCATTACAAAGCCTCAGAACACAATATGTACATAGAGATATGCATTTACATATTCTATTTAAAAAGATAATTGTCAGAAATGCTAGACTATGCCATTTCACAAGACAGAGTCAGAGCTTTGTTTTTAGAGATGTGGTCATTTTCTTTTCCTATTAATATATGAAAGACTGCATTACCAATTCATTTTTTGGATAAAAATATTTTAACAAGGATAAGGTTGAATAATATACACTCACCAAAGCTAAGAAATTCATAGCGAAAGATGATATGCCACCGTTCACTCACTGCATTGTCCTTTCTGTCTGTTCTTACCATCTCTTGAGGTATAGGGCTTGATCCTGATCTCATTTAGGACCCGATCCTGCAAACACTAATGCACCTATTTAACTTCACAACATATGTAGCCCTGCTACATTCAAGTGCTTAGTTGTTTGCCGGATGAGAGCCTAAGTGATATCAGAATCAAGCCCTATAATTCTAGCAACTTTAGGGGACTTCAGCTGGACAATCTGTGTATAAAATTAAGCAGAAACAGGTCTTAGACTATAAGCATGGGTTTATTCCATCGACTAAAAGTAGTTACATTGGTGTAAATGAGATCAGAATCATTCTCACAGGAACACAGCATTCCCATTAGTTTTGAAGTTCATGGATTTTGTGCGGTTCTCATTCTTTTCCCCATTGAGATCAGTGGGATTTTTGCTATGGTTTCAATGGGAGCAGGATCAAATCCTTCACTGGGGACTCAGTGTGCATGTGTTAAATTCTGTTTTGTTTAGAAGAGAAAAGAATATATAGAAGAGTGGGGTATCTAGTTTTAAAGATACAGCCACCGAACATGAGCAAAGAACTGCTTGCAGCCACGTAACATAAGGTTCAAGGGAGAATGGAGCTGGCCACTTAGGAGTCGGAGAGAGAGGAAGTCAGAAAGGTAGCCTTGTGGTTTGTAAGCACAGAGGCAAGAGGTCACAGCTGCATTCTACACAGCTGGAGACAGGGCAGGATGGGCAGGCTGAAAAGAGAAGCCGGAGGAATTCAACACACCTAGATGTTTTAAATCAATACCAGGTCCTCAACATGGAAACTATGGAGGATGCTTCTGAAGATCTAGCAGGTGCAAGGAAATGGAGAGATGTAATTAAGAATAATTAACCACTGGAACAATTTACCAAGGATTGTGGTGGCTTCTCCATCACTGACAATTTTTAAAACAAGATTGGATGTTTTTCTAGAAGATCTGCTCTAGGAGTTATATTGGGGAAGTTCTCTGGCCTGTGCTACACAGGATGTCTGACTAGTTGATCACAATGGTCCCTTTTGGCCTTAGAATCTATGAAACTATGTACGAAACACACATGTAGATGGCAGCTTGACCCAACCTGTAAGAAAATCAAGCTTGACCTCAGAGAGTTCTCCAACTGTCCAGGGAAGATAAACAATCCTTGTTGAAGATTCAGTACTCAGAAGAATCAAAAGAACATTCAGCAAGGGACAGATGGACAACAGGACAGTGTACTGTCTCCCCAGAGCCAAGACACGAGATGCCTACTGAGAAAGAAGAGGGGGAGAAGGAAAAATCTCTACTGGTGTACAGAGCTGTGGATTATGCTTGCTTGGTAACCACAAGAAACATCGCATTGCATGCACTTTGGACTCTGGCCCACTTTCTGTTGGTGTGACAAGAACCAAGGGAAGGCAAGGGGAAGCCCTAACAAGCCTTCACAGCCTGCAAGGTGAATGTTATAACTATGAGAATGATGCACACAAAGTGAACTGGGGTATTGCCAGGAGAGGGAATTTATCCCAAGGAGGATGACTGCCGGTTCTAAAGATCACATTTTTTTAATGCACGTACTACCTGTCATGCCAGATGGTCAAACCAAAGCACCAAAACATGAAGCAGATGGACTTGGTGTCTGATTCCTAATTACTGTAATTGGAATTGCTTCAGATGGAGGTTTCCTTATTGTGGGGAGGAAAAATGATTTGACACCAGATGGTACCAAAAAATGGTCTCTCTGGTTCCCTTAGTAGTAATGGTTATCACTGATCGTTCAAAGTTTGTTGGAGCATTACAGGCCTGGTCAAAAGCCCATCCATGAAAACATTTCCACTGACCTTAATAGGCTTTGGATCAAACCCTGAAAGTTAGGGCAGGAGAGTGTTTATGGTAAGAAAATATGCAGAGAGTTTCAAATGGTCTTTATATGAGACCAGGGACTGAAGAGGTATTTCCAATCAATCACTGTTCAATCTTCCCCAGGATAGAGTCAGACACTGGTTATCAGCTGCCCAAACTGACATACCTGAGCCATCTATTTGACAACAATGTGCAAAACTCCTGCTGCAGTTCTTTCACGATTTGGCTCTACACATCTAGATGGTTAGAAATATGTGTGCTTTTTAAAAATATATCTTGTGCCTCATATTTGTCATATGCTGATTGTGCAGAAAACAGCCTCCTCAGTTTCTGACCCACCAAAAAAAACAAAAACAAAAACAAACAAAAAAAAAACCAACACAGACTTTCCTGGCTTCTGCATCTGTCCAGGGTATTCCATTATCCAAGAGGGAAGTATCGACATTACTGGCTGTGGGATGGCCACGCTATTTGCGGGAGAGTACTGTATGGGATTCCTCCATATCCTATCATCTCATACACAAATTGGACCTTTGGGAATGAGATCAGGGGATCGGGATGATCTCATATGGCTCCCTGCTATCTAAATGTGCCTCCGATGTGTTCCCTGGATGAGGTGAGGCAGAGTACTGAAAAGAGTCCTGTAACTTTGGACAGAAGCCTTTCTTTAACCAACAGCACAGTTTGAGAGACCTGATAGCAATGGTGTAAATTAGAGGTATTCCCTTGCAGCAATAAAATGTGCTACAGCTGGGAGGCTAAGGGTTAGGGAGATGTATCCGAGATTGGACACTGCCTCGTATGCTTATACAGTAGGGGTTAAATTTTGAACATGGTGCATGGGATATAGATGCATGACTCCAGTGAAAGTCCACCTCAATTCCTGTGGATTGTGATGAAAAATTAATCCCAAATCCAATTATTTAAACTTTATCCAAATACACCCAATGCTTTCCCCCCTAAACAAGTCAGCTTCTTAATCTACTCAAGTGCTATGTGCAATTTCTGGATTTGATGTTTCCATTCACTGACTAGATTTAAGCCCAGCCAGAAAGAGAGGGGAAAAAAAGTTAAAAGCCATTTAGCATCTCCTTTCTTCTAAGGCACTGCTTTATTTTCCTACAAACACTGCTTGTGAAAGTAATTTCCAAAAGATGCAATAATCCCTTTTCCCTGAGAAAGCTAAACAACAACAAGAAGAAAACATTACTCCATTGTAGACTTGTGTTTTCTTTGGCTAAAGATTTTGCTGAAACTGACTTAGCTCAGGTTTCAGAGTAGCAGCCGTGTTAGTCTGTATTCGCAAAAAGAAAAGGAGTACTTGTGGCACCTTAGAGACTAACAAATTTATTAGAGCATAAGCTTTCGTGAGCTACAGCTCACTTCTAAGGTGCCACAAGTACTCCTTTTCTTTTGACTTAGCTCAGTAGCCAGTGGTTCATATTAAAAAGACCAAAAGCTGAACATTTAAATGGTATGGTTCATCTCTACAAAATAAAATCCTTCAGGACTGAAGGTCTGCTTGGGGGCAGCATGGAATGAGGCAAAGTTCCATCCAAATAATACTTTTACTGCTTGCGGTGGTAAGCCAGAACCATCTTGCTGATTTATTTCATGGAATGATAAGCAGATGCAGTTACAGTAGAAATGCAAAAAGGTTTTAGGTGAGCAGGTGAGACTTGACATTGACCAGACACTTAAAGACAGTTTAAAAAAAATTGCTTGGTACAACCTCCTTCTGACTTTTACAGAAGTAGGTGTACACTATTACTCTACTATGGGAGCTTAGTAACTTTCCCTATGGCAACAACCCAAGGTTGATTCAAGGACATCTGGGGCTCACTTGAGGCACCCCCTCCCATGTAAAGTTTTGTTATCCCCAACTAATTATTCAGTCTAATTCCAATATAAGTAGTAATCTTACAGGATGGGCTGTAATGTAAATACAATAAATAACACCATAAATTTTCACATTGATCCCAGACAGGCCTGACTACTTGGGAGAGAGAAGGAACAGGGATGGCTGGGCTGTGGGGGAGGCTGAAAGGAGACAGATAACAGGCAGGATAGTGCTGGGGAGACTGGGAGGAGAAGCGGTGGGAAGTGATGTATAAAACTGCTTTTATGGTCTTTAGCTTCAGGAGAAAGCTCTTCTACAGTGAGGTTTTGAATTTGACCATTTTCCAATCCCCTTTACTCAAGTTCTACCTGATGCCATGGAAATTCCAATTTGTGTAACTATGTTTTTCCCTGTATAAAGTCCATCCTATCAGTTTCAATTGGATACAATATTATTTTACAGTTCCTGCCCTAAACTGTCATGTAGGGTTGATTTGTGCTGATAAAACAGTCGTTGCATCCCTCCCTGGGGGTGGGATCATGTCTGTGAAGGGATTCTTGTATACTTTAGATGTACACATTCTAAAGCCAGAAAGGACCATTCTGATCAGCTAGTCTGACCTCCTGCATAACAGAGGCCATCGAATTTCACCCAGTGATTCCTGCAGTGGATGGAATTATTCTTCCTTTCTCTGTAAGAAGTTTTAAAGATTTTATTTTTAAAAGAGCTTTAGGATCCTGCAAAGTGAAAAGTGCTATATAAATGTAAACTGCAACTATATTCAGAGATATCAATCACACAAGACTAGACAAGGCTTTCAAGGCTTTCACACTGTAGTGCTTCACATTATGTTCTACATCACATAGTGCATGGGAGCAAAACTAGGTGTGGACAAAATATTCACAACAAAATGAGACATGGCTGCATTTTGTTGGCAATCTGGGCCAGATCTGTAAAAACAAAAACTAAACAAGGAAAAACAAAACAAAAAACAACCCGGAAAATTTCCACCTTTATGCTCAAAACAGGAATTCTTTTGCAAAACAGGAATTCTTTTACAGCCAGAGTGCAACTGTCATAACTGATCAATTGAGTCTGTAGTTTAGGAATGCTCTCGAGTTCCTCGCTGATGCTAAATTCTCACATAACCGCATCTGCACGTCACACTTTCTGCCATCTCCAGTTGGGCGGGAGAGTCTGTCCAATCCCAGTGGATGATGACCTGGCCTCAATTATACATGCCTTTGTCACTTCCTGGCTGTGCAACAGCAATGCAATCTACTTGGGTATGAAGCCATCAGCCCTGTGGAAACTCCAGCTAGTACAGAATGCCTCAATATGAGCTACTGCAAGCACATCAGACCTGTCCTCCTCTTTCTACATTGGCTTTCTATAAAATATGGAGTCAAGTCAAGGTCTCGGTCCTTAACTGCAAGGCACAATATGGCCCAGGACCAGCACACCTAAGAGGATCACCTGAAGCTCTGGGAAGCGATTGTGATGGACAGCCCTGCTCCCTTGGCACAATGGAACTTTTTACCATAGGGGTAAAGATTGTCTTGTGCAGAAGACAGCACTTCCTTGAGACTGAGTCTGAGACTGAGGAACAAGCTCCCACAGGAACTAATGACCATCACAAACCTCGCCACCTTCAAACTTCCATTCCCTAATATAATCACATAGCAGCACGTACATTTATTAAACAACAAACCTATCGAAACACTACACTGCACACACAATACCCTTCTCCTGCCTGCAAGGACAGGAGGAGAGAGAAAATGAGTCACATGTGACTGCTGTTAGTCGTTGCTTAAAGCATTGCAGGAAGGTGCTCGGATGCTTAAGTACTAAGGGTGGTACAAGAACCAGAACAGGGAACAATTTTCACATGCATATGGGTCCTCTTTTCGATAGAATATAAAGATTATCAATAATACATCATCCTCCATACACATGCTCTATATAAAATTGATCTGTTAAATTTAGGGGAAGTGTCCCTAAGAATTCTTTAACACTCTTCATTATTCTCAGCCCAGTCCTGTTTTTAATGATGTGATTATGGTACTCAAAATTAAATTGCCTGTGAAGGGATAGGGACAGTAGTCAGGCCTGCCCCGAAATGCTACGCTGTCTCTAGTTAATTGTCAAACTCCCATTGCCTTCAATGTGAGGAGTAGCTTAAAGCTTACTGTGACAAAGTTCCTCCTCTACTTTTGTGGGTATTGCGCTTATTGGTGGATTTGCTCGCCTTGGAGCTTCACGACAGCCCTCAGTTTGGCCGTTTTCGTGAATCCACAGTCCAGGTCAACACCTCCTGTGTCTGACCAGGAGTTGGGAGGTTTGGGGGGAACCCAGGCCCGCCCTCTACTCCGGGTTCCAGCCCAGGGCCCTGTGGAATGCAGCTGTCTAGAGTGCCTCCTGGAACAGCTGTGTGACAGCTACAACTCCCTGGGCTACTTCCCCATGGCCTCCTCCCAACACCTTCTTTATTCTCACCATAGGACCTTCCTCCTGGTGTCTGATAATGCTTGTACTCCTCAGTCCTCCAACAGTCTGCGTTCTCACTCTCAGCTCCTAGTGCCTCTTGCTCCCAGCTCCTCACACGCGCACCACAAACTGAAGTGAGCTCCTTTTTAAACCCAGGTGCCCTGATTAGCCTGCATGTCTTAATTGTCTCCAGAAGGTTTCTGATTGTTCTGGAACCTTCCCAGTTACCTTACCCAGGGAAAAGGGACCTACTTAACCTGGGGCTAATATATCTGCCTTCTATCACTCTCCTGTAGCCATCTGGCCCGACCTGTCACACTTACCTAGTTACTAGGATATTTGATATTGGAAAAGACAAACTTATTTTTAAATATCATATTTGAAAATAACCAGCCCAAATACTTTATTTTAGAAATATTCAGAAATAACGATAATACCAAGTTTAGATACCCTTTTCATTCATAGATTATCCAATCCTTTACAAAGGATATAAGAATCATTATCCCCATTTTACAGATGGTGAAACAAAGAAGTAGAGTTTGCCCAAAGTCACCCAGCAGGTCAGTGGCAAAGCAGAAAAGAGAACCCAAGTCTCCAGGCTGCTGTACTATCAGACATGCTGAGAAAAGGGAACATTTTTCTATACAGAAGGTGCAGTTATTCATTTTTGCCTTCCGGCATTTCAGGTGAGGTTTTTTTCTCTCTCTCCCTTCAGTTGAAAGAGCACATTTTGACCACCTTTCCTTCCCCCCGGCCATCCTTTAAATGTCCTTTGGGAATGCATCATTAATTCTCAGGCCTCTCCAGCAGACATCTTCCTGAGATGCAGCAAGGAATAAAGTAGAAGGGCAGAATGGGTTCAGGGATATTAAAGAACAAATCTAAGAAGATTGATTAAATGGAAAATTAAAAGTTTGTTATAATTGGTGGTTACTGAGTAGTTTGCCCAGTAATTGGTAAGAAGCATGCACACAGCCTGAACAGCAAGTCTCTGCTTAGGAAGGACAACAATGAGCCATTAATTTGTGTGGTGCTGATTGCTGTGTTTAATGAATTTCCTAGTTGAATAATCTTTATAAAAGTATATTAGCAATTAAATAAACACAAATAAAATTAACCAGGTCAGAGAGAAATCTCATCTTCTCGTGCAGAGTGTGATTCATTTTTATCCTGGTAGGGAAGCATCTAATCAGCTGATCCTCATTGAAGCGAGCAACCCCTTTTTCTGGGCTCTGCTGAGGCTGGAGAATGTGTGTGTGTGGGGGGGTCTTTGTGTGCGGTATGAGGAATATGAGACTTACAGCTCTGAGCTATGAGACCATAGCTCAAGTTATAGCAAGAGAGACTTATGTATTTAGCTCTGGAAGTCCCCAGTTGGCTATAACAACAGTTATCACAGGCGCTTGAGCCCTGGTCCACATCTGTGGCACATGGACTGATATGAACCCTCCACTGCTGCAGAACTCTGGGAAACAGGCCAGCTTTCACCTTGCATATTGTGTTCTGAGGCTTTGTAATGCTTAGATTTCATTTTGCCAACACCGTGGAATCCCACATTTGCAGATAATCTATACATTGCCTACATGGGCAGGCTAGTAGATGCTCATTGGATAGCTGAGCCCTTGGGAACTATTTGCATCCCTTCCATGGTTTATCCCACAAAACAACAACAAGCTGGACATCCCAGCAGTGCAGTTTAACTTAAAAAAAATCTAGTGCCTAACTGTGATGAGCTAAGTCTACTCTGAGAGGTAAGATATAGTATTTGTAGTGGGGAACTGAGAACTAGGAGTCCTGGGTTCCTGTTTTTGGACTTTACAGGTGTATTACAAGGCTCATTCAGTTGATCTCCGTCTTCAAATGCAAGATGCTATGAAAAGGCAAAGTAGTTTTTCTATCCCGCTCAAAAGACCATGGTTGATAGAGTTAAAGTTAATTAAGCTCATTTCCTATCCATGCAATCGCTGAATAAAACCACTCACAAGTTTTACTACGCAGATATCATAATAGCAAAACACACACTCGCATGCAACTACTCAGCATGCTCCTCTCTTTCTAGTCTAACATGTACAACCATTCACACTCAACCGGAATTCTGACATCAGCTAGGGGATGACGATTTCCCTACACATGTGCCATAGAATGTGTTATTCTTAGACATGATGGCATATATCACATTGTTAGATGTGCAGGTGAACGAGCCTCTGATAGTGTGGCTGACGTGACACACCACACAACAAAAACACTAACCCAGGCAGCTATCCTTGCAACAAAGCCTGTTGCCAACTGTGTCCACATATCTATTCAGGGGATACCATCATAGGGCCTAATCACATCAGCCACACTATCAGAAGCTCGTTCACCTGCGCATCTAACAATGTGATATATGCCATCATGTGCCGGCAATGCCCCTCTGCCATGTACATTGGCCAAACCGATGTCTCTACCTAAAATAATAAATGGACACAAATCAGACGTCAAGAATGATTACATTCAAAAACTAGTCGGAGAACTCTTCAATCTCTCTGGTCACTCGATTACAGACCTAAAAGTGGCAATTCTTCAACAAAAAAACTTCAGAAACAGACTCCAATAAGAGACTGCTGAATTGGAATTCATTTGCAAACTGACAGGTTTCAGAGTAGCAGCCGTGTTAGTCTGTATTCGCAAAAAGAAAAGGAGTACTTGTGGCACCTTAGAGACTAACAAATTTATTAGAGCATAAGCTTTCGTGAGTGAGCTGTAGCTCACGAAAGCTTATGCTCTAATAAATTTGTTAGTCTCTAAGGTGCCACAAGTACTCCTTTTCTATTTGCAAACTGGATACAATTAATTTAGGCTTGAATAAAGACTGGGAGTGGATGTGTCATTACACAAAGTAAAACTATTTCCCCATGTTTATTTCCCCCGCTACTGTTCCTCACACATTCTTGTCAACTGCTGGAAATGGCCCACTTTGATTATCACTTCAAAAGGTTCCTCCCTCCGCTCTCCTGCTGGTAATAGCTCACCTTACCTGATCACTCTTGTTACAGTGTGTATGGTAACACCCATTGTGTCATGTTCTCTGTGTATATAAATCTCCCTACTGTATTTTCCACTACATGCATCCGATGAAGTGAGCTGCAGCTCATGAAAGCTTATGTGCAAATAAATTTCTTAGGCTCTAAGGTGCCACAAGTCCTCCTTTAGTTAATGGCATGTCGCTTCTCATCTAAGTAAAGTTTGAACTGGTGCTCTAGTGTCCTCTGGCCAGTCCCCAAATCCATCCAGTTCCCTGTATGAGGAATGGTTAGAACTAGGAAATGTTCAACTGTTCCTATTCCTGTTCCCATTACAGAAATACCAAAATGTTTAGCTTTAATATCTCTGCAGTATAAACTCACTTAATTACTTTTAAATAAGGAGTTACTATCCTTGAAGCTTAATGAGGTGTATTACAGATCACAGTTCATTTATGTAAGGGACACAAAAAGCACAGTAGAATAATGTTAAAGCCCAGACACACAAAGCAGTAAAAATCAGGAAACTCAAAATTAAATGCTGGATATTTAGCATGTCTTGTTGTGTTGGTGTTTCAGCAAATACTCTCTGTAACATCCCATAGTGATCAGAGACCACAATAGTAATTAGACCCAGGATGATGAGCCATGTCCAGTTTCCTTTCTCTCATCAGTTTGTTAAAATCACACTGATTTTAAGTCCTGCCCCGCGTTTTTAATCTCCTTTTGCTCTCAGTGATAGGGGTATAGGTCCCGTTGTCTTTAGATGAAAGCAGGATTTGGCTTGTGGAATTTTTTAAATGTTTGTGCCAAATTTTCAACTACCCTCCAAAGGTGCACTCACAAAGTATGTGCAGATTTAAAATCATGGGTTTAAATCAATTAGTTCCTAATTCCTTGAAAGCAGCATTGCCCAGTGGATAGGACACTGGATTGGAGTCATGAAAACCTGGAGTCTGATGACCTGCTGTGTGACCTTAGGCAAGTCATTTTATTTCTTCGTGCCTCAGTTTCCCAAATGCAACGGGAACAATGACACTTCCCTTTATAAAGCATTTTGGAAACTACAGATGAAAAGGACTGTATAAGGTCCAACCACTGACCAGTGTGAATGGATCATTTTTGGAGGCTGACTGAGAATATGGCCTTAGGAGAGGGCACTTATAACATAAGGGGTGACACACATTCTCTTCATCCCACCTGAACTGAAGGGCCTGAATTGTGCCACCTATTATCATTTATAACTCACAGAATGGCACTGATGTGAATTGTGACTTATAAGACTTAGTAAGAGAGAGGGGTGAGTGATGAAGGGTTCCCTAGGACTGTCCATTCACTCCTTAGAAACAGAATTCAAATTCTGGCCCACTGATTGCCATCTCCATGGGGGTGGGAGGATTTATTATTACCGACATGCCAGCTCACAGACATAGATAGCACTTTACAGAGACAAAAGGCCAGGTCTTTGCCTGGATTCTGGAATATTTTACATTCTAAATCCGCTCCAAGTGGTCCCAGGAATCGCCATCAGTTGACCCTCATATTATTAGTATTTTTAGATCAGCGGTACAAAGTAAAGCTTCATTGCCCATCCTTTCCCCTACTGGCTATTAAGCAAGAGGGCCCAAAAGTTTTCCATTAAAACTTTTTTTTTAAATGGAAAATTGGGTTTTCAACCAAACAAAAATATTCACAGAAAGTGTCTGTTTTTCACAAAAAATCTGGCTGCAAAATGAAAAAGTAAAACGTTTTCATCTGTAAACTGAAGCATTTTAAATTTCTGCCCCCAAATTGCTGAGAACTGAAAAGGTTCAACTGAAAACTGAACTTTTTCTTTTTGTTTTAGATTGAAAAAAATTCAATTTGAAGGTTTTTGACAAAAAATCAAATTTTTCCACAGTTAGAAGCCCTGTTTTTTCTGACCATTATACAGGGTCGTCTTTCATGGCTCAATCTCTCTATCTACAGAGAAATAAGGCTTAGGTGTGGAGGAGAAATCAGTGCTGAAAGGCTTATGGAAGGAATTAATGGAAAAGTGGGTAATTTCTCAGAGTAGAGACAGACAGAGGACATTTTATATTTGGGTGCAGCACAAATCTATCTGTCTATCTAGAACATAGTCCTCAATGTGGTACATAAAAAGCTAAAATTAAAAGCCACAGAGTTGAGGCTGGGTGGAAAAACTAACGAATGAGGACTGGAATGAATGCAGAGGAGAAAATGACAGCTGAGATCCAGGCAGGGTGCAGTTATATGGCACTTCGAAGTGGAACACAAGGAGACTGAACTTCGTGTGAAAGAGACAGAATGCCACTGAAGAGATTAGAGGGAAAAACGAGAGTTCTGAAGCATGAGGTCAGAAATGTGGAAATTGCTACAGCTGAGCTAAGAGATGATGCACTCATACGGGCATGTACAGCACTACAGTCTGAGCCGTAGGAAGAGGAGATTTAAGCAATACTGTAGAGTAGCAAGTGACAACATTTAGTGATAGGTTTGAATGAAGGGTTGTGACCTTCGTAACAATGAGGATTTAAACTGTGATGGGGAAGGAAGAGGAAAAGAGGGTCTGACCAGCACTGGGTGAGATGCGGGTCTGACAGTTGTTATCAAGATTGGGTGGGGAAAGCCATCACAGATTAATCTTGCTGTTGAAATCTCTTCCCTGCCTCTCCCTCACCTATGAGTTTCAGACACTTCTGTATTTAATACCTGCATTGTTCCCGTGGTAAAAGATGATATTTGATTGTATTGCTGGCATTTAAAATTTGTCTCGCATGACAAATTCACAGACAAGCCCAGATGTTGTTAAAGGTAATTTAAATAAATACAGGCACTTGAAAACTCATGATCTGTTGCTTGTTCATAAAAATACCATTTGTCAAAAAAAAAAAAGAGGAAGGCGGTAGTGGGACTAGACACTGTGGCTTTACCTTATTCACTGGCAGAGGAAGCCACCTTTGAATTTGAACGTATTGTTCTTTTACTCCTTTTGCTCCAAGCAAGGGTCTCAGTATGGGGTGACAGCACAGCACACCCCTCTCCCTGTTTGTTTAGAATGCGATGCTTTGCAAGCTGTTAACAGGACTCAGCATTTATTTAAGAATGATGCAAGCAATATTTTACCTGCTCATCTTGTGCTCTCCAAACAGAGGATGATTGCATTTGTAAATGGCCTTCTGCACCACCATTTGTTCTTGTTGCTGTAGGCAGAGGCTGGCTTAGGGCTTCTGCAAGCACTCAGCAAGAATCACCATCTCCTCCCCATTTCTCAGAGATTCTCATACACAACTAGTAAAGATACTCAAAACTTTACAAATTATTCATTGGTTCTACACTTTCCTCACTGCTAGCAGGAGTGAGTCCTCTCCTGTGGATGCTCTTCCAGTTCTGCTTCTGCAGTCATGCATACATCAGCACAGAGCACCAGAATAGATAGAAAAAACAATTAAAAGAATACAGGGTTTTCACAGTGGTGCCATAGCTCTGGACAGTAATAGAAATGAGCAACAGTACATTTGACTTCTATCACCAAAACTAGGACATCTTCCAACATATTGGAATCCTCCAGGTATTGATAGTCCTGAGAGGCTAATTGGTTATTAGAGAGGCATATATAATCTGATGTTATTTTACTTACATTTGCCTAAATAGCCCTTGGACATATGCATGTGGAAAGTCAATAAGCAAATTAAAGTGCAGCCTGGTCTAATGGACAGAGCACACAATAGGGAACCAGGATTTTATTCCTAGATCTCAAAAAGAAAAGGAGTACTTGTGGCACCTTAGAGACTAACAAATTTATTAGAGCATAAGCTTTCGTGAGCTACAGCTCACTTCATCGGAAATGCATCCGATGAAGTGAGCTGTAGCTCACGAAAGCTTATGCTCTAATAAATTTGTTAGTCTCTAAGGTGCCACAAGTACTCCTTTTCTTTTTGCGAATACAGACTAACACGGCTGCTACTCTGAAACCTGTCATTCCTAGATCTGGCACTGATCTTTAGAGCAATTCACCTATTAAAAAAGCTTGAGACCAAGGCAGCTACAAAAATAAGAGAAATAGTATGTAACAAATGGAAGAAAGGGGGAAGTCAATAGTAATGAATATAAATCAGAATTTAGGAATTGTAGAAAATTGGTAAGAGAAGCCCAGGACACACGGAGAAATCAAAGAACAGCAGAGTTAAGGACATTAAGAAAGAGTTTTTAAAATATATTAGGAACAAAAAGAATCCCAACAATAGTACTGGTCTGTTACTAGATGGAAATGGTAGACTTATCAATAATAAAGAAGAAAAGGCAGTAGTGTTCAATAAATAATTTGGTCTGGACTTGGAAAAAACAGATGATATAGTTTCATCATATGGTGATGATAACAATTAGTAACAATGGAGATGTTAAACAGAAGCTCCTAAAGTTAGATATTTTAAACAATCAACGGGTCCAGGTAACTTGCATCCAAGAGTGTTAAAAGAGCTGACTGAGGAGTTCACTGGACCATTAATGCTGATTTTCAATAAGTCTTGAAGGTTTGGGGAAGTTCTAGAAGATTGAAAGAAAGTGAACGTTGCTGGTAAACTGGGCACAAGCAAACAATATGTGTTTTAATATGCCTAAATATAAATGTATACATTAAAGAATGTAGGCCATTCTTATAACATGGAAGAGCAAGTTCGCAGATGACACTAAGCTTGCGGGAGAGGTAGATATGCTGGAGGGTAGGGATAGGGTCCAGAGTGACCTACACAAATTGGAGGATTGGGCCAAAAGAAATCTGATGAGGTTCAGCAAGGAAAAGTGCAGAGTCCTGCACTTAGAAGGGAAGAATCCCATGAACTGCTACGGGCTGGGGAACGACTGGCTAAGTGGCAGTTCTGCAGAAAAGGACCTGGGAATCACAGTGGATGAGAAGCTGGATATGAGTCAACAGTGTGCCCTTGTTGCCAAGAAGGTTAATGGCATTTTGGGCTGCATAAGTAGGAGCATTGCCAGCAGATTGAGGGAAGTGATTATTCCCTTCTATTCATCACTGGTGAGGCCACATCTGGAGTATTGCATCCAGTTTTGGGGCCCCCACTACAGAAAGGAGTGGACAAATTGGAGAGAGTCCAGCAGAGGACAACAAAAATGATTAGGGGGCTGGGGCACATGGCTTATGAGGAGAGGCTGAGGGAACTGGGCTTATTTAGTCTACAGAAGAGAAGAATGAGGGGAGATTTGATAGCTGCTTTCAACTACTTGAAAGGGGGTTCCAAAGAGGATGGATCTAGACTGTTCTCAGTGGTAGCAGATGACAGAACAAGAACCAATGGTCTCAAGTTGTAGTGGGGGAGGTCTAGGTTGGATAGTAGGAAAAACTCTTTCACTAGGAGGATGGCGAAGCACCGGAATGAGTTACCTAGGGAGGTGGTGGAATCTCCATCCTTAGAGGTTTTTAAGGTCAGGCTTGACAAAGCCCTGGCTGGGATCATTTAGTTGGGGTTGGTCCTGCTTTGAGCTCCTAAGATCTAGATGACCTCCTGAGGTCTCTTCGAACCCTAATCTTCTTTGATTCTATGACTTGAGATTTCTTTTTAGTCAAGGTCAGAGAGGTAAAAGGTCATGGCTTCCTCCATAAAAACCACTCATCCCTTCCGAATCTAAGTCATTTTAGCAAGTGCTTTTATATTGTTCCTTGTCACATTACAGTTCCACACAGTTAAAAGTACCATAGAAGCTGCAGTTATTATAGTTATTAACATTTTATCGCCTTGTTATTCACACCTTAAGCTCCTTACAATGAAGTGGTGCATTTTAAAAGTGCAGCATAATCTTAATTGATTCCACAATAAAAAGGTTGCCTGACTCCACTGGTTTCCAACACTTCTTCTTGAGTTTGGGATCCATTAATGAGGGCAATATAGATTTTATATGTTTAACAGATGTGATAGAGAGCCGCATAAATTATGCTTACCATACAGATTGTATATTTGTATATTGTTTAATACATTTTTCCCCCTGCTGTTATGAGACAGGCCCTTCACATATCTTATGAGTTTTCTTAGTCCCAAGCAGACATGAGGCTTTCTGGCTTTCATAGGCAAACATGGCATAGTCCCTACTCAGGCCAAATTCCACTGGTATCAGTGTATGTTTTTCTATGGAGTAAAGATTGCAGGATTTGGCCTCCTCTTAACACATCTTAAATACTAATGACTAGAAATAACTGATTTAATTGTTTTTTCCCTTTACCCTTCTTTATCCTTTCTTCTCAGTGCTTTATTTTGTTACCTACTGTTGCAGCGAGGGATAGATTGATACTTGGGGATGGATAAAGTCACACTATCTTCCTGCCTCCTAAAATTTTAATCAAATCCATTTCTTTGGAGGTACACCAAAGCAGAAATATAGAAATAGCACTGAAAGCTATTCTTTAGCCTTCCCATATACACATGCGTGCACACCTAGGCAGGCCCATTATGAAAGGCTTTAACCTTCCTCTTAGAGACCATGTACATGGCAGAATGTTGTTTACAGCGCTGTCATAGCCTTGTTGGTCCCATGATATTAGAGAGACAAGATGGGTGAGGTAATATCTTTTACGGGATCAACAGAAAGTGGCATACCAGACTAGATGGATTGGTGCAGGTCTTAAATTCTCAGAGATTATTTTCCGGAGCTCCCCCACATGCCCCCATTTTGGCGTTCCAGTCTTCAGATGCGAAGTGGGGGGTCATGGGGCTTTAATTCTGCAGTGGGGGAAGGGGCTGGGACTTCAGCCCCGTGGGATGTGCTGGGGCTTGGGCCTTTAGCTCCATGGATGAAGTGGGGTGGGAGACACTGGGGCTTGAGGCATTAGCCCCATGGGACTCGAGGGGCTTGGCGCTTTAGCCCTGTGAGGCATGCCAGGGTTTGGGGCTTCTGCGCCACAGAGTATGCTGGGGCTTGTGCTTTCAGCCCCATGGGAGGCAGGGGGCTCCCACAGGTTTGAAAATATTTACTGGAGCTCTGCTGAATTTAAGCCCTGGATTGCTGTTCATTTCTAGTGTGGCAATGTCAATGGCCAATATTTCTAAACAGGGGTGCTTAAAGTTAGGCTCCCTATAAAAGTGCTCTGTGCTAGCCACCTAATACTTCAATGGGGAAGGACAGTCTTGTGCGTAAGGAACTGATTTGTGATTTAGGGGTTCAATTCCAACTCTGCCACAGTCTGTGTGTGTGACCTTGGGCAAGTCACTGAGTCTGTCTGCATCTCAGTCCCCCAAAAGACAAAATGAGCTGATAATATGATTCTCTCATGCTTTGCCTGTCTTGTCGATTTAGGGTTGGATTGAGTCTTACTATGTGTTTGTACTGTGCCTTGCACATTGGGGGCCTTAATCTTGGTTAGGGCCCATAAGCATTACAGTAACATAAATAATAATAATTTATGGGTGAGTACTCCTCGTTCTTTTTGCAGAATTTCTAAAAATCAGGTTCCATATACTTTGAGGCCAAAATAAACTTAGGCACTCACGTTTGAAAACTGTGGCCTATGGTTCTTGCAGATCACAGAGGCTGAAAACAAAGAGAATGGAAATGTGCAGCAAACTGAATTACAGAATACTGATATAGTCGAAGTAGTGCAGGTTACTATTATCTTTCCCAGACTGCATGAGCCATTACAATGTTAATATCTGATTCTTATGACAAAGATTAATAGAACAGGAAATGACCCAGCATAAATTCAGTGTCATCAGTGTGTGTCATGAGGAAGGAAAATGGCACCAATGTAATCCATTCTTTTTTACATCACAAAACTGGACTATCTGGCACCCTTTTAAACTATTGGCAACATCTGCTCTGGGGGGAGCCAGGAACTGAATCTGGTAGAGCTGTTCCCAGACATGCAGATCACGATGCAGGTGTATTGTGACTTACCCAGCTTAGACAGCATGCCAGAGTGATGACTGGAAGCTTACACAGCATCTGCTGCATGTTTCCGCTGATCTGCAAGTTTAGGTGATACTCAAAGTAAAGAGAAACGGAAATGGTATAAAATGGAGTAATTCATTCCGTGAGCACCACACTAATAAAATATAATGCTTTTGCTTACATAGTACCTCTCATCTGAGGATCTCGATGCACTTTAAATCACACATTAATTCTCTCAGCCCACCCTGCAAAATTGTTTATTGATCTTCTCCATTTCACACAGGGGTAAAATAAAGCAAAGAGAGGTCAACTGTTGTGCCTTAGGTAACTTTGTGAGTCTCGGGTAGAACCGGAGTAAAACCCAAACCTTCTTGGCTTCTAGACCTCTATGCTAGCTATTAGACAATATTCCCATCCCTTCTTTCAGTAACAAGAATGAAACCTGATATAAATATCATTCTCTCTCGTGTCAGCTAGTGGGTTGAAGAGCTGGAAAGGGAGAAGGAATAGAGGAGAAAATACACAGAATTTGGCAGTTACAATTGCTTAAGGTATTCTTCTTCAGTACATCCACTGTGAAATTTTAATGGATGTTTTATTCCAATATGCAGGTGGCTGCATTTCAGTGGCAGATTAAGTGAAGTAACCTCTTTGTGGATACAACCACGCAACTCTATGTAATGCTGCAAAACAAAAAAGGATCACAAAAAGAAAACTATCAGGACTCCAGTGAGGATGGCACACACTGCCTCTCCGAGCTGTTGCTTTCTCTGGCTGCCATTCTGAATTTGTTCTCATGGCTGTCAGTCAGCAGCCATCTTGTGTTGTCATCAATACTACTGGACAATAAGAGGGCCATCGGTGACAGATGCAAACACATCTGGTCTTAAAAGGCCCCAGTCTTAAGAAAGGGGAAAGAGACACACATATGCTGCCATCCATCCTGAACCTCTACTCTCAACAAGTGTCCCAGCTACCCACTGGTGCCTTAA
This sequence comes from Dermochelys coriacea, assembly GCF_009764565.3. Classification (NCBI taxonomy): domain Eukaryota; kingdom Metazoa; phylum Chordata; order Testudines; family Dermochelyidae; genus Dermochelys; species Dermochelys coriacea. The sequence continues at coordinate 16,956,536 of NC_050068.2, forward strand.
ATCCCTTTGGGGGAGACTCCACCCACCCCCCGTCACCAATGTTATTGGCCAATGCAGCACTAATGCATCATTCCAGACTCTGTCAGGAAGATTTTTGCTGTCCCTTAGCCAAGCCGTGTATATTTTACTCCTTTAATCTTTCCCAATATACCCTTCATGCCAGTCCCCTGATTGCATTAGTTGTTCTTCTCTGAACTTACTCCAATTTGTATGGATCTCTGTGACAAGATGGAGGTAGAAAGGCATGTTTTCAGTCACTGTTTGTCAGGTTATGTGGTATCCAGAAACCACTACAGTATTCCAAGCACAGATATATAGAGGCTATATAGATAGGGAGCCCTGCCTCTCTGCAAAAGAGCAATGCTTCTGCATATGCTGTCCAAAATTGCATTGACCTGTGCAGTACCCACACCACATTGCAAACTCATGTATAGTGTGCTATTCCCTAGCACCCTCAGTATCTTCCTTCTAGTTCATTTTAAGGGCCTATTTTCCCCACATGAATTATCTTATCTTCCATTTTTTCTCCAGGATGAATCTCATTTTGCTACTTTCTGCATCTGTCTCTACCCTCCTGGTCTCTTTGTGTCTTTTCCCCCTCTCTGTGTTGACTGGTATTCACAGCTGCCCCCAAAATATCTGTGAATCTATCTCCCCTTCCAGACCATGAATGAAGTTATTAACTAAGCCATCAGCCAGTACTTTTCTCTGACAGTAGCTATTACAAACATCCTCTGCATTCGATACATTAAGAGATCAATGTTGCCATTGACAAATAGGATATATATCATTTATAATACTTAATATATTTGATATATCAACACTTTTATCTCTTCTAAGCTAAGTTAAATAATTTATCATCATCAAACCACTTGTGCTCTTCCACTTCGCCATACACAAAAGCAAATGATTACCAGCCAAATATGTTAGTCACAGAAGGGAGTTACTAGAAAAAAATGTCTACAGCATATAGTTAAGCAATGTATCAACATTATCTAAATCCCTCGTAAAGAGCATTCCTTCCCTTCACAATTCTTCCTTGACAGGTGTCAGTTGACAGTGAGAGAGAAAGAGATGGGTGTGGGGGTGGCAGTTCTCATCTAAAAGGATTTTAAATAATGTTGCTGACATTATTAGAAACAAAATTGCGAGTAATGCTACATGGAAGTGCCTCTTTAAAGAGGATATTCAATTTTTACGTTTTGCAATGGTACTTCATACTGCCCTATCGCCAGACTGGCGTCCTTCATGCCCCTTTCTTGCTGGTTTGGTAACCTTGTGTGTTTCCATTTTCCCCTTAGCAGGAAACGCTGTGGTGACATGGGACCAGTCATGGTTATTAACTGTACTTATGACAAAGGCTGGCCCTAAAGAGACTAGTGAGCTTCAGGGGATTAAAATGCTGCCTCCATTTGCTCCGAGTCCATGGCAGTTTAGCAATGCCGTAGCCGTGGGGTGATGGGAATCCTGCTGCGGCACTGGTCATGAGGGTTTTGGCATGTGTTATGCTTTACGAATGGCTGAAGAACAGTCAAGGCTTTGCTAGCCAAGAGCTATCTGAACTCAAGAAATGCTGTCACTACCTTTCATTTACTGTAAAGACTAAACAAATGCATCAATTATAATAATAAGCCCACATAATCAGTGTTTGTGTGCACATGTGTTTCAAAAGGTTGTCAGAGAGTACTTGATCTTGAAGAGTAAGCCTGTGCAGGGAGTGGTGGAAGACATTGTCTTTGCTTTAGATTATAATAAAATGTTCAACATCTCACAACCCCCTGATTGCCTTTTGTGACCCCTCCTGAGAGTCAAGACCTGCTAGCTAAGAAACACTGCCCTGGAGCGTGCCCTTGATTGCACATTCAGCAAGTGGTACATGTGTGCTGTGAATGCAGATGCATTGTGGACATCAGGGAGACCAAGAAGACCATGCTGAGATATTTCTCCAGTGCTGACCCTAGAGTTCCCAGGTACTGAACACTAATACAAGTTACTTCTTTATTGTTGACTATCACCAAGTAATATCCTTGATTCAGATGATGATTAGTGCTGGCCTTAATGTGGTCAATCTAATAGGAGATCTATATTAAAATAATGTTAAACAAAATCATGGTCAGATGCCAGAGTATGACCAAATATGTTGGCTACTCTTTCCCAGAGTACTGTAGTGAAAAGACGACGAGTCTAGGTAGGGGAGATGAGGTGCAAAAGTTTGATGGGGCAGGAGAGGAAGAGGAATTTGGATGGAAGGAAATGTATGTCTTAATAGATATGGCTATGTTTAGCTTTAATCCACCCTTTCTGATTACCATGGGACCTGTACTTAATATCACAGTAATATAATACACTATGGGGCAGAGTTAATGGATGAAAGTGGGAAAATATAAGTCAGAATTTTTAAATTCTATTCCTGGCTCTGCCATTAGTTCATTGTGACCTCATGTACTTAAGTCCATCCCTATTCAGCAATGCACTTTCACACATGCTTAAATACCACTGAAACAAATCTAAGCATGTCCTTATGTGTTTTGCTAAATAGGACTGAACAGCTGAATCAAGGCCTATGTAATTTGTAGCAAGTTGCTTAATTTCTCTGTGGCTCAGATTGCTCATCTGTAAAATGGGTATAGTATAGTGTTAGATGTTTAAACTAAGGACACTAGAAATGTTTCTGGTATTTTTCTTAATAATAAGGATTTTCAAAACCTGATATAACCAGAGCAATGGCTCTTTTGCATACAACATGGAAAAAAGCTTCAAAGAATAACCTCAAACTAAAAAGAACTAGCATGAGGGCTGAGGGAGGAAGCACTCTTAAGTTAATACAGACACCACACAGGCTGCTATCTAAAACATTATTAAAATAAAAACAACCCACATGGGTAAATTAAATACCTTCCAAAATAGTCAACATTCAGAGATTCATTGAAAATTACAGATGGAAATGTAGTATTATGTTATCTAGTCTATCCCTGTCAGTGCAGGATTGCTCCCAAACAAACAAAAAAACCAAAGAGGAATCCTATTTGTTATGTTTTAAAGGACTATATTAAACAAACCCTGGAGATGTAACAACCTATGCTTTCTTTCATGTAGACTGAGTTTTCAGGTGCTTTAAAGAGGCTATTCTTCTTTCCTGAGTTATTCCCAGTATTCTGGCTGATCAGATATGGATGGATAGCTTTTAGGACTATTTTTTACGGTACAGAGATTTTGTTTGTTAAACCATGTATACATATTTATCATCTAAATGTGAAAAAGTAGTTCCTGGAGCTCCTGTGATTTTCTGCCAGTAAATAAATGTCTGTGCAGATAATTCAGTTAAGATATATCCTTTTAAGTAAAGCAGTAAATAAAACAAAAAGCAGAATCTGGAACCTGATAGTCTGAAGAAAAGAGACATATGCCCAGCTTTCTGTCACTTAAGAATGACCTATAAAGGATACAGCCTTCTAAGGCAAAGCAATTGAGAAAGCCCAGTTGGTCATGTTTTGGACTTGACATTGTCCCAGATGTCATCATTGTTTTTATTCAATATTTGTACAGCACAATATGTTGGCCAGACTTTACACAGGAAGAGCAAAAGGACGTGATCTTTGGCCCAAAATATAGAAACAAGAAATTACGACAAGAGATGAAGGAAAGTGGGAGGGAGAGACAATGGTTACAACAAGTGAAGGTAATTAGGCGCATATATATTTGGTAAATTACACTGGGAATAGAAATGGGTTGAAAGGTAGTGATAGATACCAGGAAGTCAAGACAGCCATGTTAGTCTGTATCCACAAAAACAAGGAGTCTGGTGGCATCTTAAAGACTAACAGATTTATTTGGGCATAAGCTTATGCCCAAATAAATCTCTTAGTCTTTAAGGTGCCACCGAACTCCTTGGTATATACCATGAAGGTAAGTGATGGGAAATACTCTAGACAAATGGCTTTGTGAGGGTTTTGAAGCACAGACCGTAGACCCTTAGCACAGAGGACGATGATGGCTGGGCCAGTACTAGAGGACTGCAAGAAATAAATCAAAAAACTGCACGTGGGAGAAGGAAACCAAAAGATGAACCACATGAGAGACAGAGACAACGCAGGCTCACTGGACGGGACTGGGCTGTTGCATGCACATCCAGAAGATATTAGATGAATTCAGATTCTGAACATCTCTAGGCCATGCTGCAAGACCTGCCTCTTTGATCAAACTTTTCCACCATAATTAGAATGAAAATTACAACCACCACAACATTTATAAAAGTCCTACCTGAAGCAGAACTTCATATAGCCTGAAAATGGAGAAGAGATAAAGATTCCATGAATTCTACCACATTTTGCCATTTGTTTCCTGGGAGGCACTCAGATACTGTGGTGATGGGCACCACAATAAAATCCACATGGACAGATGGTGTAGGATGTTCTGCCTGAGTGTAAATGAGTTTCTGTGGCCTGCAATGTGCAGGAGGTCAGACTAGATGATCACAATGGTCTCTTGTGACTTTAAAGTCTACGAGTCTATTTCTGCTCCCAGTTCAGTACAACTGAGTTCATAAGCAGAAGGGGAAAAAAAGGAACATTAATGCAGTCCTAATTTGTATGGGTTTTGAAAACTGACATTTATTAATATCAGAAGGCTTCTCAAGGGGCTGGTTGGTGTTTACTATAGTCCTTTTACCAAGACTTTCATTAAACTGTTTTATTGAAACTTTTCTTTACATAAAGTCAGATGAAGAAAAACAAATTTTTAGCCAAACACAAAGCAAAAATAGAGGCAAGTTGAGAACTCCTATATTAACAAAATGCATTTTTTCAAAGCTTAGCATTTTTCTGAAAGCCAGTGATAGAGACTATGATACTAACTGCGAGTTTCACTTATTTAAGGTGCTACCAATCCCTTTTTGATAATACTAAGCAAGGAAATGTATAATGAACTTCAAAGGCATGGTGTTAAAAACTAATAAATGATTAGCCTACAGCACTCGCTGCAACAAAATATTATTGATACCAAGGGCTTAGTATGAGTCAAAACATGGATTGAATAACACATAAGCACGTGATGGACAGCACCAAACAGAAATACAAGAATCAACCAGTATGCATGTGTGTTGCATGGATGCAGAAATGGTGTGAACCTTCACATGGGTGGGAAAAGTGAAATGGATGTTACTTCACTTTGCACGTGTTTCACATCGCATAAAAGGTCGACCTTATTTCCCAAGATTCTTCTTGTCTAAGCATGGAAGAAACAGTGAATGAGAATTGACCAGAATCTTCACTCAGAACTCAAACAAACACCTGAACATTTGGATGCTTAGCCAAACTAGATATCCCATGGTCAAACACCTAACTCTGAAGAAATTCCGACCAGAATCTTGATCAGTGCCTAAACTTTGTGGCTAGAATCACAGAATATCTGGGTTGGAAGGAGACATCATCTCGTCCAACCCCTTGCTCAAAGCAGGACCAATCCCCAACTAAATCATCCCAGCCAGGGATGTGTCAAGCCTGACCTTAAAAACTTCTAAGGAAGGAGATTCCACCACTTCCCTAGGTAACGCATTCCAGTGTTTCACCACACTCCTAGTGAAAAAGTTTTTCCTAATATCCAACCTAAACCTCCCTCACTGCAACTTGAGACCATTACTCCTCGTTCTGTCATCTGCTACCACTGAGAACAGTCCAGATCCATCCTCTTTGGAAACCCCTTTCAGGTAGTTGAAACCAGCTATCAAATCTCCCCTCATTCTTCTCTTCTGTAGACTAAATAATCCTTGTTCCCTCAGCCTCTCCTCATGAGTCATGTGCTCCAGACCCCTAATCATTTTTGTTGCCCTCTGCTGGACTCTTTCCAATTTTTCCACATCCTTCTTGTAGTGTGGGCCCCAAAACTGGACACAGTACTCCAGATGAGGCCTCACCAATGCCGAATAGAGGGGAATGATCACGTCCCTCAATCTGCTGGCAATGCTCCTATTTATACAGCCCATCATCTAAGAGATCATCTCTAATCCAACCCCAAACATCTGATATTTGCACATTGCTAGATTCTAGTGAACTGGACAGATCCCACATTCTGCCAGTCCAAAGATCTCATGTACATTGGAGGGAGAACTATCTGAGACCACCAAAAAGAAAACAGACACTCATAAATTGGAACAGTCTGTTGTGATGATGCTTTTCTGAACATGAGCAAAGGAAGAGACGGTAACAAGCTGTCATATACTCACAGACAGGCTACTCAGTAATTATCAGAGTAAAAGGGACAGCCGGTGCTGGCGGTGCTGACAGCAGAGCTGTGGGAATGAAATCAGCAGAAGTGTAAAAATGGAACTCTCTCTCTCTCTCTCTCTCTCTCTCTCTATATATATGTAGGATTAAAGAAATTTAGAACTCGGAGGTGCTGTTGATCACCCACTGAGTTTTTTTGGTCTGAAAACTACATTCACTTACTTCTTTCCTGCTGATCTCTATGCTCTCTTTAACAATATTGTTTTTTTAAAATAATTGAAGAATTACTGCACAGCGCCATCTATAGTTGTCACAGCTCCTTATATTTACAGCACTAGAGCTCCTGGGCTGTGCTCAGAATAAAATGGCCCATTAAGGATTAAGGATATTAAGGATGGCTAAGTAAGGGGAGGGGTGAGTCATATTTATTACTTGAGTTACTCAAAGTACTTACTCACTGAAGATACTGGAGATACATTCCAGAAAGCTGAGTGCAATTTTGGGCAAAAATAATAATAATAAAAAACCCTGCATTTTATTGTAAGAAAAGAGCTGGGGGGGGGAATCTCATTTTCACTGTCATACAAAAATGAACACAGCATGCAATCTTGTAGTAATAGGAGGGCATTAGGAGATAAGACTTGGATTCACCTCCCAGTTTTACCATTGACCCTCTTTGGGCTAACGATACTTTCCTACCTCACTATGTTGTGAGGCTCTATTTAGGTCTGTAAATACTTTGAGAGCCCCAGAAGAAAGATGTTATAAAAGTGCAAAGTATTATTTTTAACCTAACTGTAAAAATACAACAATACCCACAGTTACTTAAAAATGAGGACAACGGGCCTACACATCTTACCCCTTTCTCTATGCCATGTTCTCTTCCTACCCCCAATAAATATGCCTTTGAAAGTGGATTTTTTACTTGTGTACAAAATTTATAATAAAGCATACATATAGAATAGAAGAGATCTTAGAATATCAGGGATGGAAGAGACCTCAGGAGGTCATATAGTCCAACCCCCTACTCAAAGCAGGACCAATTCCCAATTTTTGCCCTAGATCTCTAAATGGCTCCCTCAAGAATTGAACTCACAACCCTGGGTTTAGCAGGTCAATGCTCCTATCCCTCCCCCCTTAACCAGTGCTCCAGGTGAGGCCTGAACTCATAACCTCAGCATATCTTCTCTCAGCACTGCCCTATAAGTACTGTGCACTAACCAATTGCACCACTGGAGCACCTAAATGCCAGCATCATATGCCAGAGTCACATAAATGATTCTGCTGGAAATATAAACCCTGATTCTGATCTCACTCAAACCCTGAGTTATATATGGGTGAAACAACTTCCACCTGATGTGAATGGGTGTGCAATCAGGACTACACTGCCCATAAAGACTCTCACTCAGAGGAATTCACCAACTTCAGTGACAAGGGTTATATCAGATAGATAGGCTAGCAAACCGATATGGTATAAATCCACAGATTAAATCAGAGAGGGTTGCTATTAGAGCTGTCTGGGGGATGACAATTCCATTTCACAGCAACTTCTGAGGTTTAGCAATTTGGTTTTGTTCCCCATTGGAATAAAAAATAAAACCTTGTGAACATTTTTGCAAAATGAATGTGTGTTGAAATGTCCATTTTCAGATTGAAAACCTGAGTTCTGCAATTTGGGATCTCACTTATCCAAAGTGACCAGAGAGCCATGGATCCAACAGAAAAACAAAAAACCCCTTCCCACCGAAAACTATCAAAATGAAATGATATGTCTCCAACAAACAGCATATGCTCTGTCAGAAAGTTCTGACCAGTTCGAGTTGCTATGGAATCAGCGGTGCTGCCCACCTGTGACAAATGCTATTCAGAAATGTGCTGTCAGTAAGACACTTAACTTCCCTGCATCTCATTTGACCTATCAGTAAATTTTTTACATTGATGGGGGGGGGAGGGGGATTCCTTGTACTGAAAGCTGCCACAGAAGTGGAAAGTAGTAGTATTTACTAATTAAGGACCCATTGGGAGTTAGGAACCCAAATCCCATGGAAATTGAATAGGAATTTGAAAATTCCAACCTAGCAAAGCAATCATCAAAATTAAGATCAGCTATCAACCAGTAGAGAGGGAGATTATTAGCAAGAGAATAATGGGGGGGGGCTGTGCTATTAACATGCCATTGTTTTGATACCAGAGCTCGATGTACCCATTACCAAGCCGTCCTTCTCTGTCTTTTTAAAATGTATCTCCTCTCAGAGATAACCATGGTTGTCATCAGAGCAGCGCTTCAGATAGTGCTGCTCACCTTTGTAGATTCAAGTGCTAGTAGAAATATCAAGCTCCCATTGCAAACTGCAGTGTGTTACATTACGTCACATTCCGCTACTTAAATTATTCACTGAGGGAACCCTCGCAATTAACCTATGTATTTCAGAGAAAAGAAAAGGAGGGTCAGTGTGGAAGCAGCAAAGTGGGTCTGACCCAAGCCACATCAAGATAATTAAGCAATTCACCTCAAGAGGAAAGGGAGGAAAGGAAAAAGAACTGGCTACAACCCTCCCACAGTGGTGGGTGCATTCATCATGTGTTTGATTGGTATAGTACTTCTGTGTCTGGAGTGGATAACCTCTAAACATAGTTCCTGCAGACTGGAGTGGCAAAAGAAAGTTGATGACTATTTTTGATCCAACTACAAGTGCAGAAAAATCATGAAATGGTGGCAGTCTTGTTCATCAAATAAAGGTTTACAACCTGTATTTCAGGGTCAACTGCACCAATATGTGACATAAGGAAGATTATTTCAGGGACATAGAAAGAGAGGACAGATGCTCCTATTGCTAATGACTACCATGAATTTTTAGTAGGTAGGAGCTTTTGGTGGAACAAGTTAATTGGTGGGGAATGTCATCTATCATTGCTATTTGATTAAGGCTAATTTTAAAAGAGAATCTTACAAGCTGGAAGTTGAAGCTAGATAAATTCAGAGTGGAAATAAGGCATACATTTTTAACTGTGAGACTAATTAACCATTGGAATAATTTTACCAAGGGTCATGGTGGATTGTTCAGCACTGATTATTTTTAAATCAAAATTGGATGTTTTTCTAAACTATATGCTCTAGGAATTATTTTGGAGAAGTTCCATAGCCTGTGCTACACAGGTCAGACTAGATGATCACAATGGTTCCTTCTGTCCATCTATGACTTGATGAAAAAGCACTGCAGGTTGGATTACTGTAGTTCAATGGATTTACAAGCTCTGCTGATGAAGCTGAAAAAGTTTAGAGATTCAGTTCCATTCAGATACTTTGGGGAGATCCAATTCCATTGGGATGCTTATCTGGTCCATGTAGGGATGCATATAACATCTGTCTTGGCATCTGAGCATCTCTCTCTCTCTCTCTCTGAGGCCTTCACTCAGAAGAGCATTCTTATGCAGAAAGGGTGCTTAAGGTCATGTGATTAGTACAATTGGAATTTAATTGCTATTTAGCATCTTTAATTGCTACCACAACAGAAATAAACAGCAACAAACAGCAGAAGTATTTTGGGGCCAAAGTCCTTTTAGATTCGTGGTTCTCAAACTTTTGTATTGGTGAACCCTTTCAAACAGCAAGCCTCTGAGTGGTACCCCCCTTATAAATTAAAAACACTTTTATATATTTAACACCATTATAAATGCTGGATGCAAAGCGGGGTTTGGGGTGGAGGCTGATAGCTTGCAACCCCCCATGTAATAACCTTGCAACCCCCTGAGGGGTCCTGACCCCCAGTTTGAGAATCCGTTTTAGATCATCTGACAATAACAAGAGCGGCATGAAACTGCTGCAAAGTAGCATTTCAAAATGAAAAATCAAAAATTTAACAATTTTTCTTATTTCTTTTCATGCTGGAATCAAAATGGAAATTAAAACCAAACCAAACCAAAAAACCTCTCTGCAACAATAGCGCACAATCCAATGGAAATACAGCTGGAAAGTGAATCATCCCCCACCAATAGCAGGTGTATTACATTTCTTTATCAGATGCTGAAGCTTTTAGGATGTTAAGCTTGGCATTATCAAAAAAATCAAAGGAAATCACAGTAGCTGCAGTTTACATCAGGGAACAAAGTGAAATCTTTCCTGAACAAGCGATTATCAAATTACAGACCTGTCACTACAGTTTCCTGAAAAGGGTCAGCACCTTGCCTTGTTCCTGACAGACAAAGAACCTGTGACAGGCTTGATCAATACTTCAGTTAACTAAACAGCTGGCTAATAACAGGACTTGCAGCAGACAAAGATTTGTTTGAGGACAATGCAATAAATGTCTTTTCAAAAGAGATTTTTTTGGAGGTTTCTCTTTTTGTTTGTTTTGTTTCCCCTATGTGCTCAACAGCTGGGTTTCTTCAGAATTTCTCCCCCCATATCCCACCCTTTACAACATGCTGTTGAGCTCAGGCAGCAATTCTAGGAAACTTGAGTTTTTTGTGTTTTAAAAAAAAATTGCAAAAACCGCTAGATGCGGAAGAATATGTAGGCTGAAGAGATTAAAAGCACAATTTTATCACGCTTCCCATATGTTAACTGTAAATTGATAATGATACCCACATTCAAGAGGAAGTGCTATCACAGTGAATGGAGTTTTACTTCATTGCTCTTTGATGATGCAAGTAACTTCCTACTCACCTGATTTCAAAGGAAAGCTTACTTTTCAATGAAAATATCACAACTTGTATGGTTTATCTGGCCAATGTGACAAATAGCGGTCAGTCTGTCTGGCAGGACAGGACAGGACAAAATATCTTTCACACAAGTATTTTTCTTAAATTAATTTTATCTGATTTCAAGTTGAAGAGGCATCTACAAAATTGGAGCAATTTTTAAAATATTTTGAAATCTTTCAGTGATTTTTTTTTAAAATCTGACACCTCAACTATTTTCTATTATTACAGACAAGGAGATAAACCGGACTGGGTGACAAGTGTCATGTAATGAGTCAAATAAGTTTCCATAGTAACAATAAAAACAAAAACAACAACAATACTGAGGCCTGGAGCAATGTCAACTAGATAATTCATTTAAGCAAATGCCCGCATCCTGATTTGCTGCCTGTGAGTTAAAAAAAATAAGCCAATCAAGTACAGTTCTCTGGTACGCATAAATATATAGATTATTACTGGCTTGAAGATGAATAATACATTTTTGTGGTCTTAAATAACTGTATCCATCTATAAATCTCCATTTCTACTGTGCCAAAATTGCTAACACATTAGTTTAAAAGAGAAACTGCTACAAGCTACAAATTCATGAGCAAAACAGAGAAGTTTCTTAATGTCTGATGAAGACATTAAGAAACCATGCAACAATACAGGGTACCGTGTTTTAAAGAAAACCAGAGATCTGCTGTTACTTAGACATTAATATTTACCATTTGAGTTGGCAAATTTTGATGTTCACCTCAAAAAAGTGTATGGTAAGAATTTCCACAACTTCAAGCTCCAAGATAAGCAGAGACATATTTATTTCCTGGCATTGTGTATCCCTACACAGTAATACATCCCCTGTGGTGAACTGTCATGTGTTGCAATGATGAGTGACCCTCAGAAGATCTGTAGACTCAATCCGGATAAGCCGTCAAAAGTCTGGCTGTTTATTTCAGCCTCGTGGGTCTCTGAAGGCATCGGCCTAGAAACACCATAGAGCCCAAGTCGGCCTCATGATATTTCAGCATTTGTGTTTCAGGTCCTGCACAAGACCTGGAATTACCAGCAGTAATATGAAAATGAAAAATTAATAATAAAGTTCAACTCCCATATAAAAACAAAGAAACAAGCAAACACCTATTAACATTGCCATAAAAGTTCAGTTCTGTTTTTGTGTTAAAGAGCAGCTCTATATGAAAGCACTCTTTAAATAGGTATAAGTAGGGTTCTATATGTAAGCAAGGGAATAGCCCCGCTATTGTGGGGAACTTTTCTGGCTTCTGCGCTACCCTAGTGAAGTGGGCTAGCGAAAGGATCTGAGTCCTTGCTCCCACTTCCCCAATCCCCCTCCGAGTCTGACCTGCAGAGCCTCCTGGCTGAGGCGTCTCCCTATGCTGGGCCCACTGCCCAGGGTCCCCCCTCGCTCTCCCCAGCTGCTCATGACACCTGGCTCTGGACTGCTCCAGCCCCAGCTCCTCTCTGCCTCAGCATGGCTGCTGTACTGCATTCAGCTCCCTGGGCTGCTTCTCTGGCCGCTCTAGTTCCTGCAGCTCTCCTCCCAGGACAGGTCTTCTCTCTCTGGGCTGTGTCTCTGGCTTTGGGGCTGCAACTCTGCTCCCAGGACAGGGTCTGCTCTCTCTGGCTGCTTTTCTGGTCCCTCTGGATCTGGCACAACTCTGCTCCCCAGTTCAGCTTGGGCCCCTGTTTTCTCCTTAGCTCGGCCCCACTCTGTGTGACCCAGGCAATTCCAGCTCACATGGAGGATGGGACCTCCCTGGCCTCCTGACTCCCTGATTAGCCTGCCCGCCTTGTCATTCACGCTGAACTGGAGCATTGGCCTCTCCCCATTGTTCCTGGGGACTGGCAGTCTCAGGGTACTGATTACCCATCGACGCTTCTCCCTTTTAGTACTGGGAGCTAGCCAACCAAAACACCCCCACTGAATGTTAGTAAGGGGGCAACAGTCCCCTTACATATTATACACACCCACACACACAGCGTACCAGTAATTTCAGATCAAATTTGGCCTTGTTTTCAAGTAGAAGGAGGTTTGGTTTGGTTTTGTTTTAACTGCCAGCCTTGTAAACTCAACTGGAGTTTTGAAGGCTATGGTGTGTCCTTTTTGGTTCACTTATCACAGTGAGCTATATTCAGTCTTCAGTTATACCAGCAGTATTGGAACTTGAGTTAATAACTATATTGAAGATGAGTGAGGAGACAAACAACCCCCCAACCACCCACCTCATAGTTTTGTTGGCTCTGTAGGACTGATAAAATACGAGTAACAAATTGTTTGTGCAATTTAAATCAACAGACTTGACTCAGATCCCAAACAGGGAGAAGATATTGTTGAGTAAGTTGGTGACATTTTTCCAAAGCCACTTTTCAAAACGGAACAGAACCTTCAAGTTAATCTTTTCTTATTTTATCCAAACTAGATTTCACGCATTCCTCAGCAATAGCATAGGGTATTAAAGTGATTTGGGGGATCTCAAATGAGATTTAGGCTCTGAGCTCAGTTAGGCATTGCAATGCTGAGCTTAGCAAGGCCTACATACCTTTAAAAATCTGGGCCTAATTCTACAAGCAGGACACTGATTTCAACGACTACTGTCATATGGCATGCCTGCCCTGTAGCACCCCTGTTGGTTCAGTGTGGTGCTACAGGCACTCCCTGCCTTAATTTCCTCCAGCCCAGGGTTCTCATGGCTCACCTTTTCAGCTGGGTCACCCTCACTGTTCAGTCCCCTTTTGGGGTGACAAAAGACCCAACAAACAAGAAATCCTGCCCTGCTTGACTCCTTAGGTTGCCTTTTGGGCTCAGTTCCCAGCTCCTTCTGGCCTACCTTAAAATTTCCCTGCTCTGAGATAGAGCACTGATGCCCAGTCTTCTTCCCTGGGGTTCCCTCACTGTCTCAGTCCCTCTGGTTACCTTTTTCTATTCTATGCTCAGGAATGCAGTGCTCACTGCAAAGCTGTTTCCCTGGAGTCCTTCCAGACTCTACTTCAGGGCCTTTCATAGGAGCCCAACTTATTCCCTGTGGGTCATCTCCCAAATGGAGTTTTCTTAGAACTTTTAAAGAAAGCTCTGAGATGATCAGGACCAGCTAGGGGAAGGAGAGTGTAACTAATCCAGCACAGGTGCGCCTGAGCCCAATTTATCCTTAAAGGGCAGCCACTACTTAAGGAGTAAAATTCTATTTAATGCAAGTAAAGGTGGCAGAATATGGTTCTTTAATATTATCACTTTGGAAGGAAGAAATATTAATTGCAAGTGGATTCTGTCAAAAGGTGGAATGTGTAGGTATGTCAACCATTCACATTTATAATGGGAGAGCTGAGAACTAAAGAGACTTGAACCTCAGTTATACTCTAGGCCCTCACTTTGCAACCCATTTCCCTTAACTGCTGTCCTTTCCCAACTGTCAGCACTTGTTCTTTGGTGGTTCACAGTCAGATTTAAAGGATGGACGCAGAACTCCTGCCTGTTTTACAGCACAGAGAATTCTGAAAGGGATTATATTGCAGATTTTGCCTTCTGTATAGTCAGAACATTTAAAATGCCATTAAACCTTTGCTTTTGCTTCTCTGTGGGTTCCTGCATCTTACAGCTTGCAAAATTTCAGAGTCTGCAGAGGTTCATATTATACTCCAGCTCTGAGTATGTTGCACATGTTTCTATAAAGCCATTCTGTGAAAGAATTTTGCAAGCCTTGTTTCTTAGTTTCATATGGCAATTTTGTGTGACACTTATTTATATACCTTATTATGTATTGGAATCCCTAGTGCTCATTTTTCATAGTGATCTAACTTGCTTTATATTCTTCCCCTGAAGGCTCTAAGCACAGAAGTTCTACATAATCTCAAGGTTTTTAAGAATTCCACAACAGACAGTCTGCTTTGATACTGTGGGAAACAGCTAAAGCTTACCACTAAACATTTAGTCTCTACATGTGGAACATCAGTTGGATTTTATGACTAAAAACTAAAAATTTCATGCCAGAAAAACAAAAAACAATAAACCACCCTTCTTAAGGATGAGCATTGGTCCAGCACAGTGTACTGGTTCAGTGGAGGCCTGGCTGCTCTTCTTCCCTCCTTATGTTGCCCTCCCACAAGAAATTAAACACCATGAGAAGTCAGCTGTTGCCACGCCTTGCCAGATTTTGGGTTACAATGATATGGTCAAATAGGCGATGGTCTTCATTGAAAGACACATGGTCAGGGCTGTTACAAGAAAATGAATTACCTTGACAATTACCCTAGAATGAAGGCCTTATCTTCAAGTTTGCAGATACATATTTCTGTTTTTTAACCAGTCTTTGCCACACAGTCTTTAACTAAATCTAAAATGTCATTCCAGTGTTCTTCAGCCCTCCTCAACAGCCATGTTTTTGTGCTTCTATAGATCCACAGCTTTGTAACAAGCTTGAGGGTACAGTATCTCCACAGAGATCACTGAAGGGCTAAAACCATAGTATCAGCTGCTGCTGTATGCACATCCTCAACTTTCAAGCATCTTCCAGCGCTGTCTACGACGCTGTCCAAATAGTTGACAGCTGCCACCTACTGTATGTCCCATCTGGTTGTAATCTGGAGTTGGAGGCTGCTTAATGGCAAAGGCCAGGGACTTAGTTTTAGCTGTACAAGACCGGCATAATACCTTTACCAAAGGGCAAAGGAAAGTACAAAGGCCCTTGTGTGTGTAATGGATAAGAGGCAGTATTTATTGCCACAAACACACACAGGAAACCCACCACATTCAGTTGTATTTTAAAATACTGTATATATAACAGCATGTATAATATGCTGTATAAACAGTATGTATAATTGGGAAAGTTTGGGTTTTCGCTAAGAGTTGGGTAACTGAATAAGTATCCTGGTTTAAAACAAGGGTGGATTAAAATCTATGATTTAAAAAGATGATTTTTAAAAATTTAAATTAAATATAGTTTTTTAAATAAACCGATTTAAAATTAAATTTGAAACAAAGCTAACCTACGTTAAGGGATAAAACTTATTACAATCTATTCAAATCATTTACAATAAATATAAAAATAATATTAAGCTGTACATGTCTGTGGTCAAATTTTAAAGAAAATCAAATCAATGAATTGATGGAAGTCACTGGCTAGGCACCTGGAACCAGAGTTTGATGAGGTGCTATACCAGCTTTTGACAGCAGCAGCCTCATCTGCCGATGCAAAAAGAATATTTGCTTTATTTTAGTTTATTTAACTAGTTCAGTTCAATGACTAGTTCATTCAAAATTAAGAAACCAACGGGGAGTTTAAAAAACAGGTAAGTTTGTTTACCTCTTCCAATCTATGAATAAAAACTGAATGTGAGAGGATGATATCTATTAGTTATAAAATCTTGTAGGACATGGGGATTAGAAACAATTGGTTCAATTAATTAACTGCAGATAATACTTCCTTTGTTTAACAAATTAGTTAGTTTTATATGCAAAATATATTTTGATAAACTTTGATAAACCTTTTTCATATATATCCTGCACTTTTAATGTAGTCTTATTTAATAAAATATAAACATGACAAAAATGCTGTTTTTTGTGCATTTTAATTCAATTTGAATTTCTTTCAAAATAGACCTTGACACAAATCAAAAGTAAAAAAAAATCAATCATCTGGTAAGTAAGAAATGCATAACGTAATAAAAAAGGTAAAAATTAAGAATCTGTATAAAAGTAAGTTAAATTATAAAACTGCTTAAATAAATGTCTATAGATATAGTCAGTGCCCTACCAAATTCACACTCCATTTTGGTCAATTTCACGGTCATAGGATTTTAAAAATCGTAAATTTCATGACTTCATCTATTTAAATCTGAAATTTCACAGTTTTGTAATTGTAGGGGTCCTGATCCAAAAAGGAGGTTGTGTGTGGGGGGGGGAGGGGGAAGGGTTTTGTAAGGTTATTGTAGAGGGTGGGGGGTTGCAGTACTACTATCCTTACTTCTGCGCTGCTGCCGGCAGCAGTGCTGTCTTCAGAGTTGGTCAGCTGGAGAGCGGCAGCTGCAGGCCAGGAGCCCAGCTCTGAAGACTGAGCTGCCTCCAGCAGCAGCACAGATTTAAGGACGGCATGGTAAAGTATTGCCACCCTTACTTCTGCACTGCTGCTTGCAGAGAGGGACCCTCAGTCAGCAGCTGCCGCTATCCAGCTGCCCAACTCTGCAGGCAGCAGCTCAGAAGTAAGGATGGCATGGTATGGTATTGCCACCCTTACTTCTGTGCTGCTGCTGGCGGGGTGCTGCCTTCAGAGCTGGGTGCACGGCCAACAGCCGCCGCTTTCCAGCCACCCAGCTCTAAAGTCAGTGCAGAAGTAAGGTTGGCAATACTGCGACCCCACTAAAATAACCTGGTGACACCCTGCAACTCCCTTTTGGATCAGGACCCCCAATTTGAGAAATGCTGGTCTCACCCATGAAATCTGTGTAGTAGAGGGTAAAAGCACACAAAAGACCAGATTTCACAGGGGGAGACAGGATTTCACGATCCGTGACCTGTTTTTCATGGCTGTGAATTTGGTAGGGCCCTAGATATAGTGCACCTGGTTAGCAAAACAAAGCACCAGATGTTTGTGTTTGGTTGCAAACAACATATTTTAATGGTTCCCAACTAATGAAAGGCAAGCTGTCTTCAGGAAAATATATAAAAAGTACCAGTGCAAAACACGATTAAAAAGAGATTTAAATCAAGGTTTTAAATCATGAGTTAAATCGGTGATAAAAATTGCTTTCGTTAGAATCAATCCACCTTGGTTAAAGCTGACTACTTTAAATTCATCCACCAAAAACAGAAGCAATGGTACATGGCAGAAGAAAGCATTCTGGATCAACAGTGTGCATCATGACTGCCCTCATTGTTTGGCCAACTTTCCTCCGTCTGATTTCCACTCCTGCTCCTGAATTTCAAGCCATCAATTGCGTCAAAGATTTTGCTGAGTTTTGTTGGGTCTGTAAACCTATATTTCCCAGCCCCCACCGTAAAGTGACATATTTAGGTTTTTGATGGATTGAGACAATGTGAACTGCCTGGCAATTGATCTAACAGGCAGCATTTGATGAATGCACTTCTATCAAGTAGTACATGACAGACGTGAAGCAGCAATGTCAGGGAGAAAAAGACGTTCCAGTTCAGAAGTGAAAAAGAGATTTTCACTTTCTTTTTCAATGTTCCTTCTTCAGATTTCCTACTGGATTTTTTGATGTCAAGATCAGGTGCGGGCAAACAGTGAAAAACAATTTAATTGATGAAGAGCACTAGGAACAAACAATGTCAGCAGATAACAGTATTGGCTATGACAGTGCTGATGGTCAATTTCAAAAGACTTCAGTGAGCTTTATGAATGACGACAGAAACTCAAGTAACCTCATAGGAAAAGCCAATTCATCTGAAAAAGACCTAGCAGAAAATTAAGGGACAGATCCTCAGCTGGCACAATGCCACTGAAGCCCCAATGCTGATTTCATAGATTCATAGATACTAAGGTCAGAAAGGACCATTATGATCATCTAGTCTCATCTCCTCCACAATGCAAGCCACAGAATCTCACCCACCCACTCCTGCGAAAAACCTCTCACTATGTCTGAGCTATTGAAGTCCTCAAATTGTGGTTTAAAGACTTCAAGGAGCAGAGAATCCTCCGGCAAGTAACCCGTGCCCCATGCTACAGAGGAAGGCGAAAAATCTCCAGGGCCTCTTCCAATCTGCCCTGGAGGAAAATTACTTCCCGACCCCAAATATGGCAATCAGCTAAACCCTGAGCCTTTGGGCAAGATTCACCAGCCAGATACTACAGAAAATTTTTTCCTGGGTAACTCAGATCCCACCCCATCTAACATTCCATCACAGGCCATTGGGCCTATTTACCATGAATAGTTAAAGATCAATTAATTACCAAAATCATGTTATCCCATCATACCATCTCCTCCATAAACTTATCAAGTTTAATCTTAAAGCCAGATAGGTCTTTTGCCCCCACTGCTTCCCTCTCTTCACTCCTCTGATGGTTAGAAACCTTCGTCTAATTTCAAGTCTAAACTTCCCTATGACCAATTTATATTCATTTGTTCTTGTGTCCACATTGGTACTGAGCTTAAATAATTCCTCTCCCTCTCCAGTATTTATCCCTCTGATATATTTATAGAGAGCAATCATATCTCCCCTCAACCTTCTTTTAGTTAGGCTAAACAAGCCAAGCTCCTTGAATCTCCTTTCATAAGACAGGGTTTCCATTCCTCGGATCATCTTAGTAGCCCTTCTCTGTACCTGTTCCAGTTTAAATTCATCCTTCCTAAACATAGGAGACCAGAACTGCACACAGTATTCCAGGTGAGGTCTCACCAGTGCCTTGTATAACGGTACTAAAACCTACTTATCTCTACCTCGCCTGATGCATCCCAAGACCGCATTAGCTTTTTTCACGGCCATATCACATTGGCGGCTCATAGTCATCCTATGATCAACCAGTATTCCAAGGTTCTTCTCCTCCGTTACTTCTAATTGATGCGTCCCCAGCTTATAACTAAAATTCTTGTTATTAATCCCTAAATGCATAACCTTACACTTCTCACTATTAAATTTCATCCTATTACTATTACTCCAGTTTACAAGGTCATCCAAATCTTCCTGTATGATTTCCCGGTCCTTCTCTAAAGTGGCAAAACCTCCCAGCTTTGTATCATCCGCAAACTTTATTAGCACACTCCCACTTTTTGTGCCAAGGTCAGTAATAAAAAGATTAAATAAGATTGGTCCCAAAACTGATCCCTGAGGAACTCCACTGGTAACCTCCCTCCAGCCTGACAGTTCACCTTTCAGTAGGACCCACTGTAGTCTCCCTGTTAACCAATTCCTTATTCACCTTTCAGTTTTCATATTGATCCCCATCTTTTCCAATTTAACTAATAATTCCCTATGTGGAACGGTATTAAACACCTTACTGAAATCTAGGTAAATTAGGTCCACTGTGTTTCCATTGTCTAAAAAATCTGTTACTTTCTCAAAGAAGGAGATCAGGTTGGTTTGGCACAATCTACCTTTTGTAAAACCATGTTGTATTTTGTCCCATTTACCATTGACCTCAATGGCCTTAACTACTTTCTCCTTCAAAATTTTTTCCAAGACCTTGCATACAATAGATGTCAAACTAACAGGGCCTGTAGTTACCTGGATCACTTTTTTTTCCTTTCTTAAAAATAGGAATTATGTTAGCAATTCTTCAATCATACGGTACAACCCCTGAGTTTACAGATTCATTAAAAATTCTTGCTAACCGGCTTGCAATTTCATGTGCCAATTCCTTTAATATTCTTGGATGAAGATTATCTGGGCCCCCCAATTTAGTCCCATTAAGCTGTTTCAGTTTTGCTTCTACCTCAGATATGGTAATATCTACCTCCATATCCTCATTCCCATTTGTCATGCTACCATTATCCCTAAGATCCTCTTTAGCCTTATTAAAGACTGAGGCAAAGTATTTGTTTAGATATTGGGCCATGCCTAGATTATCCTTGACCTCCACTCCATCCTCAGTGTTTAGCGGTCCCACTTCTTCCTTTGTTTTCTTCTTATTTATATGGCTATAGAACCTTTTATTATTAGTTTTAATTCCCTTTGCAAGGTCCAACTCTACTTGACTTTTAGCCTGTCTCACTTTTTCCCTACATGTTCTGACCTCAATAAGGTAGCTTTACTTGCTGATCCCTCCCATCTTCCACTCCCTGTATGCTTTCTGCTCTTTCTTAATCACCTCTCTGAGATGCTTGCTCATCCAGCGTGGTCTACAACTCCTGCCTATGTCCCCTACAACCATTTCTTCTATGAGGTCCTCACTACTCACCAAAACCAAATCTAAAATGGCATCCCCTCTAGTTGGTTCAGCAACTATTTGATGAAGGAATCAATCAGCTATCGCACCTAAGAAAATCTGAGCCCTATTGTTATTACTAGCACTTGTCGTCCAGTCTATATCTGGGAAGTTAAAGTCTCCCAGGATCATGCAGTTTCCATTAGTATTTACTTCATTAAAAACATTAAAGAGGGCTCTATCCATATCTAAATTAGATCTCAGCGGTCTATAGCACTATCCCAGGGGAGGCTCTAGTAGTCTTCTTCCCCAATGTAATTTTTACCCAGATGGACTCTGTCTTATCCATTCCATTGCTTCTTATTTCTTTACATTCTACCTCATCATTGATATACAGTGCTACTCCACCACCTTTACTTTTATTTCTGTCTTTCCTAAACAGCACCTATACCTTCAATACATATAGTCCAGTCATGACTACTATTCCACCATGTTTCTGTTATCCCTGTAATATCTGGTTTCACTTCCTGCACCAGTAGCTCTAGTTCCTCCATTTTGTTACCTAGGCTCCTCGCATTGGTGTACAAACATCTTAATTTTTGCTGTTTGGCCTCGCTCACATTCTGTATCCTATTAGGCACGGTCATTCTACAGCCAGTATAACTTATTAGACTGGAATCCACACTGCCCTTCCTCCTTATGTACATTCTCCTACCCACGGCTGTATCCTTTTTTACTTCGTTTTCTTCCCTCACAATGCTAAAATCCGGTGTGGAGATTACTTAGACATCTCCCAACCATCTCCCCCAAATTCCTAGTTTAAAGCTCTCTTTATCAGTTGTGCCAGCCTTGATCCTAGAAGTCTATTTCCTTCCCTACTCAGATGAAGTCCATCCCAAGAGAACTGTCCTCTGTCCATGAATGCCTCCCAGTGGCCATACATCCCAAAGCCCTCCTTATAACACCATTGCCTAAGCCATCTGTTGATAGTCATAATTTTGTCACACCTTTGTTGCCCTTCTTTAGGAACAGGCAGAATCCCACTAAAGATCACCTGAGCCGTGATTTCCTTAAGCGTCTTCCCCAGCCTAGCATAGTCTCCCTTAATACTTTCCAGCGAGAATCTAGACATATCATTTGTTCCCACATGAAGGATAATTAGGGGATTCTTTCCTGCTCCCTTTAGGATTCTTTTCAACCTCAGGTCTACCAGTTTAAGATCTAATTCCAAAAAGTTAAAAGATGGCATATGTTTGTACATTTCTTTGTCATCAGAAGAGTTTCAGTTTTTTGAAAGGCTCCATGGACTATGCGCATGTGCATGTTTTCACCCTAAAGTAATACAGTGTTCTGAGTATGACATGAGTACTATTATTATTTGAGGGCTTCACTATTTTTCAGAAACTGATTTTTAACATTTTTTTCAGTATATTTACTTGAAGGATGGTGTGATACTTTGGACTCTGCCTGCAATGGCCAGGAACTGATGCATTCTAATCTTGGGTCAGACACTAATTCTTGTGATCTTGGGTAAATCCCTTTAACTTCTGTATACTTCGTTTCCCCAATCTATAAAATGGAGTGATAACACTTTATTACCTTCCGCTCCAGGTACCATATTAATTAGTGTCTAAAGCACCATATACGTGCTAAGAATGTTTATCACATCTATCAGAGAGAGATCAAAGCTTTATGTTCGCAAGATAGGACAAGAATATTAGAATATGCAAAAGTAGAGGTTTAATCTGATACACACTAAGGGAATCCACATAATGCAAAAGTTTGCATAATGTAAAATTCACATGTACAAAAGCAGTTTTAGACCTGACATGCCTGCAAATACATTGGGAAGCTGGTACAGTGCATTATCTCATAGGTATTATGATTCCTCACTTTCTGTTTTCATCCCATCAGCTTTGTTTATATTAGATTGTCTAAGGCCTATCGGAAATGAAGAGTGAAAGCCCATCTGAAAAGCAGTGTATTCCTTTACATTGTTGTCATATTACATTGTGTCACATTATGCAGTATTAAGAGATGTCTCATCACACCACATTGTAAGTCAGCACAATACTAATATGATGGGACATACCAGATATAGACAGCATGAATCCAATCAGAATTCATTTGCATACCCTCATCAGAAATATTATTAACTGGTTGGTGGATCTACGTGAGCACTGTGCTCTAGTGCAGTGCTTCTCAAGCTATCTGATATGGGGGACTGGCAATTTTTTTTCCCAATGTGCGCGCAGATCGACAGCCGATAGCTCGCGGACTGGCACCAGTCTGCAGACCACCACTTTGAGTAGCTCTGCTCTAGTGTTCAGGAAATAACATTTTGTCTCAGTATGGCACAACTAGGAATATTGGGAAATTACAGAGCAAAGGAAAATTTAGTCTGAATATTAGAAAAAAAATCCAAAGACATTTTCATGTGTTTTAGGAAAAAATACTATATTCTACACTGAGAACAAACATTTGTAAACTCTAGTGGTTTCAGTCCATTGCTGCACTTGTGGTCTTTGTGGGGTCAGGTACTGTAGGCTATGGGATACATTACAGATTTTAAGTCATCTTAAATACAGAGATAAGATCTAGTATATAGGAGTAATGCAAGAAGCCTACAAGCCCAAACGTAAGAAATTTGCTGAAACAGTTAACATAAAGAAGTTAAGCCTACAAGCCTTAGCATAAGTACGTTGATCAATAGTGACCCTATGTCACAAGAAGACATAATATTATTTTGCTTATTCTGCAATATATAGTTCTGCTGAGATCTAGCATAAAATGCTGACAAGGAACTTCAAGAAGTCAGTTGATACCAGCTTTGGATATTATGGGATATCAGATGTATTACCTCAAGATTGTCATAGTAACCAATTGATATGCAAGATAATTAATATATTTGCCCATCAGATAAGGACACCCCAACAATGTTAGGGTGAGGAAGTTTGTTATAAGCAAAGAAGGAAGAACACTTATGAATATTCATGCTATCCATCAGACCCAATACTAGGCCCAGTCATGATCAAGGCTCATGAAACCTTCACTATTGCACTCATTGGCATGTCAGAGGCAGGACAGGATTTCATGGACCACCATCTGCCTTCCCACCTTTAGGTCACCTTTAGAACTGTGTGAGTATGTGTACGATATGATGTTGGATGTCAAATTAATATTGCTCTACTGCTACATTTCTATTTGGATCAGAAAATGTTTTTACTGCAAGCGTTAATAAAATTATTGAAAATTCAAAATATTTTCCCTAAGTGTGAGTGTTGCAGCCGTGCATATCAGGGTTCCCAACCAACCAGTCATTCTAATACTTCTGTGCCTGATTCTGGGACCAGAACCTATCAAACCTCAGAAGTCTCATTTGTTAATTGGGGAATCTTAAGTAATCAATATAGCCAATATAATCATTATACAATCAAAAGGATAAAAAACAAAACAAAAAAACAACAGACCAGCCACTAAGGCTGCACTGACATAACCAAGTCAAGATTGTTTTTCATGATGCTAGAGTTGTCAGCAAAATGATTGACAAGACATTTGTCATACTTCTTGTGCAAGTTGAACAATGACTAATATTCCACATTATAATCATGGAGGCACTGCACCAAATCAATTTAGCTGTTAATTTGTCAGAAGTGATTTTTCTTCTGACTCATAATGAAAACTGATTTTATTTCAACCTAAATTAATAAAACAAGGGGAAAAAAAGCTATTTAAGCTTGTTAAACTTCTCCATTAGTCTGTTTATATAACTGTAAATACACATTGTTCTCCTCCTCTGTCTTGTTTGTGCTTCTTCATCATGTTATAAGTATTCTCCAATAAGCAAGGCTATGGGAAAAACAGAACAACTGTAGCTATGGAAAAGTTTATTGTTATTTTCTACTGAGTAGCATGTACTGTTTAGGGATTTGGGAGATGAGTCTCCTTGGTTCTGTACTTTGCTCTTTCATTGACATAGGCTAAATCTTAGCCCTGGTCCTCACTACGAGTTTAGGTCGAATTTAGCAGCATTAGATCAATTTAACCCTGCACCTGTCCACACAATGAAGCCATTTTTGTTGACTTAATGGGCTCTTAAAATCGATTTCTGTACTCCTCCCTGACGCTGGGATTAGCGCTGAAATCGACATGGCCTGGTCAAATTTGGGTTAGTGTGGATGCAATTCGATGGTATTGGCCTCCGGGAGCTATCCCACAGTACTCCATTGTGACTGCTCTGAACAGCACTGTGAACTCGGTTGCACTGGCCAGGTAGACAGGAAAAGCCCTGCAAACTTTTCATTTTCATTTTCTGTTTGGCCAGTGTGGCAAGCTGATCAGCACAGCTGACCGTGCTGATCTCATCAGCAGAGGTGACCATGGATCCCAGAATCACAAAAGAGCTCCAGCATGGACTGAACGGGAGGTACTGGATCTGATTGCTGTATGGGGTGACGAATCTGTGCTATCAGAACTCCGTTCCAAAAGACGAAATGCCAAAATATTTGAAAAAATCTCCAAGGGCATGAAGGACAGAGGCTATCACAGGGACCTGCAGCAGTTGCTGCATAACACTTAAGGAGCTTGGGCAAGCCTACCAAAAAAACCAAGAGGCAAACGCCCACTTGGGGTCAGAGCTGTAGACATGCTGCTTCTATGATGAGCTGCATGCAATTCGAGGGGTGCCCTTACCACTGCCCCACCCCTGTATGTGGACTCCTGCAAGGGAGAGTCTCACACAACAGGGATGAGGATTTTGGGGATGAGGAACATGATGAGGAGGGGGAGGTTGAAGATAGTGCACACCAGGCAAGCAGAGAAACCATTCTCCCTGACAGCCAGGAATTGTTTATCACCCTGGATCCAACACCATCCCAACCCGGGCTCCCAGACCTTGAAGGGGAGAAGGCAGCTCTGGTGAGTGTACCTTTGTAAATATAATACACGGTATAAAAGCAAGTGTGTTTAATGATTACTTTGGCCTGAAGACTTGGGATGCATTCACAGCCAGTACAGCTCCTGGAAAAGTCTGTTAACGTGTCTGGGGATGGGGCGGAAATCCTCCAGGGACATCTCCATGAAGCTGTCCTGGAGGTACTCCCAAAGCCTTTGTAAAAGGTTTCTGGGGAGGGCAGCCTGATTGCGTCCTCCATGGTAGGACACTTTACCATGCCAGACCAGTAGCATGTAGTCTGGAATCATTGCATAAGAAAGCATGGCAGCGTGTGGTCCCGGTGTTTGCTGGCATTCAAGCAACAACCGTTCTTTATCTTTCTGTGTTATCCTCGAGAGAGTGATATAATTCATGGTCGCCTGGTTGAAATAGGGAAATTTTATTCAGGGCACATTCAGAGGTAGCCGTTTTTGTTGGGCTGTTTGCCAGTGGCTGAAAAGAAATCATCCCTGCTGTTAGCCACGGGGTGGGGGGAGGGGTGAAGCGATCATCCCAGAGAATTGTGTGTGTGTGTGTGGGGGGGGGGGTTAGTTGGGTTTGTGCTGCATGTTAACCCGAAAAAATCAGCCCATCCTTTTAAATGGCCAATGAGTCTTTTTCAATTTTAATCTCCCTTTTTTTCCTCCCGCAGCTGCAAATGTTTCAACGCTGCGGATTAGCATCTCCATCCCAGAGACTAGCGAAGATTAGAAGGTGAAAAAAAATGCAGTCATGATGAAATGTTCTCTAAGCTCATGCAGTCCACCCAAACTGAAAGAGCTCAGCAGAATGCGTGGAGGCACACAATGGCAGAGTCCAGGAAAGCACAAAATGAACGCGAGGACAGGAGGGACACGTGAGAGGATAGATGGCTGGAGCTACAGGAGAGGTGGCAGCAGCATGATGAAAGGAGGCAGGATGCAATGCTGAGGCTACTGGAGGATCAAACTGATATGCTCTGGTGTATGATTGAGGTGCAGGAAAGGCACAGACTGCCACTTCAGCCCTTGTGTAATCAACCACCCTTCTCCCCAAGTTCCATAGCTTCCTCACCCAAACGCCCAAGAACACGGGGGGGGGGGGGCGGCTCCTGGCACCCAACTACTTCACCCCAGAGGACTGCCCAAGGCTGGCATTCAAAACGTTTTGAAATGCAATGTGGGGCATTGTCCTTCCCTCCTCCCTGACCCCACCCAGTGCTGCCCTCGTCCCCAACCCCTCCTGGGCTACCTTGGCAGTTATCCCCCTATTTGTGTGATGAATTAATAAAGAATGCATGAATTTGAAACAACAATGACTTAATTTCCTCTACAAGCGGTGATCAAAGGGGGGAGAGGAGGGAGGTTGGCTTAAAGGGAAGTTGAGTGAACCAAGGGGGTGGGTTTTCATCAAGGAGAAATAAACAGAACTTTTACACTGTACCCTGGTCAGCCATGAAACTGGTTTTCAAAGTTTCTCTGATGCGCAGCATACCCTGCTGTGCTCTTCTAACTGCCCTGGTGTCTGGCTGCGCATAATCAGCAGCCAGGTGATTTGCCTTAACTTCCCACCTTGCCATAAACGTCTCCCCCTTATTCTCACAGATATTGTGGAGCACACAGCAAGCAGCAATAACAATGGGAATATTGGTTTCGCTGAGGTATGAGCGAGTCAGTAAACTGTGCCAGCGACCC
This sequence comes from Dermochelys coriacea, assembly GCF_009764565.3. Taxonomy (NCBI): domain Eukaryota; kingdom Metazoa; phylum Chordata; order Testudines; family Dermochelyidae; genus Dermochelys; species Dermochelys coriacea. The sequence goes on from NC_050068.2 coordinate 16,983,876, forward strand.
TTTAAATGTTCAAATGCACATTCTACCACCATTCTGCACTTGCTCAGCCTATAGTTGAATAGCTCCTGACTACTGTCCAGGCTGCCTGTGTACGGCTTCATGAGCCCTGGCATTAAGGGGTAGGCTGGGTCCCCAAGGATAACTATTGGCATTTCAACATCCCCAACGGTTATTTTATAGTCTGGAAAGTAAGTCCCTTGCTGCAGCTGTTCATACAGACCAGAGTTCCTGAAGATGCAAGCATCATGTACCTGTCCTGGCCCTCCCACGTTGATGTTGGTGAAACATCCCTTGTGATCCACCAGTGCTTGCAGTGGTTTATGTACTCGCTGCCTTGGTGGTACAGTCCCAAGACAGGGATATGCGTTCTGTCTATCGCCCCACCACAGTTAGGGAATCCCATTGCAGCAAAGCCATCCACTATGACTGCACATTTCCCAGAGTCACTACTCTTGATAGCAGCAGCTCAGTGATTGCGTTGGCTACTTGGATCACAGAAGCCTCCACAGTAGATTTGCCCACTCCAAATTGATTCCTGGCAGTCGCCGTCTGGCATTGCAAGCTTCCACAGGGCAATCACCACTCGCTTGTGAACTGTGAGGGCTGCTCTCATCTTGGTATTCTCGCACTTCAGGGCAGGGGAAAGCAAGTCACAAAGTTCCATGAAAGTACCCTTACACACGCGAAAGTTTCCCACCCACTGGGAATCAACCCAGACCTGCAACACTATGTGGTACCATCAGTCTGTGCTTGTTTCCTGGGCCCAGATTCGGCATTCCATGGCATGAGCCTGCCCCATTGCCACCAGGATGGCCAAATTGACAGGGCCTGTGCTATGAGAGAAGTCTGTGTCCATGTCCTCATCACTGTTGTCACAGCGCTGTCATCGCCTCCTCGCCTTCTTTTGCAGGTTCTGGTTCTGCATATACTGCATGATAATGCGCGAGGTGTTTACAATGCTCATAACTGCCGTGGTGATCTGAGCAGACTCCATGCTTGCCATGGTATGGCGTCTGCAGGAGAGCAGAGTGGCAGTGGAAGTGGTCGTTCAATGACGATGGTTTGCAGACCTACTGCACCGTCTGTTACCAGCACATAACAGCTGAGCGGGCTGCACGCTTGCCGTGTTATGGCGAGACAAGAGCAGCTGAGCAGAGTTGCAGCAGAAGCGGCCCTGCGAGACTACCAGGTACAGGAGAGCAGAGTGGCAGTGGAAGTGGTGGCTGATGACCTGTGAGGTGGATTCATGAGAGCAGGAGAGCAGAGTTGCAGCGGAAGTGGGAGCTGCCCATGAGAGACAACATCGAGAAATTCTCTATCGAGACAAGAGCAGGAGAGCAGAGTGGCAGTGGAAGCAGTGGTTCGATGACGATGGTTAGCAGTCCTACTGCACCATCTGCTGAAAGCAGTATGGTGCCCGCACAGAAAAAGGTGCAAAACAATTGTCTGCCATTGCTTTCATGGAGGGAGAGGCGACTGACGACATATACCCAAACTATCTGTGACAATGTTTTTACCCCATCACACATTGGGAGCTTAACCCAGAATTCCAATGGGCGGCGGAGACTGCGGGAACTGTGGGATAGCTACCCCACAGTGCAACGCTCCGAAAGTCGACACTAGCCTCGGTACTGTGGACACACTCACACTTCAGGGCAGGGGAAAGCAAGTCACAAAGTTCCATGAAAGTACCCTTACACACCCTTACACACAGCTTAATGCGCTTAGTGGGGACACACACAATCGACTGTATAAAATCACTTTCTAAAAATCAACTTCTATAAATTTGACCTAATTTAGTAGTGTAGACATATCCTTAGAGATGCTGAGTGCCTTCAATTACCAGTGAAGTTACTGGGAGTTGAGGGCACTCCACGCATCACAGGAGATACATAGGTTGAAGATAATAGGAGGCTTATAAATAGGTTGATAGATATAATGTTTGCTGTACACACTATATAAACAGGGCCAAATACTCAGCTGGTGTAAATTGATATTGCTCCATTGAAAACTATGTCAGTTTCTACTAGCTGAAAATCTAGCCCTACATTTTTATAAGATTTTGTTTTACTCATAGTCTGATGCAATGCTTGAGTTGGGAATTGCTGGGGTTCTCATTAGAGTTGTTTCTTCATAACTGATTATTAAACCTGTCTTTTTTTTGATGCTGGACAGATTTTTACTTGCACGTGGGTTGAACTGTCACTTAGAAAAGCTATGTTCTTCAGCAAAATCTCTCTCTTCTAGTGTACATTGTTGAACCATGCAATGCATGTGTTAAATCGCTCTACAAATTTTCACATAATAAAGTCAATGCCTATGCCAAACAGTAGAAATGAAAGAATGCATCCTTGTTTGACAGCTGTGTCTATGTTGAACCATTCACTCAAGTCTGCATTTACTTTAAGTGTGCACCTTGATACAAAGCCTCGATGATGTTGTCTATTTTTGCTGGCATAGAATAACACTTCAAGATGTTCCAGACTAAATCGTGATTGAGGCTGTCAAAGGATTGCTTGAAATCCACAACGTTTGTGGTTTTTTGCCATTCAGTGCTCTCTTCAATGATAATTCTTAGGGTGAAAATCTGGGTTGAAATATTGCCTGGTTTTCCCTTAGCTTCTCCTCAACTGCTTCCTTTACTCTGCTTAAGATAATACTGCAGAAGACTTTACCTATCACTGAACGGAGTATAAAGAGCGAGCCAATCTGAATTACTAGAAAGAATGTCTCAACTTGATGAGGCAGCAGTTGCATTTACCAGTTAAAACAAGATTTTGTCAGTAACTATCTATAACTTAAAGACCAAACTATGAATCTTCAACTCAAATGTTATTTCCATCTTAACTTCCAGGTGTGAAAGCTGAAAATCCTCCAAAAGTACTGACAGACATCTAAATGCCTTCAAAATCAAATGCCTTAGAAACATACTAGGAATTAAATTGAATGAATTTATAACAACTGCTGATTTTTGTCAGAATGTTCAACAATTCCTTTTCTTTAAAGTTACCCAGAAAAGATGGAAATATTTGAGACATGGGTTAAGAATGAAGCCAGAGCATCTGCCATAGCAGATGGACCATTGGGCAGCTGGAAGAACATGCTAAACAGGCTAACCGAAAGAATCCTTCCATCAAATAGTATTCAGAGATGGAAAACTGGGGCTAAAGAGATGGGACTAAACACATAGGACATGCAAAGAGTGGCCCAGGATACATAGGGATGGCAAAGCTTTGCTTTTATCCTAAACAACATCTAACAAAATTGGAAATATTCAAATTCGGATAGTCTGATGCAATGTATGATGTTTTTTGTCTGTAAAACCACTCACAATGGTGCACTAGTCAGTAGTAATATACTTCTATTCATAAGGGCATCACTTCTTTCTGAGATTCTGAACAGTGTGAGCAATGCCTTACACAGTGGGAACTAAAGGTTTGCAAACAATCAGAGTGCTATACAATTCTAGAATTAGACAGAAAGGGGTGCCTTTATACATATATTAAGCACAGAAAGTACACAAAATATTTAAAAATACCAAAAAAACCCACATGTGTTTGTGACAATGTCTGCAGTTTAAATGCCTTGTGTAGCACAAAGAGTTATCTTAATTTGCATAGCAAGATTCTACAGGACTTCCCCTACTCCCCACCCTTTGTGGGACTTTCCTTGCTATCCTGTGTTTAATCTAGGGTTCTAATCCTTCAAGAAGTCCGGTATTTCCTTCTACAGAGGTAGACTGTAGCACTATAATTTATGCTCATCATCTGGTGGAATAGGAATCTTAAAACCAGATTCAGGAAAACACTTAAGGATGTACTTAAATCCGTCCCTATTTAGGACAGCATTTAAGACAGTGCTTAAAATTAAACACCAGTTTACGGGCTATCCTGAAAAGGAATGTTTTTTTCTGAGTTGGGAATTTAGAATGTATACTCTTCAGGGCAATGATTTTCCATTTCTGTCTCTTAAGTGTGAATGCATCCCTAGTATGGCTCTGTATAAAGCAATAATAAAAACAACACTATTCCTAAGGATACACTTTTTGAAAGTACCTAAGAACCATTTTCAAAGCAACTTAAGCAATTAGCAGCCTAAGCCTCATTGACTTTCCAAATCTCAGATGCTTTTACAAATGTTACCCTGTCTGTCTTTTGAGAAACAAAAGTGCTTGGTAGAATATTCGCATGGGTTCCAATGAAGAGATGCAGGATTCAATGAAGAGATGCAGAATTTCTTTACTAAGGGTCAGATTTTCAAACATGCAAATCCTGCCTACATTACAGATGCAAATATCATAGGTACATGGGCAAACTGGGTATTTGCACCTAAATGTGATCAGACCAGGCATCCCTAGCATGCACCCCTAGTATGCCTGATCAATGTACAAATATCCAGTCTTGGTATTTAGCTGTATTGTCTCTTGCAGGAGAGAAGAGATGGAATTCTTCTAATGACTATAAAGGAGATGGCCAAGAAGTAATGGAAGGGGCTGTTATTTATGCTATAATAACTTAGATACAAACAATTGTGTTTGCGCCAGCTTCATGTGTCAATTTGAACTTCTTTGTCCGACAGTTCTGTTTCTAGAACATGAGATCTCTCCAAAATAATTAACTACAGCACTTCTATTACTAACCAGAAACACGAGGGCACATTTTTTATAGTCTCTCATGCAGTAGTTTAGAGGAAACAGATATACAGGATATTGCTTACATTACCTATTTATGTTTTCACAGAGTGTGTGCACAGAGTAGACACTCTGATACCATAGTGATGAGTGGGGAAGAAAACTCATAGTTTCAGAATGATTTTTGTTGCAATTTTTTTTGTGATATGCGTTTGTGCTCTGTGTCTGGTCTGTGGGGCAGCCTTTAAATTAGACAAATCCCTCTAGATTGTCCAGAAGCTGAATTAAATCTGTACTCTATTCATATATCTTTTTTCTGTATGTTGTGTTATGTCTGTAACTAGCAGTGGGATAGAACTTATTGTAAATAAACTCTCCAGTTAGTTTCATGAGATGTCATTGCCATCACAGTGAAATTAATATAATTATAGGTTTCAGAGTAGCAGCCGTGTTAGTCTGTATTCGCAAAAAGAAAAGGAGTACCCGTGGCACCTTAGAGACTAACAAATTTATTAGAGCATAAGCTTTCGTGAGCTACAGCTCACTTCATCGGATGCATTGAAGTGAGCTGTAGCTCACGAAAGCTTATGCTCTAATAAATTTGTTAGTCTCTAAGGTGCCACGGGTACTCCTTTTCTTTTTGCGAATATAATTATAGTTATGCATTGCAAAGTGGTTTCATCTCAAAATACTTGCAGCATGCACAGGTAGAAAAATAAACACTTAAGAACTATACATCTGGTGCTATTATTCTTTGCTGTCTTGCACAAGTGTGTTCTTTTTAAATAAAGAAATTATTATGCTATGGCAGCTCTGGAAAATGGGGGAAGTGGTGTGAAAAAGGTATCCAGCATGGTTTTCAATGGGTAAGAGCCTGGGCTCATCTCGTCATACTAGTCCCTTTCGAGACAGAGAATTGTGATCACACATTTTACTTATGGATTTTCATAAAACAGTGGAAAAGAGAAGCTGGCACATTACTCCTTGGCAACGAGGAATGAAAATAATAAATAATAATGATAATAATAATAATAATAAAAAGCATATGGACTAAATATGCACAAAAGTCTGTTAAATAGCACCTGAACAATTTCTATAAATATCGATTGACATGGCATGCACCAAGATCCACATATATGTTCATAAAGAGACAGTTATTCACCCGTTTTGCCTAGGCAAATACCCATTTGCGTGCAAACATATCACTGTGTGTGGAATTTACTGCAGGAGATGTATGACCATTCTAATAGCTTAGCTCCATGCTGGGAACAACAGAACTGTAGTTATGATTGAGCACAGATGAGTGGACCAAGGATGTTTGTTTATTCAGGAGACTTGAGTTTTATTGCTGGCTGTAACACTGACCAAATCACTCAACTGCTTTGGAGCTCAGGCTTTTGGGCCTGTTTTTTTTTTTTTTTTTAAACTGACTAGTCATTATGACAGCCTCATTTTCTGGGTGCAAAAGTAGACCTTTGTGGGGTCTGTTTTTTTTTTTTAAAACAGAATTTCTGGAAAATCAGGCCTCTTTAATAGGGTTGCCAAGTGTCTGGTTTTCGACAGGAATGCCTGGTCGAAAAGGGACCCTGGAAGCTCTGGTCAGCAGTGCTGACCAGGCCATTAAAAGTTTGGTTGGTGGTGCAGAGGGGCTAAAGTAGGCTCCCTGCCTGGCGTGGCTCTGTGCGGCTCCCGGAAGCAGCGGCATGTCCCTCACTCCAGCTCCTAGGCATAGGAGCAGCCAGGGGGCTCAACACGGTGCCCCCACCCTAAACGCCTGCTCTGCAGATCCCATTGACTGGGAACTGCCTCAGAGAAGAGGCTGGGCCTCGGAGGAGGGGCGGGGCAGGGCATGGCTGTTCAGTTTTGCGCAAGTAGAAAGTTGGTAACCCTAAGAAGTGTCAAGCAGGGCACTCAAAATCACTAGTCACTTTTGAAAACCTTGGTCCTTATCTGTAAAATGGGACTAATAATACTTATTTGCATCACAGGGCTGATGTAGGTTACATTTATTAAAGTCTGCAAAGTGCATCAACATCATCAGATGGAAGGTGTTACAGGATCATGCACGAGAAGGTGTAATAGGTGCTTAGGTAGCTAGTGTTCTGAGACCCCTGATAATTACACTGATCATAATTGTCTCACTGTCACCTTGTACTCCCTTGTTTGTTTGTTGTATCCATTTATTGTCTATCACCCTAATGAATGTAAGTTCTTTGAGACTGGGACTATCTTTTCACTGTGTGTGAGCTCACAGACAACAGGGCTCTGATCCCTGATTGAGACCTCTAGGGAGTAATACAAATGCTGAGACTTCTACGACTGAATAATAGGAGTGCAAAGTGTCATCTCCATCATGAGTCTATGCAAGTTTAGAAGATATGATCATAGAGGGGATGAGGACACCTAAGTGTGGGGCCATAGAGGGAGATGGGCACAGTGTAGGAAAGGTTCTTGATGCTGGATGAGCAATGAAATATTAGAAGAGCCATCTACTCTCTTCTCCCCACCACTACCGGTCCCTGCCACTCACACACAACCCTGCTGTGCTGAAATCAAGGGAAGCAAATCTGTGTTAACCGTAACAGCTGAGAAAATTATATATGCAGTGTCATGCACTTACGCTAGATATTTTTTTTTAATACTGAGGGCATTTCTGAATGTGATAATTGGTGATGTTTATGATGGGCATTAACAAAATTTCCCCACGCCATGCTTTTCAGAAACGTGTGCCTTCATGCTAATGGTTTAAATGTATGAGTTTATAAACTGTTCACAATCAGACATTTACAACTTGCAGAATATTAATACTTCACTTGCACAATATTAATACTTCATTTGTTCTATTTATAACTAATTTTATGGATTTTTCTGCTGCATATCCCGTACGTGAGCTCCTGAGATGAATGACTCCATCCTCTCCCTTGGCCTTTCCTCTTGAAGATGCATATAAGCCACAGTTCTGCAAGGCACCTATACACTTGCCTAACAGTAAACATGCGAGTACTCCCACTGAGGTCAATGTGTCTACATGTGTACTTAAACTTAGGCACATGCTTAAGTACTTGGCTAAATTGAGGCCGTAAAGTCTAAGCTTCTTATCTGTGACATTCTTAGACTTGCACAAACCCATGTTTACCTAGGTCTTTATCCTCTTTTGCACCTCCCATCCCTCTCCATATGTATTGTTCTATATTCTCCTTTTTGTATGCTTCTCTGACATTGCCCCCTACACTTGGAACTCTCTCTCTCTTTTCTTATGTACCAAACAAACTGCCTCTGTGCTTTCAAATCTTTTCTCAAAGCTGGCTGAGAATGGGGAATCGAACCTGGGCGCTTCAGCTCCAAGAACACAGGCCTCCTGTGCTTAAACAAAAAGAAATGCTCTTTAGCTAGCAATAAATAGCATGATCCAGCAAAGCACTGTCATCCCTTCTTACAACACCCGTGTCCCATTCTGACATCAGTGTTGCCTCTCTAGCAAGCAGAAATCCGGGGCCTTGTAGGTCAGCTTCCTAGGGAAAGAGAAATCAGTGATACAGAGTCCAGGTACACACACATACACACACACACACACACACGTGTCCTTGAAAGAGATGGCCACACAACATGCAGGCAATAATCCCTTCTTTCAGGAATCTCAGTCCAACACCAAAGCCTGTTCCTAGGGGAAACCCTGCTTCAAGAATTGACTCTAATCAGAGATGAAGACAGAGAGCAAACTCTTCTGCAGGTCACACAGCTCCATCTCCAAAGACCAAAGCTTCTACACAGAACCTTGCATAACCCCAAATAAGTGATAACACAGCATGTCTTCCCAAGACTGAATATTTGTTCACACATTAACACAAAAACAAAAACAACCCCAAACAAACTTGTAAGACAATGTGTAACATTGCTGCCTGGTGACATCTGCTTTCAGTGAGGACTACACATGTGCTTAAATCTAAATATGTGTTGAAATGCTTTACAAGACTGGGGCCCATGGCAATGTATTACACTGACATTTCAGAACTCCAGAAAAGTTTGATTTGGATTTGTTTCTAAATGCAGCTGCATGTTTATGGACAGAGGTGTCACTTCCACCCTAACAGTGATAGGGCACTGGCTTGGGATTCCAGAGACTTGAGTTCTATTCTTTGCTATGCCACTGACCTTGGACAAATCACCACCTCTTTGTGCCTTAGTTTCCCCTCACATCCTTTGTCTTATCCATCTGTAAGCTTTTTGTGGCAGCAGTAGTCTTGCTACATGTTTATAGAGTGCCTGACACAATAGGGCTCCCATTTTGTCTGGGGTCTCTAGGTACTACCATAATACAAACAACAACAATAGTTTGTGGATCTACTTCTTAATATGATCTTAAAATATCTGTATCCACACACATTTTTTTTACATGTGTTTCTTGATTTTTGTCAGGAATAATTCTTAATATAATATGCATGGAATCACAGAATATTAGGGTTGGAAGAGACCTCAGGAGGTCATCTAGTCCAATCCCCTGCTCATAGCAGGACCAACACCAACTAAATCATCCAGCTAAGGCTTTGTCCAGCCAGGCCTTAAAAATCTCTAAGGATGGAGATTCTACCACCTTCCTAGGTAACCCATTCCAGTGCTTCTTAATGTACCAGTCTATTAAAATATGCTTTGATAACAAGTAAAAGGACCCAGCATTATATATAAGGACAAATATGTATTTCACAATGTACTAGTCTATTACAAATACTTTTTTCTCCCACCAAGTTCTTTTGATTTATTTTCAAAAGATGTTGAATAAAGCAAGGAAACTAGTGCTTCTGCAACTGCTTCACATATTAACTAGGGATGGGTGAACCAGAGGGAAAGTAAAAGGAAATACTTTTCACACAATGGACAATTAGATTGTGGAACCCATTGCCTATGTTGTTCAAACCAAGAATTTAGCAAGAGGGATTGGACAGTTATATAAATAAACAGACTATCCAATTACAACAGTTAATGCTATCTTTTTCAAAGGAATATATACCTCATGTTACAGATCTTAATCCAGTCTCTAATATTAGATCTCAGAACAAAGCACATGGATGGGGGTGGGGAGAGGAAGGGGAAAATAAATTCCTGGACAAGAAATAAAAACTGAAACAAAATTCTAGAGGGGGTGAGGTGAATCCAGCATCTGATCATCGTTAGGAAATGCTGCAAAACTGTCTCATTTGAAAAAGACTTTATACAATAAGAATGACATTCACAACGCTGACTGCCCCTTGTACTTAATAAACCCAGGTCAGGTTTTCCCCCAGGTAAGACTGGTAGTGACTTTGGGGAGGTTTTGCATTCCTCTGCAGTGTGAGGGTGTGGGTCCCTTGCCAGGATTATCTCACTTAATCGTTTCCCTGCCACTGTGAGGGCCTTGGGCACTGGTGCAATTCGGTCCCTTCTATTCGCTGCCAATGGCACATAATAGTCTAGTCCAACAGTTCTCAACCAGGGGTCCAGGGCCTCCTGAGCAGCCACAAGCAGGTTTCAGGGGGTCTGTCAAAATAAACCAGACAGCAATGCCGACGTTAGACTTGCCGGGCAGAAATCCAAGCCCTGCTGGTCTGGGATGAAGCCGAAGCCTGAGCCACATTACCTAGGGCTAAAGCCAAAGCCCAAGCAACTAAGAATCATAGAAGATTAGGGCTACCACTGAGAACAGCCAAGCTCCATCCTCTTTGGAACCCCCCTTCAGGTAGTTGAAGGCTGCTATCAAATCCCTCCTCACTCTTCTCTTCTGCAGATTAAATAAGCCCAGTTCCATCAGCCTCTCCTCATAAGCCATATGCCCCAGTGCCCTAACCTTTTTCGTTGCCCTCCGCTGGACTCTGTCCAATTTTTCCACATCCTTTCTGTAGTGGGGGGCCCAAAACTGGATGCAATACTCCAGATGTGGTCTCACCAGTGCCGAATTAGAGGGAAATAATCACTTCCCTTGATTAGCTGGCAATGCTCCTACTAATGCAACCCAATATACTATTAACCTTCTTGGCAACAAGGGCACACTGTTGACTCATATCTAACTTCTCATCCACTGTAATCCCCAGGTCCTTTTCTGCAGAACTGCCGCTCAGCCAGCTGGTTCCCAGCCTGTAGCAGTGCATGGGATTCTTCTGTCCTAAGTGCAGGACTCTTGTCCTTGGGGGTTCTCATCAGATTTCCTTTGGCCCAATCTTCCAATTTGGCTAGATCACTCTCCACCCTATCCCTACCCTCCAGTGTATTTACCTCTCCCCCCAGGTTAGTGTCATCTGTGAACTTGCTGAGGGTGCAATCCATCCCATCATCAAGATCATTCATGAAGATGTTTGAACAAAATCACCCCAGGACTGACCCCGGGACACTCCGCTTGATACCAGCTGCCAACTAGACATTGAGCCATTGATCACTACCCGTTGAACCTGACGATCTAGCCATCTTTCTGTCTTCCTATAGTCCATTCATCAAATCCATACCTCTAACTTGCTGGCAAGAATACTGTGGGAGACCATATCAAAAGCTTTGCTAAAGTCATAGTATATCACATTCACCGCTTTCCCCTTATCCACAGAGCCAGTTATCTCACCATAGAAGAAAATCAGGTTGGTCAGGCATGACTTATCCTTGGTGAATCCATGTTGACTGTTCCCGATCACCTTCCTCTCCTCCAAGTGCTTCAAAATGGATTCCTTGAGGACCTGTTCCATGATTTTTCCGGGGACTGAGGTGAGGATGATCAGTCTGTAGTTCCCCAGATTCTCCTTCTACCCTTTTTTAAAGATGGGCACTATATTTGCCTTTTTCCAATCATTTGGAACACCCCCCCGATTGCCACAAGTTTTCAAAGATAATGGCCAATGGCTCTGCAATCACATCCGCCAACTTCCTGAGCATCCTCGGATGCAGCGCATTCGGCCCCATTGACCTGTGCATGTCCAGCTTTTCTAAAAAGTCCTTAACCTGTTCTTTCACCACTGATGGCTGCTCCCCTGCTCCTCATATTGTGCTGCCCAGTGCAGCAGACTGGGAGCTGACCTTGTCTGTGAAGACCGAGGCAAAAAAAGCATGGAGTATGTCAGCTTTTTCCACATCATCTGTTACGAGGTGACCTCCCCCATTCAGTAAGGGTCCCACACTTTCCCTTAGCTTAACTTAGCTTTGCAAGATCCCAGGCAATTGCATTGCTTGCCAGCTCCTAATGCCAACCCTGGCTTTCAATTTTCTGGATATGCAGAAAAAACAGTTGTGGAACATATGGGTTGTGGAATTTTTATAGTGTGTTGGGGGACCCTCAGAAAGTAAAAGGTTATGAACCCCTGGTCTAGTCTCCTGTGGGCTGTAATACTTTGGTCTAATTTCAGTTGTTGGGTTGAGTGTGCGGGTGCAGGGTGGAGCTGGTGGCCCACCATGATGTACCAGGGGTCAGACTATTGATCTTGAGGTACCTCGTGGCCTTAAAATTTATGACTATGAGTAAGAATTACCTGAACTCTCACATTAAAGTCTATTTCCTTGAGATCCTAATCCTATTTTGTGCACTCAGTTTAAATGCAACCCAAATCTATGAGTAAAAAGAAAAGGAGTACTTGTGGCACCTTAGAGACTAACAAATTTATTAGAGCATAAGCTTTCGTGAGCTACAGCATGATGATGAGCATGATGCATCCGATGAAGTGAGCTGTAGCTCACGAAAGCTTATGCTCTAATAAATTTGTTAGTCTCTAAGGTGCCACAAGTACTCCTTTTCTTTTTGCGAATACAGACTAACACGGCTGCTACTCTGAAACCTGTTTCTCTTAGAGTACCCCTAAAACCTTCTCTGACTCTTTCGCTGAAGAAACTGGGAAATCCTGTCTTTTCAGAAGTAGTATATAAGGAGGAGTCAGCATCCTGGACAAAAAGCTATTCAGGCCCTCTCAGCCCTTTTATTCTCTCTTCTTTAACACTATCCACTATGAAACTTCTGGTAGTGGTGTCCAGTTCTAAACTGTCTCTGGGAGTGAATTAATCCCCATAGGCTAGTTGTGTAGAATGTATATCTTGGTTGCCTGAGCAATATTGCTGAGACAAATTTACAGGTTCTACGGCACCTGGCAGGCACCCTCCTTCATCACAAAGGGCACCAGCAGTCATTAGCCGCTGAAAACACAGCAAAACTCTACTAGGATATGCCACATCATTAAGCAGTAAGAAGTGTCTATGGATTGAATCCTGCAATGGGCTGAACCTGGGTGGCTGTTGGGATCCACCAGTACAGAGCTCATTGAAGGATTATGAGCTATGTGAACACTCAGGGAACTCTGACTAGGAAGAAAAGGGGAAGAAATTGGGAAAAGAAAACATACTTGAACAAAAGCCCAATTTTTAAATGGAATAGCTGTGAGAGGACCTATATACAAGTTGCTTTATGTTCAGTTCTACTGAGTACACACAACTCCCACTGAAGTTAATAGGATCTGCGTGTACTGCACATCTTTGAAAATCAGGTCACATATTTACTTTAAACACTTTAGTCTTCCCCTCAAAGATCAGTCCTTCAGCCCCTTAACTAATTTTCCACCTCTCATCCTTAATATATGTATGAGGATACTTAATTTAACATCAGAGTGAGACAAATAGCATAATAAGAATACATTAAGTGTGGATACAAATCTGTACGAATGCCTGTGTAATGTTTGAAAACATCACTTAGTGAGTTGTCTAGAAGATCAAACTCCAGGTATAAGGTATAAATATAAGTGTCAATAACATTGTTTATTACGTACATATATGCATCATAATTTCTTATACCTATAGAAAGAATGTGTTATTTCTATGACTCATATCTTCCATTCACACACTCTAATTAGCAGGTAGAGAACATAAGTTTATATTTATTGTCCAGGATAGTCATTTCTTTAGAGCAAATGGATTTTTTCCTGAAGAAAGATTTAACTGCTGCCTCCAGGCTACTCTTAGAAATAAGATGATGAATTTCCTTGATTAATCTATCTACCATAAACAATGTTCAGATCCATAGATGGACACTATTATCTCAGCACAGAGCTATTAAATGTGACTCTGTATTTAGCAGACAGGAGGAGAATATTGTAGCACAAGCAATACTACTGCACCTGGTTCTCCTGTCCAAAACACATCAGAAGAGACTAATGATGATCCTATTACTAGTGGTGTCAACCCACAATATGGTTGCATGGGAAGAAGAGGGAGCTCATGATCTGTAGCCTTTAATTCTTCCATACATGTCATTAAGGTCCATGTTATAGTGAAGTTTTTCCCCCACACATAATAGTTGCTAAATGTGGAGATTAACTAGAAGCTGAATTGTGATTTGCAGATTACAGTGCATTCCGACAAAGCACGATTCTCATTCTTCTTTTCTAGACAAGAAATTTTACTATGTGCTAATTATCTATGGGCCTCATTTTGAAGTCCTGACAGGCACATAACACCCATTGGAGTCAATAAGAGTTTAAAGCAGGGCTTGCCAATCTGCGGCACATGAACTGATTTTTAGTGGCACTCTGCTGCCAGCCAGGGTCCCGGCTGCCAGCCCTGCTCAGCCCACTGCCTGCCTGGATGAATGGAACCCCAGGCCAGCAGCGGGCTGAGCGGGGCCGGTGGCCGGGACCCTGCCTGACAGGGGCTGGCGGAGGGAACCCCAAACCGGCAGTGGACTGAGCGGCTCAGGCTGCTGCCAGCCTGGGGTCCTGGCTGCTGGCTCTGCTCAGACCGCTGCTGGCCTGGACGGAAGGAACCGCTGCCAGCCCTGGGGCTGAGTGGGGCCAGCAGCCGAGAGCCCGGCTAGCAGGGGCTGGTGGATGGAACCCCAGTCTGGCAGCGGGTTGAGCCGCTCAGCCCGCTGCCCGTTTGGGGTTCCAGCCACCGGCCTCTGGCATGCAAAACCTTAAATTACAGTAAATAAATGAAGACTTAGCACACCACTTCTCAAAGGTTGCCAACCCTGGTTTAAAGGTTGCAAGATCAGGTCCTGTAATCTGGCTCTTCTGTATATGCATTGTTTGATTGGGCTCTCCTCACAACACAAAAACTGACCACAACACAACAAAACAGAAGGACAATCAGCACCACATAATTTAGCCATAAAACGAAACCATCAAACAATCCTAGCTCCTGAAAACAAATCTCTAATCAATTATTGGACTCCCATTCCAACTCCCTGACTGCCAGTAACCATTTAGCAATGAGCCCTTTGGCCAAACAGCAGGCCAAATTGAACAGCTCCCTCTTGCACCAAAAGTGGATGAACTCAAGCTTTGATGGAACAGCGATCCAGTGAATTTCAAAGCCGAAGACCCTCCCACCAGAATATTCTTCCACCCAACTTCAAAAGGTCAAAGCTGAGTCCAGAGAAGAATATGTTCTGCAATGAGGACTGAAGAATTTTAAACAGTATTGCCTATGATACAACAGATACAAAGGCTTTAGAATAGAACTTTTATGCTCTACTTACTCATAATGTCTCCTTTACCTTTACAGACTGGATGGGGTCAGAAAAGATTCTGCAAAAAATTATATTAATATTCATTGTAATTACGAAGTGCATTTATTTTGGGTGCGATTGTGTTTGCTTTCTATGTACATTCAATCATTCAAGGTTTAGAGGCAAAAAAATGTTCACAGAAAATGCATTTCATAGTTGCCTGTGTGATTATTTGTGGAAACCAAATAATAAATTCTCATGCATGAGTATTTGCGGCTGCAGAGCTCGCGTGCTCATGCACTCAAGGCACTGAAACAACACTATATGATGACTTATCCAACCAATCACAACTAAGCAAAATAGCTCAAATTTAGCACATTGAGAATTGAATATTTGTGGATTGTGCTATTTGTCATTATCCATAGAAGGGAAAAATAGGGAAAAATGTTCAGTGAATCTGAACAGATATATCTGAGGAAACTGATCTGCTCGGGGATGTTTGAGAGTAGAAGAGGTGGCTAAATTTGTCAGATACACTATTCACTGTGAATTATTTTGTTCAGATTGTGGAGATTATTAGGTAATATCTTGAGATGATATTTTATTTATAGGCTTGGAGGGGAAGTAAAACATATGGTTGGACATGAGACAGGGATGTAATATCTGAGGATTCTGTAAAGACCCACTGGACTTTCCTGCAGTGCCCTTCAAGGAGCACCTGCTATACTTATCAGCGAGCGCCCTGCTCTGAGGGACAGGGTTCCTGGGACACATGAGCAGAGTAAAGGGTGACATGAGGTAAAATTTCCACGTCCAAACCTTGGTGGTGGCAGTAGTACCTGAGCGCTGGCAGTGGAAACCCGGGGTTGTGACCCAGCTCTATTTTTGTTTTGCCCAAAGGAGATCACAACTCACTGGGTACAGCTCTGAGTTAGTGAAGGTGGCATTCATGAAGTCTGGATAAGTATCCAAAATGTATACAAACTTATTTCAATCTCTTTAATTTTTAAATAGGCCGGGCATCTCATGAGGTCAGACATTTTTATAAGATTTATAAGCACAGGCTTATTTGATTGCATTGAGCATACAAAAAACAACAAAAAACAAAACCAACCAACACTGTCTCATGTAGTATTTCTTTACTTCCGTCTGAAACCAGAAATCACAAAGGGAGCACAAAAATTAATACCAAAAATTAAATGAAGTTTATCAAATTTCAAAAAAAGTCTGTAGTTCAATCTGTAGGCTCTTGCATTGGACAACGTTTGAAGTCAGTTTGTATGTTGCTCAAATCAGCTCATCCGTTGTTAAAATTTATAAGTTATAAAACATACCCTCCATATTTATTTATTTCACAAAGCCTTCCAACCTGCCAGTGACAATGAAATTTTCCATAATGTTTCAAGCTGCATGACGCTATATGTCTTCAGAAAAGAGTTATTGAATGTTCTGGTTGGCTGGACATTGTGAAGTACTTGTTGATGTTTAATATATGCACAATAATTCAGAAGAGATTAAACCATAGTCCCCTCTAAGGGCCCTCATGGATTCTTAAGCATTTAAGGAGGAGATAAATAGCCTTTTATTTACAAAAGGAGCACCAGTGGGGAAACAACAATACCCATGATGGCTGGCTTCTTCTACTTTAAGAAAAAGAGGCACATTAGTATTCTACTAATAGATAAAATGTCACAGGAAAGTTCACCCTTCTTCATAATACTGCAATTAGTATTTCATATACTATAATTTTGCTCTTGATGAGATAAGCACTTTCTGAGGAAATCTCAATATCTATACTGCTAGTGCGAGAAAAAAGGCAATTTAAAGTGACAAATTTAATACATAATGGCTGTCCCAACCTTTTGATGCAGTGGCATGAATATCAAAATTCTTGGAGAGTAAAAACAGGTTTTAGTTGCCTTCAAGGGTTTGGTGACTTTATAGCAATGATAACACTCAGTGTTCAACCTTCCCCCGCATTCTTTATTTTTCTGGTCCTGTTTGTTGAAAGCATCCTTAACTCTGCCTTAGCTTGACAGAAAAACTCAGTTTTCTTTGCCCTAACCTAAAAGCCTGAGGGTCATTACTGATTTTACCTGGAGGAGTCTGAGAATGTCACTCAGCATACATGTTTCTCTCTCTTCAACAGGTGCCAGTTGTTTAGAAAGGAAAAGCTACAGAGAACATTCCAAAAATCCAGTGCGTCTGTAAGATGCTGCGGCTGAAGACAATAGAGTATATTCTCTCTTATCTTCTTGACATACAGGGATGTGTGCATGTCATTGCAAGGCACGCTAATTCTTTTCTGGATGTGCTTAAATCTCTGTTCATCAAGATGGTACCATATCCTACAGCATTTTTAGAAGGTTTGATTTACTTCAGTCTTTTTCAGGGCTGAATTCAGTTACTGTAGATTAAATAAGTAGTAGCAGTAATGGAATAATTTCTACAGACACATTAGAGAGTAGAAATACATTATTACTAGAGCCATGAAAAATTCTCTCAAGGCAACAAAAAACAGGGCAAGTTACATGTAATTTGGGGTTTCATGATAGACATGAAACTCTTAGCTCAGGTCCATTGAAAGGGAATCTGTGCAAGCATTTCAAGCAAACCCAGGCCACATATTTATCTTAATTTGGGTTTCTGTAATTTATGTCAAAACTAAATGAAGCTCAGTGATTCTGACTGAGGTTATGATGATATTTGGAGCTGGCCCAAACCTTAACCCCAGATTTAACACGTGAGCACCTGCATGAACCAAAACTTGCTGAGTCACTGTGAAGAGAAACAGGAATTTTGCAGTGCAGAAGTGATATATTTCAAATCTGTGCTCGTTGCAAAACAGAAAACAGTCAGAAATGCAACCTGCCGTGTGTTCTAGAACAGACTGATCTCTAGAGCCTTCACAAGAATAAATGCTCTTTGACTCCTAATCCACTCTAATGGTGACCTCCAACCTTAGGGCCTGATTGTGACCCAGCCCTGAGCACCCACACAGGATAGTGAGGAGGCATAAGGCTCTCCCTATGAGACTAGTAGGCACCCTACATACTCATTCACTCTTTGCCTCTGCCCCCCACAAAGAGTGAATGAAGCCTTTGCTCAGCCCCCCACAACCCTGCCCATTTGGTAAAGTTATGTTGCATTAATATAATTAAGACAGATGATATGAAACAGAAACATTACAGACATTTGAAGGATGAAAACCTGGCCCCATTGAAGTGAGTAGGGAATATTGCCATTGACTTTAGTGGAGCCAAGATTTCACCCAATATATGTTATGTACTAAAGATACCACAGTATTATTATTTGTTGACTGCTGCCAAGGTAAGGACCTGTACAGACATATAACTCCACATAAAACTTTATATTTAGGCGGCAGGTAAATGGAAGACACATGCAGTTACAGTAGAAACTCAGCGTTACAAGCACCAGAGTTACAAACTGACCAGTCAGCCAAACACCTCATTTGGAACCGGAAATATGCAATCAGGCAGTAGCAGAGACCAAAAAAACAAAAAACAATACAGTGTAGTTCCTTGTTAAACAAACTACTAAAAAATAAAGGGAAAGTTTAAAAAAATAGATTTGACAAGGTAAGGCAACTTTCTCTGCTTATTTAATTTAAATTAAGAAGGTTAAAAGTAGCATTTTTCTTCTGCATAGTAAAGTTTCAAAGCTGTATAAAGTCAATGTTCAGTTGTAAACTACTGCAAGAACGACCATAATATTTTGTTCAGAGTTAAGAACATTTCAGAGTTACGAACAACCTCCATTCCCGAGGTGTTTGTAACTTTGAGGTTCTACTGTATTTTACATAGCAGCCATGGAAGGGTTATTTGCAATAATGCATCATGTCTCTACTACTTCAGGCAGAAAAGAAGGGTGTCTAGTTGCTAGAGGAGGAAATTAGGAGTCATGACTCCTGACTAGGACACTCTGCTTTGTCGCAGATGCTCTGCATGACCTTGTGCAAGTCCTAATCTCTGAGGTGAATCTTCAGTAGTATTAACTAACTCCTGTTAAAAATCCTAATGTGGACAGGGCAATTTGTATTTCAACTAGAGCTGGTTAGAAATTTTCCAATCCAACATTTTTCCCAACCAAAACATTCCATGAGAAGATGTTGATTTTGATTAAACCTCTGACAGAATCTTCCATCTTTTCCTGACAAGCTTGCCTGCGCACCTGACTCTTTAGACACCTATCTGGGTCTTAGGCAGCCAAAAGGGAGCCTGGAAGCCTAATAGCCCAGGGAGCATATTTCATCCAACATTTTGAAAACATTTCAGGGTTTCCAAAATGAAATATTGCCCAATTTCAGTTGTGTGGAATAGTTTGACATTTTGGCATTTTGTCCCAATTCTGGAATTATTTTTTTCCAAACACTATACATTTTCCATTGGAGTGAAATTCAGTGTCATGGCTAGCTCTGCTTTCAACATGTGTTAGCTGGTGGAGTCAACTATCAGCTCCTTAGAGCTTGTCTACCCACAAATTTATACCTCTTTAACTGTATCAATATAGTTATACCAGTTCAACTCCCCTAGTGCCGATTTACACATATACCAGCATAAGGCACTTTTATACCAGTATAACTGCATCCACATTAGGACTGGGACCCATATAAATATATCAGTGAAAAAATCACCCCTTAATCAGCATATTTATACCAATATCAAATGTATGCGTAGACCAGATGTTAGTGAACATGTTTTAAACATTTCACCTTTTCTCCGGCAAAGACAAAGCCTCAAGGTATGTTTATATTACATCTGCACTAATAAAAAAGGTGTATCTTTTAGAACAAGATAGCTAACAGGAGACAGGCAGGGCTTAATTTGTGCCATGCCTTACCGGGTTGAGCCCCAGCACTTCTAGGCTTGGCAGTTCATAGCCCAGGTACCTGTGGGCTTGCTGCATTAGTTATGAAAGTAAAAATATTGCTTGAGCCCTGGCACCTCTTTCATTACAATGTAAGCACTGGAGACAGGTATCCCCCTTCTAGAATCCTAATGAAGGCAAAGTAAGTGGCAGTTTTAATTTGGTGTAGCAGGTTGAAGTAAATTCTAGAAACCCCTTCCCAGGTTTACCTCAACTAAATACAAGGTTCCCCAGTAGTTTTTACCCTAGCTTACTTAGGTGTATGAAAAATTCAAACTGTCTTGTTTTTGCTAATATGTTACCTCATGTTAGCTACAGTGTGCTAGTTAATGAGTTAAGAACACACCTTTTTCCTAGTTACACATAAACTTGTAGTTAGCATAGGCTGATCCATAGGGTAAACCACAAATGTTGGGGGAATGCCTTGACAAGCATTTAGAAAGGTGAAAACTACCTCACATTAGCTGGTAATCAATTAACTGGAGATAAAAATGACTTGTGAAGATACAAACTCCATTTCATCATCCAAAGTGGATATAATAAACAAAACCCAGCTGTGCATACTCAGAGTTATGTTTCATGTAAAGCTATGAGGCATGCAAAGTATATTATTATAATAAAAATGTCCTCCATCGTGTAAATGATGTGCGTTCCTCATTACATGTGGATACCATCTATGTATATGACTTGCATGAACCTGCACACACACATTACATGGTTACATTTATAAAAAATAGTAACATGACAAAATGAAAAATAAATTACAAAGACATAATTTTAGTAACTTTATGACAAGCACTAAATGTCTTCCAGTCAAGCGAGAGCAGAAAATATGTTAGTTGCTTTTTAAACTATTACTCCAATAAAATGTAATTATAGTGATTAATTGCATAATGATTACAGTAATCACAGCCTATTCTTAGTTGATTAAGAAAGACAGAAGAAACTCAGAGAAAGCTTTCCAGTAAAATTAGCTATATTTATTTCATTTTATTTGGCATTTGGTAATTCTTTTAATAGAATCTTCCAAAGGGGATGCTTGAAAGGCTAACTTGCCAGTAGCTATGAGTCTGATTCAAGACTCACTCTTACTTCAATGGGCATTGAATGGGTCACATCAACCTAAAATGCACAGTAGAGGCAATACATTAATGGAGATAAAAAGAGCAATTCTCCTGATCTGTAATATTAGGTCTGTTATTATTTTTTGAATGGCCTGTGAACAAACATATAGGTCCCATTTTTCCAAAGTGGTCATTCATTTTCAGATGCCTCAGCTTTTGTACGTGCTATGTGATACTCTTTGGACCTGATGTTCACTGGTGCTTAGCACCTGCAACTCTCATTGACTGTAACTGGAGTTTGGTGCTCAGCACCTCAGAAAAATGAAGTACAAAATGTCTCGAGTTCACAAGAAACCGAGGCACCCACAATCAAAAACTGTGAGCTGTAGCTCACGAAAGCTTATGCTCAAATAAATTTGTTAGTCTCTAAGGTGCCACAAGTACTCCTTTTCTTTTTGCGAATACAGACTAACACGGCTGCTACTCTGAAACCTGTAATTCCTCCATCACTCAGTTTTTCTTTTGGCAAAATAGGGATATTAGAATGTTTGTAAATCAATATTAAGTGCTAAGTATTATTATGAAGGCATGGAAAAATCTTAATTGGCATTGCTGCTCCTTCTGCCTCACAAGCTGTGTTCGAAACAATTTTTAATTACTTTCATTTATGTGCCATTTTCAGCATAATATCTATATCTGGATGGAGCTTGACTTCTCTGAAGAGCGGGCAGTGAAAGGACAGAGCATAGATATTGGCAATATTTTGGAAACTATGGGGCAGGTCCTCACCTGATGTGAATGGTCATAACTCCACTGAAGTCAATGGAGCTATGACAATTGACATCAACTGAGGATCAATGCAGTTCTGACAATATATACTAGCTGAGGATCTGCTCCTGTATGTAGATTCTCTCCCGTGGACAACTCTGCAAAGACAGAAAGAAAATGCTCTTCAAATAGAAGATCCAGAGACAACATGAAATCTATTAGGGACTTGGATACTGCCAGTAATCGATGTTTTGTGGACTCTGCTCAGATACTACAGTGATGGACAGCAGTACAAAATCTTCAGATAGACAGACAGGCAACTGCAGATCTGAAAATGTTATCAAACTGTTGGCTAATGTGGAAAATTGGTTAAGACAAGTCTTTCATGGTAACTAGCACGTAAAGGCAGGATATTGTTTTAGGTGGCTCATTCCCTGTGTTTGTACAGAGTCTAGAAGAACGGGGCCCTGGTCCATGCTTTGACCTCATAGGCACTGTGATAATATAAATAAATAATAAATAATAACTGCATAATCAACTCCTATACAGTGAGCTTCCCATTCACATCTTGGGAGGTTGATTATTGCCTGCTTTTGTGGGGCTATGTGGGCTAAGCTGGAAATTGCAGTGAACGTACAGTGTGAGTGTGTGTCCCTGGAATATATAGAATGCAGTTTGGAAACCTCAGTGATAGGTAATTTTAAAAGACCAGACATACAGATCAAGTAAACAGATACATATAGGAATAAGGATATCAGGAGAGGGCCTTGCCTACCAGCTCAAGCAGGGTTTTCCATGCAAAGAGACAGAATGCAAAAAAAGTGCAAAGAAGGTTGGAGGACAAAACCAAAAGGTTTTTTTTGGGGGGGGGGGGAAGAGAGATGTGAAAATTTTTGTTAGTGATTGTGAAAATCCAGCTTGGAATGGAAACTCTCCTACCACTGCAGCTGTGGTGGAGAGGGGAGGCTTAATGTTACATAATGTTACATACTCCTGGGGAGGCTTAATGTTACATATATGGAGCAATCTTGCATTGGCATGAAGGAGATGATGACGATGACAACGATGATTGGTACTACAGTAGCACTGTGAGGCCCCAACCATGATCAAAGTTCTGTTACAGTAGAGAGTACAAGAGAAGTGCCAGCCCCAAAGAGCTTTCACACTAAATAGACAAGACAGACAAAGTAGGAGAGAAATGGAGTCCCCCTCTTTTACAGATGAGGGGCTGAGAAATTAAATGAATTGCCCAAGATTACACAGTAAGCCTGTGACAGGTAGAAAATGAACTCAGGGCCTCAATCCCCAAGACCAGCTTTCCTCTCTGTGATGATCAAGCTCAATATGAACTTTAGAGGACCTTATGGATCTTTTCCAACTTCTGATACTCTATGTGTACAGTATCTCTAAAATTAACAGAGATGAGTACCAACATATAACAATAGTGATGAAAAAGAGAAAACGTTCTTTGATACAATGCCCTGTGGATGGGAATGCTTAATACTGGTGTGGGGGTGCAGTAATTCATATATTCCATTACGCTGTTTTATGGTCCTCTTGAGTTAAAAGGCATGCAATTATTGCAACTGTAGTTTCTTGTTATTATAAATGGATACAAGCATTAGAAGTGCCTCTCACTCTTGCTATCTTTTCTGTCCAACTACAGCCTTCAGTTTACTCCCTATTCCTCATGATTCCACTAAATATATCCTTCTTGGCAAGGTTGTACTGAACCTGTCAATTTTATTTAAAGTAAAGTTAAACTGTGGAAAATCCAAGAGTATGTCAGCCAGCCAGGTACGGAAAGGTATTCAAGACAGGCCCTTGCTCTACTTAGCTGACTACAAATTCTCCAGACATCGAGGAAAGAACAGAAAAACAGATGATAAATGGCAAGTGAGAAATTGTACATTGATAAATGAGACTGCAAAGAAGAATACATCTCCAGCAAACCCTTCATTGTTGCCCACAACTCCATTGAATTGCAGAGTGCTATTTATATAATCAAACCTGCCAGTAACCACTTAGAAGAAAGCATGGCCCTATTTTTGCATGCCTTTAGAAAGTGAAAGGAAATAGTAGCAGAATGCAGAGAAAGTATTCAGGTTGTGCATGTCCCCCTAGGCAGCTGGATGTGTTTCTTGTCACCTACGGAGTTAGGGCCCTTTGAAAAAAAGGGAATAGTAAACCCTGGGATGAGAAGCATTAGCAGTATCATTTACATAACTGCAAAAAAATCAGGGAAGCGGTTGGTGGGAGTGGAACACTGGTGATGTCTTAGTACCAGCTTGCTATTGTCACATTTAGGAGGCACATAAAGAAGTAACTCAAGTTCTTTCATTCTTCAGCCTGACTGAGCTTGGGTGCACATTCACCCAGTGGACATGCGGCATCTAATTTTCAGTACTGGATAAATAGACCATTTAAGGATAAATCTGTATTAGATATGGGCCAAACAGGTGTCATTTGCATCTGGATTAATTTTAAGCTAAGGCCGAGGTTGCAGGTGGGAGAGCCAATCACGGTTAGTGATCAGGAATGGATTTGACAAGACCCAAGTCTTGTGGGCTGTTCTTGAATGCCTGTGGCACGAAAAGTCATGCACTCAGATTCTACACATGCTGAGGACCAATATCATCCCCAATATCATCCAAGACAGAAATGGTGGAAGTCTTTTGAGATTAGGTATTCACTGAGGCCAAAATCTCCTTAGAACCACAGCTTGGGGATTTTGGCTGCATGTGAAAGACAAAAAGAAAATGGGGCTAAGAATCTAATCTGGAACCAAATCAACAGCAGCAGATTCATTTCCAAGGACACAAACCAACCCCAGGCTCCTCAAATTTAAAGAGGTTCTGTTTCATGTTTTGGATTTTGGCCTCTCTCTAATGTTTGGCCTGGTCTACACACCAATTCTGTACCTGTAATAACTATGTTGCTTAGGGGTCTGATTTGTTCTACTAATATAGTTATAACAGTACAATCCTCGGTGTGGGTGCAGTTATTTGGATATAAAGGTGCATTACACCAGTATAACTTCTTCTCTTTCCTATACAGGAATAACCTACACTGGTATGAGTAGGTTTATACTATCCACATTAGGTGGGTTGCACTGCTTTATCTATACTGGTATAGTTACAGTGGTACAACTTGTATGTGAAGACAAACCATTTAATCTGTTGATTTGCCTAAAGCTACATAAAGTTTTAAAAATGTCTGTCTATAGACATCTCTTTCAGTCTATATGCCTTCACAAGTATATGTACACATATTTATTGTATATATGATACATTTTCTATTGTGGCTCCTAGTGGTTTTCAGAACTGAATTATATGGTTCCTATTTGCAATGCAGCTTGTGAAAGAACCTCTACTCACCAGACAAAATGTTCATGCTTGCATTTATAATTCAATTTTAAATATCTCCAGGAGGATATGCAAATTATGGGTACTATGAAAAAATCACATTGATTTACATTGCAATTGTTCCGTTAGTGGTGATCGTGGAAGCTGCAAGTCCATGACTGCTTATTCTTATCAGGCAGGATCACTGCAAAAAGGCTGACATTGCCTTGGTTTTGAAGAAGTCATTACAATGTCAATGGAAGAATCAGAATATTCCCATGCACACTGTATCACACTGAAAAGCACTATAGACCTAGTGATATTTCAGAGGTATTTGCTTGCTCTTTTTAAAACAAATACCTCATCTACTCATGACTACAACTAAAATTGGAATAGTATCTATGAAAATATTAGTGATCTGGCTCAGGTGATGAAAGTCCATTGTCTCAAGGCAGGGATTCTCCCCAGTGTGCCACACCCCCAAAGTTTCCCAGCTGCTCCTTTACCTCACTGCCTCCCCACCTAGGGGACTTTGGCACTCCTAATTCCTGCAGCTTCTAGCTGTGACTCACTGAGTTTCTCTCTCTTCCCAGGGCCCAGGTGTCCTTTTTTAAAGCCTATGTGGTCAGCTGATACAGTATGGGTGCATTGGCCCTGCTCCCTCTTAAAGGGCTAGTGTCACCCTGTGACATTCCTACTTAACAGCCTGGAAACGATTGATGGAAAAAATCATCATAACTAGTCCATCCCCACCTGATGACGGACTGCTCCTTACATGGCTCCAGGCCAAGCAACTCAGGGATGGAGATTTCTCTCTCTCTCTCTCTCTCTATCTGGTTTTTATTCTTCTGTTTTGTTTTCAAGAATCTGAGAATGCTCAGCTGTGCAACCTTACAGATGGACCAATTATCATCAACATACGCTGTTTTCATTCTGGGTGTGGAATTCCCAGCAAGGAAATGTGTATGAAGCATGAGTACAGAATAAGCACCCTTGAGCTAGGTCTCTAGTACAGACCAGGGATGATAATTTTACTCTAGTTTGTGCACACGGGGACATAAGGAAAACCAGTGAAAGGCACAGTAGTTCAGAATTTCTCCTCTTAAGCGGATTTAAATTTAAGTATGATCCTGAACTTTTTTGTTCGAGCTGTGTGAAATTTAGGGCTTCTCTGCACTGCCC
The DNA here is from genome assembly GCF_009764565.3 of Dermochelys coriacea. Lineage (NCBI taxonomy): Eukaryota > Metazoa > Chordata > Testudines > Dermochelyidae > Dermochelys > Dermochelys coriacea. The sequence goes on from NC_050068.2 coordinate 17,010,189, forward strand.
TGCAGTTTGGATTATGGAGGTGTGAACAGCAGTGGGCACCAATATGCTGGGCTGTAATGCCTCCATACAGATGCTGCAGGTGCAAACTAGAAGGTTGTAGTTAGCACTGACGTAGTACTCTTCAAGAAGGTTTACATTAATGTCAACATGAACCTTTCACTTTGTGCCCACAGCATCCACATGTGGGAGTAACAGCATAGCACTTCAGGAAGTGGTACTATTTACACCACTGTAATCCGAATTGCAGACCAGAGTAGAGACAGCCTTAGTGAATGTGATTTGCACATTTTCTTTGGGTTTGGTTCACTTGGGATTTTTCTTTAAGATTCAGGTAGAAATGAATAAAACCTAGGTCATTTGGTTTTACAAAATCAAAGTCAGAGCATTTGGTAGCCAGGTGATCTGTGGTATAGTAGACTGAGCATAGGATTGTGAGCCAGGAATGCCTTGCTTCTAGCCATCACCTTGACAGTGATATCCACTGCGGTCTTGGGAAATCACTTGATTTCTATGTGCCATCTGCATGATGGATAATACCTTAAAATACAGGGATGTTGTAAGGACTAAGTGCTTTAATGTCCTGCACTTGGACAGCAAAAAGTGGCACAATTCAAGATGAGGTACGTTCATAGATCTGATTTCGGTCCATTCCCAGTGAAAACTGAGATAGTTTTGGAAAACCGCACTGGCTGGGGTTTTGTTTTGCAAAAAAATAGCGATTGTTCTTTTCCAAATCCTATTTCATCTGAAGTGCCCTAAAACGTGCCGTATTTCAGATTAATGGTTTCAGGTAGTGCCCATTTTTTATCTTTATATTTGAACAAACCCCAAACCTCATACTAAAACTCAGCTGGAACTGCTGTTACAGCTGGCATTGAGAGCAAATCACACAAAGGAATGAATTACCCTCAGTTTCAACTGGAACGATAAATCAAATCAGATTTGCCTGGAACTGGCTCAGAATTGTTCAAAAAGTTCACAAAAGTTTTGCAAAACTTGTGCTGAATTTCAAATTTATAGCAAAACCCAAAGCCAGGATTGTTTCACATAGTTGTGGGTTTGCTGATCAGCTTTTGCCCAACCCTAAGTATCATTGCATGTGATTTGTACTTGAATCCATAGACTAATCTCAAGAATTCTCTATCATAACTATAGCAAGGCAAGAAACAGTTTTCCAATCTGTAGCCGGGCAGTCACCCCCCTCTAGCTCAGAAGGGGTTAAAAGCCAGCCCTTGGAGAGAGACAGGGCTGAGAAAAGCCTAGGCTGATTGGGGAAACAGCCACAGCTGGGGTCATACCCCAATCAGGCCATAGCTGGCCCAATAAAAGGGCTGTGAGCAATACACTTAGGCAGACTCTCTCTCTAATTTCTAAGAGAGAAGGACTGGCTGCCTGGGAGAAAAGGGTACCTGCAGTGGGGCAGGCTGGGGGAAGGCCAGAGGAGCTGGGGAGCTCCAGCCTGGAAAGCCCCCAGGCTGCAGGCCTTGCTGGCCAGGAAAGGTACTGGGGCTACAGAGGTGTAGCTGGGAATAGGCAGAGGCAGCTGGTGCAACCCCCTTGCCAATGATGAGTGGTTTACAGACTGCAGTCTACCCCAGTGAGTGGGGGCTAGATAGTGACTGGCAATAGTCACTGAGGCAAGGTGGGGATAGAGGATTGGGGGTTCCCCAGGGTGTGGAGACCCAGATTGTGGGTTACTGCTGGGGGCAGAACCCTGATGTAGAGGGGCACCGGGGTCTGGGAAGGACACAGGGGCCAGTGGTGAGTGAGACACTGGCCTGCAGAGGGTGCTCTGGGCTGGAAGAGTTAATTCCCAAGATGACCAGCAGCAGGCACCATACTGGTGAATCATTGCCTCGCTATACCATCCTACCAAAAATTTTGAGATAAAAAAAAACACCTGACCCAAATTGGGATGAAAAGTTGAAATCACAAAAACTTTCACAAACTGAAAATCCCAAAATAAATGTGGGTTGGATTAATCCAAGTGTACGTTTTGATCATTTCCTTTTTGTTTGTTGAGTTTTTTTTTAAAAAAAAAAAACTTAAATTGCTAAACAAGTCATTTTAAATAGAAAAAAATTGAACTTTTCATTTAGAAAATGTCAAAACAGAACACTTTGAAATGAGAAATTCATTGAAACTAACCCTTTTTGTGAAGTTTTGGTTTCAGTTATTTGACTCCCCTGGGCCCCACCCCCCAAAAAATAAATTCCCAAACAGCTCTAATAATGGGTTTTAGCCACAGCCCTGTGTTAGGAGCAATGAGGAATGGCATCACCCCAGGAAGACACTCTGGGATAGGGAGGCCCAAAAGCTCCTAATTGTTTATGGGGAGCAGACCAGCTACTACTCTCTTGTGGAGGATCCAGTCTGGGTTCAGGAAAGTGCAGGGACTGCAATCAGTCCAGATTTTTATAAAGAATCACAAAACATGAAGGTTGAAGCTGCTGCTTCAGCTACTTCAGAAACACTCATCTTTTATATTACAATAGATAGTGTACCGTGAGCTGTAGCTCACGAAAGCTTATGCTCTAATAAATTTGTTAGTCTCTAAGGTGCCACAAGTACTCCTTTTCTTTTTGCGAATACAGACTAACACGGCTGGTACTCTGAAAACTATACTCTATGCTTGAAGTAAAGGGAATGATTACCTCACTAAAACAAAACAACAAACTAACAAAAAACAATCAAGCCAGCAAACTTCTAGTCAATCTCCAAAGATAAGAGGGCAAATCTAGCCCCACTTATTCAGATTGCTGGCTATCATAAAAATGACTTTTTTTTATTTGAAGAAGGGAGCTAACCCATTGCTTAATGCTGGAAGTGGCATTTGTTTTCTGTAATGTCCATAGGAGCCTTTGACCTGCCAAAGTTCCTTAAATTCAGCAATGCTGAATCTGAAATGAAGTGAGCTGTAGCTCACGAAAGCTTATGCTCTAATAAATTTGTTAGTCTCTAAGGTGCCACAAGTACTCCTTTTCTTTTTGCGAATACAGACTAACACGGCTGCTACTCTGAAACCTGTGATTATGCAGACAGCAAGCACAGTGGAAATGTGAAGGGTTGTATGAGAGTCAAGAGCAAAGTTAATTTTTTCCCGAGTACCTGGGCTGCCCCAAATAGACTTCTGCATGTTCCCAGAGAAGGAGTGTTAGCATTCCATGGCGCTTGCAGCATTTCCAGCTCAAGGGACACACCCCGTGAAGGTGAGATGAGGCCTTAGTTCATACTATGGATTGAACTGAAATGGATGGAGATGAAGATTTACTAATGCACTGTGAATGTTTTCTGGACTGTATTAGAGGAAAAGAGGGTTTTTAAAAATCAAACCACTGAAAATATTTAAAATTTCCATTTTGCAACATTGAAAATTAATTACAGATGTGTCAAGCTCACCTCCTCCATAGTCTGGGAGCTCATCAACCAGAATCACAGGAATTCAGAGATACAATTTATGATAAAATGAAATTGGGGGTGGAGGTGAGGGGGAATCAATATTTTTCTCTTTAAAATCATCTATTATTTTGCCTAAAAAGAAACAGCTGAAAGTAGAAAATAAACATTTTAAAATTGAGACCCTAATTATACCACAGACATTTCCTGACAGAACAAACTCATGAAACTGCCAACCCAGTAAAACTTTAATACTGTTTTTGCCTCTCACATTTTATGCTGTTTGTGAACCTACCTGTAAAACAATATCATGCCTTTCACTGTCTTTGAATAAAGATTCTGTTCATAGAATCCAGGAGAGAGGAAATATTCAGCCCCCGTTTCTGATATAAAACAGAGTTTCCCTGGTATATGAGTGTTCTGCCTACACAAATATACTGTATCTTGACTTCTGTAGAAATGAGCAATGGAATTTGAATGCGTGGGGGAGGGAGGAGAGAGTGGTTGCACTGTAAAATTAAGATTTTCCACCTTCTGTTTTTGGGCACATGGAGCCCCCAAAGATAAGCTCCTGAACAGCTCATTGGAATAATTGAGAAGAGGAAAAAAATTCCCCATAGGCCCTATATGAAGGCATTTTTTTAATGACCATGTGTTTAAACTGTGTTTGACACACAATAGTGTTTATTTTTGCCTTTAGTTGGAGGTAATTTATTCCACATCTGTATGATAATAAAACGAGTTGGTATGAATGGAGGATGCCTCTCAAACAGAGACACTCCTGCCACTTGCTGCATTTGCTTGTGTTTATGTAAGCAAAAAATGGCATGTATTATATTTTTATGATCCTTGCTATTTATTCTGTTTTTGTCAGGCCTTTGGGGATGTATTCTATATACTTTATTGAGACAAGATATCTAGAGGCGTTTGCATACTTGTGAGCTCAGCACAATATTACTTTTTAATGCACTTTTGACTTTGCAGAGAGAAAATAGAGTAAAAAAAATGTAAAACAGCAATATTTGAAGGTGTTTTGTTTTTCCTACCTGCCGTTTGCTTCCCTAGGTTAAAAACAGATAACTACCAGATCACTTGAATGTAGTAAACTAGAGAACACTGAGGTACAGCAAGTTTAAGTTCCGATTAGTTGTGTGGTTAGAAAATGTGAGTTATAAACTGAAACCTCAGTTCAGGAAAACAATTAAGCACATGCTTTACTTTAAGCATATGCTTAAGTCCCAATATTTAACAAACACCCAGAACCAAAATCCCAACCAAACGCCCACAAATTCTGAGGATGTTTGGAACTGCATTTTAACTTTGCAGGTGATTTCAATCTCTATAGGGAGCCAGTCGTAAACCACAGATATAGACATACCTGAAGTTGGTGACAATGTGAATACAGATTCACTGCTGGCAACTGAGGTCCATCTCTATCATGTTTAGATTACCTAGTGTTGGATATAGAGAACCTGTTCATTTATTTGCACCAGTTTTACCCCCGAACAATCCCATTTATTTCATTGGCTTTATACCAGTGTGAAAGCAAAATCAGGTCCAGAGTTTTTAAACTTCTCCTCCCATTATAGAAACGGCTCTTTCCCATCACTTTTCACCCAGAGCAATATTAGAAACAAACAGGGAAGTGGAAGGTGAGAAGAGTCAAGGTCCATCAATGCTCCTCCCCTCCCACTACAACTGATGAGAACTGATCATGTGTGAACTATGCCAACTGCATCCTAACAAATCATTCTGCTCAGAACACTGTAGGAGAGCAAACCCACTCCCCAATAGCATACAAAGGAAATGAAACCATTCTTCATGCTTTGAGCAATTTTTATTCAGGTCTTACATGTAAGAAAAGGAATCATCCTGTCACATGATGGCCATCTCCTTGTGGATTTCTCTCCACCAATACAAAGATATTACTCGATAGAAAGCAGCCTAGTGGTGGCAAAATAACAGACTCCAACGCAAAGTAATAGCAAAGGGCCTTTGTTAAGGAAGCAATGGCAGAATAGTTCCACAATATGAAGAACCAATGTAGACATTACTACAGCCCATAGGATGTGGTAATATCTCTGTATGTTGTGCCTTTCCTCCACCATGTGGAGATTTAAGTCAATGGCTTTGCAGGGTGATAGATCCAGCAGCCTCAACTCTCCCCTCTTCCACCTCACCTTATTGTTCAGCCCGCATTGCCATGGAGAACAATGCTGATGAGCTAGGCTCTGTTCCACATGGGTAGGATGACCAGATGTGTCTATTTTATAGGGATAGTCCTGATTTTGGGGGATTTTTCTTATATAGGCACCTATTGCCCCCCACACTCTGTACCATTTTTTACACATGCTATCTGGTCACCCTACACAAAGGGGATGTGGAATCACTCTTTTCAAGCTCTTATAAACCTGCCCAACTTTGCTCTGGTAATGGTTAGGGCCTTCCTCTCCTACTCAGACGATGACAGGCATCACTGGGTTCCATGACAATATGGCAAACACAGGGCACATGTCTAATGTGTATCTCTGCTCACTGGTATAGTTTCATATCTTAATTCCCCCCCACAGGATTTTAACTGCCCCTCCATCTTATTTTGGCACTTAATGTAAGAACCATGAATCAGCATAGAATGCACAGAATTATTTTTGTTATGTAAATGGCAGATAATGCTCCATTACCGAAGTAAATCATTGTTTCAGTGGAAGTTCAATACTCGTATCAGGAAAAGCTAACTGAGTGTTGACAGTGCACAGGTGGAATGCTATCAGCCTGACTGCCTAGGGAGTATAAATACATTAATAAGTAATAGGATTATTGACCTTATGTCACCAAAATGAAATAATTTCAATTTTGTAATTCTGCTCTAATTGTCATAATTAAGAACTCCTTCCCGCCTTCCTTGACTTTCACGGGGAATGGAAGTACATTCGAAAGAGAAGGACATGTATATAATCAAGCCCTAGGCTGGGTTCACCTCAAATACCCAAGGGCACATAAGTAGTTAATACGGAAAATTTTCATTTTTTAAAATAATTCCTGAATATGTATTTGACTAAGATACAACAATGGCTTTGAACAAATCAATAAGTCTAGTTATTAGTCAGAGTCAAGAGGCCTGGATTCTATTCTGACCTCTGCCGTTTACTTGCTGTGTGCCCTTAGTCAAGTTACTTCACCTCCCTATGTCCTAGTGTGGGGATAACACCACTTAGTTACTTTTACTTTGATCTATGGATAAAAAGCACCATGTAAGCACTGAGAATTTAGAAACTATTTGGATTGCTGGATTACTGTGTATTCCCCTAGGACATTAAGGAATACTATACTTGTTTCACAATGTTTACATATCAAGGTTTTGACTGAAGTGTGGAACTTTACTCTGATATGTGTCAAACTTGTGTGATTTCGTAGTATTCAAATTTGCTGACAACTCTTCATGATATTAAGATTAAAAAAAAGTAAGTGCACCCATTTGCTCATTCCTGTATCTCTTGATTGCTGCATAGAAATTGCTTTTTATTTGATCTCAACAGTAATAAGGATCTGAATTTGATTAGATTATTCCTTACTCTGCAGTTAGGGCTTCTTCCAGTCACGACTGAGCCCTGACAGAGAGTGAATCAAAATCAGAGTCCTTACTAAGGATTATTTCTAGAGCCTTGTTTAGACAAACTCCTGTCAACTTCAACGGGAAGGGGGATAAAGACATCAGGACTTGTTCTTTATTACCCAATGGGCTGCCTTTGGCTCTTGAGCCACCCAGGAGTGTCAATAAATGCGTCTTTTGGGAATCCTCATCATATTCAGGGATCCTGTTCGATACTATGCACTGAGAGTAGCTGCTACACTAACATTTCATTCTTCCAGAGAAGTGAGAGTCACAAAAATCCTGTTCAAATTTACAAGCCTCACAATATGGCAATAAGGACAGTTCCTCTTCCAAATATACAGTAATGGCGGTTGGGTGAAATCCCACTGAAGCTGTTTGGTGCAATAGCCACCCTTCATCCAGGACACATTTAAGAAGCAGATACTTTCCTTTTTGGAGTAAGATAACCAAAACAATAGGAGCTACCATTCAAAATGAAGGCCAGTCAGCAACCGAGCAATGTGGACAGAGGCTGTTTGCCAGGGATTGAATGTAAATGTAGGTGGTTGGGATTGTTTGGTGGAGGCGTGCTCGTGTTTGTAAGCAGAAGCTCCCAGAAGCAGACAAAGAATATAACAGAAAGCCAAGGACACAGCAAGAGAAGCACAGAAAGCCAAGGGAAAGGGCTTTTGGGGCAAAGTGCTGGCTGGAAAGAGGCTTGCAGCTGTGCCTCCTGTTTGATTCCTAATGTGTTCTGAGAAACAGGACTCCATGTACATTCTTTGAAAATAAGCAGGACTGCATCAAAGAAATACCTGTCTCCATCACCAATTTCTCCTCCTAATGGAAACAAGTCCCCAAATATTGGCTAATTGCTCAGACAAGTATCCTCCTCCCCCTGAAAGAGCAGCACATTTTGGAGTACACCACAACTAGTCTAGTCTACTCCTACCTCCTGAATATTGTTCGGTGTCTAACATAACTCTGTCCTGATACCACACTGCAGACCCCTGAACCCAAGGAATCTATACAGGCACAGATACCACCTGTGAAAAAACTCACTGATTTCATTAGGGCTCCACATAGACATGGGGGGAATCTAGTCATAGAATCAGGGCCTAGGCTCCTTGTATGTACTAAGAATGGTGCATTTAATCATAGAAGCACAGAAATTAGCTATGATTTATGAGGTCATCTTGTCTATCCCCCTGCCAGTAAAGGATTAATCTCTCCAATACTTTTTCTAGTGCCTAGTGGATTACTGAAGTTTAGTAAAGTTTATACATAAGACAGAAATGTTGCTCAGCACTTTCTTCTAGTAAAATGTGTAAAAAAGACAGCATAATAGGATTCAGATTGTATTTGGCAGGAATTGGGCCCAAGGGAGCCAATTCACTAACCTTTACAGCACACATTTCCTTTCACACAAGCGACAGAAATGAGACACTTAATGCAACACTTGCTTTATTTTAGAAAGTTACAAAAATTTTAACAATACAAAAAGGACCCATTTTGATCATGTCTGCATGTTCCAGGCCAGTGTATATTATACAATAAATATTCATTAAAAAAGTTTTAGAAAAGTACAGTTCATTTTCAAACAGCAGGACAAAAAAACAAAAATAAATATATTTTGCCCAGTTTATGCCATTGACACTATAGGGCTTTGTGATTAAAGTCTACAGGAGAGGCCTTCACTCACTTCATTGTATCAACTATCAACATGAAAGGCAGAGACTCAGTGAGTTCATCCTCAAAATACAAGGGGTCTATTTAAGTCTTACCAAAATGCAGAAGATGATGGGAAGGACCATTTAAAATGTTTGAGCATAAAACAGTTTTCTAAGAAGGCAGAAATGGGATGCTAAAGATCAAATTAAAATCAAATCAGGCTTTTGGGATCAGGTTGAGGCATTTGCATATTTTAGGGGCTGCAAGACTAAAAATAAAACACTATTGTAATGTTAGGTGTGTCATATATGACAGGTAGAGCAATTTTGATAAAAAAAGGATTTGGTTCTTATTTTAACGATGACTATCAGCTTTATTACATCTATACCTTTCTGATAGTCAGAGAACAACACAGAGAAAAGTTCATGGTATTATCTGAAATCTCATGACCCTCATGACATTTTCATTTAAATTTGCAAACCAAAGGTGTTCTGTTAAAGAATGGATGAAGATTCTTTTAGGTGCTCAAACCAAAATCTCTACAATCCTGAACTTTAGATCTGGAATATGTGCGAGACCTGGGTGGTAATCCTGGTTTTGACACTGACTTGGCCTGTAACCAGGGGCAAAGTGAAGTAATGATAATGACTTCATAACTAATTACTATTTCTAAAGTGCTATAAATGCAAAGTCTTATTAAGGTTAGTAAGTAATGGAGGAGGGAATGGAGCTTGGGACCTCCTGACTTCTAGCCCTACCATGAAAAACAAGCGACTTTTGGAGAGATGCCATGTCTGACAATCCGTATTCCTCTTCCACCACATGAGAGTTACATGGTTCCTTGTTTCTCACCCTTTCTGGTATGCACTCACACAAACTGAAACGCTCATCAAGAGGGGAAACCTTGCATTCACACTCCAACCCAGCTGGATGCATTGCATTGCCAGTTGAGCTGCAGTTGTCTGCAGTGACAGCCCTGGGCATCCCTGTATTATGATTTTGTTTTAATATATTGTAATAATTGGGATATTGTGATTTTGGTAATTAATTGATCTTTAAATATTCATGGTAAATAGGCCTAATCCCCTGAGATGGGATATTAGATGGGTGGGATCTGAGTTACCCAGGAAAGAATTTTCTGTAGTATCTGGCTGGTGAATCTTGCCCATATGCTCAGGGTTTAGCTGATTGCCATATTTGGGGTCGGGAAGGAATTTTCCTCCAGTGCAGATTGGAGAGGTCCTGGAGGTTTTTCGCCTTCCTCTGTAGCATAGGGCACGGGTCACTTGCTGGAGGATTCTCTGCTCCTTGAAGTCTTTAAACCACGATTTGAGGACTTCAATAGCTAAGACATAGGTGAGGTTTTTCGTAGGAGTGGGTGGGAGAGATTCTGTGGCCTGCGCTGTGCAGGAGGTCAGACTAGATGATCAGAATGGTCCCTTCTGACCTTAGTATCTATGAATCTAATTGTTGACTCATTTCCTGGGAGAATCAAAGGAACTATGAGCCATTAGGAAGGACTTGAATAAAAAGAGAGATAGTGGCTCGTCAGAAGGGAATTCCATGGAGAGGAGGTGATGTAGGAAAAAAAAGTCACTCTGTTGTGAGAGAAACACTCTTCAAAACTTTAGGATTTCTTTTGTTTTTTGAGGCACTGTGCTGCCTAGACCAGTGGTTCTCAACCTTTTGGGGCTCAGGATACATTTGTAAATGTTTATTGTCTGTCATGATTCAGTAAAAAGCCTGGAGGTAGAGGCCTTGGGGTGGTTACAGTCAGATCCTGCCCACCAGGAAGGTTGGGTTCTGCCCAGCACTCACCCCACAGTGGCGGCTCCAGCAGCTCCTGTGGTATGGGGCTGGCTGGGCTTGGTTCACCGCTCCAGGTGTTGCAACCTAAGGGATTGTAGCAGTGCTCCGGTTTGGACCTGCCCCTCTGACAGGACCAAATTTGTGAGAGTGGATTTGTGACCTTGGTCATGGGGTTGCAGTGCCATTCACTCAGATTTGGCCTACCTGGACCCTTGTCACTATGATGGCTGGGCCAAACTTGATTGGCACTGGGACCCCAGGTTGCAGGGCTTGGAGCAGGGAGGCGAGCCCAGCCAGCCCCGTAAGACAGGAGCCACCATGCAACCTTTTGAAACATGCTGGCGACCCAATTTTGGGTCCCGACACACGGGTTGAGAAACCCAGGCCCAGAGCACTCCATGTGGTTTAAAAAGACTTTGCCTTAGTTCTGGAGCTCTGAATAAAAAGAAAATTAAAGAATAGATTGGATTGTATACATCCATTTTAACTATAGTATAGAAAGCATTCTTGTTCTGTACATTGACATCTATTTGAGATATGGAGATTTTGTATGTATATACATTTGTTATTCATCACTGCAAAAGCCAGATATATACATATGAATAAAATAAATGTGCTAACCCATTTCCTCTTGTAAAATAACTCTGTCTAGATAAGATTTTGCATCTTTGATATCTCTCTTTAGTATTTTTTAGATGATTAAACCTACTGTAGGACTAGTAAATCTTCTTCAGTTTTAAGCAATGATTTTTTTCTATACTAAAAGGATACAGGAAAGTGATATTGAGCATAAATAACTTATGAAATCATTTTTGTTTGAAACATGTAGTTACACTGACTCTAAGAAAGTACAAGAAAGTTGTAATGAATCTTAGCACTTCTTATCTGGTCATTAAACATTCTGACACTGTCAATCCTACAGAAATGAAATTAAAGCAGTTTTATATAATTAGGGAATGCACCACTCCATCCTGAAAAACTGACTCACTTAAATGAGCTTTGATATTAATCAAACTTCCCTGCTTGAAAAAGCTTCTAAATTTAATGATCATGGTTTGCTGTTGAAATCAGACATTCAAATTTGCGCCAAAGATGGACGTATGTCTTTTTATTTTATGATTAGAACTTGGAAGAGAAGAAAGTTTCAATGGAAATAAAATAAATATATGACATTAAAGATAAAACAATAATGTTAAAAAGAATCAAATAGCATTACTTTAATATTCATATGTCTTCTATTAGGGAATTATTTTCTGCACTTGAAAGGAAAATGGTGATTTGGTAGGTATCATGTTCTTCATTTACAAAAAGCTAATATATACGTTCAGTCTGAATGTCATTTATTTTAGATTGAGAAGATTGAGACAAAACAAGAAGGAACAAAAGTGAAGTCTCAATGGGAAAGTCCCTTATGTGTCTCCTTTGTAACATGCTGCATCAGACATTACTTTCCCAAATGACAGCTTCCTTCAGTCAGCCAACTTCTAAAAATGTAAAGAGAGAGTACGAGATATTCAGCTGGTGTAAATCAGCATGGTTTCATTGAAGTCAAGTTTAATTGGAAAGAGACTATATAGTAATTTAATTCAACGGAGCTATGCCAATTTACACCAACTGGGGATCATAGAAAAAATGTTAAATAGCTACATACAACACAGCAAGTCATACTTGCTCTGATCTGTCATTCTAATGGATACTACAGGCAGCAAGCTGCCTATGCTCCTTACATTCCAGAACCACCTCTGGAAGCCAAAGGTAAATAAAGGGTGCAAGGTCTAACAGGAAAACAATCAGTTGAAGTTGCCTCTTTGTGCAGCTGTAGGAGGGTAGACAGCTTGCCTTAGTCTCTCTACTGATTCACAGAACAACCCTAACCTTCCTTTGGAGGGTGAATAAGGTCACTGATATTTTGGATAGTGGCTCTAGCCAAATCACAGATGGGGGCTTCCTCTTCTGATTGCTCTGTTAGGGTTGATGGATCACTCCTCTCTCCTTCATGGCTCATCTCGATTTCAGAATTCAAACTTTTTAACTAGCTCTGTGTTCCCCAAGGTCATTTTCAGGAGTCCATTAGTTGGGTCATACTCCATAGTAAGGTTCTGTTTATAAATAGTTTATAAAGGGTTAATGAATTATTAATGGACATTATAAAGTCTACTGCAAACAAGGCAGTGTTGAAGTTAACACTTACTGAGCTAGTAGACTTAAAGTGTAGCCTCACTAATCAGCTTTAACTTTATTTTTATTTTATGAGAAATACCAGTTTGGTTGATAAAGGTAATAGTGCTGATGTCATATATTTAGACTTCTACAAGGCATTTGACTTGGTACCAGACAACCTTTAGATTAATAAACTAGAATGATACAAAATCAACAGAGCACATTTTAAATGGATTGAAAACCAGCTAAGTGATAGGTCACAAAATATCACTGTAAACAGGGGATTATCATCAAGCAGATGTGGTTCCATTGGGGTCCCACAGGGATTGGTTCTTGGCCCAATGCTATTACCACTTTTATCAATGACCTTGAAAAAAATAAAAAGTTTGCAGATGACACAAAGATTGGGGAAGTGGTAATTAAAGAAGAGGACAGGTTACTGACACAGACTGATCTAGATCAGTTGGGAAGCTGGGCACAAGATGCATTTTAATATAGACAAATGTAAAGTAATACATTTAGGAACAAGACCGTAGGCCACACTTACAAGATGGAGGACTCTATTCTGGGAAGCAGTGATTCTGAAAAGGACTTACAGATCATGGTGGATCATTAGCTAAACATGAGTTCCCATTGAAATACTGACAGGTTTCAAAGTAGCAGCCGTGTTAGTCTGTAGCCACAAAAAGAAAAGGAGTACTTATGGCACCTTAGAGACTAACAAATTTATTTAAGCATAAGCTTTCGTGAGCTACAGCTCATTTCATCGGATGCATTCAGTGGAAAATACAGTGGGGAGATTTATATACACAGAGAACATGAAACAATGGGTGTTACCGTACACACTGTAACGAGAGTGATCAGGTAAGGTGAAAAGAAAAGGAGGACTTGTGGCACCTTAGAAACTAACAAATTTATTTAAGCATAAGCTTTCGTGAGCTACAGCTCATGTCTCTAAGGTGCCACAAGTACTCCTTTTCTTTTTGCGAATACAGACTAACACGGCTGCTACTCTGAAACAGGTAAGGTGAGCTATTACCAGCAGGAGAGCAGGGGGGCCAAAAGGGCTAATGTGATCCTTGGATATATAAACAAGAGGTTATCCAGTAAGAGTAGAGAGGTTATATTACTTCTGTATTTGGCTCTGGTGTGACCAGTATTGTTTCTGTTGTCCACAGTTCAAAAAGGATGTTGATAAACTGGAGGAAATTCACGAGAATCCTTAAAGGGCAGGAAAACATGCCTTTTAGTGATAGACTCAAGGAGCTCAATCTGTTTAGTTTAACAAAGAGAAGATTAAGGGGTGACTTGATCACAGTCTATAAGTACTTACACTTACAGATAAATATAATATAATGTGTCATTAAAGGGCTCCTCATTGCAGAAGGCAAGGTATAACAAGATCCAATGACTGGAAGTTGAAACTAGACAAATTCAGGCAAGAAATAAGGCAGTTTTTTGTTTATTTTTAAAAAGTGTAGGTTAATTAACCATTGGAATAATTTACCAAGAGGTGTAGTGGATTCCCATCACTGGAAGTTTTTAAATCAAGACTGGATTTTTTTCCCTAAAATATATGCTTTAGATCAAACAGGAATTAATTCAGGTAGACATCCTATGGCTTTGGTTATACTGGAGTTCAGCACAGATTATCACAGCAGTCCAGTCAGGCTTTATAATCTACCAAATAATGCATATATGACCCACTCAGTGCATGCTAAGTACATGTCTTGTCTAGGCTAGAGAGACAACGTGGGTGAGGTAATATCTTTTATTGGACCAGCTTCTGTTGGTGAGAGAGACAAGCCTTCAAGCTACACAGAGCTCGTCTTCAGGTCTGGGAAAGGTACTCAGAGTGTCACAGGATATGTCAACACTGCAATTAGACACCGCTGGCTGGCCCGTGCCAGCTGACTCGGGCTTGTGGAGCTGTTTAATTGTGGTGCAAATGTTCAGGCTCAATCTGCAGCCCGAGCTCTGGGATCCTCCTACCTCACAAGGTCCTAGGGTTTTTGGGATGGAGCCCAAACCCGAACATCTACACCACAGTTAAACAGCCCCTTAGCCTGAGCCTTGCGAGCTCAAGTGAGCTGGCACAGAGCAGCTGCAGGTGTGTAATTGCAATATAGATGTACCTACAGTGTCTAAAAAGGTACAGTGTCACAATTTCTAATACTCTTGGGCCGACACAACTACTATACTGCTGCATACAACACCTGTCCTACACTGGAGTTTCCAAACATATTAGTTCTCTCTCCTGTGCTGACTGGCTATTTGCTCCATCCCCCTCCTGGCCCAACCCCTCCCACACATCTCTTCTCCTTGGCCTTTATACCTGCCCCTCTTTCCCCTCTTTTTTCTCTTCTGCCCTGTTCCCCTCAACTCATTCTGTTGATGCCCCACTCCCTTTGTCTTCCTATCTAGCTAATCCCCATCCCAAATAAACCCACCTAAAACAAAACAAAACCAACCAACCAACAGTGGAACTAACATGATTAGAGTTGCCAACTTTCTGATTGCAGAAAACCAAACGCCTTTGGCCTGCCCCTGCCTCACTCTTTCCGAGATCCTGCCCCTTCTCTGAGGCCCAGCCCCTGCTCACTCCATCCCCACTCCCTCTATCACTCACTCTCCTTCACCCTTGCTCATTTTCACTGGGCTGGGGATGGAGGTGCCCGAGGGGGACTCAGGCTGGAGGGTGGGGCCAAGGAGTTTGGACTGCAGGAGAGAGCTCTGGACTGGGGCAGGGGTGTGGGAGGGGTGAGGGCTCCAGCTGGGGGTGCGGGCTCTGGGGTGGGGCCAGAGATGAGGGGTTTGGGGTTGGGGGAGGAGGCTCAGAGCTGGGACATGGTGGGGTGGGGGCAGAAGGGGAGGGCTCTGGCTGTGTGTGCACGCTTTGCTGTGGGGCTGGGGATGAGGGGTTTGAGGTGCAGGAGGGGGCTCCACGCTAAGGAGTGGAGCTGAGGGAGTCAGAGTGTGGGAAGGGGCTCTGTGCTGGGGCAGAGGGGTTCGGAGTGCAGGAGGGGATGCGGGGCTCTGGGAGGGAGCTCAGGGCTGGGGCAGGGGGTTGAGGTGTGGGAGGGGGTGCAGTTCCAGGCAGCTCTCCAGAAGCAGCCGGTATATCCCTGCAGCTCCAAGGTGGAGGAGCTGAGGCTAGGCAGCTCTGCATGCTTCCCCTGCCTGCAGGCACTGCCCACGCAGCTCCCATTGGCCAATGGGTGCTGTGGAGCCGCCACTTGGGGCAGGGGCAGCACTTGGAGTCTCCCTGGCCACCCCTGGGCCTAAGGGACACAGGGACATACTAGTCGCTTCGAGGAGCCCGGGTAAGTAGGGAGCCTGCCTTGCCCCACTGCACCGCCGGTTGAAAACTGGATGCTTGGCAACCCTAAACATGATGTTTACAAGCCATCTCTACTTGTATGTTGTATCTCTGTCCGCTATCCTTTGTCCATCTTTTCTATTTACACTGTAAACTCTTAGGAGCAGGGACTGTGTACTATTCTGTACAATACCTAGCATTATGGGGCCTGAGGAATTACATAATAAACATAATAATACATAATAACAATGTTCTTACACACATTTTACCCTAGTCTAGACAAGGCCCACAAAAGGTCATTTTGCAAAGGCATTTAAAAACACAGGGAAGGCTTGAAGGGTTAACATAGAAGCCTGATATATTTTCCTTATTATGTGAATAATCCTTCCCCCACTGGTTTTATTATAATCATAAAATACATGCAAAAGGGAAAGATAATTCAGTATTTGGGTAAAGGAACTACTTAGGGGGTGAAAATAAGCAGCAGCAACATAATTGCATATACACAAATGGCTTCAATTTTCATTAATATATTTTCTTTGTGACATTCATTGGCCTGGGGCCTCTCCACAGATTTTCTAGCCATACATTCCGCCAAATTAAGCATTTAAGGCACAGTGTATCACAAACAGTGATACATATGGAATGTCTCAGGAAATTCCTGGTGCTAATGGGATTTAGAATCTTTCACCTCCTTTTCATCAGTTCAAATCCAGCCAAGGTCAATAGTGACAAAGTTTTCACCCCCAATAGCTGTTTTTTGACCTATGTGAAATGAGTTGGTGGTCCCCCAAGAATTTTTATGGGTAAGATGGTCACATAATAACCAGGTCACCATTACTGCCAATCTCAGAAGGAGGCAAAGGTCTGAATGGACTGGCATGGAGACTGAATTACCCATTCACTTGTACAAGACAGCAGTCCAGGTCATGGCTGAAGTATATGCGAGGTGTTCTATGGAGAAGCATGCATTGTGTCTGCCCATACTTTACCTGTTCTATGGCTAAACAGAGGAACTCCGCATTCAGTGCTAACAGTCTGGCAACTTAAAATTTTTACAAGGGGCAGAGATCAGAAGAAGGAAACGAAGAACAATAGAGGCACCAGTGCATACAGATTTTCTTCATTTTATATATGGTTTAAAAAAACTCCATTGTAGACTTTTTAAAATCAGGCATTTATAGTGCATGAAAGTTAGAGACAGCTCCTAGCTGAAAATTTCAGTCATGGACCTGAATCTCCCAAAGATCCAGAGTGCTTGGATCTGGATTTTGTGTGGCACTTTTTTGGTCTTCTTACTGTGTTTTTTTAATTTGGGGTATACATTTAATTTGATCCTCTATTATGACGTTTTTAAAAAATTTCCATGCAGCTTGCAGGTATTTCACTTTTGTGACCGTACCTTTTAATTTCTGTTTAACTAGCTTCCTCGCTTTTTGTGTAGTTCCCCTTTCTGAAATTAACTACTACAGAGGTGGGCTTGTTTGTTGATTCACCACCCCCCCTCCCCAGGTCCACTATTACCAAGTGGTTCAGCTATATTCACTTCTTGGACCAGATCCCGTGCTCAACTTAGGAAGGATGGTTTTATGGCTAAAGCATGAGACTGGGGATCAGGATCTGCAACTAATTTCTGCCACTAATTGTGCTCAACACATTTTACTTGTCTGTGTTTCATTCTTCCTATTTGAGAGATGAAGATAGTAAATGAAGACAGTAATACTTAATTACTGCACCTAGCTTAGAGAGACTCTTACTTTGTTAATGTTTGTAAAGTACTTTGGGATCCTTTCATGAAAGGAGCTATAAAAATTTGAGGGCAAAAGTTTCAGAAGTGACTATGGATGTTGGGTGCTTTGATTTTTGGTCATCCAACTTGACACACATTAAAGGGACCTGATTTTCAGAAAGTGTTGAGCATCCAACCCTCTGAAAATCAAATCCTTTTTGAGGTGTTTCAAGCTGGGCATCCAAAATCACTAGTCTCTTTTGAAAATCTTGCCAAGTATTTTTTCTACTATAATTTCAGAAAAGGAGGGGTTGAGGGGTAGAGAAGAGATTGTGAGTTGCATACATTTCCTCTCCTGACATCCCCGATCCTCTCAAATGAAGAAAGGTTTAAGAAAAAGTATTGCCTTATTTCCCTCCCCCCGCCCCAAGTAAAACACAGGATCTACGACACACAAACCATGTCCTTATTTAAAGCTATCAGGACAGCAGTGTTCTCTCTGAGTCGGCTGCTTTGTTTTGAAATCTGAAATAAACAAGCATGAATAAGATAATTACCCATTCTACTTTCCCTACAGTTAAATTGCAAATATAGCTCTAGTGAGACACAAAACTCACACTCAGTGATAACTCTGATAAATATTTTCTTATTTTTATTGAATAACTAATAATTTCTGCTTCTCACAAAGATGTCTGAGAAGCAATAATAATTGGTGTGGCATTACTGTCCTGTCCTTAATATTCCTGATTATGAATCCCTTAAAATGTGATTGAATAAAGAATCATTAGAGGAGAGTATGAGAACTAATCAGTCTGTCAATCTACATTTTTGGTGTCTGGCAAATGAAAAGCAAGCAAGACATTTACTAGAACAAGTGAGACATGCCTTCCACTGTGATAAAGATGCAATCCAATACAAATCTACTGAATGTCATCTTCTCTTGGAGCCAGAATGACATCTCTATTCTCCACATTTTTAATCCTGAGGCATCTCACAGCACAAACTGTCAAACTAGTGCTAATTCAAAAAAGGCCCTGGAGGTGAAACTGTTTGACAGCCTCTCTCAGTTTATTCAAATGAAAAATCAGGCTATTTCACTTCACCATCCATTTTGTCCACTCTGTATGTCTTTGCTTCAACATCCACTTCCTTTAGGTCAGCTTCCATTTTTTCTGTCATTTGGCCTGGTGAGATTTGCAGTACTTTCTCTCCCCTCACTCCCGCCACAACATCCATTATTTTTAACATGGTATAAATGACATACAATTATCTGTTCCAGCTGCTCATCCAAATTGATGACAAAATTGGGAACTGGAGGGTTTTTTAAAACTTATACTTTCACCACTTCACTCTATTGGTTTGTTTGTTTTACTTCCAATTGTTATACAACTTTTACTATTGGCAATAACAGTATACTATATATAAAAAAAGAATCCACTGGCTGAGAAAACTAGTGACTGTGGATAGAGGATTTCACCTCTGGGATACCAGCTGAATCCAGCCCAGATCAGAAATGGCCAATAGATATATGAAATGAATATGGCAGCCTTTGTCTAGTCCTGACTGAAAAAGTGGTCCCATCATAAAAATACCAATACAACTGGCACCAATTGCGTTTCTTGCAGGTAATCTCAGACCAGAAACAAAGGACTGATTGGGCACAGAGACTGAGGACCGAACTGCAAGCTTAACTCCATGGACTTTGCTGGAGTTACCACAACAAAGAACTTGACCTTGAATTATCCTCACTCCTAAAGGTGGTTTCTTCAGGTCAGGGTTGTGAAAGACTGCATGTGCTGCTTTTAAAATTATTATTTATTTATATTGTGGTAGTGCGTCAGGAACCAAACCAAGGATCAGGCCCCATTGAGGCCAGGAGAAATAAAATAGTTTGCCATTTTATTGGATGTAATCCTGGATGAGTTGTTTGTTTGCCCCATACAAAATGGTGGCTATTCTCTAGTTTTGAGCTAATGCTCTGATTTGGAAAAAGAAGAAATTAGATGTCTCGATTTCTTTTTTGCTTTGCAGCTTGTCCTACAATATCTAGAATGAAGATGGTAACCATCAGGTGAGGTAAAATCCAAGTTTAGTGCCATGCAATGGAGTAACTTCACTTGAGTCCTTTCTTGAGTGACTGTTAGCCTCAACCTCACATTCAGTCTTTTAATAACATTTTCTTTCACATTGCCTTAGAGCAAAATTAAGCCTGCTCCCAAAATGAGATCAGATTCTTCTCTGTTACATAGGTGCAAATCCAGAGTAACTACCTTGAAAATACTGGATTTACGACTATTGAGAACACAAGGTGGTTTGTAATACACTGGTATCCTGAGGTTCCATTTTCTAATGATTAAATTACTCTATATCAAATGTACTCAGTTTACAAGTAAATAAGTATTTTCTGCCACTCTGCAAACTCAACCTAGCACCTAAAAGACAAGCTAATTTCTTTCCCTCTCTTGCATCATCACTAGGAATAAAGTTTCAGAAAATCAAATTATGCCCTCAATTATTACTAGGCAACCCCTAAGAGCTTCAAATTATGCCTTAAGTTATACCTTCCAGAACGCGGAGGGCAGTATCTGGCCTGTAAAATTTCACTACAATTGATGATGTACAAGGAAGAAAACAACCCAGGTTGAGTTCGTAGGTCACCAGTATTTAAAAAAAAAGTTAGCTTTTACTCATAATTGTAGTAAAATTGATATGGGGCCATTCAGACTCCATAAACACAGAGACCCACAATCCATTGTCATAGAATAATGGTAAGTGCCTGATCCAAAGACCAGTGTGTCAAAGGGAATCTTTCCACTGAATTCAATGGGCTTTGGATCAAACCTCAAGTGCACAAAAGGTTTTTGTTTTGTTGTTTTAAACTGATGAAACTTATTTGCAAGGGTGATATTAAGCTGTGAGGAAAAGGACTAAGTGCATTATCCTACACTTGTGGCTTTAACTCCAAAAAAGTCGTCGTGCCTCTGATTCACACATGAAATGGAATGCACACAGTGTGTAATGTATTTCAGCTATTTTGGCTTCAGATTCTCCTGTTTGTATTATGGCCAAGGTATCTCAGTGCTCCCACTCCTTTGGGACCCTCAGGTTAGGATATGATTTCTAATACAGAAAGTTATTTCTGTAATTAATTGCCAGGCCGCCCTTTGTTAAACCTTACCACTGAATATTCTAAGCTTTGCTTTGGGGTCTTTAACACTTGAATTTTATATTCCAGAGTGTTTTGATCTGTGTATGTACACAAAGGTATTTTGTTTCTCTCCCTCCCGCATACCTCTCCTCAGGACCTGCATTAAGGAGTATGTAGAAAGAAAAAAGTGGAATTGACAGAAGAAAAGGAGCAAAGAACTTCCTTTTCATGTCTTACTCGAAGGATGTTTCAGATACCTCTTTCCAGAGAGAGAGAGAGAGAGAGAGAGAGATTTTTTTTTTATCATCAGTGTAATCCTTAATCTCATTCCCATATGACTTGGGGGAGGATGGGCATCACTGTTAGGCAGAATGTTTCTTTGCTTTGCTGCCACATTTATTTACCATGTGTTTGTTTTCTTTTAAAGTGAAGGATGAACTAATCTTTTCAACCCTTTTAAACTTGGCTGCCGGGAAGATGTGCCTTTCAACACAGGAGACTGTTTTCTTCATGTATCATTTTGAGAAAATATATTCCAGAGACTGACCAGACTCTTTGAATGAGAGAGAGAGATGCTAGTATTTACATGAAGTTTAACTCCCATTTTACCTGCTAGAACCATAACATTCTTTGATTGAGTGTCATACCCTGAATTTCAATGGGTTGCGGAGTCCCTGAGGAAACCATTTAGATACGAGCCATTCTTCACAGAAACAATGGAATCACACACCAGACTGTACCTGGAATCTTAATTCCCTCAGACTAAGTCAGGTTGATTATTGTTTTTGTGAAAATAAAAATGGATAAGGATTCTAGTTTGCCCATTTATGTTTTTGCCTCAGACAAGTAAGCACAGACACTTTATTTTTGAAGAACCACCAGTACAAATATTTTTTGATTTTCTCATTTTATTTTTATAAATGCCTCAAGAATGTCACATTCATGATCTGCAAGTGCTACTGGATTTGAAATTCAGACACCCAAGCTGGGAAAGGGAAGCATAATTTACATCTCCTTGCATCAGCCTGACCCCTTGTTCCCCAGGCAAAGTTCCCCTGAGAGATGAAAGCAGATTCTGGTTGGTGAAGAAGAGTGTTAAATTATGATGAGGACTTTAGAAGAGTCCAGTTATCAGAGGCTTCTTAAGGATGCATTGATCATGCTCATAGGCTGCAGGTATGATAGGACACAGAAACAGGACCATTCAAGAGCTTTCACTGATGCCCAAGCTCCACAGACTACACTCATTGTGTTCTTCCACAAATGTAATTCAACCTACTTAAAGCCAAGTAATTTAAATGCCCTTCTACCTAACAGGACTATTTCTTGCTCTATGACTTTTTGTCAGGGCAGCTGAATTCAACACTGCTGGAAGGCTGACTATCTGAAGGCATCAGATCACCTTGTGTAAATGAAATGGCTCCACTGAAGTAAATGGAGCTACACTGAATTCCACTACTTGAGGATCTGGTCCATAATCTGCAGGGCCTTTTCTGTCAAGGGTCAGCAGCTCTGGAATTAATTTTCCCCTTAGCATATTAAAAAAACCGAAATTCTGGAGCCAAACAATTTGCAGTCTAAAATATGGACCTGGCCCCAGACAAAGGAGGATATAACACACACAAGGAAGGGGAGCTGCAGGAAAGATCACAGATATATGGTTGACTGTTTAAGAACAGAACATAAGAATGACCATACTGGTTCATACCAATGGTCCATCCAGCCCAGTATCCTGTCTGCTGATGGTGGCTGATGCCAGATACTCCAGAGGGAGTAAACAGAACCAAGCAGTTTACTGACTGATCCGTCCCCTGTTGTCCAGCCACAGCTTCTAGCAGTCAGAGGTTTAGGGACACCCAGAGTATGGGGTTATGTCCCTGACCATCTTGGCTAATAGCTATTCATGGACCTATCATCCATGAATTTATCTAATTCTGTTTTGAACCTAGTTATACTTTTGACCTTTACAACATCCCCTGGCAACAAGTTCCACAGATTGACTGTGTGAAGTAGTACTTCATTATGTTTGTTTTAAACCTGCTGCCTATTAATTTTGTTGGGTGGTTCTGGTTCTTGTGTTAGGTGAAGGGGTAAATAACACCTCCTTATTCACTTCCTCCACACCATTCATGACTTTATAGACCTCTATAATTTCTTTTCTAAGGTGAACAATCCCAGTCTTTTAAATCTCTCTTCATATGGCAGCTGTTCCATACCCCTAATAATTTTTTGTTGTCCTTCTCTGTACTTTTAATATATCTTCTTTGAGAGGGGTGACCAGAATTGCACACAGTATTCAAGGTGTGGGCATACCATGGATTTATGTAGTAGCATTTGATATTTTTTGTCTTATTTGTCCTTTCATCATGGGTCCTAACCTTGTTAGCTTTTTTGACTCTGCTGAATGTTGGGAAGATGTTTCCAGAGAACTATCCACAATGCCTGCAAGATCAGGCCTCATCATTTTGTATGTATAGTTGGAATTATGTTTTTCAATGTGCATTACTTTAAATTGATTGACACTCAGTTTCATCTGCCATTTTGTTGCCCAGTCACCCAGTTTTGTGAGATCCCTTTGTAACTCTTTGTAGTCATCTTTGGACTTAACTACCTAGAAGAATTTTTACCATCTCTAAACTTTGCCACTTCATTATTTACCCCATTTTCCAGATCAATTATGAATATGATGAACAGCACCTATTCCAATACAGATCACTGGGGACTCTGCTATTTACCTCTCTCCAATGCAAAAACCGACTGTTCATTACTACCCTGTTTCCTATTTTTTAACCAGTTACTGATAGATGAGAGGATCTTCCCTCTTAACCCATGACTCCTTACATTGCTTGAGAACCTTTGATGTAGGACCTTGTCAAAAACTCTGATAGTCCAAGTGCACTGTATCAGCAGAATCACTGTTGTCCACGTTTGCTAACCGACTCAAAGAATTTTAATAGATTGCTTTACAAAAGCCATGTTGAATCTTCCCCAGCAAATCATGTTCATACAGGTGTTTCATAATTCTGCTTTTTTTACTATAGGTTCAACTAATTTGCCTCCTACTCAAGACAGGTTTTATTGGTCTGTAATTGCCAGGATCATCTCCGGAGCCTTTTTTTTTTTTAAATCTGCATCACATTAGTTATCTGCCAGCCATCTAGTGGAGAGGCTGATTTAAGGGATACATTACATACCAGTTAGAAAAGGAGGACTTGTGGCTCCTTAGAGACTAACAAATTTATTTGAGCATAAGCTTTCGTGAGCTACAGCTCACTTAGTAATTCTTCAGAACTCTTGGGTGACTACCATCTGGCCCTAGTGACTTATTATTGTTTAATTTACCGATTTGTTCCAAAACCTCCTCTACTGATACCACAATCTGGGACAATTCCTCAGATTTGTCACCTAAAAAGAATGGCTCGAGTGTGGAAATCTCCCTCACATTCTCTGCAGTGAAATCTGGTGCAAAGAATTAATTTGGCTTTTCAACAATGGCCTTGTCTTCTTTGAGTGTTTAGCACCTCGAGGGATCTCACTGATTGTCTGGCAGGCTTACTGCTTTTGGTGTATTTTTTTTTCAGTTAGTTTGTGTGTCTTTTGCTAATTCTTCACATTCTTTTTTGGCCTAATTATACTTTTACCCTTGATTAGCCAGAATTTTAAGTTCCTTTGTATTTTCCTCAGTAGAATTTGACCTCCAATTTTTAAAGGATGTTTTTTGTTTCTAACTGCCTCTTTTACTCTCTGTTTAGCCATTGTAGTAGGGGTGGTTTTTTTGGTCCTCATTTGTTTCTTTTAATTTGGGGTAGAGTATATAGATTGAGCCTCTATTAAGGTTTTTTTTAAGTTTCTATGCAGTTTACAGGCATT
The DNA here is from genome assembly GCF_009764565.3 of Dermochelys coriacea. NCBI lineage: Eukaryota > Metazoa > Chordata > Testudines > Dermochelyidae > Dermochelys > Dermochelys coriacea. The sequence continues at coordinate 17,034,883 of NC_050068.2, forward strand.
TCACTCTTTTGATTGTCCCTTTTATTTGATTGCCCCTTTAACTAGCCTCATTTTGATGTAGTTCCCGTTTTTGAAGTTAAATGCTTTTGTGGAGGGTTTCTTTGGAATATTCCCCCTTATAAGGAAGTTAGCTTCCATAATGTAATTAAATTTATCACCAAGCATGGTTCAGCTATATTCATCTCTTGGACCAGATCCTGTGCTGCACTTAGGACTAAATTAAGAATCGCCTCTCCCGTTGTGGGTTCCAGGACTAGCTGCTCCAGGAAGCATTTGTGGTCTCTAGAAACTTTATCTCTGCATCCCGTCCTGAGGTGACATGTACCTAGTCAATATGGGGATAGTTGAAATCCCCCATTGTTACTGGGTTTTTGTAGCCTCTCTAATCTCCCTAAGCCTTTCACAATCATGGAATTTCTATCCTGAGAGACTCTGCGGTGCGGTTTGATTCATTTAGGATTTGTACTACTGTATATTTCACTCTATGCTTTCTTTCACATATAGTGCCCCCCCTTCCCCGCCCAGCACAACTTATTCTGTCATTCCTATATATTTTGTACCCTGGTATTATTGTGTAACATTGATTATCTTCATTCCACCAAGTTTCTGTTGAAATATCAATATCTTAATTTAATACCAGGCACTCAAGTTCATCCAACTTAGTATTTAGTCTTCTTGCCTTTGTATACCAGCACTTATAAAATTTGTCAATTTTTAGTTGTCTGCCTTCATGTGATGTAATTGATTGGGACAATTTTTGATTTGACTGTTTCTCTTCAGTTCCAACCTGTAATTTATTAACTTCTATCCTTTCCTCCGTACTGGAATATAGAGTATCTCTTTTATGTGATTCTCCCAAAAGGGATACGTTTGTCTGAACCATGTGCTCCTCTGCACCTGTCAGTTTTCCCCCCAGCCATTTAAAAACTCCTCTATGACCTTTTTAATTTTGCATGCGAGCAATCTGGTTCCTCTTTGGTATAGGTGGAGCCCATCCTTCCTGTATAGACTCCTCTTTTCCCAAAAGGTTCCCCAATTCCTAATAAACCTAAAGACCGCATCCCAACAGCATTGTCTCATCCACAGATAGAGACCCTGCTGTTCTGCCCATCTAATTGATCTTGCATGTGGAACTGAAAGCATTTAAGAGAATGTTACCGTAAAGGTCCTTGACTTTAATCACTTACCTAGCTGCTTAAAACTGGCCTTCAGGATCTCTCTCCTACCTTTCCCTTTATCATTGGTACCTACATGTGCCATTATCACTGGTTTCTCCCCAGCACAGCACATAAGTCTACCTAGATGTCCTGAGAAGTCCTCAATCTTCACCCAGCAGGTAATTCACCATTCAGTGAACTTTATAATTTCCATCAGTCTCTTCCTAATACCAAACCCTACCCCAGAGGGGTATCCAGAATTTAGGCATAGAAGTCTCATTGGTTCATACATTGTGGTTACTTTTTTCAAGTATAATCACACTGTTTTTGGTAGGCAATGCAATAAAAGTAGGCTTTTACATGTGATTTGAATGTGGTAAATCTTGATGGGTCAATTCTAGAAGGGAATTCCAAGCATAAAGGGAAGGAGGAGGAAGGCACATTTTTATATCTGAGAGGAGGAGATGGAAGGGGCATGATGGAGATTTTGTATCATTCTTGAGCTGTCAGGGTGGAAGGCTGTAGTGGTGCAGAGGATCAGATCAGAGATACAGGCAGGAGCTGCATTATGCACTTAATTTATTAAGGTTGTTCAGGAATGGACACTAATTGGACTACATTATCTAAAGTCTAATGAGTATTTAAATCTTAGCCTGAAAGTTTTTTTAAAATGTGAACTTGGCTTAAGTTCCCAAGAGTTTGGCAGTGTCCCAAGTAATATTTTCCTATAATTATGAGATCCAAATGTATTTAAAATCAAGAGTTTCAGATCATTCATTTTAGTCAAGTCTAATCTCAAACCATTTTGTCAAGTATCCTCCATACTACAGCTTATTTGCTGATCAGCTGTATAAAATAATTACTGGTCCAATAACATATTTTGTTTTTCTTTCAGGCAATTCAAACATTCATTGCCAGTGAAGCTGCTTAAACTCTAGAATCCTTATGTGGTTTATTCATCACTGAAGTCTTATTTTCTGAAGTAAATTAATGATTTGCTATTCCTGGCGATTTATGGTGCTTATCACTGTATTAACTTGCATCAAAAATCACAGCAACTCATTTTTCAAACCCTGACAAAAAATGGCCTACAGAAATTCTGGCAAATGAAGGGTTTGAGGGGCAAAAAAACAAACAAACCCAAGTATATTTCAAATAAAGGAAATATGCTCAGTTAATATTCAGTAAAAATATCAAAGGTTATTGCTAGCATTTAGAATCATTCCTTCTTTCTTTGGACAATATGTGAATGCGTAGTTAGAAGTTGACTTTCTGAGGGTGTGAATAATGAAGAGTAATGTTTAGGTCTTGTGAATTTGGCCTGGCTGTGGATGCTTTAAAAAGGCTGAATGCCAGTATTCACACTGGTATTAAGAGAGTGACATTTAGAGATCCACTTAAGAAACCTTACAGATGCCTGAAACATGCAATACAATAGCAGGTTTCTGACACAGAGGAGCAGAAGGGAGAAAAAGTTGTTGAATGGGATACAATGTAGTTAATGAGAACAGAATTGGGAACAAAATAAAGAGGGGTTGGGTGCTGAATCAGCATGTGGTCTGCAAATGGAACAAAGGAAAGGATTTTCTCATACAGGATGAATATTGAATCCCCATTTTTCTTAGATGAACAGGTAGCTTAAAATGAGCCTGAAACAGACAAAGAAATAAAACTGGTAATATTTCCACAATGAAACCCTTCATGGTGATGGATCTAAGAGTGTGTGTCTACATGCCAAGTGAAGATGTAACTGTAGCACAGGAAGGCATTTGTAATCTTGCTAGCACAGCTATAATCTATCTTGCACAGATAACAATATTAGTGTTGATGTGGTGGCACAAACTTCAGCATGGGCTAGCAACTCAAGTGCAGGTCCACCAGGGACCCAAGGAATATGCTCTGGTTGCTAGCTCATGCTATTATGCCTACACTACTACTGTTACTTGCCTAGCCAGATTAAAGCTAGTATCGGTATGCCAATTGGTGCTACAATCATACCTTCACTTGCAGTTAGGCTGTGATAATGAGAGCTGAACTGGGAATAAAAGATCATATGTAGATCACTTCTAAAGCTTTGGGCCTCATGGTGAGTATCTGTTGCGAGGATAGTTTGTCAGTTTGACCGTGTGCTTGATTGTTTGAAAAGTGTGAATTGGGAGTGCTTTGTTCCAGGTGGGCCTTGAGTGGGCCTGACTGCGAACCAGCTGAGCTAACAGGGAGTTTGCCTGGGAGTTCGCCTAGGGAGAGCCCACTGAGGCTTTCATCTTGCAGGCTTCACTGAGTATTACTGCAACAGCTGAGGAAACTCTTAGAAAGAAGATAATATGGATGGTGAGCGTTCCGCTGTTACCTGCGCAGGATGTGCCATGTTTGTCTTTCTTCCACAGGACAGAAGTGACTTTGTCTGTACTAAGTGCAAGCTGGTCTCCATATTGGAAGAGAAGGTTCAAGATCTGGAGAAACAAGCATCGACCCTGCATTGCATAAAAGAAACTGAAGATTTCCTGGACAGATGTCAGGATATGCTTCTATGGGCACAACATTCTGAAGAATCAGAGCAGGCTGTGCAGTGGGGACAGAAAGACGGTGAATAAATTTGGCAGCATGTGATCTCCAGAAGAAGAAGGGGGAGCATCCATGTACCAGCAACGCAGATACAGGTGAGCAACCATTTTCATGTTCTCTCCACAGGTATAATTCCGAGAGTGGACTAGATGATACATCTGAGGGAAGGGAGCAGAAGGAGACTCCACCGATTGGACGGCATGAGATGCACTGTCCTAGGGATGGGGGTTCCATAACCACCGCTCCCAAAAGAAGGAGGCAGGTGGTGGTGGTCGGGAACTCCCTCGTCAGGGGGACTGAGTCATCTATCTGCCGCTCCGACTGGGACCGAGAAGTCTGCTATTTGCAAGGAGCTAGGATTCACAATGTGATGGAGAGACTGCCGAGACTCATGAAGCCCTCGGATCTCTACCCCTTCCTGCTTCTCCATGTGGGCACCAATGATACTGCCAAGAATGACCTTGAGCGGATCACTGCAGACTAGGTGGCTCTGGGAAGAAGGATAAAGCAGTTTGAGGCGCACGTGGTGTTCTCGTCCATCCTCCCTGTGGAAGGAAAAGGCCTGGGTGGAGACCATTGAATCATGGAAGTCAACAAATGGCTATGCAGGTGGTGTCAGAGAGAAGGCTTTGGATTCTTTGACCATGGGATGGTGTTCCAAGAAGGAGGAGTGCAGGGCAGAGATGAAGAGAAGGAAAAACATCTTCACAAGCAGGCTGGCTAACCTAGTGAGGAGGGCTTTAAACTAGGTTCACCGGGGAAGGAGACCAAAGCCCTGAGGTAAGTGGGGAAGTGGGATACTGGGAGGAAGCACAAGCAGGAGAGTGCAAGAGGGGAGGACTCCTGGCTCATGCTGAGAAAGCAGGACGATCAGTGAGTTATCTTAAGTGCCTATACACAAATGCAAGAAGACTGGGAAACAAGCAGGGAGAACTGGAAGCCCTGGCATAGTCAAGGAATTATGATGTGATTGGAATAACAGAGACTTGGTGGGATAACTCACAGGACTGGAGTACTGTCATGGATGGATACAAACTGTTCAGGAAGGACAGGCAAGGCAGAAAAGGTGGGGGAGTTGCATTGTATGTAAGAGAGCAGTATGACTGCTCAAAGCTCCGGTATGATACTGCAGAGAAACCTGAGAGTCTCTGGATTAAGTTTAGAAGTGTGAGCAACAAGGGTGATGTTGTGGTGGGAATCTGCTATAGACCACCAGACCAAGGGGATGAGGTGGATGAGGCTTTCTTCCGGCAACTAATAGAAGTTACTAGATTGCAGGCCCTGGTTCTCATGGGAGACTTCAATCACCCTGATATCTACTGGGAGAGTAATACAGCAGTGCACAGACAATCCAAGAAGTTTTTGGAGAGTGTAGGGAACAATTTCTTGGTGCAGGTGCTGGAGGAAACAACTAGGGGCAGAGCTCTTCTTGACCCGCTGCTCACAAACCGGGAAGAATTAGTAGGGGAAGCAAAAGTGGATGGGAACCTGGGAGGCAGTGCCCATGAGATGGTCGAGTTCAGGATCCTGACACAAGGAAGAAAGGAGAGCAGCAGAATACGGACCCTGGACTTCAGAAAAGCAGACTGACTCCCTCAGGAAACTGATGGGCAGGATCCCCTGGGAGAACAACATGAGGGGGAAAGGAGTCCAGGAGAGATGGCTGTATTTTAAAGAATCCTTATTGAGGTGGCAGGAACAAACCATCCTGATGTGTAGAAAGAACAGTAAATTTGGCAGGCGACCAGCTTGGCTTAACAGTGAAATCCTTGCTGACCTTAAACACAAAAGAGAAGCTTACAAGAAGTGGAAGATTGGACAAATGACCAGGAAGAAGCATAAAATGATTGCTCAGGCATGCAGGAGTGAAATCAGGAAGGTCAAATCACATTTGGAGTTGCAGCTAGCAAGAAATGTTAAGAGTAACAAGAAGGGTTTCTTCAGGTATGTTAGCAACAAGAAGAAAGCCTAGGAAAGTGGGGGCCCCTTATTGAATGAGGGAGGCAACCTAGTGACAGAGGATGTGGAAAAAGCTAATGTACTCAATGCTTTTTTTGCCTCTGTCTTCACGAACAAGGTCAGGTCCCAGACTACTGCACTAAGCAGCACAGTATGGGGAGGAGGTGACCAGCCCTCTGTGGAGAAAGAAGTGGTTCAGGACTATTTAGAAAAGCTGGACGAGCACAAGTCCATGGGACCGGATGTGCTGCATCCAAGGGTGCTAAAGGAGTTGGCGGATATGCTTGCAGAACCATTGGCCATTATCTTTGAAAACTCATGGCGGTCAGGGAGGTCCTGGACGACTGGAAAAAGGCTAACGTAGTGCCAATCTTTAAAAAAGGGAAGGAGGAGGATCCAGGGAACTACAGGCCAGTCAGCCTCACCTCAGTCCCTGGAAAAATCATGGAGCAGGTCTTCAAGGAATCAATTCTGAAGCACTTAGAGGAGAGGAAAGTGATCAGGAACAGTCAGCATGGATTCACCGAGGGCAAGTCATGCCTGACTAATCTAATTGCCCTCTATGATGAGATAACTGTCTCTGTGGATGAGGGGAAAGCAATGGACGTGTTATTCCTTGACTTTAGCAAAGCTTTTGATACAGTCTCCCACAGTATTCTTGTCAGCACGTTAAAAGATATGGATTGGATGAATGGACTATAAAGTGAATAGAAAGCTGGCTAGATCATCAGGCTCAACAGCAGTGATCAATGGCTCCATGTCTAGTTGGCAGCCTATATCAAGCGGAGTGCCCCAAGGGTTGGTCCTGAGTCCGTTTTTGTTCAATATCTTCATAAAGGATCTAGAGGATGGTGTGGACTGCACCCTCAGCAAGTTTGCAGATGACACTAAACTGGGAGGAGTGGTAGATACAGTGGACGGTAGGGATAGGATACAAAGGGCCCTAGACAAATTAGAGGATTGGGCCAAAAGAAATCTGATGAGGTTCAATAAGGACAAGTGCAGAGTCCTGCACTTAGGACGGAAGAATCCCATGCACTGCTACAGACTAGGGACTGAGTGGCTAGGCAGCAGATCTGCAGAAAAGGACATAGGGGTTATGGTGGATGAGAAGCTGGATATGAATCAACAGTATGCCCTTGTTGCCAAGAAAGCCAATGGCATTTAGGGCTGTATAAGTAGGGGCATTGCCAGCAGGGACGTGATCTTTCCCCTCTATTCGACATTGGTGAGGCCTCATCTGGAGTACTCTGTCCAGTTTTGGGCCCCACACTACAAGAAGGATGTGGAAAAATTGGAAAGAGTCCAGCGGAGGGCAACAAAAATGATTAGGGGGCTGGAACACATGACTTATGAAGAGAGGCTGAGGGAACTGGGATTGTTTAGTCTGCGGAAGAGAAGAATGAGGGGATTTGATAGCTGCTTTCAACTACCTGAAAGGGGGTTCCAAAGAGGATGGATCTAGACTGTTCTCAGTGGTAGCAGATGACAGAACAAGGAGTAATGGTCTCGAGTTGCAGTGGGGGAGGTTTAGGTTGGATGTTAGGAAAAACTTTTTCACTAGGAGGGTGATGAAGCACTGGAATGGGTTACCTAGAGAGGTGGTGGAATTCTTTCCTTAGAGGTTTTCAAGGTCAGGCTTGACAAAGCCCTGGCTAGGATGATTTAGTTGGGGATTGGTCCTGCTTTGAGCAGGGGGTTGGACTAGATGACGTCCTGAGTTCCCTTCCAACCTTGATATTCTGTGATTCTATGGTGAAAAGTTATTTAGACCACATGCTTCTTTTAGCTCAGTAGGGCAGGTAAACCCCCAATTCTGCTTCCAGACACTACAGGGGCCTCTGTGTATGAGATCCATTGGATTAGAGCTTTGTGATACAGAATTATTATTATTACTTATAAATAAGGCTCCGTATCTGTCATGGAGGTCACAGAAGTCATGGATTCTGTGATTTTCCATGACCTCTGTGACTTCTGCCGCTGCCAGTGCTGGCTCAGAGGCTGCCCAAGCAGATCAGGAAGCCCCTGGGCCAGTTGTGCTGGTCGCTGTTGGGGCAGTTTGGGTGTGGGAGGGGCTCAGGGCTGGGGTGTAGGGTGGCGCTTACCTGTGGGGGGTGGGAGAGGGGGCTCCTCGGATGAGGCCAGCATGTCTCATGATGATCAGAGTGGTCCCTTCTGACCTTAGTATCTATGAATCTATGTCCCTGCAGCTCTTAGGCAGAGGGGCCAGGGGGCTATGCTCACTGCCCCTGCCTGGTGGCACCACCCCTGCAGCTCCCATTGGCTGTGGTTCCCGGCCAATGGGAGCTGTGGAGCTGGAGCTCAGGGTGCCCCCTGGCCTTTCCTCCCCCTAGGAGCTGGAAGAACATGCCAGCTGGTTCCTGGGTGCTTCACAGAACTCAGTAGGGAGCCTGCCAACCCCTGCCCCACAACAGCGGAGGTCCCGGGCTATGCAATGCCCCCCCCAACCAGTGGGCGTCCCAGTCCATATGCCGTCACCCGCCTACCCCCAGCACCAGCGGTGGTCTCGGGCCATGCGCTGCCACCCACCTCCCCCCCAGCACCAGCGGGGCTCCCGGGCCATGCGCCGTCCCCGCCTCTGCCCACCAGCACCAGTGGGGGTCCTGGGCCATCCCCCACAGAGCCTCTGCCCAAGTTTTAGTTAGTGGTATATAGTAGAAGTCATGGACAGGTCATGGGCCCATGACCTGTCCATGACTTTTACTAAAAATACCAATGACTATAACATAGCCTTAACTATAGCTATTCCTTTTCGATTTACTTTCCATTAAATTAAAATAAAAATATTTTTAGTAATAAAGATAAAAGAAATCTTGTGTTCCAAGAATATAACTGGAACACTGAAAAGAGAAACACTGTAATTCATGTGTCTGCCATTGTTTACAGAAAATTAATATTTTCCTTCTAAGTTAATTACTAATATGTTGAATAGAATACAATTAGAAATACCACCCAAAATCCAAAGGAAGGTCTAAACATGATTGCTTTCCCATTCAGAGCCTTATCCTCATAATCCCTAGTCTATAATATTCACTCGTATGGCTTTGTAAATAATTTCTTTGTCATTTCATACACCTGCCCTGATTAGCAAAGGAATGATTATTTCCTAAAACAGTTTTGTAATTAATACCAAAGTCACACTCCATCCCACTGTTGGTCCTTGCCTCTACATGTTTTTGATAAAATATAATTGTCTTAATTCTCCCAGGATTGATTAGATGTAATGTTAAAAGGGAAGCCTGCGTTATTACTGACCTAACATACCTTTGCTAATAAGAATTTTTTTATTGTACTTCAAAGAGTAAAGTTTCTTAATTAACATGAGCTTCACTGAATCAAGATTATTAAAGTCATATCACCTCTTCCTGAGGTTCTATTATTTTTTTTATTAGTAAAATCTACTGGAAATGAGGATACGTGAAAAATATGTAGGAACCACAAAAAACTTACTGCCCTGAACTATAGCAGTACCTTTGAAAATCAAATCTTTGAGAGTTAAAGGATTTACATAAGAATTCATATTTTACAATCAGTATTTAGGTGAAATATGCCGCTTAAATCCACCACTTAATTTTGCTAAGTCTCATTTGGAGGATTTAAAGGGACTTAAGTGAGGCACATGCCTTGAACATCTATAGAGGGTTGAATTCAATCCTTAATCAATACACTGCAAACTTTTCACTCTGTCTTTTGTAAAGCAGCATTAGCTATTTCCACGATGTCACGCAGTTATTTTGTACATTCTGTAACATGCTATTTTCAGGGTTACACACATGGAGATCTAGATCATAAAAATGTTAGCAAGGCTCAAATTTAACATATGCAGTAGGTCTCAAGGAAGGAACAAAAATATCGCTGGATTGTTTAGCTGTGTTTATAATACAGTAAACTTCAAAATTAGAAGCAAGCACTGTATGTTGCAATTGTCACAACCATTATGGTTTAACAAATAGAACACATCACATGCTCAAAAAATTGTCTATATATTGGGTAAAATTTACCCATGCGCAAAGGTCAGCACAAGGCCTCTCAAATAACTTCTGTTTGTCAGCTTAGATTCTTATATCATCATCATGACTGTGGTATCTGAATCCCTCACAATTGTTAGAAACACAAATTCAAATCAAAGTTAGCTTTTATTTTCTCAGTAGTGTCAACCTCAAGTGTTCCAATATCATGAGTCAGGCTCCCCAAAACCATGACCTTGACTTAAAAATCATGAGGGTTTTAAAATAATAATAAAAAAGTTGTGTTTCTTTTTGTCTTTTGCTGTTTGATCCTATAAGAATCATGTTTTCAACCATTTTTCTGCAACCATTAGGTTTAGAAACTTTTATTAAAACAAAAACAAAACAAAACAAAACAGGGGTTCTCAAATAATTGTACTAGGCAAGAAGCTGGGGCCTTGAGAAAAGATCAAATATTGTGAGACTAGCAGGAAAACAGCTAGACTTGGCAACACTAATAATTCTGATGAGTAGAAGCAGAAACAAAGAAAGAGAAAATGGAAAAGAGACATTAGTACTGTACAGAACTAAATACTCAGGAATTCAAGTCTGGAGGACTGTAACAGGGTTGGGGGACTCCCATTCGCTCCCTTGTTACCGGGGTGCCTCTGCAGCACCCCTACCTCTATTTCCTCCTCTTCAGGGCTCCTTAAACTTGCAACAGACCAAAGGAAACTGGGGTCCAATTTAGTCAGTCCCCAAGAACACCCTAGCCCTCTTGGCCCCAACCCCAGTTCAGTGTCTCTCCCCTTAGCTGGGGGTTTTCTATCCCTCTTTCTCAGAGCTAACTCATGGTTCAATATCTCTGCAGGAGCCAAACTTGCTCCCAATAGCTGCTTCTTCAACCCAGCTGCAGTTCCTCAGACTTCTGTTTCCTGAAGATCATCCCCTTCACTGCATCCACCAGCTTCCCTTTAGAGCAGCGGTTCTCCTACCCTAACTCAATATCTCACCTGCAGGCTGTTAGCCCCAGGGTGGCAACGGGGTGCTAAGTCTGCTGTGAAAAGTAATGACAAATATCACATTGCCACCCTTACTTCTGCATTGCTGCTGCTGGTCCGGTGCTGCCTTCAGAGCTGGGTGTTTGGCCAGCTGCTGCTCTCTGCTCTGCCTTCAGAGCTGGGTGGTGATAGATGTACTTGTGTATGTGTGGGTGTAAACAACTACAGACACAAAGATGGGGTCCGATCAAATATGTTTGAGAACCACTGCTTTAGAATGAATTGGCCTGATTCCACTCAGGTGGAGCTCATTGTGATGTCCCAGGTCTTAAACCCACACCTGGGAGTTCCCAGACAGCCACTGCATCCTGGCCTCCACCTAATGTCTACTGAAACCAGGTGGGCTGAGAAGCTAGCTGGACTACAGTCTCAACCAAGGCACCACCCATGGGAGCTCTGATTGAAGGATCCTCCAGCTATGCTATTTAAGCCAGAAGGAGGCAAAGGAAGTTGTCTGAGCAACTAAGGGATTTCCTGTTGTGGCTGTATTGGCAACTGCTTGTGCCTGCCTCCTGCATCCAATCCTGTTCCTGATTCCTGCTCCGCTCCTGCCTCACCCCCGCTTTGCTCCTGTTCCCATTGGGCTCCTGCTCCATGCCTAATCCTTGCCGCTCCTCCAGTTCCTGCCTTGACCTCACTTCCAACCATCAGTTACTAGTCCTGGTTCCGATGCCGGCCTCCAACTCTCACTTTGGCTTGATCCTTTGCTCCAGCATTTGGTAGCTGACCTCAGCTCTCACCCTCAGCTTCGATTCCTGGCTCTGACTCTGGCTTGATGCCTGGCTCTGGCAATTGGCTCTCATGCCGATCCTCGACTTTGTTACCCAATCTCAATGCTTGCTCACCCACTAGACCTGATTATTAGGCCTGACTGCGTATATCCCTGTCCATAACACTCATCCTGTAGACAGGGTTGGCTTAGTCCCAGGCTTTCCAGCCCATGGGGCAAGCCGCCCTGTTAATACCTGTCCTCAGAACCTTGCCCACCTCTTGGCAACTGTAGGAGGTGCTGCCATAACTGCAGCATCGACGCTTGTGCTCTCCTCACAAACCCTGATTTTTGCCCTGCCATCCATTCATGGTTACCATACCCTGATCACATAGTCCCCTGGCTGACACTTTCTGCTGCTTGACCTCTTCACAGGTTGCTCTGCTTTACTCATGAGCAGTCTCAGCTCCTTAGCCTCTTCCTCCTTTTTTGTGCTTCAGGTTTTATTTACAGCCTAAGCCTCTCCAGGTCATCCTCTCAACCCTGTTTTCTCTCCCATACCTTGGGTAGGGAAAGGATCTGTCCCCCTGGTCCTTGCACTTCTGCCAGCAGTGGGGTTCTGACGCTGCAGAGTGCTTCTTGGCCTCTCTCTCCTCTGGCCTTTGTGTTGCTGTGCCCTCTCCCTCTTGGCCCCTCTGGCTGAGAAATTATCTCCCTTGCTCTACATGACTCTACCCACCTGCTTCTTCAAGGGGAAGACCCATCTATGTGCCTGATCTTTCCACACTTAAAATGTTCAGCCCTTTTCCTTCCCCTGCTGGTCCATCCTTCCCCCTTCCTCTGTTTGTGACACAACTACCCACTGGAATCAGGCTGCCTCTTGGGACATTCAAACAGTCGGTGTCCTGTTTCCCCACACTGGAAACAGGAACCCAGGGCATATCTTGTCTGCCGAAGGTGGTGGGCCTTTTGCCACTGCTGATCCTGTAGAAATTGCAAGAGAACAGCCGGGGTCTGCTGTTGCCACACCAGTACCGCACTACCTCTCTCCATCTAGCTCTCTGCCACTGAACGGCTGTCACTTCCCTCCTTGATGTGGCAGATTCAGAAATCATGCCAACTACGCCAATTGTAAGACAGTTGGCCACCTCCCATGAACAGGGATGTCTTTGCTCTGTCCTGCCTCTATTTTCCTCTTCTTCAGGGCTTCTTAAACTCTCAACAGTCCAAAGGAAATTAAAACATTTCCCACCTGGGGTCCAATTTATTCACTCCTCAGATGCACACTGGCTTTCCAGGCCCCAACCCCAGTTCAGTGTTTCTCTCCCCATAGTTAGGGGGTTTCCAGCCCTCTTTCTTAGAATTTGGTCACAGTTCAATGTCTCTGCAGGAGCCAAACTTGCACCCTACAGCTGCTTCTTCAATCCAGCTACAGCTCCTCAGACTTCTGTTTCCAGAGCATCCCCCCACTTCACTGTAGCCACCTGCTGCCCTTTACAGGGAAATATCTGATCTCAGTCAGGTAGGGCTCATTCTGTAATGAGGGTTGGCTTAGCCCTAGGCTTTCCAGCCCATGGGGCAAGCCATTCTGTTACAGGGACAGAGACAAAGCAAGCCCTCAGCATGAAACACTGGCCTTTCTGTATTCCGTGCTACCAACTGCCAGCATCCCCTAAGCATGAATCAGCCTTGAAAAAAATCATGTGATGGACATAAAATCATGAGATTCTAAAGACATAATACATTTTTGAGGATTTTCATTGCCTTTGGATTTTGAACTTTTAGGGTTTACCCACATCATATTTTCTATCTTTTCTACATAACTGTGATGGCTAGAAATTTCTATTTTAAATAAAACCATGACTCTAGGATCTGGAGCTTTAAGACAAACATCAAATATAGTGAAATTATCAATAAAATTGTGAGATTTAGCAACACTGAGTATGTTAAATAAAAGTTCTGTTTCCTACAGCTCTGCAGATCACATGCATTACTTTTTGTTTACGAAAGAGAGAGAAAACAAAGAAAGCAAATCTTCACCAGGCAGGAGCATTGACATGCCACCATCTCTCCAACGCAGGATTGTCCCGGATGTTTATAGAATCGGAAAGGAAAGCCATGGGTAGGAAAAAACAGTGGAGTCAATTAAATAAGTCTGCAAAGGTCACAGTTTTTTGTTTGTTTTTTTTTTAAACTCCACTGTTGAAAAGGCAAATGTTATGAGCATTAAAGGAAAGATCTTGGCATAATTGTAATTGGCACAAGGGCTGCTCCCCCTTTATTTTCTGATGGTATCTTTTAGCACTACCAAGACTCATTTTGTTTTCTAGCTCTGATGTTTATAGCATTTTGAAAGCTCACATTTCACATTTTTGTTTTAATTCAAACACCATGTGCTACACACGGCATACGGGTGGGTTTACACTGCAATAGAAGACCAGCGGCATGGCTGTGGCTAGCCCGGGTCAGCTAACTCAGGCATGCGGGGCTATAAAACTGCAGTGTAGATGTTCAGAATCAGGCTGGAACCCAGGCTCTCAGATCCTTCCTCCTTGTGGGGTCTTAGAGCTCAGGCTCCAGCACATGCCCCAAAGTTTACATGGCTATTTTTAACCATGCAGTATAAGCCCTGCAAGCCTTAGTCAGCTGACATGGGCTCTGAGACTCGGTGCTGTGCCTTTTTGACTGTAGAGTAGCCACACCCTCAGAGCCCTTATGGGCCAGAAAGCTTGGACTAGTTTGCATGCCAGCATATTATGGAGACCCTCATTGGTGAGGGGAGATGGGAGGAAAATTGCCGTGCTTTATTTTTTTAATGAAATACAAATATGAAGAAGGCTGGGGAGAGGAACAGAGAACAAACATGTGACAGAGGTGCAGTCACATTCCTAATGCACGACTGGAAAGTGCTCAGATACTCTGATGAGTGCAATATACAAACCTGTATAGAATATAATTTGACTTATGTATGTTAGAGGTTTTTAAGGTCAGACTTAAAGCCTTGGCTGGGATGATTTCATTGGGGATTGGTCCTGCTTTGAGCAGGGGGTTGGACTAGATGACCTCCTGAGGTCCCTTCCAACCTTGTTAGTCTATGATTCTATGCACACCCACATGCTTTGACAATAATGCCTCCCCAGACATTAATAAAACAGACCTCAAGATACTGGGGTGGAGTGATGTGCTTAGGAGTTTCAAAACCCAGAAAGTTAGAGTGCATCTTTTACCCATCTATAAACCATCGACATGTTATTGTCTATTCCTGAACAATTCCTAGAAGAAAAAGGACAGAGGATGGGAGAAGCTTCCTGCATTAGTGACAACTTTCTCCTTTGCCTTTAGAAGCAGCCCAGAGTGGCTGGTGGGGAAAAGAAGAAGGGTAGGGTGAGCCTTGCATTACTCTCTGGTGATTGTTTGGAGCAGATTTATGCAACAACTTTGATGAGCTAAAGGGATGTTTAATTGCAGGGTAGATGTTCAAGTTTGAGGTGGAGCCTGGGCTCTAGGACCCTGCGAGAAGGGAGGTCCCAAAGCTCAGACTGCCCAAACATCTACACCACAATTAAACTGCTCCTTAACCTGAGCCCCTTAGCCTGAGTCAGCTGGCATGGGCCAGCTGCAAGTATCTAATTGCAGTGTAGACGTACCCACTGATTCCCTAATTCACTGCCAGGCTCAATTCAAAGCGTTCAGCCTGATCTATAAAACCCATCATTCTCTCAATCTCAGCCACTTGGGAAAGCATTTCTCCCCCTGCTGATATTAGGTTGTCCATTACTGTTCCCAGTTCCTATGTTAGTTTTACTTAAACTGCTTTTTACAGCAGTGGAACCCCCACTGACTCCTGATTTAACACCCAAGTATGTGAGATAAAGATCAGGCCCTAGATCTCAATGTCTGGGAGCAGAGAATTTTCAGCGGAGGCCTCTCTACTCTGGAATTTGCTTCCCCTGTACATCCAACAGAACACAGGTCTATTGACCTTCGGGCCACAGAGAAAAGTCTATCTTTTTAAAATGAGACTTTTGTCTTAGAGGGTTGTGGCAGAGCAGATGGGGGCATATTTGATTGTCTGGTTGAGTCTCTTTCGACTTAGTTTGAAGTCAGTCAACTAATTTTCTATTGTTCTTAATAATTTATATACATGCATCCAGAGACATTAGGATAAGCGTATTTTTTTAAAAAAATTATAATTAAGTAAACCAAAGACAGAAGCAAAAGAATGAGGATGTCATTTTGAAACTATTCTATCCAGGATGATGCACCATAGTGGGAAAATCAGATATTAGGCTTTTTATATGTTAGAAAAGCCAGCTTCTTCCCTGGTGTTTTGAAATAGTCCCAGGCTTTAGAAGTCTGAATCCATCATGTGGTCTCTTTATTCCTGTCTCATATTAGGCTGAATATAAGAAAATGTTTCCCATCAGTGAAGTATGTAGCAATGTCCTTCTCTGGAAGTGGTGGAGTTTTGACATTAGGGTCACTTTAAAATTAGGCTTGACAAAGCACTGGGCAATATCATAGAATCGCAGAACTGGAAGAGGCTAGAGAGGTCTTTTAGTCCAGTCCCCTGCACTCCTGGCAGGACTAAGTAGTATCTAGACCCTTCCTGACAGGTGTTTGTCTAACCTGCTCTTAAAAACTCGAATGATGGAGATTCCACAACCTCCCTAAGCAATTTATTTCAGTGCTTAACTACCCTGACAGTTAGGAAGTTTTTCTTAATGTCCGACGTAAAGTGCCTTTCCTGCAATTTAAGCTCATTGCTTCTTATCCTATCCTCAGACAACAATTTTTCTCCCTCCTCCTTGTGACAACCTTTTATGTACTTGAAAACGATTATCATGCCCCCCTGTTAGTCATTTCCCATTTTGTATGTGTGCAATTGATTGTTCTTTCCTAAGTGGAGTACTTTGCATTTGTCCTTATTGAATTTCATCCTATTTACTTCAGACCATTTCTCCAGATCATTTTGAATTTTAATCCTATCCTCGAAAGCACTTGCAATCCCTCCCAGCTTGCTATTGTCCATAAACTTTATAAGTGTACTTTCTGTGCCATTGAACAGAACCAGACCCAGGACCAATTTGTGCTGATAACTGCTCTCTTGGGAACGTGTTTCCAACCAGCTATGCACCCACCTTATAGTAGCTCCATCTAGGTTGTATTTCCCTAGTTTGTTAAGAGAAGGTCAGGTGAGACAGTATCCAAAGCCTTACTAAAGTCAAGATATACCACATCTACCGCTTCCCCTATCCACAAGGCTTGTTTTCCCTTTTTATAGATGGGCACTATATTTGCTCTTTTCCAGTCCTGTGGAATCTCTCCCGTCTTCCATGACTTTTCAAAGATCATTGCTAATGGCTCAGATGTTGCCTCAGTCAGCTCCTTAGGTATTCTAGGATGCATTTCATCAGGCCCTGGTGACTTGGAGACATCTATCTAAATTGTATAAGTATTTTTTTGACTTGTTCTTTCCCTATTTTATCCTCAGATCCTACCTTATTTTCACTGTCGTTCACTATGTTACATGTTCAATTGCTACTAAATTTTTTGGTGAAAACTGAAACTAAAATCTTGTTTATCACTTCTGTCATTTCCACATTTTCTGTTTTCTCTCTCTCTTTCCCCTCCCCCCCCATTGAGGAATGGACCTTCCCTGTTGTTGGTCTTCCTTTTGCTTGTAATGTATTTGTAGAGTGTTTTCTTTTTACTCTGTGTCTCTAGCTAGTTTAATCTCATTTTGTGCCCGGGCCTTTCTAATTTTATCCCTACATGTTTGTGCTATTTCTTTATAGTCATCCTTTGTAATTTGACCCAGTTTGCACTTTCCGTAGGACACTTTTTTGAGTTTCAGATCATTGAAGATCTCCTGGTTAAGCCAGGGTGGTCTCTTGCCAGACTTCCTACCTTTCCTATGCAGTGGGATAGCTTGCTCTTGTGCCCTTAATAATGTCTCTTGAAAACCTACCAACTCTGCTGAACTGTTTTCTCCCTTAGACTTGCTTCGCATGCGATCTTATCTAACAACTCCCTGAGTTTGCTAAAGTCTGCCTTCTTGAAATCCATTATTTTTATTATGCTGTTTTCCCTCCTACCATTCCTTAGAATCATGAACTCTGATCATTTCATGAAAAGAAAAGGAGTACTTGTGGCACCTTAGAGACTAACAAATTTATTTGAGCGTAAGCTTTCGTGAGCTACAGCTCACTTCATTGAAAGCTTATGCTCAAATAAATTTGTTAGTCTCTAAGGTGTCACAAGTACTCCTTTTCTTTTTGCGAATACAGACTAACACGGCTGCTACTCTGAAACCTATCATTTCATGATCACTTTCACCCAAGCTGCCTTCCACTTTCAAATCCTCAGCCAGTTCCTCCGTTTGTCCAAATCAAATCTAAAAAAGCATCTCCCCTAGTTGCTTTCTCCACCCCCTGAAATAAAAAATTGTCTCCAATGCATTCCAAGAAATTGTTGGATAATTTGTGCCCTGCTCTGTTATTTTCTCAACAAACGTCTGAGTAGTTGAAGTCCCTTATCACCACCAAGTCCTGTGCTTTGGATGATTTTGTTAATTTAAAAAAAGCCTCATCCATCTCTTCTTCCTTGTTAGTGGTCTGTGGTAGGACCCTTACCATAACATCACCCTTGTTTTTTTACCTCCTTACCCAGAGACTTTCAACACGTCTGTCTCCTATTTCTATCTCAACCTCAGTCCAAGCGTATACACCTTCGATACAGAAGGCAACACCTCCTCCCTTTTTCCCCTGCTTGTCCTTCCTGACCAAGCTGTACCCTTCTATACCAATATTCCAGTCATATGTATTATCTCACCAAGTCTGTGTGATGCCAACTATGTCATAGTTGTGTTTATTAACTAACATTTTTAGCTCTTGCAGCTTATTCCCCATACTTCTCGCATTAGTATACAGACTTTTAAAATACTGATTTGATTTCCTCTCTATGTACTCTTGTCTCTCCCTTATGCCTACTATAATGGCCCATGCTTCCCCCAAATTCTGACCCTTCTCCAAGGTCTCCATGTTTTTGACTTACCTGTGTGCTTTTGTCTCCTGCCCACATCGAACCTAGTTTAAAGCCCATGCCACAGGGAACAGTGCTGCACCAGAGTGGAGCATATTCAGTGGTCTTTTTCATCTGTAATGTGTATGACGCCTGATAAATTAGCCCTCTATCAGGTCAGTATTATTCATTCAAGCTCCCAAATGTGTGCTAAGCACTTGCCAGACAAATGAAAAACACAGTCCCGGACCTGAGGAGCTTGCAAGCTAATGCTTCTGCCTTACAAAGACTTGTGCCCATTTTCAATTTTCTGCACTGCGAGTGGTCCCCTTGAGGTTAAACACATATATAAATCTTTTTAGGGTCAGGGCCTAGATATAACAAGTTGCACCAACTGAGGAGAAAGCAATGGGAAAATAGAAACAGAAGATTAGAGGACAAATGAGAAGGTTATGTGGTTACTTATGCACATCTTAATTGATTATTAATACTCTATACATAAACATGTTTACACACATTCACTCAAAGAAAAGGAGTACTTGTGGCACCTTAGAGACTAACAAGTTTATTAGAGCATAAGCTTTCGTGAGCTACAGCTCACTTCATCGGAGCTGTAGCTCACGAAAGCTTATGCTCTAATAAATTTGTTAGTCTCTAAGGTGCCACAAGTACTCCTTTTCTTTTTGCGAATACAGACTAACACGGCTGCTACTCTGAAACCACACATTCACTCAGACATATAATATATATACACAGGAGTTTTAGAAAAATGTTTTAACTATCTCTATAAAGATTAATCTATAAATATTAATCTTAAAATCTCATAATTTCAGGATAATTTTTTTTTCATATTGCCATTATTTTCATATTCTCTCTCACCCTCTAGACTATGTTACAAGTCACCTAATACTTTGCTATTAATTGCTGTATCCCTCTACTTACTCTTCCTGCCTAGCTCAACTTCTTATCTTCTACACTTTCTCCCATTCATAATTATTTGTGAGTGAGAAAATGTAGAAGGAGTTGAACAAGATAGAAAGAGAAGAATGTGGTGTATATTATACGCCAAGTAAATATATAGAATATATTGAGAGATACACACACGGACGCAAGCATGCACACACACAATCTCAATGTATATATGTGTTAGGGAATATATATATTTCCCCAAATTAATCTCACTAGCATTTTGTATTTTACTATTTTACATTGGTGACAAAGAAAAAAAATTCCACATTAAGAGGGCAGGAAAGATGCATTTCACTTTTTCAATAAGGTGAGAGTTGTCCCTTTCCAGCCTGTCTTCTAGAAACAATTACTTCCAGCATGCACAAGCAATAACGGAACTCAAGCATATGAAACAGTATGCCACATTGCACAAGATGGGAAGATAATGTGCGTCACCCCATGCCTCCTCTTCTTAATTATTAGTATTGTACATTAGAGCTGTGTCAAAACATTTTGCACTGCTGGTGCAGCTAGGGAAAAAAGTGTTTATATATAAAATCCCCACTCAACTTTTTATTTTGAACCTGCATCTTTAAGGATTAGGGTTACAATTCACACATATAAAATTCAGCAGAGGCAGCACAAACCCTTAGGGAATAATCCTTACAGTAATCCTTCCCCGCAATTTGACACAGTTCTTTTTATAAATATTCTTATTTTATATGTCAGGCATCCCCAGTTTTATCCTAGCTGCTTTGTGGTTAAACAGAATTCTGTGAAGTGGAACTATATCTAATGCTTCCTGAAAATTACAATGTTATGCCCCATATGCTATAGTTGTTAACTGGACTCTTTAAAAAGGTCAATGAGTTAGGTTTGATATGTTTGCTAAATTATGACTCTTGATAGCCCGGGATGCACAAAGATGGAGAGAGCCTTCATCACCTAAGTGCACTGGAAGGGAACATATGCCTTGTTCCAGAATCTGGCTGGAAGTTGCCAGGAGAGAATTTCTCCTGATAGAGAACTCCTGCTGACACCCAGCCCGTGGAACTGGTTCCCGTGTCAGCCCTCCATCCAGCCCAGAGAGCATGTTGAGGGGAATGAAGGGGTGTAGTAGACCTTAGGGACAGAGGCATAAGTTACAGCAGCCCCATAGCCACTCTCACTAATACTGGGGACTAGCAACTCAGGATCGGGAAGCCATGATCAGCTCACTAACAGCCCTCCCCTGCTCAACCGTGCCAAATGAAGCTCAGCTACAGGGGAGAATCGAGCCTAACAACTTTCCAGAGTATGGCTGTGTTTCCATGCAATTTTTAAAAAAAATTTAATAGAAAACACTACCTTTTACAAATTTTTCCCCATTTTCCTCACATTTCATTGCATTCCCCAAATAAATAAGTAGTCCCCACTAATTCCAAAATTCGCACATGCATGATCTGGCATCTTGGCCACAGGCCACTTTTGAACTTTTAAAATTAAATGCACAAAGAGTTGCCTCTTTTTTTCAGAATTTCTATTTGGAGCTATAAGAAAAGCAGTACTTGTGGCACCTTAGAGACTAACAAATTTATTAGAGCATAAGCTTTCGTGAGCTACAGCTCACTTCATCGGATGCATTTGGTGGAAAAAACAGAGGAGAGATTTATATACACACACACAGAGAACATGAAACAATGGGTTTATCATACACACTGTAAGGAGAGTGATCACTTAAGATAAGCCATCACCAGCAGCGGGGGGGGGGGGGGGAGGAGGAAAACCTTTCA
The DNA here is from genome assembly GCF_009764565.3 of Dermochelys coriacea. Lineage (NCBI taxonomy): Eukaryota > Metazoa > Chordata > Testudines > Dermochelyidae > Dermochelys > Dermochelys coriacea. The sequence goes on from NC_050068.2 coordinate 17,056,045, forward strand.
TGGTGACAAGCAAGGTAGGCTAATTCCAGCAGTTAACAAGAATATCAGAGGAACAGTGGGGGGTGAGGTGGGGGGGAGAGAAATAACATGGGGAAATAGTTTTACTTTGTGTAATGACTCATCCATTCCCAGTCTCTATTCAAGCCTAAGTTAATTGTATCCAGTTTGCAAATTAATTCCAATTCAGCAGTCTCTCGTTGGAGTCTGTTTTTGAAGCTTTTTTGTTGAAGGATAGCCACTTTTAGGTCTGTAATCGAGTGACCAGAGAGATTGAAGCTGACAAAGGAGGTGCTGTCGTCATCATGAATAGGTCGGAGTATGAACAAGAGGCTACTAGGCAGCTCTCCAACACCACTTTCTACAAGCCATTACCCTCTGATCCCACAGAGTTACCAAAAGAAACTACAGCATTTGCTCAAGAAACTCCCTGAAAAAGCACAAGAACAAATCCGCACAGACACACCCCTAGAACCCCGACCTGGGGTATTCTATCTGCTACCCAAGATCCATAAACCTGGAAATCCTGGACGCCCCATCATCTCAGGCATTGGCACCCTCACAGCAGGATTGTCTGGCTATGTAGACTCCTCAGGCCCTTCGTTACCAGCACTCCCAGCTATCTTCGAGACACCACTGACTTCCTGAGGAAACTACAGTCCATTGGTGATCTTCCTAAAAACACCATCCTAGCCACTATGGATGTAGAAGCCCTCTACACCAACATTCCACACAAAGATGGACTACAAGCAGTCATGAACAGTATACCTGATACTGTCACGGCTAACCTGATGGCTGAACTTTGTGACTTTGTACTCACCCATAACTATTCCACATTTGGGGACAATGTATACCTTCAAATCAGCAGCACTGCGATGGGTACCCGCATGGCCCCACAGTATGCCAACATTTTTATGGCTGACTTAGAACAACGCTTCCTCAGCTCTCGTCCCCTAATGCCCCTACTCTACTTGCGCTACATTGATGACATCTTCATCATCTGGACCCATGGAAAAGAAGCCCTTGAGGAATTCCACCAGGATTTCAACAATTTCCATCCCACCATCAACTTCAGCCTGGACCAGTCCACACAAGAGAGCCTCTTCCTGGACACTACGGTGCTAATAAGCGATGGTCACATAAACACCACCCTATATCGGAAACCTACTGACCGCTATTCCTACCTACATGCCTCTAGCTTTCATCTAGATCATACCACTCGATCCATTGTCTACAGCCAAGCTCTACGATATAACCGCATTTGCTCCAACCCCTCAGATAGAGACAAACACCTACAAGATCTCTATCATGCATTCCTACAACTACAATACCTACCTGCTGAAGTGAAGAAACAGTTTGACAGAGCCAGAAGATTACCCAGAAGTCACCTACTACAGGACAGGCCCAACAAAGAAAATAACAGAACGCCACTAGCCATCACCTTCAGCCCCCAACTAAAACCTCTCCAATGCATCATCAAGGATCTACACCCTATCCTGAAGGACGACCCATCACTCTCACAGATCTTGGGAGACAGGCCAGTTCTTGCTTACAGACAGCCCCCCAGTCTGAAGCAAATACTCACCAGCAACCACACACCACACAACAGAACCACTAACCCAGGAACCTATCCTTGCAACAAAGCCCGTTGCCAACTCTGTCCACATATCTATTCAGGGGATACCATCATAGGGCCTAATCACATCAGCCACACTATCAGAGGCTCGTTCACCTGCGCATCTACCAATGTGATATATGCCATCATGGGCCAGCAATGCCCCTCTACCATGTACATTGGCCAAACTGGACAGTCTCTACGTAAAAGAAAGAATGGACACAAATCAGACGTCAAGAATTATAACATTCAAAAACCAGTTGGAGAACACTTCAATCTCTCTGGTCACTTGATTACAGACCTAAGAGTGGCTATCCTTCAACAAAAAAGCTTCAAAAACAGACTCCAACGAGAGATTGCTGAATTGGAATTAATTTGCAAACTGGATACAATTAACTTAGGCTTGAATAGAGACTGGGAATGGATGAGTCATTACACAAAGTAAAACTATTTTCCCATGTTATTTCTCCCCCCCCACCCTACCCCCCACTGTTCCTCTGATATTCTTGTTAACTGCTGGAATTAGCCTACCTTGCTTGTCACCATGAAAGGTTTTCCTCCTTTCCCCCCCCCCTGCTGCTGGTGATGGCTTATCTTAAGTGATCACTCTCCTTACAGTATGTATGATAAACCCATTGTTTCATGTTCTCTGTGTGTGTATATAAATCTCTCCTCTGTTTTTTCCACCAAATGCATCCGATGAAGTGAGCTGTAGCTCACGAAAGCTTATGCTCTAATCAATTTGTTAGTCTCTAAGGTGCCACAAGTACTGCTTTTCTTTTTGCGAATACAGACTAACACGGCTGCTACGCTGAAACCTGTTATTTGGAGCTATGCAAAGGTTAGTGCTGGTGCAGTGATATTAGGCTGTTCCTCACAGCTCTGGTCCTCTACAAGCTCCTAACCAGAGCCTCATCCAACACATGTACCCGCAGCCCTGATCATCCCCAGATCTTCCAACATTGCTGCTTATTCCACCCCTTGTTTTACCCAGAGTAGCATGATGGGAAAAATGGCCATGTAGAAGTGACATGTCGGGTTTAACAGGGATGTCGTGTGGTGGGGCTGGAAGCATGTAGCTCTGAGAAAGGATGTGTAGAAAAAGTAGGCCTTGAGCTGGGAGGGACTTAAGGTGGAGACCAGAATGGAAAGAAAACACCACTTTGACAAATCACCTGTGATTCATCAGCTTATTAGAGAGGATGAACGATAGACTATTCATAAAAATATGTTTGGAGAATGTTCAGGTTGGAAAATTAAGTCATTCAAAACTAAGGGGAAAAAATCAACATTAAGTCGGAAGGAGATACATTATCTCTGCTTCCGTATAACTGTGTGGGTATGTGATGCACACACGTATGTAAGTGGAGACTGTTATAGAGAATAATATTGCTGGTTAAAATTGAAAATGATTGTTCCATAGGTTAAATAAATGCTACTATACTGTAGTTATGCATGTACAAATCCTGTTAGGAGGTCATTATGGATTTTTTTAAGATCATTTCCTATTCAAAGTTTTGAAAATTTCCCAAGTGCATTTGTATTCTCAGAAACTAGGGTTCACTTTTTAATTTATCAGTAGTGCTGGTATCCAACTGATTTTTCTTTAACTATAAACTTTTTTTTTCTTCATACGTTTCCTTAAAACTCCTTCGCCACGATATTCCTTTGTGAGGATATATGGAATAACTTGTAAGCATCTTTGTGGACTCTAGAAGTCCAGGCTCACATTTAGATTAGGTCAGAAATGGTTGTGGTCTCATCCTATTCTTCAGTGTTTAAATCTAGATGATAAAATCCTACTCCAAATCATTAAAAAACCCACCACATTTCAAACTCTGCTACGCCTAAGAATCTCTAGACAGCAGTGTGAGAGTGGCATGGGGGGTAGGAAGTATTGGTGTAGATGGAAGAGGGCCTCAGGACTGGAATAAAGAGAGGAAATGAAATTCACGATTGAAATATATAGGCAAAACTGTGGAAAGGACTCAGGAATGGAATCACAAAAGTGTTATAATTCAGAACTGAGGGCCGGGGCTTGGCACACTGCAATATCAGGGATGATGCACCTTGGAATTGACATGCCTTGGCAGAACTTTGTAAAGAATTTTTGCACAGGGACTGCAACTGCGGTGCCTCATTATAACCAGTACTATTAGTCCTTCATTTTTTGATGAACCTCCCGCTCCTAGCACACAGTCCATTTATTCTAAAAATCTCAGTTGGTTTGTCATTTAAAGATATCCTGACTGTCTGCATCACCAGTAACTGATTTTGGTTTTCAGGTAACATCATCTATTTCACATTTTACACATTAGGTCAAATGGCTGAATGAATTCTTATTTGCTTATTAATATCTTGGACACTGAATACCACCAGATCCAGGAATGACTTATTCCTAGCAGAGTCCTTAACACGTTGCTTCAGGAAAAAAAATCATTTGCAATGTCAATCATTCCACATGCCATCATCCGATATCTCAAATGTTTCTCTAATTATTAGGGAGGCTAAAAATCACCTATAATCACAATCTTACCTGTCTTCCTTATCTGATCATATAGTATTTCATTCTCCTGCCTTTCCTGTCACGTTGGTCTCTTGCAGTCCCCTGCTATTAGCCTTGAAAATTCTATCTCCATCCAATTGATTCTCTGGAGTTACAGTTCCTTTATGTGTTTTCTCAATAGATAAGGGCAAATCGTCCCCTCTATTTCAGGCCTTCACTTTGAAACATCCTATAATCATGAATCAGACTCAGACTTATTTTCAGGAGGAACACTTACTGTAATTTTCTTCTTTCACACATATTGTAATTTTAAAAAAAATACTCTTGACCAGAAATCTTTAGTCATTTACTTCTATTTTCCTATTCATTACACACTGTGTATTTTCTCACTTTGAAATTAATTGTGATGTAATTGGAGCCTTCTCCTGCTAGCAATATATAAACAATATGAACTGAATGAAATGGAGGTGAGGTCTGGGGATTGATAAGGAAAGGGTCATGGCTAAAAACCTAGCATAATCCTCTATATTGTAGGTGATAGTGGTCAGAGACTAGGGAACAAACACAGAGGTGAAGTTTAACATTGCTTAGGTAATGATACTTGACTACCTCTGTAAAGTACCTGAAATCTATGGATGAAAAGTGTAATATAAGGGCTAAGTATTTTTACTATTAGATTAGATGCACATTCCTGTGGACCTACAGTATTAGTCCCGATTTGCTGATGGACAAGTGAATCAAAGAGCCTGAGTTGTCATGATTTGCATGCCCAGGATGTGGAAATAAGATGTCTGCTAGAGTAGAGGGTGGCCTGTTTTAACTTAACCCACTCTGATGTTGTTGTGATAGATTTTTCTTTTGAGTACAATTACACATTGTCCAGTAGGTCTTGATCTACCGTTGTCTAGAGGGAATTTAGGTTTGTGAGTAAGCAAGTTAAGTTAGAAACACATGCAGGGGGTGGGGATTTGGTGTAAATTACACCAGTCCCCTGGAGACTCTCCCTCACCTCTGAATTTGGCCATAACTATCTGTATAATATCAATAAGGTCTCCTGGTGTTCATGTTGCTATGTTCCTCCTTTGCTTTGATGGTGAGATCATCATACCAGTTAAAGACTACAGCAAATGCCCTCATTCCTAGTCTATTTTATATCTAACCATTTATACTGCACTCACCATTGTCTCCTAACACCTTCCAGAACACAGTATATAACTTTGCTTAAACATGGCATTAAGTTTCTGTTTCTCATAAAAATGAAACATTTCTCATCTTTAAATGTATTAAACCTTAAACTCCACAGCCTCCTTGGAAATCTACCGCTACCTATCTCCCCAGCTGCCTCTTCTGGATCTTTTTTCTCTTAGTATAGAAAGTGTTCAGTTGAACAACTGGACGTTATATTGTGCTCCCAGTCTCAGCCACATCCAGAAAGTGCAGAGGTCCATGAAAATGAATAATTTAAAATAATACCACACAGTAATGTAATTCTGCTTCATTTTGTGGAACATCTTTCAGACAAACTGTACTTTGTAAAACTTTTTCAAGTTCAAATGTACAGTTAGAGAACTAAATAATAAAAACTGAAAACAGAGGCTAAGAAGTACAAGTGAAGGAAGAGAGATGTTTTCAGAGTAGGTTTAAAAATGGGTGGAGAGTTGCTGATTCGTAATTCTATATGAAAAATATTCCAGCTGGAAAGTGATTCAGAGAAGGCATATTATTAATGACAAGATTGTGCACAGGAACAAAGAAGGGAATGCTAAAGTACTGTAGTCACCATTCATCATTAGCATTAACTAAAATTACCACTTTTTTAAGAGTTGGCTGAAATTTACTACATGATTATTTTTTATCACTTAGAAAATCTTTTAGAAAACATTTTTTCACAATCTTCTTGACATTTTTGTCTCCCCAAACAATTGCAACTTTTTGGCATGTTTATCAAAAAACATTATTGAAAACATTATCAAAAAGAGTACAGACTTTTTTTGCTTATCAAAATCTGGATTTTTGGTATACAAAAAGTTTTCTATATGTAATCTGATAATATTTTACAATCAAAATATTGAAAAAATAAAAGTTTGAAAAAATGGGCTTGTTTTGAACCCTTTGAAACAAAATAAATATGGAAATTTTCCACAAAGCTTTTAGTCTTTAAATGGCTCTACCTTTTTTCATATTCAACGAACAGGAGTTGCAGTATCTTTGCAAAGTGTGTTGTAACAGTTGGCAAACACAAAGTGCCTGAGGTCCTCTTACTCACATCAGCTTTACACCTGGATAAATCCACTGACTTCAGTTAAGTTATTCTTGATTTGCACCAGCATATGTCAGAGGAGAACCAGTCTCACTATCTGCAGATATATTTGCAAGGTGAATATTTTTATTGAAGCTTATTGCTTTGGTACATTAATTGAATTTTGATTCTACTTTATTGGGTTTAAATTTCAATCACTCAGATAATGACAATTTTTCAATTTTTTTTTAAAATCAATTAAACTGTATTTGCCTCTCTCAGGTTTCCATACCAAATTCTAAATTTCATTTTGTGGGGTGCAATGATCATTTTAAAGACATTTAATCCTAAGTGTAATTTAATATATTTCCTTAAAATTTTATTTTATTAAATAAATATGTGCCATAAAGTTATACTGAAATTGAGAGACTGCCTGAGGTGGCTTAGAGAAACTTTAAAACATTTTTTCTACTACAAGACTCGTGTTTTTTAAGGACAGGGCATTTTACTCTACATCTGCATAATGTAAAGTGCTTTGAGATTTCAGAGTAAAGTCTGAAACAAACAAACAAACAGTGATAAATAATACAAATATATAATTTAACATCAGTGCATTCAGGAACCTTTAAATGCTGCTGTGAACATCTTACTATATTTAGAATTTTAATTTTGACCATAGAGAGATGATAGTCTCTCCTTACCTATTGGTAAATGTTACAGTTATATGCATTCAATTGTATATCCATTAAATTATTATGGGAATCCTTTCCAGCTAAAATTCCAGAGAACATTTCATAGATTCATAGATACTAAGGTCAGAAGGGACCATTCTGATCATCTAGTCCGACCTCCTGCACAGCGCAGGCCACAGAATCTCACCCACCCACTCCTATGAAAAACCTCACCTATGTCTGAGCCATTGAAGTCCTTAAATCATGGTTTAAAGACTTCAAGGAGCAGAGAAGCCTCCCTCAAGTCAACCATGCCCCATGCTACAGAGGAAGGCAAAAAACCTCCAGGGCCTCTCCAATCTGCCATGGAGGAAAATTCCTTCCCGACCCCAAATATGGCAAATCACCTAAACCCTGAGCATATGGGCAAGATTCACCAGCCAGATACTACAGAAAATTCTTTCCTGGGTAACTCAGATACCACCCATCTAATATCCCATCTCAGGGGATTAGTCCTATTTACCCTGAATATTTAAAGATCAATTACTTACCAAAATTCCATTATCCCATCATACCATCTCCCCCATAAACTTATCAAGTAGAATCTTAAAGACAGATAGATCTTTTGCCCCCACTGCTTCCCTTGGAAGGCTATTCCAAAACTGCACTCCTCTGATGGTTAAAAACCTTCATCTGATTTCAAGTCTAAACTTCCTGGTGGCCAGTTTATACCCATTTGTTCTTGTGTCCACATTGGTGCTGAGCTTAAATAATTTCTCTCCCTCTCCTATATTTATCCCTCTGATATATTTATAGAGAGCAATCATATCTCCCCTCAGCCTTCTTTTAGTTAGGCTAAACAAGCCAAGCTCCTTAAGTCTCCGTTCATAAGACAAGTTTTCCATTCCTCGGATCATCCTAGTAGCCCCTCTCTGTACCTGCTCCAGTTTGAATTCATCCTTTTTAAACATGGGAGACCAGAACTGCACACAGTATTCTAGGTGAGGTCTCACCAGTGCCTTGTATAATGGCACTAAAACCTCCTTATCCCTACTGGAAATGCCTCTCCTGATGCATCCCAAAACCACATTAGCTTTTTTCACAGCCATATCACATTGGCAGCTCATAGTCATCCTATGATCAACCAATACTCCAAAGTCCTTCTCCTCCTCCGTTACTTCTAATTGATGTGTCCCCAGCTTATAACTAAAATTCTTGTTATTAATCCCTAAATGCATAACCTTACACTTCTCACTATTAAATTTCATCCTATTACTATTACTCCAGTTTACAAGGTCATCCAGATCCTCCTGTATAATGTCCCGATCCTTCTCCGAATTGGCAATACCTCCCCGCTTTGTATCATCTGCAAACTTTATTAGCACACTCCCACTTTTTGTGCAAAGGTCAGTAATAAAAAGATTAAATAAGATTGGTCCCAAAACCGATCCCTGAGGAACTCCACTGGTAACCTCCCTCCAACCTGACAGTTCGCCTTTCAGTAGGACCCATTGCAGTCTCCCCTTTAACCAATTCCTTATCCACCTTTTGATGTTCATATTGATCCCCATCTTCTCCAATTTAACTAATAATTCCCCATGTGGCACGGTATCAAATGCCTTACTGAAATCTAGGTAAATTAGATCCACTGCAATTCCTTGATCTAAAAAATCGGTTACTTTTTCAAAAAAGGAGATTAGGTTGGTTTGGCACGATCTACCTTGTGTAAAACCATGTTGTATTTTGTCCCATTTACCATTGACTTCAATGTCCTTCACTAATTTCTCCTTCAAATTTTTTTCCAGGACCTTGCATACTACAGATGTCAAACTAACTGGCCTGTAGTTACCCGGATCACTTTTTTTTCCTTTCTTAAAAATAGGAACTATATTAGCAATTCTCCAATCGTTCGGTACTACTCCTGAGTTTACAGATTCATTAAAAATTCTTGCTAATGGGCTTGCAATTTCAGGTGCCAATTTCTTTAATATTCTTGGATGAAGATTATCTGGTCCCCCGATTTAGTCCCATTAAGCTGTTTCAGTTTTGCTTCTACCTCAGATATGGTAATATCTACCTCCATATCCTCATTCCCATTTGTCATGCTACCATTATCCCTAAGATCCTCTTTAGCCTTATTAAAGACTGAGGCAAAGTATTTGTTTAGATATTGGGCCATGCCTAGATTATCTTTAACCTCCACTCCATCCTCAGTGTTAAGCGGCCCCACTTCTTCTTTCTTAGTTTTCTTCTTATTTATATTGTTATAGAACCTTTTACTATTGGTTTTAATTCCCTTTGCAAGGTCCAACTCTACTCGACTTTTAGCCTGTCTCACTTTATCCCTACATGTTCTGACCTCAATTCGGTAGCTTTCCTTGCTGATCCCTCCCATCTTCTACTCCCTGTATGCTTTCTGCTTCTTCTTAATCACCTCTCTAAGATGCTTGCTCATCCAGCTTGGTCTACAACTCCTTCCTATGAATTTTTTCCCTTTTCTTAGGATACAGGCTTCCGATAGCTTCTGCAGCTTTGATTTAAAGTAATCCCAGGCCTCCTCTACCTTTAGATCCATAAGTTCTTCAGTCCAATCCACTTCCCTAACTAATTTCCTTAATTTTTGAAAGTCAGCCCTTTTGAAATCAAAAACCCTAGTTGCAGATTTATTTTTGTTAATCCTTCCATTTAGTTTGAACTGAATTAGCTCATGACACTTGAGCCAAGATTATCCGCTACAACCATTTCTTCTATGAGGTCCTCGCTACTCACCAAAATTAAATCTAAAATGGCATCCCCTCTAGTCGGTTCAGCAACTACTTGATGAAGGAATCCATCAGCTATCGCATCTAGGAAAATCTGAGCCCTATTATTATTACTAGCACTGGTCCTCCAGTCTATATCTGGGAAGTTAAAGTCTCTCATGATCACGCAGTTTCCACTAGTATTTACTTTATTAAAGACATTAAAAAGGGCTCTATCCATATCCAAATTAGATCCCGGAGGTCTATAGCACACCCCAAGCACTATCGTAGGAGAGGCTTTACTAGTTTTCTTCCCCAATGTAATTTTTGCCCAGACAGACTCTGTCTTATCCATTGCATCACTTCTTATTTCTTTACATTCTACCTCATCATTGATATACAATGCTACTCCACCACCTTTACCTTTGTTTCTGTCTTTCCTAAACAGCACATATCCTTCAATACCTGTAGTCCAGTCATGACTACTATTCCACCATGTTTCTGTTATCCCTATAATATCTGGTTTCACTTCCTGCACCAGTAGCTCTAGTTCCTCCATTTTGTTACCTAGGCTCCTCTCATTGGTGTACAAACATCTTAATTTTGGCTGTTTGGCCTCGCTCACATTTTGTACCCTATTAGGCACAGTCATTCTACAGCCAGTATAACCTATTAGACTGGTATCCACACCGCCCTCGCTCCTTATATACATTCTCCTACCCACGGCTGTATCCTTTCTTACTTCGTCTTCTTCCCTCTCAATGCTAAAATCTGGCGTGGAGATTTCCTGGACATCTCCCAACCATCTCCCCCTAATTCCTAGTTTAAAGCTCTCTTTATCAGTTGTGCCAGCCTTGATCCTAGAAGTCTATTTCCTTCCCTACTCAGATGAAGTCCATCCTGAGAGAACTGTCCTCTGTCCGTGAATGCCTCCCAGTGGCCATACATCCCAAAGCCCTCCTTATAGCACCACTGCCTAAGCCATCTGTTGACAGTCATAATCTTGTCACACCTTTGTTGCCCTTCTCTAGGAACAGGAAGGATCCCGCTAAAGATCACCTGAGCCTCAATTTCCTTAAGCGTCTTCCCCAGCCTAGCATAGTCTCCCTTAATACTTTCCAGCGAGAATCTAGCCGTATCATTTGTTCCCACATGAAGGATAATTAGGGGATTCTTTCCCGCTCCCTTTAGGATACTTTTCAACCTCAGGTCTACATCCCGTATCTTAGCACCCGGAAGACAGCACACCCTTCTATTCTCTGGATCAGCTCTAGTTACAGGCCTGTCTATTCTTCTCAATAAAGAGTCCCCGATCACATAGACCTGCCTTTTCCTGGTGACGGTTCTATTCTCCAGTCTCTCCCCTGTTCCCTCTGTCTGCAAGTTCTTTCCATTCCTATTTTCCCTTATAATCCTCTTCAACCCATCCTGTATCCTCTGGGGGCTCATATTTGGTGTAGTCTCCCGTGACTCTTCCGCTTTTCCTATAGGACTAGCCTCTCTTCTCTTCTTCCTTAACCTTCCACCTTCAACAAGTACCTGCTGTGCCCCTTCTTCATTTTCAAACTCTGCAAACCTGTTCCTAAGCTCTATTTCTCCTTCACTAGCCCGTCTTTTCCTCTGCCTGATTCTTTTAGTCACATGCTTCCACTGACCACTTTCCTCACCCAGTCTCCCCTCAAAATTCCCCAGCCCTGCTTCCATCCGTGAGTCTGAACTTTTCCCTTCACATACCTCATATCTTTGCTCCATCATCTGCTCAAACCCCTTCCTAAACTCATCGAGACTTTCCACCTGCATCTCCAAACCTCGGATCTTTTCCTCCATCAGCTCTATCAGACGGCATTTCATACAGAAAAAATTCTTACCGGTTCCCCTCTCCAGGGTCATGTACATACTACAGCTTCCACATCCAGTCATCCTCAATGTGTCTTCTACTACAGGAGTCACTCCCACAGCTGTCTCTGTATCTGTCATCGCCTTCCCACCTAAATCCTGTTAATCTGGGAAACACAAGCCACACCAAAAAGACCACCCCCCCCAGCAAAAGCAAACCCCAAACAAGCACCACAATCCAAACTCCCACTCAAACTCCCCTGTTTAGAGCTCTGTTTGCTAGCTCCTGTGCCGCTGCACGACTGGCTGGCTACCTTTATAGGACCTCTAGTCAGAAGCCCCACTCCCTAAGCAGGGCTCAGCTGCTCTCCCAGCACAAAGTCCCACCCCCTAATCAGGGCTCAGCTGCTCTCCCAGCACAAAGCCCCTACACACACACAAATACTAAAAATACAAAACTAAGTACAACTACCTTCTCCTCCAACAGAACTCCCACTCAAACTCCCCTGTTTAGAGCTCTGTTTGCTAGCTCCTGTGCTGCTGCAGCTGTCTTTGGGGTTTACACACTTCACCCCTCCCCCTCACCACACACACACCTTTAAATTTTAAAATTGCACAGAATCTGGTCCAAAAAATGAATATAGCTGAACCAGTCGGTAATAGCAACCATAATGTAATTACATTAACAGTAATTACATTCTTGTCAACTGTTGAGAATAGGCCACTTCCACCTTGATTGAATTGGCCTAGTTAGTACTGACCCCCCACTTGGTAAGGCAACTCCCATCTTTTCATGTGCTGTAATATATATACTGCCTACTGTATTTTTCACTCCATGCATCTGATGAAGTGGGTTTTAGCCCACGAAAGCTTATGCCCAAATAAATTTGTTAGTCTCTAAGGTGCCACAAAGACTCCTCATTGTATTAACAGTACAGTGCACACTGAGGACCTTATTGCTCATAAAAACATAGGAACGGTCATACTGGGTCAGACCAGTGGCCCATCTAGCCCAGTATGCTGTCTTCCAACAGTGGCCAGTGCCAGATGCTTCAGAGGGAATGAACAGAACAGGTAATCATTAAGTGATCCATCCCCTGTTGCCCATTCCTAACTTTTTGGGATTTTGTATCTCTGCCCATCCTGGCTAATAGCCATTAATAGACCTATCCTCCATGAGCTCCTTATATACAAGTCCCTCTGGACAGTGCTGCTTGAATCTGCTCAGCAGCATTTGATGATTTGGCGAGGACACATGCATGTCCATCTGGGTTTCATTCCAAGGAAAGTCAGTTCCTAGTGTGAAAGTATTTTAATACTCCTTTCTCCCAAACAAACAACTCAGCTGAGATATATATTCCCATTCATCCATGCCAAAACTGGGCAAATGCTATTAGCACTAGGTGAGCGGCACCTGTATGCATAGGTGCTGACACCGGGGGTGCTCAGGGCTGGAGCACCCACGGGAAAAATTAGCGGGTGCTCCATACCCACCGGCAGCCAAGCTTCCCGCTCCTTGCCTCCTTCTCCCCCCCTCCCGACTGCACCGCATTCCCGTTTCTCCCCCTCCCTCCCAGTGCTTCCTGCATCTCTGCCGCCTAACGGCACTTAGGAATTTCCGGGCGGGAGCGAGAGGAGCTGGGATTTGACATGCTCAGAGGAGAAGGTGGAAAAGAGGCAGGGCAAGATCAGGGACTTGGGGTAAGGACGTGGAATGGGGGTGGGGCGAGGGTGGTGCAGGGGCAGGAAGAGGTGGGGCAGGGGCGGGGCAAGGAGCTGGGGGTGGGGGAGTTCGAGCACCCATTGGGCAGAGGGGAAGTCGGTGCCTATGCCTATGTGACACATGAAGCAAAGAGGCTCAACCAAAACAGCCACTCCAGTGATGAGTAAGGGAGATGGGGACTTGTCCTACCTTGACTCTCACCAGAAAGGCCCACATTAGCTCCCTGTGATCCAATTTTTGCTGTCACTTATAAAAATGAGAGAAAGGAAGGAAATGCTTCCTCTACACCTCTTCTCTTAACTTGAACACAGTTCATGAGTGATGGGCGAGGGGGGTGGGAAATCAGACTAATGCCCAATGCATGTCAATTTATCTACCGTTCAGAGACCACTGCAATGCGTAGTCAAAACTTGGAGAATTTTAGTCTGGATTTCATGCCTTTGGTGGTTTCAGAAAGACCTTTGTGGTTTAATTTCCTGTGACGTTTATTATACTATTTTAAAAGGTAAGAACTATGAGTAATATCAGAAAGATGGAAACTATAATAAAAATAGACTAACAAAAACAAAGCAAGAGATCTACTTGTACCATTTTCATAGAACACAGGCAATAAGTCTTAGAACAATATATATTAATTTTACACAGAAACCCCCAACTCCACCATGCTGCTAGAACAAATTGTTCAGGTTGGATAGTTGAACACCCATTTATGGGTTGGTTTTGCAAACTTAATTCTGCCTGATGCGCTCAACCTGTGCACTGAATAAGATAGAGGCCTTGTGGAAAAACTAGCATGTGATCATGTCAAGACTGTATGATAGTGAATGTACACTGCCGTTATAGCTTCTCATAAAATAAATCACCAGAACCTTTTATAATGGAAAGCATTAGGCAAAATAAATATAGTAGTTGCTACCAGCTTCTCCCAGAGCTGATTAAATTAGTGGTGGTCATCAGAATAGGATTAATAATGAAAAACTAGCTTAAATTTTGACCATAGAGAGATGATAGTCTCTCCTTACCTATCTATCTGTAAATGTTACAGTTATATGCATTCAATTGTAATATGTACATATCAACTCTATGACAAAATACTAGGCTTTAAACATGGTCTAAATAATATCAGCTATATACCTATCGGGCTTTTTAACCTATTGTGTGAATTATTGCAAGATTATTTTTATTGTGTAAATCGATGTGGTATTGAGTAATAACATAGCTTCAAATGCTTGCGATATATTTTATATGGGTCCAAAGGATCTTTAACATAATACAGTGCCATTTGTTGACTTCCCTCAAACTCAAAACTTCCCATTTTCCATTGTAGGGCACTGCAGCTAATAATATATTGTAATGTACAGCTATTATCATTTTAATATACTTCCTGAAACATTGTTAAAGAAGTTCATACAATAGCCAGTTTTCAAATAGTAATTATTCTGTAATATAATTTATTTATTTATTCTCAGAAGCAGGCCTTAGTACATTTTATAGACTGTAAAATGTCACTGTAAAACAAGAAGGGTTTTTTAATTTTTAGATTTTATTAAAATAATAAAAAATATACACATTGATAATGTCAGAGTTTAAAGGCCAGAATGGATGATTATGATCATTTAGTCTGACTTGTTGCACAACAAGCCTTAGGATCACAAGGTGTGATTCCTGCATCATGCCCATAAATTCTGGTTCGGCTAGAGAATATGTATACACTTGTTACATGGGGGAAAACTGTCTCAATACACAAAAATAAAGAGTCAAACAATGGTGTCAAACCTGCAGCTCCCAGACTTCGAAAGAAGCACAACTGACATCAATGGTTTCTGACATGTACTATGTGCAGGATATGGCAGTTTCTTCCATAATATCTTCCCCAATGCTGCAACTCAATTACTTATTAATTCAATCCTCTACTTAAAATGACCAAAACAAGATATCCAAAAAATCTTTGTATAGGGGATTAAAAAAACCGCACACACACAGCTATGCACTATGACTGGCAGGCGCAGCAGTCTGGTGGCATGCAAGAGGATGAAGCATCAAGAGTATTGTAGGTACTAGCAGATATATCGTGCAGTGGTGACTGGATATGGAAGAGATTTAAACTTGATTGTGTATCAGAGGTCTTAATACTGGGGACAGATGGGACAGCACCAAAATTTTGGTATATTCCTGTGAGGTTTTGTCTCAAAAATGGCAGAAGATATGTGAGACCAGCCACCCCAATGAATGGTATCATACTAAAGAGGTGACTGGCAAGATTTCCACCATCTTGAGCCAAAATCTAATGAGAATGGCTCCTCATAGGAGATTGTGCTGAGCTCTGAACCAGCACTAGAAAAAATAGGCCCCATATTTTTTTTGCCCAATCTGAACCCATAAATGTAACAGCATTTGATCTGGGTGCTCCAATCCCCCTCACCTCAAGATTAAAAGAGGTTCAGATTTGAGGCTGCAATATTGGCCCATCTCCAAAAACTGATCCATGCAGAGGAAAAATAAAAAAGGACAGCTAAGGAAGCATATTACATTCAACCTAATCATTTTTAAGAAACCTGAACCTTTGAATGCAAAATTTTGTTTGGCCAAATCCCATTCATTCATATTCATCTGATATTTCAAAAATTAATAGCACTAGCCCAAAGTGATCAAACTGAAGAGTAAAAAGAAAAGGAGTACTTGTGGCACCTTAGAGACTAAAATTTATTAGAGCATAAGCTTTCGTGAGCTACAGCTCACTTCATCGGATGCATCCGATGAAGTGAGCTGTAGCTCACGAAAGCTTATGCTCTAATAAATTTGTTAGTCTCTAAGGTGCCACAAGTACTCCTTTTCTTTTTGCGAATACAGACTAACACGGCTGCTACTCTGAAAACTGAAGAGTGTGACATGCATTTTTTTCTGTACAAAAGTTTTGTATATCTTATTTTGATCATTTTAATTAGAGGAATGAATTCATATGATTAAGTGATTAAGTTGTGGCACTGTGGCAGATACGGCATAAGTGCTTCATGAGAGCAACTAGGTAGATAGACTAGTTAAAAGAAGGGTAATTTAGCACTGAATATCAACAAACTTTTTCTTTCTTTCTTTCTCTTTCTTTCTTTCTTTCTTTCTTTTTAAAACTGCCATGTCAGTTTAGCATTCATATTTTGGGGCAAAATTATAAATAAAATAGTAATAGTAGCAAATAATAATGTAATAGTTACTTCTACAAGTCATTCTTATGTATCAAGATAGCAAACTTTTCTATCTGAGTCAAAACCCCTTGAAAAACAAGTTTATTAAAAGTAACATGCAACATGATCCTTAACCATAGCAACACTAGTGGGTGTAACTGTAATATTAATGAGTCTTGGGAACTGATGATTTTACAATTCCTGACCTTTCAGCTTTGATCCATTAGTAGGTATGGATTCAGTGGTAGTTAGCACAATTGGGCAAAAGCTGCCTAAGTGGAAAATTGATCCTGGTAAGTGCTAGCACAGTTGCTTGACACATTAATGTTTCCCATTTTAGTACTTTGAACTTTTGCTCTGTGATAACATGAGTTCAAGTCCCAGTCGGGAAGTTGAACTTTCACTGAGACTTCAAGTGAATATGTGGACATTTGTCATTTCTTAACATTTTAATTAAAAGGATAAGTTAAAACCAATGGCAAAAAACATCATCAAATTACCATCATCATCATCTAGCTCTGGAGCTGGGAAATAGACTTTCTGTCGTGTAGTCAAGAGAACTGTTCCATGGGGAGTTAAAGCAGGAATTGCCATGTACTGAAAGATGCTACTTCCATGGCTTGGTCTATTTAGTCCTTATGTCTAGGGAGCTAAATTTCAGCCCAGCCTATCAGAAGCAAAACAAAAAACAAAACAAAATGTGCCCCCCCAAATTGTGACTCTTGGCAGAGCTCACACCTCAAAAACTTTTCACTTAGTCACAATATTAATAGAATAAAATAACGGGAAGTTTCAAAATTACAGGCTAATTAATTAATTATGATTCTCACCACACTCTTTGTATGTGGATAATTACATGTTTTTCTCAGTGGAGAAAATGGGGAACTGAGATAAAGGGAGGAAGTAATCTGTTCAAGGGAACTGAGAGAGCCAGGTTGGTGTTAACTCTAGAACTTCCTGATTTACAGGACTGTGCTTAGAACACTTGACTGTAACTGAAACAAAACATGAAACTGAATATTTCTAAACACTGGGGGATTGTCCAAGGAGCCTATTGGAATGATATTCAGTGGTAGCTGGGCACTTTGCTCCTTCAGGATCCTTTGTTAATCCCAGCTTCTCTCTCAACCACCAAAAGGGTCACTACAGATTTGGGTGTTGTCGCGTTTTGCGATACGAGCACATGTTAGCTCAGCTGTTATTCCGGATACTTGCCATGAGCTTCCAAAGCTGGGGTGGGAGTTCACTCTGACTATGAAGCCCTCCTCCTGGAGAGCCGTCACATAATTTTTAGAACAGGTTTTGAAACAAACATTTGAAAGGTTTGACAATATTTGGTCAGTTCTATTTTAACTTTTGTTAAAATTGTCACTGGAAGCAGAAGAGCCAGAAATTCTCAAGCGAGAGATCATCAATCCAGTTTTGCATACTGATTAGGTTTGGACAAGCCTTTGAAAGCAAACTGATCCTGAACTCATAACATTTTAAGGTTAACATCTGAGGCTTAACCATACCTATTAGTTATGCACCTGTGTGAAGATGATAAAAGGACCACTCACTTATTGGATCCACTTGGCTATAGATAACTAGCCCCGTGTCCATAAAATGATGCTCAACTATTAACAACTCGCTAGCATAAGTAGAAATAACTGCCTCCAGAAAGTTAAAACCATATGCAGTGATATTTATTACACTAGTGCTATTGTTACAATACAATGGAATTTTTGCCAAGGATTTCAATGGGAAATTTGTTTAGGGTTAAAAATGGGCAAAGCATTTGAGCCTGTGCTTACCTTTAAGAAAATGAGCGATCCCATCCCTATTCAACAAAGTACTTAAGCACATGCTTAACTTCAAGCATGTGTTTAAGTCCTATTGAGGTCAATGAGAAATAACCACATTATAAGTTGAGCACATGCTTAAGTGTTTTGCTGAACAAGGATGGAATTATTTGTGTGCTTAAAGGTAAGCACAGGCTTAAGAGCTTTGTTGAACGGGTGCCTAAGTCACTGGTTTTCAGAGGCGCTGTGTGCGCACACCTGCTGCTCTGACTGACTTCAGCTGGAGCATGTCTGAAAACCAGGTCCTAGTACCTAAACACACATGTAGGCACCCCCAATAGAAAACTGAGCCCGCAATGTTATTGGAAATAATCAGAAGCATCCTGCATGTCTACCTCCCTGCCCTCAGACCTGAACACAAAACTTTGCCATCATCTGTCTATTTGAAATAAAGAAATTGAATCAAACTTTGTTTGCATCAACTTACAAAAAGTCCAGATGCCCAGGGAATGATTCTCACCTTCTGACAGTCAGTGGAATTTATAGACACAAATTTGTTTAATTCTGATCTTTTAGTCATTTGCTAGTTCATTCCACACTGTTTCGCTCATTTCATGCAGCTTGGGGTTTTTCAATTATAGATCGAGGCAGCAGTATATATTTGGGCATAATTTCTGTCAGTCTGATTTGTTTTTACACCACGAATGAATTTGAAGCTCTCTGCTCAAAAGTCATCCCATCTGATTTGGAGATGGTACTTTTGGGGGGTAGGGAGGAAGGTGATTTACAAATAACCTTTTAAATTGTGAAAGTCTTTTTATGACTAAATCAACCCTTTAAGAACCAAGAACTAATCCATGTAGGCTGAGCATATTATGCAATCTAGTCTCCTGCTCTTTTACACATTCCCTTTCTTTGTCTCATTCTTCACTGTCACATTTATGCATCAGACTTTGATCCTTGTTAATATGCTACTCTGACTACTGTATTTGCTGCTCATGGCATGTCTTGAAAAGAGAAAAAACCAATTATTTAGAACAGTGATAAATTCTGTGTTTGGTTATTTCAGGTGCCAGAAACGACCCTCTGAGCTCCCTCCATGGCAGAAAATGCATCTGTGGGATACAGTGATACAAGCTATCTACAACCCCTCTGAAAAAGGGCCTCAAACCAGCTGGTACAACCCAGAAACTGAGCTGGATCAGCTGCAGAAAACGTAGGGTCAGACCAGCTGTGAGATCTACTGATCACATATTCGCACCTGCTGAGCAGACTCCAATGCAGAGCCCTACAAGGGGAGAGTAGGGGTATGGCCACTAGCCTCTCCTCCACCCAACAGTGCATCACCATATGGAGCACTGATGTGTGTATGGAACACTTCTCCTCCTATACCTGCAAGAGTGAATCAAGCCCTGTGCCTATATGTATAAGATTGGGTGGAACTCCTCCTCCCACCCCTCAAAAAAAATCAAGGGCAAATAATTGGTTAGAGGTTCCCACACAATTATATATATATCAGTGTACAAATCCACTTTGAATCCTATTCAAATTCTTCTTTGAACCACGTCAGAATATAGTCTCCCTCCAAACAGCAAAGTTCTGTCCTGAGATTCATATGGAATTTAATTAGTGAGGCTTCTACCAGGAGAGGAGGAGGAGGAGGAGGAAAGGAATACTAGAGAATATTCATATCAGTCTGAAAAATTAAATCCCACATGTCAAATAGCAATCTGACTGTGTCTTTGAGTTTCCTACAGCTGGCAAACAAGTACATGCTTTTCCTAGCTAGACCTGCTGATGCTGTCACACCCTAAGTGTTGGTCAAAAATAAACAATTTCTTCCTGGCTGTGGTTTGGTAGCTAACACAATCTATTTACAGTATAAACCTTATGTTTTAAAGACAATGTTTTGGCCATTCCCACCGTAAATACTGGTATATTTCTTATATTATAGTAACATAAAAGTAGGAGATTCTGAATGCTTATGAGTGGATGGATGCAATTTTCTGAAGGCTGGCAAGAATCAAAGGTTTTGCCTTATTTAACAGTGTGGGTGCTTTATCCAGGCTTTTTAATAAGGTCTCTGATTTCAACTGTGGACTTGAGATCATAACTAAGTCATTCTTAACACAATCCTAGTAACAGAGTGTGCTGGACTTAGCAGTCCTGCTGATGACTTGGTCCAAGCCCAAAGCATTCTGGATCCTATTCTTAAGAGGAAGCATGGGAACTGGTAGGCTCAGAGCAAGGCCTGCTGGGAACTAAGAGGAGCAGGCTACAAGAGGCCCCTCCCAGGTATGGGGAGAGACCTGGAGAACAGCGGCAGTGTTGTCATCTCTCCCGGTGAGAAGATTGAGCAGAAGCTAAGAAGAAGAGCAGCCTGTAAAAGGGCCAGAGGATTAAGTCTAAGAGGGAGTCAAATAGACAAATGTAGAAAGTAGCCCTGAGTGGGGGAAATAAAATGGGAGCATCTGAGTTCAGAACAGATAGTTCCAAGAGCTGGAACTCCTGGCAGAGGAAGGGCATGGGCACCCATAGGGCAATGATGTGCCTCCTAGAGATGGTGTACTTATAACCTTGCATCAGCAGGGATACGCTCCTGATAGAAGGGTAGAAGATTTGCACAGATTGTGGAGAGAGGGCTGTAGTCTGGAGAACAGGGAACTGGAAGGATGTCTACTTGTGAGCCCCTGCACCAAAAAGGTGAATGTCTGAACAGATCCAGGCCCAAAGAGGGAGGAGCGGGGTGAGAGACTGTTTCACCAGAGTTTCATTTGATTTTGAGATTTTCATTTGCCCTGAAAGGGAGTGGGGGGTGAGTTTTTAATTTGGCTAGAGGAGTAGAAGTCCGACAATTAGTGGAAAAATTAAGGTACTGATGCATGCTGGCAGCTAGAGATTAGTGGCAGTACCCACTAGTGTCAAGGTCACTTGTCATTAATAAACCCACTGTCTTCCTTGTGTATAATGCAACTGCATATGTTATTATAGAGAGCCACATAACACACTACATGAAAATAAAGGTACAATATGTGGATACTGTCATTGAGGCAGCATCTGAAAAAGTGGTAGGGCAGACCTGAAGTGGAAATGTACAGTGACTAAGCTTTCAAGAGAATGAGGTAATTGGGAGGCTCAAGAAGCAGGATTTGATTATTTTACCAGTTGTAGATTTGGAGTCAGAGGTCAAGGAGGAGAGAAAGGACAGAAATGGACTTTGGAAAAAAATCAAGGAGTCATTTAGGTGCAGAGATGC
This sequence comes from Dermochelys coriacea, assembly GCF_009764565.3. Classification (NCBI taxonomy): domain Eukaryota; kingdom Metazoa; phylum Chordata; order Testudines; family Dermochelyidae; genus Dermochelys; species Dermochelys coriacea. The sequence continues at coordinate 17,077,589 of NC_050068.2, forward strand.
AGGAAATCTGGAGGAATGTAGGGAACAGGTTAAAAAATGTGTGTGGGGGAGAAATGAAACAGGTGTATTTGAGATAGGAAGAGACCGTTCCAAGAGCTAGAAATGTAGGGTGCAGGGTAAACTAATATAAAGTTAGTTCACATGGTAACAGAGACATGTCCATGAAAGACTGAATGAGAAAGGGAGATGTTTCTCCTGGGTTCTGAAATAAACAGGATTACCTCTCCCTATATTAGGAGCACTTAGTTATGTTTTTTTATATAGACTCAAATTTGAAAAGTTAGAATTTAGGGAGACCACAGTAAAAGTAGTCAAGATGAATGGAGACCAAAGTCATGAATGAAAATGTCAGCATGAGGGCAGTCAAGATAATGCCCAAGGTTGGTGATATTTGGAGGCGATAGCAGGCAGACAGAAGAGATGTGAGTGAAAGGAATGTCTGCAATCAAGAGTGTTCAAAGAAAGAGGGCTGAAATTCAAGTTTGCTTCAACTGCAATCTGAAAATGATAGTATTCCTTTCTGAACACTATACTAGGCTGTTTAGATGAGATAATTTGGGGTTGGATGAAGCATAGCTGGAAACTAGGAATAGAGGCAGGTGGCATGAAAGAAGGATGCAGAACCCCTTCATACAAGGATTGTTTTATTCTTACATGTTTGGGGTACTGTGATAGTGCCACATATATACCTTGACAGACAAATTGTAATACAGAAGATGCACGTTTCCCTAGTGTGAAATCCCTCTCTTGCAGAAGTGACTTAAACCAAAATTTTAGCCAGAGCCAAACTATAAAATGTACAGTATCCAGTGCATCTTTTATTAGCACTGAAGAGGTTGAAAAGTTCCTAAAAGTAAAAAGCAATTTGAACTTCCACAATTCAAATGTCTTCAACATACATAATCAAGAAGATAGATGCTTTATTCTTAATTGGATAGTATGGATTCTTTTTTTCTTATCTCTATTACTGGAAAGTGCTGTGAGTGGATTTTCCAGAATGGTGCTATAAAAATAAAGATTGATTGATTAATTCTATACCTACAGCAAGGAAATGTCTTCCAGGAATGTTTAGAGGAAATGAAAGTGCTCTACAAAGAGAGCCAGTTCAACATATGCATATTTAGGAGGAAACTTGACAGGTAGCTGGTACTTTCAGTGGTATAATTGTTCATGTTTTCCTTACTAATTTCTTCCCATGATCCTAAAATGGGAGATGATGATCATATTAGCATTGCAAGATGTCTTAGCGAGACTGCTTACATACCCTGCTAATGCTCTGCATTTGCTATTGCAGAAAAAGTTAGATATACAGGATACACACACGTGAATGAATCAAAAATAAGATTGTGGAAAAATATCTAAGTAGGCACGTTAGGCATCACAACTGTAACCAATCAAGCTGCTCATAGGTAGTTCAGCTGAAAAAGCTGTTAAAAAATAGGTCAGTGTAAATTATTCTCTGCCTGGCATGGCAAGTTGCTTTTGTCACTAATATTGCATCTATGTATTTTAACCCTTTCATCGATCTATTTTACTATATTTGGTTATATCAGATGAGAAATTTACTGGTTATATTTACAAGAACAAGAAGTAATTTGACTAACTTATTTCACAGTTGCAGTTCAGTCATAAATAATCATTCTAGAGAATTGCAAACTAATTTTAATGCAAAGAGATTTTCAAGATGCCATCTGTCTTGTCCTTATGAGGCTTTGCCACCAGTTTAGTTATCTAGATTCAGTCCTGTTTGTGTACTATAATGCATATAATTATTCTAAATATTTGCTATGGATGAAAGAATATTCATTGGAATTTACATTGAACACCGAAATTAAAAAAAAATCAGTCCCATGTGCTTGCCATATAAGCAACATAATTTTCATTAAATCTAACTCGTGGAGAAAGAATCAAAGTAACATACTGAACTGTTGTTTCTTCAGTGCATTTCTCTCTGTAGAGTAAAACACTTTCCTTGTTGTGTTTATTGATACAGGGAATAAAAGTATAAGAACCAAGATTCACTTTTGCTATGACATTATTTCATGGTTAGTTAATGTGATGGGCACTGAAAAAGCAGCCTAACAAACAGCAACCTACAAAAAAAATCAATGTAATCAATCTTCGGCTTTGCATAATACAGTTCTTGTCCCCATCTTCATAAAATGATAATTTTCTTTTTCATGCCATTGTTTGTTTGTTTTTCCTGGTAGCTCTGCAGATGGATGGATGCAAAATGCACTGTAGTCAAGGTTTTTTATTTCCCCTTATATGATGAAATTTGAGAACTTTAAATTGAGGCCTGACAGTATGGGCAAAAAGAAATCAACAATCACTATCCCTGGTATTATTGTTTGCAATTCTTTCTGTTATCTTGGACCTCCAAGACGACATACCTTAATGCAATTATTGAAAACTATTTTACCGATTAGGCAAGCAGGCACAGGTGACCATAGATGCTGGATCTAGGGGTGCTGCAACACCCCCTGGAAACCCATTATATACAGGGTTTACAGTTTGATTTAATGGCTCTCAGCACCCCCTCCATACAAATTGTTCCAGAATCCCTGCAGGTGACATGAATGGAAAGACTTACTCTCTGACATCATCAGACCTGAAGTTGTCTTCTGACAACTTAGAGGTGGACACTATTGTATGATACCAAATTCAGTTTAAAGTATCTTTCATATTGCTTGTAAGGAGCAGTAGACTAATTATATGGAATTATATGGAAGTATTGCACCATGAAGGCATTACAAACATGTCTTAAGGTGCTCCAGTGAGAACAGTTGGAGAAGAAATGTAAAAATTAGGGCTTAAAAATTATTTAAAGAAAACATGCTAAGGGTTTGTTGTAACAATGTAGATAATGGTGTGGGGGAGAACACTCCCCACCATGCCTATCAGCTCTCCTGTCTGTATCCACCTGTTGTCTCTAGTCTCATTTTTAGATAATAAGCTCTTTGGGGCAGGAATTTTCCTTTTGTTGTGTGTTTGTTCAGTGCTTAGCACAATGGGGTCTTGGTCCACAAATGGGGCTACAGTAACATTACTCATAGTAAACAATTATACTACACACCACTTGTGGCAGCATGTAGGGTATGTGTAGCAACACACCGCCGTGGACAGCAGGCAGCGTCTACCTTGCAGTGTGTAGCGACACATGTCAATGAAAGTCTCTGGCAACGGGGCAGGCAGTAGGGGCTGCCCCTATGGACATAGCCTTTCCCTGCTTCCCCCGCCCTGCCACAGACATTTCCTGTGGTGATGAAAGGCTTGGGTAAGGGGAGGCAGCAGGAAAAGGCTGTCCTAGGGATGGCTGCCCACCCCCTGCCAGAGCTTTTGCCAGCTGCCTCTGTGGAGGGGAAAGGCTTCAGCAGCCAGAAGGCAGCAGAGGACTACACAGCTAAAAACAGCAGTGTAGAGGGGAGGCACAACTTGGGCAAGTGGACAGCATGTAGGGTATGTACTCACATATAGACCCACACCCTACAGGCATATCTTATTCCCAGGGCTGGTATTTTTTGACGCCCTTTCTTTGAGTCTGGATGCCCTGGGGTTGGGTGGACGTGTGTGCGTGTGCGTGTGCGTGTGCGTGATAGCTCCTTGTACAGTGATGCCTCCCCATATGGCAATGGGGGCAGGAAGTGGGGGGAGGGATGTGTGGAGCTTCCAGCAGCTGGGCTGGTTCCTAGAGGTGGGTCTGACCCGGCCCCAGGAGCAGCCCACGCCGGGGAAGAGGAAGTCCCATCCCTCCCAGCCCAGATGGGACTAGCTGCTGGAACTGGACACTTGTGCTCGGAGGTTAAAGGGGCTTGGGCTGGCTGTGTGTGAGGGGTGAGTTGACCATGGGGCATCCCTGACCACAGTGCCCTGGGCAGTCGCTCACCTGTCAGGCCGGCCCTGCTTATTCCACTTGCCTAAATTGTGTCACATGAACCCCATATATTTTCACTGGTTGCACTGCATGTCTTCTTCTGACATGTGTTACAGAAATAGTGTAAGGCAATGGTTCCCAAGCTTTTTACTAAGGCAACCCACCAACTGCATTTTGTCTTTTTTTGTGACCTACCATTATAAACGTTCGCTCTCCACCTCAGCACCACAATCCTCATCCCGACTCAGTGTGGAGGAGTGGTCCTGACTGTGTGTGGGTGGGTGCAGGGAGGATGTCGGAGAGCAAGCCCACACCTCACTCACCCTGCCCGGTGGCTCCTATCCTGTGGGGCTGTGCCCAGCTTCCTGCTCCAGGCATTGCTATGTGACGGACGGGGTTGCATTGCCACTCAGGTTTGGCCTAAGCATTCCTCCAGCATGACAGCGGAGTGATTGGGCCAAACCTGGGTGGCGCTGCAACTGTGTACCAGGTCCCACCACCAGGGGTGGGGAGCCAGGCCCAGCCCTGAATATCAGGAGCTGACACGGCAAATTGAATGCAGGACAGGCTTGCTGTCCAATCCCCTCTCTCTCAAACCCATGCCCCGCCCTGGAGCCACCCCTCTGCCCTGAGTCGGGAGATGTGTATGTTTGCCTAGTCCAGGGTCCAGAGATGGGTTAATCTGGTGGCCCTGGGTGTGGTGATTTATCCGGAACCTTCCCACAACCCACTGGTGGGCTCGGATCTACCATTTGGGAAACACCGGGCTAAGGCCAACATTGCATGATTTCAAACATTTGAGCCCATTAGCAAACTGAGTATTCTTTTCTGTCTCACAAATACCTTTGGAAGCAGCAAGGCCTTCTGAAATCCTCATTTGTCAAACTGAAGTCACAGATACTCTTCATGGTCACACAACTATTTTAAAGCCTAAAGAAATCGAGAAATCAAAAGAGCTTAGGAGAAGCAGCCCTTTGAAGAGAGGGAAAAGCAGACCTATAAGCCATTACTGTCTAACAAACTATATTTATGAATAGCATTGTAACTAATGTCTCCTGTTAACTGCAGCCATCACCTTCGACTGTCACATCACAGAGACACAAGAAAACAAATAGGCCTTAAAACCTGATTTTCTATCAGACAGTAATAGCATTAGCCACCTTTAAGCATTCTCCCTTCCATGGTATATGACTCAGTGCATACTTTTAACTTGTATTAAAACAAAATTTCTTCAATTTGTGTTTCCCCTGTCCCAGGAGAGGTATGGACTGCAATTTTTCAAAATGTAATAGGCTTTGATACTGCTGAAATTTAGAAATACACCAAGGTCCCATACTCCTTGAACCATGACTTAGTTGTCCCAAAGAGGATAAGGAGAGAAGAGGCATGGAGAGTTATCCTAACGTCCTTTAAGCTGGCTCCTCGCTAACTGCAATGTGAACAGACTGAAGTTTCTTGAGCTTCACCCTTGCAGCCAAATCCTAGTGTTGTCAACTTTCATGATCTTATTGCAAGTCTCACATTATTTGATGTTTTCCTTAAAGCCCTTGCTCCTGGATTCATGTGATTATTTGAGAACCTCAGCTTTCATTTATAAAAGACGTTTCTACATCTTATGGTTATGGAGGTAAGCTGTACAATGACTAAAACCAAGAAGTTTAATAAAGAACCCGAAATGTATCATTTAAAAAAAATCTGATGTTTTGAGGACCGACTGATGATTTTTGAATGCTTGAGATTATTGACTATACTAAAATCCAGAACCTATGTAGTGTGTGTACCTAACTCTAACACAGAAATAGAGGGGTATAGCAGAATTGGCAGTAATAGAGATTTGTAGACTCAACCACTTCAGCTATGTGTTACAACCCTCTGTAGAGGCTATTCCTGCCAGGGTCATAGAATCATAGAATATCAGGGTTGGAAGGGACCTCAGGAGGTCATCTAGTCCAACCCCCTGCTGAAAGCAGGACCAATCCCCAACTAAATCATCCCAGCCAGGGCTTTGTCAAGCCTGACCTTAAAAACTTCAAAGGAAGGAGATTCCACCACCTCCCTAGGTAATGCATTCCAGTGCTTCACCACCCTCCTAGTGAAAAAGTTTTTTCTAATAATCAACCTAAACCTCCCCCACTGCAACTTGAGACCATTACTCCTCGTTCTGTCATCTGCTACCACTGAGAACAGTCTAGATCCATCCTCTTTGGAACCCCCTTTCAGGTAGTTGAAAGCAGCTATCAAATCCCCCCTCACTCTTCTCTTCCGCAGACTAAACAATCCCAGTTCCCTCAGCCTCTCCTCATAAGTCATGTGTTCCAGTCACGAGATGTGCAAGCACTAAAACAAGCTGATCATGTATTGTGACGGGGCAAGGCCAGATGGCTATAGAAAAGTAGTGGGTGATAGATATATTAGCTCCAGGCTAAACAAATCCCTGATACCAGGATAAGTGAAATGGCAGCTGCTGTAGGTCAATTAAGACACCTGGGGCCAATTAAGAACTTTCCAGAAGGCAGGGAGAAGGCTAGGTTGATGGGACACCTAAGGCCAATCAGGGGCTGGCTGAAACTCATTAAAAGCCTCCCAGTTAGTCAGGTGAGTGTGCACGTCAGAAGCTGTGGGAGGAAGTTGTGCTGTTGGAGAGACTGAGTAGTACACACCATATCAGGCATAAGGAAGGAGGTAAGGGTGAAGTGGAGCTTGAGGAAGTGAGGGCTGCTGTGGGGGAAGTAGCCCAGGGAATTGTACATGTCATGACCATAGCTGATACTATTAGGGTCCCTGGACTGGAGCCCGGAGTAGAGGGTGGGACCGGGCACCCCCTGATTAATCACTGAGACTGGGAGACAACAGAGACTGTGCAAGGAAGGATAACTTCTCCTCACCTCCGTCGCTGGCTTATGATGAAAATGGCTCAGTAGACTGTGACCCTTGTCTCTAGAGAGAGAAGGGTTATGTGGAGGGTCACAGTGAGCCTCTGAGGCTAGCAAAATCTGCCAGGAAACGCGGGACCCACAGAGGCAGGGACAGAGCTTTGGCACAGCATCCATACTTCAGACTCTGTCCCAGCATGACCTAACCCATGACATTTACAGACTCGAGGGGAACCAGAAGTTTAGTGCAAAAAGTGTACTTCAACTGATTCTCTTTTATTCCATTGCATATAATACGGTTCCTGAATTTGGTCCCAGATATTTACTCAACTATTTCATCCTCCATATTTATTAGAGATTGGAAAACTATGACTATGAAGAGATCATCAAAATTAAGGATTAAGAGATGAAACCACAGCTAAAGTTTGTCAGAAGTACAGTAAAAAGGCTCTTTTGAACTACAGATATAAAGGTGAAATGAATAAGAATAAAACACATCTGTGTACAGAATTTTTTTTTTTACACTGACATGTTCATTTAAAATATAAGAATAATGGCAGCATTGTACCAAAACAAACAAACAAAAACCCAACACAGTGACTTGGTATAATATTAGGAGTGTTGCATATATTTGGAGTACCAAATACCAATTAATATAATGGAGAAAAATAGTTTCCTTCTAAATATGGTGCTACTATAGTACAAGAAATAATAATAATGACAATGGTAGAAATTATATTTTTGCCTGAACACTACAAATTCATCAACTAGCCAGATTTGTGGTCCTCAAATGCATTCTGTCACACTCACCATATATAAGCAGTGTGTGTGTGTTAACAGTCCTACAGCAAAGTAATTTCCTTGCCATAACTAAAGTCATGATTTCTGACAAAAGCCCTGAAATTTCACAAAGATTTACTTTTCCCATTGACTACAAAGAGACTTGAGGACATGAATAAAGTTTGTTAAGCACATGTGCTTAGCTGAATAGAGGTGAACTGAAACATGCACTTAAATGCTTTGCTCAACAGGGACCTTTCCTAAAACAAGATAGGCCCCCCCCAAGGGAGCATCACCAGCTGCAAAAACACCTTCTAGGTTATCCTGATTCCTCTTTAGAGCATCTGCTGGGGTAAACCAGGTGAAATTTAAAGACCAGTGTTATACAGGAGGTCAGACCATATTATCTAATGGCACTAAACTCTATGAATCTACAGAGGTGGGAGGGAAATCAAAACCCTGCCTCTGCCAAGGTTTTATTCCAGTTCTCTGTATATGGCTACATGAGTCCACACAAGAGAACTAATAAAGATACTTCTGAAGCACAAAATTGTTGTTTTTTAAATGGATCAGATTGCACCAAATGGCGGATGTTTTCATAAAACAAATTCCTGGGAAAGGACACCTCTGTCTCTCTTACAAGGCCTTCTTCCCAAGCTCTTACTCAGATCACACTAGCTGAAGATGGAGCTCTGCTACCAGTAGATTTGGTATATTTTCACGAACACACAGTATCAACATTTCTGTATAAGCTTGTCTCCTTCTGTCTTGGTTAGGAAAAAACATTTTCTTTGTTTTTAAGTGGAAAACCAATTAATAGATTTTCCACTCTCTCACCTTTCACCCCTCTGAGGTCAAAACATTCACTTGTGCCTTTAACAAATGTTCTCCAATAAAGACAGGTTTATTTCATTATGCAGAAGATGCAATAGGAGTGATTCTACTTTTATTTATATCTTGTACACTTACCTTGCACACATGCAGACAACACACACTGAAATCAATGGGAGTTGTGAGAGACCCATATTGTTAATGCTGGTTTAATCTCACCTTGCAATTATTTGGAGTACAATGATTTTCCCTCCCCCTTCCACTCTTTGAGCTTTAATGGAGAGAAAAAGCAGGGCATCATAAACCACATTAGCTACCAGGTCTCAGGGTCACTAGAAACCTGGAATGAATATACAGACTCAATAAATCATGAATACCTTAATTCATATGTGGCTGGATGTCTTCTGATAACTAAACAATACCCAGATACCCCGTATCAAATATGCACAGAGTGTTGTGTAAATCTGCTATTGTGGACATTCAAAGATTCTAGAACCAAACTAAAAACATCTGTATGAGGACATTATACTCCTACCCGAGCAATATGCTGTCATTCTTTAAAACCAGTGGGGCTCATACTGCACTTGATTGTAATGGTATAAATCCATTGAATCAATGGTACACTGCTGTAAAATTCACCAAATCAGGCCCAACAACTTCTGAAAACCAACTAAGTGGAATCAGCATTTCAGTTTTATGAATTCTCCCTCACTCCAATACTACCTAACCTGCTCACTAACTAACATGTGGACATGGGAACATCATTTGAAATTTTAGAAATGTAGTTTTATTGAAAGAAAGAGACTTTGTGTGTGTGTGGGAGGGAGGGGGTTGGGCTTCTGTGTTACATCTTTGATACAATCTGTAAAGTTGCATCAAATCAACTCAAGTTATATGTTAAGATGTAATAAAATGTGACCAATGCAATCAAGTGCAATAACATAACATGTTAGCAAAAGAGTATTCCTGACAATTGTGAGTAAGGAAACTGCAAGTTAGGCATCCCAAAACTTTAAATTACTTTCTTTGTTTTGTATGTACTTTTAGAAGAGAGCTCATGCCATGACAAATTTTTTTTTTTTACTGTACTAGGTAAAACATTGAAGGTCACATGCAGGACAGCAACCCTAAGTAGGGTGAAGGAGATAAAAGATTCTGTGACATGGAAGGTCACCACTGCTTTGTCCCAACCTCAGAGCTGGGAAGGCTAATTTATGAATGCTGAACTAGGTAACCCTAACCTGAATATCAGGAAATCTAGTCAAGCATTTGGGTTTCCTGGCAATAGGGTCTAATGGATTGAATGGAATATTCCATGAAAGAATTCCTTAACTGAGGCAAAAATAAAACCAACATAGAATATCAGGGTTGGAAGGGACCTCAGGAGATCATATAGTCCAACCCCCTGCTCAAAGCAGGACCAATCCCAAATTTTTGCCCCACATCCCTAAATGGCCCCCTCAAGGATTGAACTCATAACCCTGGGTTTAGCAGGCCAATGCTCAAACCACCAAGCTATCCCTCCCCCTAGTGGCACAATGTATGATGTACTATTGCCCAGTCACTAGCTGAGGATCACCATGTCAGATTCCCAGGGTCCCCTGCTGTTGGGAATTCCAGTGACGGAATACCATATATAGCAGCACACCTGTAACAAATCCACGTTGCAGACAATGGACACAATTACCGAATGAAGCATATAGACACAAACACCTGGGAAGCCTGGGTTAGAACTTTTACCCAATCAGCTATAACAATGCAGGCCTCCAAGAATAGAGATATAGGAGAGCTCTCGCAGCAGTCAATTGCCATATGTCTCATTTTCTCTGTGGGCCAACACTTAAAATCAATATATTACACTGACTGTCCCTTAATATGCATGACTGTGTAAAAAACCAGAATCACTGGTTTAATTACAAATCATACATAGCACTAGAAGCTAGTGGCACCTGGTTGGATGCTGAACTCCAATCCTATTGAACATCTCAAGAGGACATTGCTTGAAGGATTTACCAAGGAAGAGTGAAGCAAGAAGCTAATCACTGGAAGATCTCTATGGACAATCTGTCCCAGCCTCTTACTCTGTTATTATATTACTCAAGTGTACCAGTGCACTGTGATTTCTTCAGCACAAGCTGCCACAGGCTGGTTAGGTTTTTAGGGTAATGTAGTCCCATGCAGTACATACTGGTGGCAAACTCCATATATACTGCAGAACAGCTTGTTTAGTTCTAGGAACTGGACCTGAATCTGTGTTTAACTTAAATTTAAGCACCCTACTTTATTCAGTGTGGCTTATGGTTGGGATTTTCAAAAGAGCTTAAGGGAGTTAGGCACTCAATTGCTATTGAGTTTCACTGGTATTTGGGCACTTAACTCCTTATAGTTAAGTGCCTTTGAAAACCCCAGCCTGTATCTTTACACTTATGACCCTCTGACTGCTGAATCAAGTGTATATTTTCACTTTGAACTACAGGCCTTACCTATGCAACTCCAATACATTTAAGAAAATGCTGCTTGGTTAAGAAATATATTAATCCCAAAACCAGCCCTAAAATTATTCTTATGGGTAAAATTTTCAAAAGCTCCTAAGTCACTTAGGATCTTAAATCCCAGTGAAAAAGCAATGGGATTTTGGCTCTCCAGTCACCTAATCCCAATGACTTTTAATGGGAATTAGTGTACTGTGTCATGTAGGTGCTTTTCAAATTTTTACCCAAAATTGTGGAGTGTTCAAAATCTCAATCTGGATCCTGGGGCCTTAAAATTCCTTCAGGATGAATTCCATTGAAATAACACATATCTGCTGCACAAAAAAAATCCCTTCCTACCAGGGCTGGTAGAATTTTCAGGGTCTAGGCCTCCACTTCTCAAATAAAGCCAGGACAGGCCACAAAGGCTATTATGTCAAAATAAGATGCTGTAACCAGTCTTTATAGCATTCAGAATTCAAACAATTGCCTCCAGTTTCTAAATGAAGCATGACATAGCCTAAGAAAATGAGCACAAAGAGGTAACCGCAAGCATATCTTCCATCACAAAAAGCTATAGACCCCAAACTTATACAAAAATTAGAGTCAATCATTTCTTTACCTTAATTACAGGTTTTCTTCAGTGTCCAAGAAGCATAGAGCAAACCATATGTCAGTGTGATGAAATGTATCCATCCTATGGCGGAAAAAACATAAAAATTATTGAAATTTTAAAGATACAGTTCATTTTGTACCATATTCAAGTTAAAATCCATGACAAATGTCCACATCTAATTCAGAAAAAACAAAAACAACGCATATCATTATAGGAAGGTTTTAAGATCGTTTTACTTATGCATAGACCACAGTCACATGAGCCATGGAGTTATTTTGTCAGAACTGTTTTAAGAGGATATCAGAAATGTAATTGCTTTCTATTTTAATCTGTATAATTTTTCTTATTAGATTTATATAGAAGGATGTCTCCCCCCCTTAATAATCTTTTATATGTGCATACCCACACACCCCAAATTATTATTACAAATAATAATTAAAGTAACTGTATTATCACAGTGCCTAGGAGCCCAGTGGTGGACCAGGACCCCATTGTGTTAAACACTGAATAAACAGTCCCTATATCAGAGGCCTCTCAAGATAGTCTGCTCTAGGCAAAACTTCACTGTGCCTTTCACCTCTTACAACAGTGGTTCTCAACCAGGGGTGTGGTGGGTGAGCCATACTTTCTGGAGAAGCATGGCAAGCCTTCTGATAGTTTGATGATAATGCTAGAAGTGGGGAGGGCCAAGCAGCAGGCTGCAGCACCACTTACTCAGACTTGGCCTGGGTGCCAGTCTGTCATGAGGGGAGGATGGAGTGAGCAGCCAGGCCAAATTTGAGTAAGTGTTGCTGCAGCCTGGCACACAGGGTCACTGCCATAGGTGGCGGATCGCTAGAGCTGGAGGGGGCTCAGCTCTCCCCACCCCAAATCTCAGCCATCCAACCACCCGCATGCACAGCCCAGCTTGGCAAGTGAAGCCCGCCTCCAGTGGCACCAGGACCAGCCTGGCACTGAGCCATGAGACTGCCAGGAGCAGGACGAGCAGGGAGAAGCCCTGGAGCCTGATGAGGGTGGTGAGACAAGTTTGCAGGATCTGGATATTGTGTTGCAGGCAGAATCCATGCCAGTACCAAGCAAGCGAGCCCTATCCCTTTGTGTGTGTGGTGGGGGAATTGAGTCCGTCGCTCTGAGGTGCCTATGAGTAGAGCTGGAGCTGGTGTCAGCTAGGGAGGGATGGAGGGTGCAAGAGAGACTGAGGGGAGGAGAGAAGAGGCGAGAAAAGGGAGAAGGAGCTGCGGATGAGGGAGCCGGACAGCCATAGCCAGCTGTATTAACGGCACTTCCATACAGCTCTCTGTGCTCCCAGCCCCCATCCCTCCCACCCAGTTCCCCTCAACCCCCCACCAGACACCTCCATATAACCCCCTCCCAGAGCCTTCACCAACCCCAATCCACCCCCACAGCCTCCACCCAACCCCCTCCATAGACTAAATTACCCCCACCATAGCTCCCAAGCTGTCCCTACCACCCACTTCCCCTCATCCTCCAACCAGTCTCCATTTAAACCCATCCACCCCCTGCTACCTCATCCCCAAACACACCCAACCCTCCAATCCCCTCAAATAAACCCAAACAACACAATGCCTCCGCCTGCCCGTGCCCCACATCCCACTTCCCCACCACACCAACCCCCATCTCCCCAAACACCCCATAAAACATCATCCTGCAAAACCCACTCACTTTCAAAGCCCCACATCTCCACCCCAATCCTCCTCCTGCCACTGCTCACCATCCCCCCGACGCATTTTCCAATAACTGCCATCTTAAATCCTCATCTATTCCCCCATCCCCCACCATCGCCAAACCACTTCCCTCCTCCCAACCTCCCTCTTCACCCCAGCTGCCCCCTCCCTGCTTCTTACTCCTCCTAGGGCCCTTTTGCTGCCCCCAACACCCGAGTCCATCTACTCTAGAGATCAGCCCAAATGCCCAGCTCCTGGCTGCACCAATGCCCCTCTTCCTTCTTTGAATTGCTCCAGTTCTCTATGGCTCACCCAGGAACACCCCTCCCCACCTCAGCGCCCAACCCATTTAGCCCTGGCATCAGCACCCAGCTTCACTTTGGAATGTTATGTGGGGTTGGTGACCTTTTCTCTCCCTGCCCCCTTCTTGTCTTCTTGGAGTGGTCAGGTGGCTAACTTGTCCCTCATTCAACAAATCTGTGAGTGTTGGGGCAGGAGTTGTGGCTGCAGGGTAAACTCACTCTCCAACATCCCTTTCCACCACCTCTCCTCTATGCTGGACACAGACAGTGACCTTCCCCCCAACACACACATACCGAGATCAGGACCTGACAGCTTGACTCAGCCTTTATTTTCACCAACTGACTCTGGTCGCAGCTCCACTCAGGTTTGGCCCAGCCACCAGTCGGTCATGACAGAGGGGTGGCCAGGTCAAATCTGAGCGAGTGGTGTGACCTGGCACACAGGATCGCAGAACCATTCAAGTTTGGCTTGGTTGCCCCTACTGCCCTAGGCAGAATCTGCACCTTCAGACAGCTGCCTAGTTTGCCTATAGCTAGAATGGCCCCACACCCATGTACAACTTACAGTGTAACAATTTAGACCAATCCAAAAATTCCACTCACTCAAGGGACTGAATCCACCTCTTCAGATAAATATTTAAAAGGGGAGGAGGGCATGTGGAGGGGAACTCTGAATCAAAGCTCTTTCAAGACTTAAGGTCTCCTAAGGTCATCACAGTCCTCAGGGATGATTTAACTTTCAGTGGAGACAGTAGGTCTAGAGGGCACCTGACTTGGAGAGAGAGGAGCTGATCTTCGTTGTCCGGCTCCTTGTCAGTCATTTATACCAGTACAGTGAATGTAAAATGCTATCACTCTGAGTGGATAGTGCTTCATACTCACGTTGTACTAGTGAAAATGATGGTAGGAAGATGAATACTCAGGCCCAGAGCAATTTGGGTGGCTAGTTGTACCTGTGAGACTCTTCCACAAGAGCAGAAGATAAGATCAAACCCATCTGTCTGCAAGACAACTTGCAAGCCCCACCTGCATTTACTATAGCTTCCCGATAACCGTAAGACAGATTTCAGAGTAGCAGCCGTATTAGTCTGTATTCGCAAAAAGAAAAGGAGTACTTGTGGCACCGTAGAGACTAACAAATTTATTTGACCATAAGCTTTCGGGAGCTACAGCTCACTTAAGCTTATGCTCAAATAAATTTGTTAGTCTCTGAGGTGCCACAAGTACTCCTTTTCTTATAACCGTAAGAGTAATTACATTTAAAACAAATAACCCATTATTCCGCCTGTCCTTGGAATGAGGTAGTGAATATTAATGACCCAAAAATAAAAATAAAAATCAGAGTAGAAGAATAGAAAGGAGAGATGAAAAAATCTGACCTGGCTACAGACAAATCAGGCACCATGGTGATTGTAAGAGACAGTCAGGCGGTGACAAGTGCAGTATAAATATTTAAATATGTGATAGGGCTCCTTGGAATTTTGGGAGCTTTTGCAGGACAGGAGAGGATCTGAAGTTCTCATTCAAGTTCTCAGAGATTAACTACTCCAAGTTCAGTGACCTGTCAGACCACAAACATGAAGGGGCCTAATTTTCCAGGTTCAGTTCCACAAATTGTGCAAGGTCAGCTAATCTCATTAGGCTGCTGCCATTCCAGGCTGAAATCTCATGAGATCTTGGAGCCAATGAATATGAACCAAAACCAACCTTCGAATTCTAGTCTCAGTCTTAATCTTGAACCAATCACTACGCCTTCAGTCCATCACTAGCTTAAAAGGGAGTCACCACTATCTTGCAACAGTGCTGCGCACAGAGAACAAAATCATTAACATAGAAGACTTGTGAGAATAGGTGGATAGTACTTGCTCTGTCCCTGTTTTCTAACTCTTATGCATTATACAGTGAGCTATTGTAATCCAGATCTGACAATGAAAAAAATGACAAACTGCCTGAAAGAATCAGCAACTGCAATTTACAATGGCAATGTTTGTCACTGAAGTTTTGCAGTTTGTTCTTCACACTTAAGGGGACAGGCATACATGCTGCTTCTGCCTTCCACTGGAGCTCAATGGAAGCTCACAAAATTATCAGGACAACTGGGAAGAGCAAAAGGGACTAGAATAAATGTTGTTTCCATCTAAGAAAACTGGAATTCCTTTTAATCAGTGTCTGTTTATTGCATTCAAAAGTAGTTATATAATCAGGGGTTTAAAACAGAATTCTTGATATTTACATCACATGCAAGAACCTTTGCCATGGTTAGTCATGGCATTTTCCCTCAAATTAATAGCATGAAAATTAGGTCTTGCTGAACTGATTCAAAATAAAAGACATTCACACACCCTTCTTCCCTGGGTGAATTAAGTCCTTGAAGCACAGATGATCAGGAATTACTAATGTCACCCTGTGCAAACATGTTATAGCAGTGCTTCCTTCTACCACCTCCTGTATGACTGCTGCCCCTGTACTCTGTCCCTGGCTAGCCATTGCTGGTGGGAACATTCCTACCTCTTCGTGGCAAGGAGAGTGGAAGTCAGGTGAATACATGAGAAGAGTCTGAAAAGCTGGCATTGAAGAGCAGGAAAAATTGCCAGGGTAACATAATGGCTATTCTATATCAACTGAACTTTGGATAAGTCAAATCTTGTATAAAGGGGGTCAAATAAGGTATCTAAGACAAATTTATGGTTTGCTGGTTATGATTATGCTATCTGAAGGAGGAGGATAAGGAACTCTAAATAAGGCAAAGGGGGGAAATCACTGTGCATTAGTTATAGTTGTGTCAGCATAACATACTATTAAAGTTGCATCACAAACTCTGCGCAGTAGGAGAGAGAGATGTAGCCATTGGAAGGGGCCAGAATGATGGCCACTGGTGATGAAGAGGAAGGGATTGGTGATGAGGAAGATAATGGCTAACATTTCAAGTCATCCAGCAAGAGATGGTGTGAGTATATGGATGTGCAGATGTCCATTCTATAGTCTCTATGTACTTGACTAAGAGTGTTTGTGACTTTGCTAAATGTATTAATAAACTATTTGGAAATAGAGAAGAGTGCCGATAGTGTGAGTGTTGCAACCATGCACATCGGGGTTCCCAGCTATATAGTAATTTTAATACTGGGCCTGATCTTGGGGCAAGAACCTGCCAACCCTCCAAGTAATAACTGGAAATTCTTAGGGCATCAATATAATTAATACATAATCTAGAGATCAGGCTACACATGCACCCAGCTGGAATGGGAGCCTGGAAGGCACACAAAGGGAATTTGGCTGTGTATGTCTGAATCAGAATCTGTGAGCTGAGCCCAGAGTTGCTTTTGCATCCTCATCCTACTTGGCCTACCTTCTGCCCCTTCACTGAGGCTGCAATCCTTGCCTTGCAGAGTGGAATATGTAGCATAACAGTAGCTCAGAAAAACCTTGCAGCTTGTAAGTAGTATGTTTCTGTGTTCTGCAACTTTCTCTGTGGAAGGTATGATGTGCCCTTATGAATGGTGCTGGTGTGTCCCCATGGGAGCTTTCTCTTGGTATGTCAGATATTCAAGTGGGTGCTGCTTTCCTAATCTGCTGATTTATAGGTTGTAAAAGCGACAGCAGCTTCCTATCTGATTGCAAATTACTCATTGTTCTAGCATATTTAAAACACTTTCCAAACCTTTTCCTTAGTGGTTTACTTCTCATTATAGTCAGATGCAGTGATTAAAATATCTTTGATATTGCATTGCAGTTCTCTTCTACATGTATCCATTTTAGTAACATTACCGGGTAACTTCCTCTATAGATGCTTTTGTAAACAATTCAATGTCGGAATTGAAAATCTAGGTCAATTTTTCAACCAAGAAGTGAATAAAATTGCTGTCTGTTGATGTTGGGGAGGCTGGGAGAGGGGAAAAAAATCCTTTCCATTGTCAGCTTCTTATATATACCTCAACCTCCATCAGTGTTAGTGACTGACAGTGTGAAATCTCGCTCTCCTATATGTCGTGGCCATTAATAAATGCTCAGCCAGCTGATGCTTCATGACAGGTTGCTGCTTATACATTCTAGGAACCACTTTCTGCTTTCAGTTACATCCATCCAATCCCAAATTCTGCCCCTCAGTTACATCTCTGCAACCATGCAAGCGTGTGAGGGTGGATTGTAGCCCAGGGAATCTATGCCAAGAAAGAATTCTTAGAGTAGACAGACATCCCCCGAAAATGGGGAATAAATATATCCTGAATGAGGTGCAGTACATACCCTGCCTCCCTAGGCAGGCTCACCAGCCCTCATTCGCTCATATAATTAGTTCAACTAACCTGACAATAAAAGTTCCATGGAGTCACAGTGTTCTTGGAGAGGAAATGATTACCTACAGTGTGCTGGCTGGTGGTCTTCAGAATACATTTGAGATTTAAATAATTTTTTTTTAATATGATTATCCGGCATAACAGTTTGGCATGTTATTATGGGCCAGACTGTACCACCTTTACTCACACTTAACAGTGTTTTTAGTCCTCAGTTAGTCCCATTGAAATAAACAGATATACTTGAGGAGCAAGTCGCTACTCAATGTAAGTGAGCATTTCACCATCTAGCCTATATGATCATGGAAACATCTGAACAAGGCAGGCAGTGTTGTCCAGTCGTTAGAGCACTTGACAGCAAGGCAGGAGGCCTGTGTCCTACTTCTCGCTTTGCCACAGACTCACTGTGCCTTAGTTTCCTCATCTGTAAAATGGAATAAAACTACTTATCCTTTATGAAGAGTTTAGAGCTTTTGGATGCAAGCTGCTAATAATAAGTGCTATATATTTATTCAGATATTATTTCTCTCTTGCATATTGGTTTCATGAAGCTTTACTTCCATTCAAGGCACTGGGAAAAACAAACATCAAAGAAATGCTGAAGTACAGAGACTGCATGCACACAGAAGGGAAGCTGGCCAGACTTGACACAGTTCTGAAATGCAAACAAGAACTGAACATAAGCTCTGTAATTCCCTTATGGAAAAAAATCATATATATAACATACTAACTTTCCTATAGTTTTTTGCGGGGTGAGGGGAGTGATGCTGTAGAATTGAAGAGAGAATTTTATCTCCATTATGGGATGTTATATGATCGAACAGCACCCCTGTGGGAATAACTGATTAGAGAATGAGATCCTATTGGGCAAAAGTCACGGGTGATTGTGTGTGTCTGAGTTTCTTGATACTCAGCTTGTGATACCTTACAGAGGCCTGATGTTAGAAAGAGCAAAGCTCAAAGTCACCCTTCAAGGCAATACCAAACTGCCGGGCATGCCCCCCTAGAAGGGCACAGAGGAACATTCTGCGGGTGCGCAACAGGGCCCAGGCAAGCCCCCACGAGAGGTGGGGAAGGAGCGCTACCCAGCCCCACTCTGCCCCTAGCTCCACAGCTTTGCCCTGGCCGCAGCTCGCCCCCAGTCCAGCTATGCCCTCATTCCCTCTCCACCCCCAGCCCAGCTCCACCTCTAACCCTAGCTCGTCCCCTTCCTCAGTTCAGTCCCCAGATCCGCCTTCAGCCCAAGCTCCTTTGCTGAGCCAACTGTGCAGTAATGGAGGGGATGCGTGGACAGGAAAAGTTTGGGCACCACTGCTTTAAGGTATCTTGAGTTGGGCACCCAAAAACTGAGGGATGCAAATTCACCTGTTATTTTTGATTTCAGAGTAGCAGCCGTGTTAGTCTGTATTCGCAAAAAGAAAAGGAGTACTGGTGGCACCTTAGAGACTAACAAATTTATTAGAGCATAAGCTTTCGTGAGCTACAGCTCACTTCATCGGATGCATTTGGTGGAAAAAACAGAGGAGAGATTTATATACACACACACAGAGAACATGAAACAATGGGTTTATCATACACACTGTAAGGAGAGTGATCACTTAAGATAAGCCATCACCAGAAGCAGGGGGGGGGGAGGAGGAAAACCTTTCATGGTGACAAGCAAGGTAGGCTAATTCCAGCAGTTAACAAGAATATCAGAGGAACAGTGGGGGGTGGGGTGGGAGGGAGAAATACCATGGGGAAATAGTTTTACTTTGTGTAATGACTCATCCATTCCCAGTCTCTATTCAAGCCTAAGTTAATTGTATCCAGTTTGCAAATTAATTCCAATTCAGCAGTCTCTCGTTGGACTCTGTTTTTGAAGCTTTTTTGTTGAAGTATAGCCACTCTAAGATCTGTGATCGAGTGACCAGAGAGATTGAAGTGTTCTCCAACTGGTTTTTGAATGTTATAATTCTTGACGTCTGATTTGTGTCCATTCATTCTTTTACGTAGAGACTGTCCAGTTTGGCCAATGTACATGGCAGAGGGGCATTGCTGGCACATGATGGCATATATCACATTGGTAGATGCGCAGGTGAACGAGCCTCTGATAGTGTGGCTGATGTGATTAGGCCCTATGATGGTATCCCCTGAATAGATATGTGGACAGAGTTGGCAACGGGCTTTGTTGCAAGGATAGGTTCCTGGGTTAGTGGTTCTGTTGTGTGGTGTGTGGTTGCTGGTGAGTATTTGCTTCAGATTGGGGGGCTGTCTGTAAGCAAGGACTGGTCTGTCTCCCAAGATCTGTGAGAGCGATGGCTCGTTCTTCAGGATAGGTTGTAGATCCTTGATGATGCGTTGGAGAGGTTTTAGTTGGGGGCTGAAGGTGATGGCTAGTGGCGTTCTGTTGTTTTCTTTGTTGGGCCTGTCCTGTAGTAGGTGACTTCTGGGTACTCTTCTGGCTCTGTCAATCTGTTTCTTCACTTCAGCAGGTGGGTATTGTAGTTGTAGGAATGCATGATAGAGATCTTGTAGGTGTTTGTCTCTGTCTGAGGGGTTGGAGCAAATGCGGTTATATCGTAGCGCTTGGCTGTAGACAATGGATCGAGTGGTATGATCTGGATGTAAGCTAGAGGCATGTAGGTAGGAATAGCGGTCAGTAGGTTTCCGATATAGGGTGGTGTTTATGTGACCATCGCTTATTAGCACCGTAGTGTCCAGGAAGTGGATCTCTTGTGTGGACTGGTCCAGGCTGAGGTTGATGGTGGGATGGAAATTGTTGAAATCATGGTGGAATTCCTCAAGAGCTTCTTTTCCATGGGTCCAGATGATGATGTCATCAATGTAGCGCAAGTAGAGTAGGGGCATTAGGGGACGAGAGCTGAGGAAGCGTTGTTCTAAGTCAGCCATAAAAATGTTGGCATACTGTGGGGCCATGCGGGTACCCATCGCAGTGCCACTGATTTGAAGGTATACATTGTCACCAAATGTGAAATAGTTATGGGTCAGGACAAAGTCACAAAGTTCAGCCACCAGGTTAGCCGTGACAGCATCGGGGATACTGTTCCTGACGGCTCGTAGTCCATCTTTGTGTGGAATGTTGGTATAGAGGGCTTCTACATCCATAGTGGCTAGGATGGTGTTTTTAGGAAGATCACCAATGGACTGTAGTTTCCTCAGGAAATCGGTGGTGTCTCGAAGATAGCTGGGAGTGCTGGTAACGAAGGGCCTGAGGAGGGAGTCTACATATCCAGACAATCCTGCTGCCAGGGTGACAATGCCTGAGATGATGGGGCGTCCAGGATTTCCAGGTTTATGGATCTTGGGTAGCAGATAGAATACCCCAGGTCGGGGCTCCAGGGGTGTGTCTGTGCGGATCTACAACCTATCCTGAAGGACGAGCCATCACTCTCACAGATCTTGGGAGACAGACCAGTCCTTGCTTACAGACAGCCCCCCAATCTGAAGCAAATACTCACCAGCAACCACACACCACACAACAGAACCACTAACCCAGGAACCTATCCTTGCAGCAAAGCCCGTTGCCAACTCTGTCCACATATCTATTCAGGGGACACCATCATAGGGCCTAATCACATCAGCCACACTATCAGAGGCTCGTTCACCTGCGCATCTACCAATGTGATATATGCCATCATGTGCCAGCAATGCCCCTCTGCCATGTACATTGGCCAAACTGGACAGTCTCTACGTAAAAGAATGAATGGACACAAATCAGACGTCAAGAATTATAACATTCAAAAACCAGTTGGAGAACACTTCAATCTCTCTGGTCACTCGATCACAGATCTTAGAGTGGCTATACTTCAACAAAAAAGCTTCAAAAACAGAGTCCAACGAGAGACTGCTGAATTGGAATTAATTTGCAAACTGGATACAATTAACTTAGGCTTGAATAGAGACTGGGAATGGATGAGTCATTACACAAAGTAAAACTATTTCCCCATGGTATTTCTCCCTCCCACCCCACCCCCCACTGTTCCTCTGATATTCTTGTTAACTGCTGGAATTAGCCTACCTGCTTGTCACCATGAAAGGTTTTCCTCCTTCCCCCCCCTGCTGTTGGTGATGGCTTATCTTAAGTGATCACTCTCATCCGATGAAGTGAGCTGTAGCTCACGAAAGCTTATGCTCTAATAAATTTGTTAGTCTCTAAGGTGCCACAAGTACTCCTTTTCTTTTTGCGAATACAGACTAACACGGCTGCTACTCTGAAACCTCTCCTTACAGTGTGTATGATAAACCCATTGTTTCATGTTCTCTGTGTGTGTGTATATAAATCTCTCCTCTGTTTTTTCCACCAAATGCATCCGATGAAGTGAGCTGTAGCTCACGAAAGCTTATGCTCTAATAAATTTGTTAGTCTCTAAGGTGCCACCAGTACTCCTTTTCTTTTTGTTATTTTTGAAATTCTTAGGCTAGAGATCTGTAGACCAATTTCTACAGAGTTCTATGGGTTTCATCCCTATTGAATTCTACAGGATTTTTCCTTAAGAGATCCAGAATTTAATTCACCAATTTCAAATCATGAAAAAACCCCTCGTTAAAATGTTGGTCAAGGGGAATAAGGAAGAACCATTTTGAAAGAGAGTTTTCACATATACATATGAAATAAAATGCATTGAGCCACTAAAAAGTATTACATTGACCCTTGAGGTCAAAGTGACATTTCAGCATGAAGCACCAAACTGCTTTTTAAAACTTGAGCCAGATTTACTTAATAACGCCAGCAACTTTGACTTTGCATTCAGTAAACAAAGGCAGTATATGTGCCCTGAGGGAAGACAGTTCACAGTAATTTTGTCAGCAAAATTGTTACAATAAAGGCCTAAACAACACTTCATCTACCTGTCACTTGTCTTGAAAGGGCAGATTACTTTTTCCTTAAACTTGGCACATCCAATTAAGGTAGACTTACAAGCCAGGCAGGTGTAAAGTGCAAGCCAGCACTTGTTCACATTAGCAATTATCAATGGAAAAATACATAAGTGTTGAGGCTTGGCACAACAGTTACCCTGGCAACCGTTAGCACTTGGAGTCTCAGCGGAGACTAACATGACAGTTTGACATCTTTTCCCATAAAAAGATGATTGCGTTCTCTCTCTTTCTTCCTCCCTGCCACCCGCCCCACAAAATGCTTTTCTGGGGGGCTTTTTTCCCCAAAGCTTTCATCAGTGACTCTGTCTTTTTTAATTTTAGTCTCTATCCTGCAAGCTTCCAGTGCACCAATTAGAACTCCATGTGTCTTATGGACCAGTAGTGTGTGCTCTATGGCAACAAAGTGTGTTTACTGTTTATCTGGCTAAGGTCGTTTGGGAGGAGGATGGGAGGGCAGGACTTGTGTTAGTGGCATTGATCTGCACCAACCAGAGACCTGTTGGGCAAAGCAAACTTGAGAAATTATAACATTTCTCATCCTGAAATTCTAGAAAGAAAAGGAGTACCGGTAGCACCTTAGAGACTAACAAATTTATTAGAGCATAAGCTTTCGTGAGCTACAGCTCACTTCATCGGATGCATTTGGTGGAAAAAACAGAGGAGAGATTTATATACACACACACAGAGAACATGAAACAATGGATTTATCATACACACTGTAAGGAGAGTGATCACTTAAGATAAGCCATCACCAGCAGCGGGGGGGGGAAAGGAGGAAAACCTTTCATGGTGACAAGCAAGGTAGGCTAATCCTCTGTTTTTTTTGTTAGTCTCTAAGGTGCCACAAGTACTCCTTTTCTTTTTGCGAATACAGACTAACACGGCTGCTACTCTGAAACCTGAAATTCTAGACTATCTGCAGCATCTCATCGCAATGAGATGCCTCTTCTTGGCTCTGCGTGGAGGCTAGTAATGCATTCTCTGTCATAACTGCCAACTTTTCAAGAAAGAAACAAGGCTGAACCACAATCCAGGGTTACAGCTCAGGAAGTGGGTATCACCCATCTTTACCAAAGTTATGCATATTTTCAGTTGTTGCTGCTCAAAGCAGTTGAACCACCTGTTTTCACCACTGGCCCAAAATATCTCAGGACTATTGACCAACAGGTCACACCGCAAGGTGCACCCGCTTACTCAGGCTGTGAGGACAGAGGAGCTTGAAAGGGACTAGAGTTTGTTATGGGGTGGGGATGGGCTTTAGCTTGCTGGAGTCCTGTTGTGATCTGAGTTCTGCTGGAGGCTGCTGGTTGAGCTACCTGCTGGTTTCAGGTGGTTTGGTAATTCATGCCAAAGAGACAGAGTACTATGAGGTGCCTTGTCTTTGTGTACTTGTGCATATCAAAAGATAATAAATCAAAGATTTAAAATATTCTATAAAATAAGGTTGCTATCTAAAACAGACAGTCCCCTCCCTTTGTTTCCCCCACTCATCTTTCCCTTTTTTCTTCCTGTTTTCCACTCTTCCTTCTATATCAATTATTCAGCATTCAGGGTTTTCCCTCAGTTCTGACCTTTCTTTGATTTTTCATCCTTTTTCTTTAAAAAAAAACAAAAACAAACCCATTGTTCTGAAGATTTCTTCCTCTCTGAATTTACTTTTCTTTTCCTCCCTCTTTCTCTGTTCATAGAATCATAGAAGTTTAGGGTTGGAAGAGATCTCAGGAGGTCATCTAGTCCAACCCCCTGGCTCAAAGCAGGACCAACCCCAACTACATTATCCCAGCTAGGGCTTTGTCTGGGATAATTTAGTTGGGGTTGGTCCTGCTTTGAGGAGGGGGTTGGACTAAATGACCTCCTGAGATCTCTTCCCTTAGTCCAGTTCCATCTTCCAAAATGTTTCTCTCTCATTTCCACTCCTCTGGCCACTTAGATTCTCTCCCTCCAAGTGCAGAAAGAGTTTTGGAAACTGTGTATGTGATAGAGGGGATCGGAAGTTGTTATGCTTCCAAAGCAAGTGAGTGATTACCCCTGTACCAGAACATCTATTCTGAAGGCTGTGGGGGAAAAAAAAAGCATAGTAAATCAAACCCCAGTATTTAAGGGCAAACTCTCCTGTCAGCTTTTACTATTATAGACTCTGTACCCTTTGACTTCACAGGGTTTTAAAGAGCAGAATTTGGCCCTAAAATAGAACTGATTTGTAAAGCCTGGATATACATGAGTAGCCCTGCCAATGCAAGTTCATTCCTGGAGTAGCTCCACTGGTGTTAGTGGGAGCAATAAATCAAAGCAGTACACACATAGTAAAGTTTCAGAGTAGCAGCTGTGTTCATCTGTATCCTCAAAAAGAAAAGGAGTACTTGTGACACCTTAGAGACTATCAAATTTATTTGAGCATAAGCTTTTGTGAGCTACAGCTCACTTCATCGGATGCATTCAGAGGAAAATACAGTGGGGAGATTTATATACACAGAGAACATGAAAAAATTGGTGTTACCATACACACTGTACAGAGAGTGATCAGGTAAGGCGAGCTATTACCAGCAGGAGAGTGGGGGGAGGAGGGGGAAACTTTTGTAGTGATAATCAAGGTGGGCCATTTCCAGCAGTTGACAAGAACGTGGGGGGGGGAATAAACATGGAGAAATAGTTTTACTTTGTGTAATGACACATCCACTCCCAGTCTTTATTCAACCTAAGTTAATTGTATCCAGTTTGCAAATTAATTCCAATTCAGCAGTAAGGTTAAGCTTTCAGGGCTGGTGAATTTGGCAACTTTGACTAGACTTGAAATTCACTTGAAAATCTTTCTAACCAGGAACAGAAAACAAAAGTCATTGCTGTTATCTAACATGCATTCCATTTGATTGAAAGAGTTCACATCTCTGTAATATTTTCAGAATTGACACCTAACTCACGTGGGCCGAGATACAGGCCTCCTTCCCTCCTCTTGCTGCTTTTTGGATGTCATTGCAATCCTTTCCACAACGACATAATTTAATTTTAAAATCATGATGCTGTAAGTACTTGAGAAGCATTTAAAGCCATTCAATCAGAGAAAGGTCACGTTAACATAAATATTGAAAAGAAGGATAATTAGGCAAGGAAAACAGCAAAAACACATTACAGAGAAATGAGGCAATTTTAAAATGTTAACATCCTAATTCAGTAATGTTTACATGACATTTAATAGTTTAATTTTCAACAAGAGTTTCAGTGGAAAAAAAATAACTAAGGAATTTAGGAAGGAGCATTATGTGATAAAAATGGCATTGTACAAGCTTTGCTATTTGGAGATAAAGCGAATTGTCTGAGCCTTGTTACATATAATTCTAACAGGCCAAGTTGGAGTCCCTGCAGAATGGAGCAATACTCTTATTAATATGAACATATTTAGTGATACTCAAACCTGTGACTTTCTGGATATTTGGCTAAGCCACCAGGTATTCAGCTGTTTATCTGAATTATCAAAGCCACATAAGCCTGTGGAGACTGGCCTAGGATCCCTAAATGGCCCTCTCAAAGATTGAACTCACAACCCTCGTTTTAGCAGGCCAATGCTCAAACCACTGAGCTATCCCTTAGCTCTTTGCTGCTTTTGGGGTGAGTAATGTACTGGAAGATTTAAGACTTCATTGGTATTACTACTATTTAAATGTAGGATTGGTTGAAAATTTCCAGCAAAACTATTTTTCAACAGAAAATTGGGTTTTCAATGAATTGTCATGACCCACATGTCTTAAACGCAGGGATCACTACACCATGCCATACTCCAACCCTCCATCACTTGGTTTACTGGCATCAGCTAGAACCAGGACTTCCTGAAGGTCTGTCAGACAGCAGTCTTCACCCCGGGGCCCTGACTGATGGAACACTGGAGCTCCTGACTGGTCTGCTCCTCCTACTTAAACTGGAAGGCAGAACAGGAAGCTCTCCAACTGGGCTCCTTCCTGCTTTGGACTGCTCACCCGGCGCTACCTGCTCTTATGTCCTGATCCCAATCTATTGGTTACCCAACCGATTTCTGGTATCTGAATCTTCATTCCTAACCTCCTGTTTCTGAATCTTGGCTGGCACGGTGACTTGGCCCTTGCCCTAGGCCAGCCACTAGGCATGGCTGCCTGCATCCCAGCCTTGACACTAAATGAAAATTTTCACACAAAGTGTCTGCTTCCCTTGGAAATTTCCAATTTCTTGTCCTAGAAAACAAAACAGTGAAAATGGTAATGTGAAAATGGAATAGGGTTTTTTCAGTTTTCTGCAGTTTCCAGTAAAAAAAATTTCATTTTTGGGGTTTCAAGTTTTTCGAGGGAAAGTCAAAATTTTTCCAAACGAAAATAAAACACGTTTTCTTCCAAATAACTAAACCAGTTAAAGAACACTTCAATCTCTTTAGTCACTCAATTACAGACCTAAAAGTGGCAATTCTTCAACAAAAAAACTTCAAAACCAGCCCCAAAGATACTATAATCCAAATAGACAAGACAAAGAGTGAGGGGGAAACAGAAGCAGAGACAGATGAAGTGACTTGCCAGGGTCACACATCAGATCAGTGACAGAGCCAAGAATAGAACCCAGGGCTCCAGAGTAGCCTATCCCACAGACCACTTGCCTCTTTGAGGTTATTGAAGAGTGCCTGGCATTCTTTGCAAGCATCGGGAGGCTGACCCTGCTATTCAGCCCATATTCCAGTTCAAAAATTATATTCTGCTTATATATATATATATATGTTATTATACCTGGGGAGTTCCTGCTCCAAGCCCTCCTATTTGAAATGTTCCCTTTCTCCTCATTTCACCCTGGGTCCCTAACTTTTCTTTTTGTTTTTGGACTCCTGAAGTATTTGCCATGCTATATAACTGGAGCCCTACCAAATTCATGGTCCATTTTGATTAATTTCACAGTCATAGGATTTTTAAAATAATAAATTTCATTATTTCAGCCATTTAAATCTGAAATTTCATGGTATTGTAATTGTAGTGGTCCTGACCCAAAAAGGAGTTGTGGGGGGAGTGTTGAGTGTTGCAAGATTATTGTAAGGGGGGCTTGCAGTACTGCTACCCTTACATTTGAGTTGCTGCTGACTTCAGAGCTGGGCTCCCCCCGCAACTCCCTTTTGGGTCAGGACCCCCAGTTTGAGAAACACTGGTCTCCCCCATGAAATCTGTATGGTATAGGGGAAAAGCACACAAAAGACCAGATTTTACGGGGGGAGACCAGATTTCATGGTCCATGACACGTTTTTAATGGCCATGAATTTACTAGGGCCCTACATATCTCTCCACTATTTAACCTACAAATTTACCAGATCAAAGAGACGTTGCTGACTATGTTCATTTTCTCAAGAGAGGTCCAAGAGAAAGGTGAATTTATAGCACAATATGTGGCTAGGGTTGCCAATTTTGGTTGGACATATTCCTGGAGGTTTCATCACATGACCATCTAATTAAAGATTAATCTCTGATTCCTGGAGAGTCCAGAACAATTCTGGAGTCTTGGCAGCCCTAAATATGGCTGTTCAGAAGAAGTGATCAGAACAATCTGAGCTTGGGGCAATCCTAAAAGATTTCCTTTCTTGAGTCCTACTCTCTTGCTTCTCCTTTAAATGCAAATGATGTGGTGAGTCTATCTGAAAAGGAAAAGGCTGCCAGAGGACACCCCATCCTTAAGTTTCGGAGAGCAGTGAAATCAGAACTTCAATAATAACAGCAGCTGGGGACTTGAGAGCTTAGAGTTTTAAGGATGTATAAAATACCTCAAGTGCAAGTGTGTGTTTCAGCATTGTGGTTCACATTTCCAGGGGGTAAAAGGTTTAGATTTTGCTGGCTCTGTAGCCTCAAGCAGTGCATCTGCCAAGAGTATAATGCCAGCAGGGATAAGAGTGAGCACCACACCAGAGCTCTGTAAAAGCTACTTTCTGTCACTACAAATAGTAGTGCACTGATTGTATTAGGAGTGGGGCTCCCTGGACATCCTAGAAAGGGCCAAAACATCTTTCACTTTTCCCCCTAAGATCCTTCAACTGAATTCCAACAATGAAGGTAAAAAAGGACCATGTAAACAGCAGCAAGAGCAATTTGCAAGAGAAGCCAAGATTACAGCTAAAAACCCTCTCCTTTACAGTTTCTTATATAGTCCTCATCTCAATGATATTTGAGTGCCAAATTTCAACATTACTAAAATTAGGCTATCCACAAAACCCATATTTAGTTATTGTCCAAATGAAGTTATTGTCTCCCAGAAGAACTCAATGACAATACAATTGCTATTATCACCCAGATGTGTGATAGCAAAAAGAGAGAACCCCAACATTAGTAATCTGGTGAACCAAAATATGAGAGATCCTTCCAATGGAAAAAGTGGCTGGCAGCCTTATATCAGGAGCTTGTTGATTTTATAACATCTGGTTTCCATGTTTGGAAACTGAGCAAAAGAAATATACAGACCATGAGAAGAAGTTGGCTAAACCGAAATGGGTCTTTTAAAGATAACAAATACAGGTTATGAATAAGATTTGTTAATACTTGTATGAAAAGTTTGTGTATGTTAAATACTGGTAACATAAAAAGTTAAAATAAAAATATAGTGAATTAAGCGAGGTGACACACATCAGTCAGTGGTTTCAGAGTAGCAGCCGTGGTAGTCTGTATTCGCAAAAAGAAAAGGAGTACCCGTGGCACCTTAGAGACTAACAAATTTATTAGAGCATAAGCTTTCGTGACCATCGGTTGAACATGCCAGTGTAGTTAGTCCTTTAAGGATAGACCAGCACTTCAGTGCTGAAGGTTCCAGTTCAAATCTTGTTAACCAGTGGTGGTAATTGTTACACATGCATGCAGGACTTTTAAATTCCATTTTGGGGTGCAGAACAGCACACAGCTGGTGTATCCCCTGTGTGTATTCATCTATTTCTGTAAAATGTGGTAGAGAGACTTTTGATAAAACATTTGGCGAAAAGATAATTTTGTCCATGGAGTATAAAAGTGGGGTGAACTGAAGTAAGGATACTTCCAATGTTAAGTTTTAGGCTTATTTAAAATGTGTGGTTTGGTGCATGCACAACTTATTCGATGTGGGGAAACAGTCTTTTTTCAAACTGCAAGTTAAATCTGTAGAAAGAGATTGACTGTTTTAGCTGCCAATGGCTGCAAAAACGGGCTCTATGCTGTTTTACTATTACTTTTTCAAGAAGGAGCTTGATATTAGAAGAATTGCAGCAAAACTGTCATTGAGGAGAGATTGACTGCCTGGAATTTGCAACACAAACCTATTCTTACGCTTATGCAGAGGAAAGATAAGTGGGGAAAAATTAACAACTACAAGAGTTCTCTCACTAATGGAGCTTAGCATTATTTATTGTTGATATTTTATATATATATCTTTAAATGATTCTGAACTAGAAAGCTATGTAAACAGCTAATCTAGGTAAAGCACATTTTATCACTTATGTATGGATGTTGCAGCAGTGCCGAGAGGCCAGTGTCAGGAATTAGGGCCCTATTTTGTGCTAGTCACCGTACAGCTG
The DNA here is from genome assembly GCF_009764565.3 of Dermochelys coriacea. NCBI lineage: Eukaryota > Metazoa > Chordata > Testudines > Dermochelyidae > Dermochelys > Dermochelys coriacea. The sequence goes on from NC_050068.2 coordinate 17,107,716, forward strand.
AGTAAAACAAGGAAAACCACTGCCCCAGAGGGCTCACAGTTTAGGATTAAAAGAATATGAAACAGGTGGATACACTGACAGAATGGGAGTGAGTGGGGCAAAAGGAGACAGTGAAGTCAGTATGTTTACATGAATAAACAATCTCAGTTATTTGTAGACAGAGTAGGGTATAAGGAGGGCTTCCTCTCTGGACTTCCTTTATATAGTATTTTATGCCTGCTTGTTGCATCTTGTTTGTAACCTGTGCCCCCAGGATGTGTCCCCCTGCAGTGGCAGCTAGACCTGGTAAAGGCTGACGAGTCTGCTACAGGCTTAGCTAAGAGAGATGCGTCTTTTAGTTCATGCAGTAGAGGCTCATGCATTAAGCTACAGAGGTCCCAGGTTTGATCCTGCGCCAAACGGGGTCTGTCATGTTACAAGTGGGGGCTTATCTGGGACATCAGCTAGGAAGTTTCAAGCTCAAAACACACTTCCTCAGCTACTGGAAGTATGTAACCAATGCCTGCTTGGTGTGGCACCCTGTCCCCCTCTAGTGGCGACTAGACTAGCTAGAGGTTGATAAATCTGTTACAATGTTGGCTAGAAAAACTCCCATGTGTCTTTTAGCTCATGCAGTAGAGGCTCATGCATTAAGCAACAGAGATCTCAGATTTGATCCCGGCCGATGATGACCTGGGTCTGCGGGTGTTACATGTTATATTAGGCCCCAGTGCTGCAAATGGTTTCACACAGGCTTATCCCTGTTCCTGCATGGAGCCAGTTACAGGATTGGTGCTTTAGTCTTGCAAGCGCTTCAAAATACAGACTCTCTTCCTGTGTATTTATACAGCACCCAGCACAATGATGCCCCAGTTCAGACTGGAGCCTTTGGCACTGCCAGAATCCAGGTTGAATAATATTTATTCAGATTTCTGGAAGTACAATGTACAGGTGCCCATCCAGTGCTGTGGACAACTATCCCATAAATTAAAAATCACAGTATAAACAAAACACTGCCATAAATATATCTAACTCACATTACTCTCTGTTCAACAATTGGAAAGAAGGGAGAAAACAGACTGGCATGCCTAGCATCTTAAAAATTATAGGCTCTGGTGGACCAAGGGGTGGGGAGTTCCAAAGCCGGACCGCCCTATCAGCAGCTCCCGCTTGAGTTCCTCTACAGCAGAATGTCATGAGAGGGAGATGAGTTTTCTCAGGTAACCAGGTCCTGAACCACTTGCGGTCCTAAAAAATACCAACACTTGGAATTCCAAATATTACCAAAGAAATGTTATGGTCATCACCACATTGTCTGTCATGTGGAATCAAGCTCCATGACTGAATAGACTGTTGCTGATCAATATTTTATTCAAACTTATTCTGTATATTGCTACCTGAAATTAGCTGCTGCCCCCTCCCACCAATCATCCATCTCTGGGCTCCGATTTGTGTGCTTAAGTGCTTTAATGAATTGGGACCATATACAGTTAATTCATTCAAGGAGGGGGTGAGGACTGAGTGTAGGAGAGTATGGAGATCTCCTAGGGAAGGAGTCTGACTTAAGTTATATTGAATTTGTTGTTCTGAATTTTGTATATGCTCTTGCTGAAAAAGCATATCTTATAAACAGATTCAATGCATCAATATTTCTTCATGAGCACATTTAAAGTAGTACCTGGCCCTTAATAATCTACTGGTCTATTTTGCTACAAGTGGGAACTTTAGAACATTTCATCCTGTTGGTTTGCTACTCCTATAAGCAAATTGTGCAGGGATTGTCAAGAGGTCTACTTGGTTAATATCTTGGACTCTTCTAGTTGAAATAATAGTGGCATTTAAGTCTTACGAAGGTGACATAATTAGGATACACAATGTAGTAATAATATCTCATATCTATATATATATATAGATAGATATATATATATATATAGTGTCTAACTGCACATTAGAGCCCAAAACACCTTAGAAACGTAGCTATATGCAGAGTTTGCTTCACTGGTTACAAATTGAGTGAAATGGCACAACTGCGGCAATACATTACAGATTACAGCACAAAAGTGAAAAACAACTCATTCAACTGAAACTGCAGGGAGAATTTTGCTGGACAGACTGTATCTATAAGTGGGAGAGTGGCCAGGACACAAAGGTTAACATCCCAATGCTTACAAAATGTTATGTGATATTTAGAGTCATGGAGTAAGGCCAGAAGGGACCATCATGATCCATCTAGTCTAACCTCCTTCACATGGCAGGCCACAGAACCTCACCTACCCACTCCTGTAATAGACCCATAATCTCTGGCTGAGTTACTGAAGTCCTCAAATCATGTTAGAGAGAATCCACCATTAACACATGCAAGTGACCTGTGCCCCATGCTGCAAAGGAAAACAAAAACCTCCCATGAGTATCCAGGACCATGAATTTAAAATGCATTTGAAAGATGCAATCACCAACAGCACAGTGACCTCCAGCCCACAAGCATAGGTTCAGCTCAGGCTAAGATGAAAGGATGCTACCTACTGACTAATCATCATTTCTTTCGAGGCTTCGCAGGCAAGTGGTTACCTGGCTTGACCTTGCTGAAACCCTGATATCTATTCTGTATTTGTATTTATCTATCTGTATTTACAATACAAGTTTATACAGCTGCCCGTTAGGATGATCAAGTGGTGAGGGTACTGGCCTAGGACTTGGGAGATCTGGGTTCAATTTTCTGCCCAATCACAGTCTTCCTGTGTGACTTAGTATCTCTGTGCCTCAATTCCCAATCTGTAAAATGGGAAGTGGTAAGGATAAATACATGAAAGATTGTGAGGTGCTCCAATATTAAAGTAATGGGGGCCACAAAAGCACCTTACAGAGAAGGAAGTCTGAATTAATATGAAAGTTAACTCATATGACCAAACTAGATTATATTTTTACTTTTTAAAAAATGTTACTTGGCTGCTGCTAGACATAGTGCAGAAAGGCTCACTGTATACTCCATTGTCATTTTGGGTCTGTTTTCTCTATTCTTCCCTCTTTCCTGTAAAATCTAAGACAAATTTGGGGGCACATTCTAGCTAGTTTACCCTCCTGTATGCACAGATTGCATGCCTAATTATTTAAATCCTGATGTCATTTTTGCTCTTTTCCTCTATCCTGAATTATATGGCATCAAACACTTCTAAAGCATTGAGGGGCTCACAGGAGGAGTTGTGCACCTTCCAGGATCTGGTCCTCAGCCAGGCTTGCAGATCTGTAGTATCTTGTTGGTTTAATAGGGGAACTCTATTATCCACTCTCTCTCTAGTCCTCCATGTCCTCAGTGAGCCATCAAAAATCTTTGCCAAAGGGCTTTCCTGTTTTCTTGGCTATTTCTCTCAGAATTATAGGAACTAATTCATCTGGGAACTGGTGCTTTGTCAATTTTTAATAGTTCTAATTGCCTTATCATCGGCTATGGTGCAATAAGAAAGCCTTTTAACATTTCAGTTTCCCTCCAGAAAAATATATCTCCATCTCAGGGATGTTACCATACCTTCTGCCTCCTTTGTAAATACTGAGAAATCATTTAAGGCCCTCAGCGACATTAAACTCATCTGTCACTAACTTTTCACTTGTGCCCTTCAAAGGCCCTACTTGTTCTTTGTTGGCTGCATCTCATATAGCTAAAACATAATTCTCTTTCCTTTCCTATCATTATTGCATTTGCCATCTTCATTTTGTACAATCCCTCCATTTTTGTCTCTTCATTACCATCTGGGAGTACTCGTGTGGCTCAATGGTTAGGGGATTAGCCTGGGACTCAGGAGTCCTGTCTCAATTCTCTGCTCCACCAGACTTCCTGACTGATCTTGTTCAAGGCACTTAGAGTATGTCTACACAGCAAGTGGCAGTAACTTTCAGAGACTGGATTGACAGATTTGGGCTCATTCTATGGCTGGAGCCTAGGGAGGAGGGTGGGCTTCCCAACCCTAGCTGCAACATCTACATGGCTATTTTTATCAACATACCAGGCTCAAAATTCAGCTACCTTAAAGAGCTGTATTTAATAAATAAATGAGCACCCTCCTACCACTCAAAACTACTTTCTGCACATATTTTTCAAACAAATGGACCTGGTGGTCCTCTCATTTGCACCAATGTAAATCAGGAATAATTCCATACATGGCAATGGAGATACACTGATGTGAAACAGGTGGAAATCAAATAGGTTCAGGCCCACTGTTGTGTGGTAAGATTAGAAGAGGTAGAGTCAGGAATCCTCAGTTCTATTCCCAGTTCTCTGTTATGAATCACCCTGACACTTTAGGGAAGTCACTTAATCTCTCTATACGTGAGCTTCCCAGTCTAGAAAAGAGTAATACTCATAGAACTCCCGCATTGGGGTGATATCAGGCTTATTTAACTAATGCTTGGGTTTTATTATGAACATTGCTATGTAGATACACAGTAGAAGTGTTCTTAGTTCCTCATTTGCAGACCTAGTTTTCCTTTTGTGCCACAAAAATCTGGTCATTTCACTCACAATAAAAATAGTATTTCCCATAACTTAAAACCAAAATTACAATGCCCCTCCCCAAGCCCTCCTCCCCAACCTATTTATGGGGAAACAAAAGATGTCCCCGTTATTTATTGCCTCGGTTTTGGATTTTTGTTCTGCTCCTCGAAAAGACGACTCCCAGCACAAATTATATTCGTATCTCTTAGTTGAATAACAAAACCCAGGCTGCTATATGGTAGAGCAGGATTAGCCTACATTTCAATACTCTACTCATTCAAATGGGTGGAGCAGAGTAACAGTGCAAGAATAAGATTGCTTGCTTATATCACATTGCAATCTCAAACAATACTGGTAGGTCTCAGTTCACATCTAGCAGTCTTAATAATGGCCCAACCTTTATACTGTCTCTGTAACAGCATGGCACCAACCTCTTGTGAGGACCCCTTCTGATTGGGTGTGTCCATGATCTTTAAATAGTCCCAGCCCTGGTATCGGGCCATATCCCCAGGGCTTCTCCCCTGGAGGCAATGGTTTCACCCTCTTGGTCTATTCTGGCCCCAGCCCTCCAGCTGGGCCACTAAGTAGTTCAAATCCCCTTTGGGGGGTTTCTCATTGTCCGATTGTAGGCTAGTTTCTCGGTGGGTTATTGGAGGGACCTGAGCCCACCTACTACTCCAGGTCCCAACCCAGGGAATTTAAGAATAGCAGCCACATGCCACCAAATCCCTTTAACTACACTGTTTTCAGTTCCCTGGTCCACTTCCCTGTGGCCTCACCTTCACCAAGCTTCACCCTTACCTCAGGGTTCATCTAAGTTCAGGCCAAGCAGCCAGCCAGGAGCTGTTCCTCCTCGTCCAGTCCCTGCCAGCCCTCAGCTGTCCATGATGCTGCAGTTCCCTTTGGCCAGCCAGGAGCACCAACTGAATTCCTCTGGCTCCAGCAAGGAACTATTTCTGTCTCTGCAGCTCCTTTCTATAGGCCATCCGAGGCCCTGATTGACTGATCCCTGCAGTCACTCTAGTCTGTTTGGAGGACTCTTCTACTGCTTCTTTCCTGGGGCTGATGTGGCAGGACACTGAAGCCTCCAGCAAGGGATCTCCGCTCCTAGTCCACCCCGTCACAGTTCCTTTATTCTCAACGGGAAACTCAAGCATCCATATGCCTTATTTTATGTATACTCTGTGTGTGTGTGTGTGTGTGTGTGTGTGTGTGTGTGTGTGTGTGTGTGTGTGTGTTGGGGGGGTATAGATATTGCACAAAAAACTATGTTAAAATAAAATTAAGTTTGTTAAATCAAGCACTCAAAACCAAGGAGATGCCAGAAATAAGCCTGCTTTTGTGTGTGTGTGTGTAATACATATTAAATTAATTGCTTGAGTGGCATAATTATTGAAATTATGCTGAATTCTTAACCACCTTCGAAACATAATAGGGCAGACAATCCCAACCTTACCTACAAAACCAACTCCCACAAGCTTTGTAAATAAAACAAAACACTTTAAAATCCCCCCAGTTTCATTTCAATATCTCATGGAACCAAGTTTTCTGTGAGTGTGAGAGAATATCACAGTTTAACATGCAATCTCTTTTTCCTGTGTTGGCAATGATGTTGGCAAACACTTTCACAGCTGGAGACAAGCCAAATATCTTGCCCTCATAAGAAGAGTCAACTATGTGGTTGCTCAACGTGCTTCCCTCTTCTTGGACTTCTACTTCCTACTTTTCCTGCCAGTTCAGTTAAATGTGCTTTTAATAGACATGTCTTAAATTAATCTGAGAAGATGCATGATCCACTTAAAGATAAATTCTGCATAGGTGGTCTGGCAAGTTGTGGAATGCATTAACTGAACATCTCTGGTCTGTGAAATCAGTATATCCCAAGCTGGGTATGCACATCTGTATATGGCAAAAAGGAAAGTGCATCTCGGGGGACCCAAAAGATGCTGCTTTTTGACTGCAAAACACAGAGAACTTCCTGATAATGTATGGGGCTGACAGTTATGTGGCTTATGTGCCAACACTACACAGCACGTTCTTATTCCAACCTTGTCCCCAAATACTTAAACATCTTCTGCAATGTCCATAAAAAGATGGACATTTCCCCATGTTATTTCTCCTCCCCACCCCACCCCCCACTGTTCCTCAGATGTTCTTGTTAACTGCTGGAAATGGCCTACCTTGCTTGTCACCATGAAAGGTTTTCCTCCTTTCCCCCTCCCACCTCCCCACTGCTGGTGATGGCTCATCTTAAGTGATCACTCTCCTTACAGTGTGTATGATAAAACCCATTGTTTCATGTTCTCTGTGTGTTTATATAAATCTCCCATTGTATTTTCCACCAAATGCATCCGATGAAGTGAGCTGTAACTCACGAAAGCTTATGCTCAAATAAATTTGTTTTCATTTAAGTTAATTTAATTTAACTCTAAGGTGCCACAAGTACTCCTTTTCTTTTTGCGAATACAGACTAACACGGCTGCTACTCTGAAACCTGTCATAAAAAGATGAATTAATACTGATTTTAAAAACAAAGCACACACCTAGTTATCTCGTCCTCTGGTTTATCAAACATACCATGTCTTCCATTTCAATTTTCTGGTTCTTCTGGACACGGACTGTCTTAATTTTGTGTATTGGCCAGCTCCGATCACATTTTTATTGCTTCACTAATGTATAACAACAACAGCTCCATAGTTAATGCTATCAGACCTGTGCCATCCTAAAATCTATTTTTCAGCCCCCAAAGTAGGTTGCTATTGTTTAATTTCTCTTGGTTAGTCTCAGCCTAAAGATGGTTTGTCATTCGGGAAGTTTGAATATTACCTTGCAAGCCATTTGGACTTGAGGGGCTGTATGAACAATTGCTTTTTTTAAAAAAAAAAAAATCATCGAGAAGGTAAGATTTAGTCTTGTTATATCAATGTGGTTTGGAGCTCATTTCCCCCCCAAAAAAACTAGAAGAAAGGTAGTTTAATTTGTTCCTAGTTCTTGGACAGAAGAGAAACATTGGATAACTGGATGTCAGTTACTGTGATATACTATGTACAGAACAAGACCCCAAGAGCATTTGCTCTTGGAAGGAGACTCCAGAAACCACATCACTGATGACAATTAACCAAATGGCCTTAACAGCTACCTTGAAACAGGCCATGCTGGGCCTCCGTTGGCCACTCTGGTGGAAGGTAGAAACCACAGGAGCAGTAAAAGCCAGGGAAAGCAATACATTTTTGGAGAAAGGGAAGACTTCAACCTGCTCACAATAATTCCAGGTAAAGTGTCTGCATGAGAGACAATGAAGCAGGAGTGGGTTAGGATATAGACAGATAACAGTACAAGGATAACGACAGTCCAAGGTAAAGAGATAACAGAATCGGATTTTAGATATTCAACAACCAGACTTAGGTGTAAAGCTACAGCAGAAAGAGGATTTGAAATGAGAGGGGGAAAAATGTGCCTGCCTGGAAAATCTGCAGCCATAGCACTGAGAAGTGTTGAAGGGCACGACGGAGAGAATACAATCTATCCAGTCAAAATTGAAATCTCCAAGCAACAACAGAAGGCAATCGTGCTCAGTAAACAAATAGGGACAGAACAGAAGATAAACTGAAAGTGTTTACAAGCTATATGATCTGGAAAATGAAAAGACAAAGAGGATCAGGGAAAAAAAGAAAACAATTAATTGAGGCCAGAAGAAATATAAGCATTAAATGGCACAGAACATCTCAATTAGCAGTCAAACTGTTATTTGTTTGGATTTTTTTTTCTTTTTAAATACACCATACAAAATGGGAAAGGTTCACTTGCTCAAGTAATCATGAACATTACTGGAGGAATAAATATAGTCTTGGCCCTAAATTAATTGTGCCTAAATTCTGCAAACACAGCACATGCTTACTTTTTTGCACGAGTAGTCCCAGATACCAATGGAATTATGTACATAAAGCTAACAATCCCTGGGTTCTATTCCTGCCTCTGACACATGCTGTGTACCTTTGTGAAAGTCACTCAATGTTTCAGTGCCTCAATTAACCCATCTGTAAAATGGACACACTACTAATTACCTCTGCCTCACTCATCACTAAGTGTTGTTATGAAGCTTTATTAATAGTTGTAAAGTGTTCTTGAGTTCTTAGATGAGCTGCATAGTGTGATACATGTACACACATCACATTATGTGTAATATGACTTGTACAGAATCATGAAATACTGGGAAAAGTGACAAGAAAGAGGGAATCTCTATAAGGGATCGCCTTTCCAGTTGAACAAACATACGAATGAGATACTACAGAGACCAATGTTGGCTCTACAGATTCTCATGATTGATGTAGGCAGCCTGGGTGATGGGATTCAGTGTCAGATTTCAGAGTTTGAAGATATGAAAAAGAAAATGAAGAACAATGAAGCCAAAGACAAAGGGGACTCAGATCATTTAATTACTTGGACTGATAAATATGTAAGGCAGTTACAGTGTTCAGTGTGAGAAAGACAAGAATAAGGAGTCTTAGAACAAAGAATAAAAAAAGAGTAGATGTCTGCAAAATGGAACCTGCTGTAGCCTATTGACCAAAAACGAAACAAAAAAACAAAAAAACCCCAAAAAACAGTTTTGGAAATTATTGCAAAAAAATCCCTAAAGCCTCAGCTCAATGGTAACTGCAGTGGAAAAAGCAAACTGGATGCAGGTTATATTTAGGGGAATATAACTGAAATCAAAAGGAGACAGTGGTTCTGCTACAATAACAATGCATTACAAGGTTCCAGATAAACCCAAGCTTTAGTGTGGTCTCCAATAACGGCCACCTGAACATACACAGAAAAGAGAAATAGTTTTGAAGGGAAACAGTACAAAGCAGCCAAAATACCAGGCGCTGAAGATTTAAGTTATGAAAGCTTCGCCCCCCCGCCATCCCTCTGGCGGCGGGCAGGGAGGAATAAGAAGAGATTTGGCAATAAAACATTGATGAAGATGGCTGATAATAGCATGCCAAGTAACCCCTTCATACTTGCAGAGAACAACTGCAAATAAAACCACCAGGAATGTTGGCTCCAGAGAGAGGAGTCAGGAATATTACACGCAAAGGAGAGTAAAATTTTTAAGCAGATGGTATTACTGATGTGGGGAGCGTAAGTGAATTCAAGAGATTTCTAGGTAATATTGTAATGAAGAAGCTGGAGAAACGCAGGTTTAGTAACCGGATTTAGCTGAGCCAATGCCCTATTATTAAGTATGTAACATGCTGGCTTGTGCCCAGCTCAGACCCAGGCCTTTTTCAAGGCACAGTTTTATTTTGCAAAAAGGCCAAAATCATTTCCTCAGCCCGCCCTGGTCTACAACTCCAAGGGGATTTTCCCCTTTGCCTTTCTCAGTCCTTCCTGCTTCAGGACATATAGCAGGAGTCTTCCTTGCTCTTTTAACTAAGCATTGCCTCCCACAGCTTTCTGTTTGGATGTCATTATCCCCCAGCAGGTTCCTACTGCTTCCCCTTCCACGGGACTCTGGCAGCCTTTCTGGGGGAACTCCCCACTGCTCCTGCTTCCTCACTGGCAACCTGGCTCTTTATAGCTGCAGGTACTGCCCGACCCTCTTCACTGGCCAAACTGGGAGCACCTGCTCTTGCACAGGGGAGCTGGACCTGCTTCTTTTAAAGGGGCCAGCCACCCTGTGGTTCACTGTGGCTATTTCTCATCTGATCACACACACAAAATATACAGTCATATTTCTGCTCCTTTGCATGAAAACCTTACTGAAGAATTACTCCTTATGAACTCCATGCAACCTAAAGACAATTCAAATGGAAGATTTTTTTCTTTTACCCTGAATTTTATCAACCAGTAAAAAAAAAAAATCTTATCGGGAACAGCATGTGAAACCCTGTGTTAAAATGGACACCTGCTGACTTCAGTGAGGTTCAGCACAGATACATGTCTCTGCGCAGGTTGTTCACAATGCAAGATATCTGGGTCACAGGGCAAAATTCTGCCCTGGTAACTTTGTACCATACTGGGAATCTCAGCAGTAATTCTACCAAGGTCCAACTGCCTTCTGGCCTTTACAGGGCAGATGGCTCCAGGGGCAAAACATTCTGCAGTGCACCTCACAGCTGCTCACAAAGGGCATGTTCCAAAGCTTATAGAAGTTAATAGAAGTCTTAAATGGATCAAGAAAAGCCGTAAGGAATTGAGAATTTCATCTTCCCCCAACAGATTCACCAATTTCAAGAAGGCTTAAAGTTGCCGTTCATAGCTATAGATGCTACTATTGCTAAGGCAATGTATCTAAAAAGATGGATGAACTATTCCATTCCCTCCCATAGAAATGGATAGCACATAGATGCCTTTATCAGTAATGGAATGTGATCATACACTCCCTTCTATTGGATATTTTTCCTAGCTTGCTATGAAAAGGACAGGAGAGAAAAACCAAAACCAAAAAATCTTTCAGGCTCCTATATACTATTATAGAGAAGCCCCCGACCTAAAAAAGGGGTGGACCCATATTTTCTTTTGCCAGTCATTTTAAATGGATGTAATCTTCTATGCTTTGATAGGATGGTGATTGATCAATTGGTAATGGAGCCTGTCAGTTCTAGGTTTCCAGTTCATACACAGTAAAATTATGTTGTCAGGTATGTCTAGGCTAGAAATGCCACAGCGGTGTCCACACCAGGGCTTAGGTTGGTGTAATTACATTGCACAGGGCAATGTAGCTTTTTAGTGTAGACTAGCCCATCATGTGAAAGTAGTCACCCTCTGACAGTGGCTCTGTTACCCCCGTGAAATGGCTGCATTGTCACAGTCAGGTTCCAGACAGTAAGAAATCCACATGATCACGACCACCACTAAAGCTACTGCCTTTGCTGGCTACTTCAGCAGAGGGGCCACTCACTGAGCAGGAAGACTAAACTACCATCACAAGGTGGTTCCTTGTGGCTGAGATGACTGGGAACTCTGAAGGACGCTAGCATGGCCCCTAACCATGCAGCAAGCGTTTCCAGGCCTGACAGGCACCTTTCAACAACTCAAAAAGAGTCGGATTGAAGGGGGGGGCAAGGAGGAAGTATTCCTGTGGGAGAGAAAGCTGTTAGTTTACATTTTGGCGACAAACTGAGTTATTAACCTGGTTACATAATTATGGCATACATTTTAATTTAAAGACACAAAAAAGAATTTTCACACAGACAGTAAAAAAAAAAGAAAAGAAAAGAAAAGAAAAAAAGATTCCGTAAATAAAGCTCATCTCATGGAACAAGGAATGCACAAAATAACCCATAGCAACTAACATAACCCCCCTCCTTTCCCTAGTCTGCCCCCATTGACTGTCACCTATAATTTGTGCCATGTCTTTATTTAGGGCTTCATTCTTCTGTCAGGGTAAGTGCTGGGAGACATTATGTCTCAGGGAGCAACAGGGCACGCAGAGTCAGCATACTTGTTATTACACAGCTTTGTAGAGTGGAATTTACACCCTTCACCCCACCATTCCACACACACATGATCAGCCAGCTTTGGTTGCGGATGCTTAGGGGCCTGGAACCATGTCTCCACTTCCCTACCCCTCCAAGTTCTTTAGGGTATCATACATCCTCAGGGGAGCAAGTAGGGAGTACACGCTGCACTCCCCTGAGCTGCTATGCATTCTAGACCCTATGCATTCCCAGTCCAATGGCTGGAAATTGAAACTAGACAAATTCAGACTGGAAATAAAGTGCATATTTTTAATGGTAAGAATAATCAACCATTGGATCAATTTACCAAGGGTTATGATGGATTCTCTGTCACTGGCAATTTTTAAATGAAGATTGGATGGAATTATTTTGGGAAAGTTCTATGCCCTGTGCTATGTAGGTGGTTAGATCAGATGATCACAATAGCCCCTTCCGGCCTGAGAATCTCTGAAACTGTGACACGGACATGGGCTGCAGAAGGGCTAGAGGAGAAAGCTCCTTAAACTCTCTCCCACCCATCGCACACATGCATATGGGACAAGCAAAAACTGGCCCTTAGGAGTGAAAACTCTTGGAGGGGGGGCTGTGTCTTCTTTACATTCTGTGGAAGCACCATTAACAGTCCTGGGCACTTGACCGTAACATTATTTTATTATTATGACAATCTACCCGTGATGCAAACTCAGTCTAGGATCTGAAGCAAAGCCAAAACCAAACCAACAACCAACCAAATAAACCCGTCCAAACAATCAACCATGTTCTTTCTGCATCTTAGAGACAATTTTACTGATGTAGAGGACAGTTAGATTAAAATCTAACTTGTACTACCACAGCTCTATAGGACTAAAAAGAGTAATAACTATCGTTAGTCAGTCCAACCCAGTAGACAGTCAAGAAGCAGCTATTTTGAGTAAGAAGCTTTAGTTTTCATATACAGTAACTCCTCACTTAAAGTCGTCTGGTTGATCAATTAGGGAACATGCGTGTTTAATGTTGCGCAATGCTCCCTTATAAAGTTGTTTGGCAGCCGCCTGCTTTGTCCACTGCTTGCAGGAAGAGCAGCCCTTTGCAGCTAGCGGGTGGGGGCTTGGAACCAGGGTGGACCGGCAGCCCCCCTATCAGTTCCCCTGCCCAGCAGGCTATCAATTGCCAGGCAGTTCAGGTGTCCCTCCCCCCACTGCCCTGTGCTGCTCCTGCCCTTTGCCTTGGAGCTGCTCCAAGGAGACTCATGCTTGCTGTGCGGAGCGGAGGGGGCTGTTAATGTCAGGGTGTCCCCCTCTACCCGCTCCTGCCCCCCATCTTCACAGAGCGGGGGAGGGGAGGAGACAGGACAGGGCTCAGGACGGAGGGAGCTTGCTGTCAGCAGCTGCTGTCTCAACTTACTGATCTACTTAAAAAGGCAGTGTACTTAGAGTAGGGTCAGCATACTTAAAGGGGCAATACACATCTCTCTCTCTCTCACAGGGTGCGTGTCTCTGTCTTGCTCTGCCTTGCGGTCTCCCCTCCCTCCATTCCTGCTGCCTTGTAGAGCAGGAGGCTACATTAACAACAACGTGTTAACCCTTGAGGGCTCAGCCAAGTGCTAGTTCATCGTTTAGACAGACAGCTGCAGTAGCACAGGAGCCAGCAAACAGAGCTATAAACAGGGGAGTTTATAAGGGGGGTTTGGGGGGAAGACTAGGAGAGCCAGGCAGAGGAACAGACAGGCTAGCGAAGGGAGCGTGGGGTGGTCTGGCAGTGTTGTGGTGCTCGTTGGGGGTTTGTTTTGCTGTGGGTGGTGGTATTTTGGTTTGGTTTGGTTTGTGTTTCCCAGACTAACAGGGCTTAGGTGGGAAGGTGATGACAGGCACAGAGGCAGCTGTGGGAGCGACCCAAGCAGTGGAAGACACAATGAAGATGACTGGATGTGGCATGTACATGATCCTGGCCGGGATACCTGAGAAGAGTTTCGTCTGCATGAAGTGCCACCTGAAAGAGCAGATGGAAGAAAAGATCCAAGGATTGGAGATGCAAGTGGAAACTCTGGTCGAGTTTAGAAGGGGGTTCGAGTGGATGATGGAGCAAAGACATGAGGAGGCTGAAGAGAAAAGTTCAGACTTGCAGATGGAAGCAGGACCAAAGAACTCTGAGGGGACACTGCTGGGTGAGGAAAGTGGACAGTGGAAGCATGTGACTAAGAGAACCAGGCAGAGGAAAAGTGAAGGAGAAACAGCTCAGGAACAGGTTTACAGAGTTGGGAAATGAAGAAGGGGCACAGCAGACGGTCACTGAAGGTGGAAGGGCAAAGAAGAGAAGAGCAGCTAATCCTATAGGAAGAGGGCAAGAGTCAATGGAGATAACACAACCAAATATGGGCCCCAGGAGGATATGGGATGGGTTGCAGAGGATTGCAAGGGACAATGGGAATCAAGAGGACTTGCAGCCAGAGGGAACAGGGGATAGACTGGAGAATCACACCATCACCAGGAAAAGATGATTGGGGACTCCTTACTGAGAAGAATAGACAGGCCTGTAACAAAAGCTGATCCAGAGAACAGAAGGGTGTGTTGTCTGCCGGGTGCTAAGATATGGGATGTGGACCTGAGAATGAAGAGGGATCCTAACGGGAGCAGGAAAGAATCCACTGATTGTCCTTCATGTGGGAACAAATGATATGGCTAGATTCTCACTGGAACTTATCAAGGGAGACTATGCCAGGCTGGGGAAGACAATTAAGGAAATCAAAGCTCAGGTGATCTTCAGTGGGATTCTGCCTGTTCCTAGAGAAGGGCAACAAAGGTGTGAAAAGATTATGATGCTCAACAGATCATAGAATCATAGAATCATAGAATATCAGGGTTGGAAGGGACCCCAGAAGGTCATCTAGTCCAACCCCCTGCTCAAAGCAGGACCAAGTCCCAGTTAAATCATCCCAGCCAGGGCTTTGTCAAGCCTGACCTTAAAAACCTCTAAGGAAGGAGATTCTACCACCTCCCTAGGTAACGCATTCCAGTGTTTCACCACCCTCTTAGTGAAAAAGTTTTTCCTAATATCCAATCTAAACCTCCCCCATTGCAACTTGAGACCATTACTCCTCGTTCTGTCATCTGCTACCATTGAGAACAGTCTAGAGCCATCCTCTTTGAAACCCCCTTTCAGGTAGTTGAAAGCAGCTATCAAATCCCCCCTCATTCTTCTCTTCTGCAGACTAAACAATCCCAGCTCCCTCAGCCTCTCCTCATAAGTCATGTGCTCTAGACCCCTAATCATTTTTGTTGCCCTTCGTTGTACTCTTTCCAATTTATCCACATCCTTCCTGTAGTGTGGGGCCCAAAACTGGACACAGTACTCCAGATGAGGCCTCACCAGTGTCGAATAGAGGGGAACGATCACGTCCCTCGATCTGCTCGCTATGCCCCTACTTATACATCCCAAAATGCCATTGGCCTTCTTGGCAACAAGGGCACACTGCTGACTCATATCCAGCTTCTCGTCCACTGTCACCCCAGGTCCTTTTCCGCAGAACTGCTGCCGAGCCATTCGGTCCCTAGTCTGTAGCGGTGCATTGGATTCTTCCATCCTAAGTGCAGGACCCTGCACTTATCCTTATTGAACCTCATTAGATTTCTTTTGGCCCAATCCTCCAATTTGTCTAGGTCCTTCTGTATCCTATCCCTCCCCTCCAGCGTATCTACCACTCCTCCCAGTTTAGTATCATCCGCAAATTTGCTGAGAGTGCAATCCACACCATCCTCCAGATCATTTATGAAGATATTGAACAAAACGGGCCCCAGGACCGACCTCTGGGGCACTCCACTTGACACCGGCTGCCAACTAGACATGGAGCCATTGATCACTACCCGTTGAGCCCGACAATCTAGCCAGCTTTCTACCCACCTTATAGTGCATTCATCCAGCCCATACTTCCTTAACTTGCTGACAAGAATGCTGTGGGAGACCGTGTCAAAAGCTTTGCTAAAGTCAAGAAACAATACATCCACTGCTTTCCCTTCATCCACAGAACCAGTAATCTCATCATAAAAGGCGATTAGATTAGTCAGGCATGACCTTCCCTTGGTGAATCCATGCTGACTGTTCCTGATCACTTTCCTCTCCTCTAAGTGCTTCAGGATTGATTCTTTGAGGACCTGCTCCATGATTTTTCCAGGGACTGAGGTGAGGCTCAGGCACTGGTGCTATAAGGAGGGCTTTGGGATGTATGGCTACTGGGAGGCATTCATGGACAGAGGATGGTTCTCTCGGGATGGACTTCACCTGAGTAAGGAGGGAAATAGACTTCTAGGATGGAGGATGGCACAACTGATCGAGAGTTTTAAACTAAGAATCTGGAGGACATGGTTGGGAGATTTCCAGGTAATCTCCACACTGGATTTTAACATTGAGAGGGAAGAAAACGAAGTAAGAAAGGATATAGCCATGGGTAGGAGAATGGACACAAGGAGGAAGGGAAGCGTCCATACGAGTCTAATAGGTGATACTGGTGGTAGAATGTCTGAGCCTAATTGGGTAAAGAATGTGAGCAAGGCCAAACAGCAAAAATTAAGATGTTTTTACCTTAATGTGAGGAGCCTAGGTAACAAAATGGAGGAACTAGAGCTACTGGTGCAGGAAGTGAAAGCAGATATTATAGGGATAACAAACATAGTGGAATAGTAGTCATGACTGGACTACAGGTATTGAAGGGTACGTGCTGTTTAGGAAAGACAGAAATAAAGGGAAAGGTGGTGGAGTAGCACTGTACATCAATGATGAGGTAGACTGTAAAGAAATAAGAAGTGATGGAATGGATAAAACAGAGTCTGTCTGGGTAAAAATCACATTGGGGAAGAAAGCTACTAGAGCCTCCCCTGGGACAGAGCTTGGGGTGTGCTATAGATTGCCAGGATCCAACCTGGATATGGATAGAGACCTCTTTAATGTTTTTAATGAAGTAAATACTAATGGGAATTGTGTGATCATGGGACACTAACTTCCCAGATATAGACTGGAGGACAAGTGCTAGTAATAATAATAGGGCTCCTGGATGCGATAGCTGATGGATTCCTTCACCAAGTAGTTGCTGAACAAACAAGAGGGGATGCCATTTTAGATTTGGGTTTGATGAGTAGTGAGGACCTCATAGGAAAAATGGTTGTAGGGGACAACCTTGGTTCGAGCAATCATGAACTAATTCACTTCAAACTAAATGGAAGGATTAACCTGAAGGTGTGACCTGCTGTAGTCTCCCCTTTAACCAGTTTCTTATCCACCTTTCAATCTTCATATTGATCCCCATCTTTTCCAATTTAGCTAATAATTCCCCATGTGGAACCGTATCAAATGCCTTACTGAAATTGAGGTAAATTAGATCCACTGTGTTTCCTTTGTCTAAAAAATCTGTTTTCTTCTCAAAGGAGGCGGCAGGTTGGTTTGGCACGATCTACCTTTTTAAACCATGTTGTATTTTGTCCCATTTACCATTGACTTCTATGTCCGTAACTACTTTCTCCTTCAAAATTTTTCTAAGACCTTGCATACTACAGATGTCAAACTAACAGGCCTGTAGTTACCTGGATCACTTCTTTTTACTTTCTTAAAAATAGGAACTATGTTAGCAATCCTCCAGTCATAAGATACAACCCCTGAGTTTACAGATTCATTAAACATTTTCGCTAATGGGCTTGCAGTTTCACGTGCCAGCTCCTTTAATATTCTTGGATGAAGATTATCTGGGCCCCCCGATTTAGTCCCATTAAGCTGTTCGAGTTTGGCTTCTACCTCGGATGTGATAACATCTACCTCCAAATCCTCCTTCCCATTTGTCTTCCTACCATTATCCCCAAGCTCCTCATTAGCCTCATTAAAGACTGAGGCAAAGTATTTGTTTAGATATTGGGCCATGCCTAGATTATCCTTAACCTCCACTCTAACCTCAGTGTTTAGTGGTCCCACTTCTTCCTTCTTTGTTTTCTTTTTATTTATATGGCTATAGAACCTTTTACTATTAGTTTTAATTCCCTTTGCAAGGTCCAACTCCACATGGCTTTTGGCCTTTCTCACTTTATCCCTACATGTTCTGATCGCAGTAAGGTCAGGTCCCTCCCATCTTCCACTCCTTGTAGGCTTTCCGCTTTCTTAATCACCTCTCTAAGGTGCTTGCTCATTCAGCTTGATTTACAACTCCTGCCTATTAATTTTTTCCCCTTTCTTGGGGTGCAGGCTTCTGATATTTTCTGCAACTTTGACTTAAGTAATTCTAGGCCTCCTCCACCTTTAGATCCACAACTTCTCAGTTTTCACCAGTTTAGTATAGGAAGAGATTATGATTGCCATAAAAGAATCAGGGGGAAGTGTAGGTGGGAAGAATGTACTTTCTTGACTAATGAAAAAAATTGTGTTACTGTGTTATGAAACAATTTGACTTTTGACTAAGATTATTTGAGAGGTAGGAGATGTCTGAATGATGCTCCATTTCCTGGAGACGATTTTAGTTGAGGATCTGTACCATTTTACTTCCACTACAAATAATATAAGTTCATAGAATCATAGAAGATTAGGGTTGGAAGAGACCTCAAGAAGTCATCTAATCCAATCCCCTGCTCACAGCAGGACCAATACCAACTAAATCATCCCAGCCAGGGCTTTGTCAAGCCAGGCCTTAAAAACCTCTAAGAATGGAGATTCCACCACCTCCCTAGGTAACCCATTCCAGTGCTTCACCACCCTCCTAGTGAAATAGTGTTTCCTAATATCCAACCTAGACCTCCCCCACTGCACTGGTTTTGCAATGTTTACTATTCTATCTTCATGTTTTTTTCACCCTTATGTTTAGTCCTACAGGACTGCAAGAAAGGTGACTTCCCCCACTTATGTAATTCAAATGTAAAATGATTTAATCTCCTTGTGATATCATGAATGCAAACATAAGCATAAATGACCTGACATACTGCACTCTGTAGGAGCTCTGTGACTTGGTTGTGAAGCTGATGACCTTTCAACATGGACATTTTGAGGGTGATATTATTTTCGCTATAGTATGTAAAGCATTACATTGATTTAACAATCAGAAGCTGACAATGCACAACGGATATCCTTCTCTCACACCTGCCCTGAAAATGGACAAGTTGTAAGGGCACTTATGATAGTTTTATCCATGGGTCTCAAAGCATTTTACAGATATTAACTAATTCTCAGAGTATCCTTGTAGGATAAATGTATACATTTATACACGAACTATGTGCAGCAATTAAGTTTACTGCAGCATTTCCCTATCTAATGGTAGGGAACATAGAAAATAGCATAGTAAAGCTTACTACTGCACTGCAGTAATACCCTGTCAATTATAGAGGAAGGAAGATCACTCAGAATCTATGCTTATTTTCTGAGCAGAGAGATATAGAGCTACTTTTTTATTTATCATGGATCAAGGTCCTGATTTGACAAGGTCTGTGCCCATCTTTAAGCATTCCCCGTTGACTTCAAATGCAGTATTCAAAGTTAGGTCCATGTTTAAGTACTGTGCTGAATTGGGACCTAATTTTGTTGCAATCAAGTGACTCCTCATTTTTTCTCTGACACACCTTCCAAATTACATTAGCAACTTGACTAGATTTAAAAAAAAATTCTTTTTTTTATTGCCTTCCTGCTTCATTTACACATTGTCATTTGTCTTGTGATGATAAAGCAAAAATAATGCACTGCTTGGCTGATTTGTATTGTATCTCGCTATGCCGCTCTTATTCTGTAGATTTTCCCCTTGATTTACAGTATCCCTGCTCATCCTAGCACATCAATCACTGCATCTCTTATTACAGAAAGAGTAGTAACTAGAATGATGCAAAGAAAAGAAAAAAAAAGTCCAACACACAAATTGCCATGTAAGGAATGGTTGGTGTTAAATTTCCGTCTATAAAGATAGAAGATAAAATCTGGCACATAGGAATTTTAGTGAGGAATGACTGTTCTATCTTCATTAAAAAAACTGTGATTACTGAATTTAGGGAGGAAATGATGTCTCTTTTAAAGGAACATATAATCACTAAAACAACTCCTTCCCGAAAGGGAAATCAGTATGACAAATAGCTTGAATGATGAGTGTGAATTTTAACGGTAATTCTATTCTGTTGTCGACATTCCAAAGGCAAATGTAGGTAACTGTAAGGTAGACAATACACAAGTCTGACAAGTTTCAGCATTGTATTAGCTCCATGCTGTATATGCCAGAGCATATCAAAAACAGACAGGTTTCAGAGTGGTAGCTGTGTTAGTCTGTATCAGCAAAAAAACCTGAAGAGTACTTGTGGCTCCCTAGAGACTAACAAATTTATTTGGGTATAAGCTTTCATGGACTAAAACCTCATCGGATGCATGCAGTGGAAAATATAGTAGGAAGATATGTATATACACACAGAGAACATGAAGAATACCCAGAAATCACCTACTCCAGGACAGGCCCAACAAAGAAAGAAACAGAATGCCACTAGCTATCACCTTCAGGCCCCAACTAAAACCTCTCCAGCACATCATCAAGGATCTACAATCTATCCTGAAGGACGATCCCTCACTCTTACAGATCTTGGGAGACAGGCCAGTCCTCGCTTACAGACAGCCCCCCAACCTGAAGCAAATACTCACCAGCAACCACACACCACACAACAAAAACACTAACGCAGGAACCTATCCTTGCAACAAAGCCCATTGCCAACTCTGTCCGCATATCTATTCAAGGGACACCATAATAGGACCTAACCACATCAGCCACACTATAAGAGGCTCATTCACCTGCACATCTACCAATGTGATATATGCTATCATGTGCCAACAATGCCCCTCTGCCATGTACATTGGCCAAACTGGACAATTTCTATGCAAAAGAATAAATGGATACAAATCAGACATCAAGAATTATAACATTCAAAAAACAGCCAGAGAACACTTCAACCTCCCTGGTCACTCAATTTCAGACCTAAAAGTCACAATTCTCCAACAAGAAAAACTTCAAAAACAGACTCCATTGAGAAACTGCACAATTGAAATTAATTTTCAAACTGGGCACTATTAAATTAGGCTTGAATAAAGACTGGGAGTGGATGGGTCATTACAAAAAGTAAAAACTATTTCCCCATTCTAATTTTTCCCCCTACTGTTACTCAGATCTTAGATTCATAGATACTAAGGTCGGAAGGGACCATTCTGATCATCTAGTCCGACCTCCTGCACAACGCAGGCCACAGAATCTCACCCACCCACTCCTACGAAAAACCTCACCTATGCCTGAGCTATTGAAGTCCTCAAATTGTGGTTTAAAGGCTTCAAGGAGCAGAGAAACCTCCATCAAGTGACCCGTGCCCCATGCTACAGAGGAAGGCGAAAAACCTCCAGGGCCTCTTCCAATCTGCCCTGGAGGAAAATTCCTTCCCGATTCAAATATGGCTATCAGCTAAACCCTGAGTCTATGGGCAAGATTCACCAGCCAGATACTACAGAAAATTCTTTCCTGGGTAACTCAGATCCCATCCATCTAATATCCCAACTCAGGGAATTAGTCCTATTTACCCTGAATATTTAAAGATCAATTACTTACCAAAATAACATTATCCCATCATACCATCTCCTCCATAAACTTATCGAATAGAATCTTAAAGCCAGATAGATCTTTTGCCCCCACTGCTTCCCTTGGAAGGCTATTCCAAAACTTCACTCCTCATTGTTAGAAACCTTCGTCTAATTTCAAGTCTAAACTTCCTGGTGGCCTGTTTATACCTATTTGTTCTTGTGTCCACATTGGTGCTGAGCTTAAATAATTCCTCTCCCTCTCCTGTGTTTATCCCTCTGATATATTTATAGAGAGCAATCATATCTCCCCTCAGCCTTCTTTTAGTTAGGTTAAACAAGCCAAGCTCCTTAAGTCTCCTTTCATAAGGCAAGTTTTCCATTCCTCGGATCATCCTAGTAGCCCTTCTCTGAACCTGCTCCAGTTTGAATTCATCCTTTTTAAACATGGGAGACCAGAACTGCACACAGTATTCCAGATGAGGTCTCACCAGTGCCTTGTATAATGGTACTAAAACCTCCTTATCCCTACTCTGCCTCTCCTGATGCATCCCAAACCGCATTAGCTTTTTTCACAGCCATATCACATTGGCAGTTCATAGTCATCCTATGATCAACCAATACTCCAAGGTCCTTCTCCTCCTCTGTTACTTCTAATTGATGCGTCCCCAGCTTATAACTAAAATTCTTGTTATTAATCCCTAAAGGCATAACCTTACACTTCTCACTATTAAATTTCATCCTATTACTATTACTCCAGTTTACAAGGTCATCCAGATCCTCCTGTACAATATCCCGATCCTTCTCTGAATTGCCAATACCTCCCAGCTTTGTATCATCTGCAAACTTTATTAGCACACTCCCACTTTTTGTGCCAAGGTCAGTAATAAAAAGATTAAATAAGATTGGTCCCAAAACCGATCCCTGAGGAACTCCATTGGTAACCTCCCTCCAACCTGACAGTTCGCCTTTCAGTACGACCGTTGTAGTATCCCCTTTAACCAATTCCTTATCCACCTTTTGATGTTCATATCGATCCCCATCTTTTCCAATTTAACTAATAATTCCCCATGTGGCACGGTATCAAAACACCTTACTGAAATCTAGGTAAATTAGATCCACTGAGTTTCCTTTATCTAAAAAATCTGTTACTTTCTCAAAGAAGGAGATCAGGTTGGTTTGGCATGATCTACCTTTTGTAAAACCATGTTGTATTTTGTATCTTCTTGTCAACTGTTTGAAATGGGCCATCCTCATTATCACTACAATTTTTTTTTCTCCTGCTGATAATAGCCCACCTTAATTGATTGGTCTCATTATAGTTGGTATGGCAACACCCATTCTTTCAAGTTCTCTGTATATATATCTATATATATCTATATATCTCTTCCTACTGTATTTTCCACTGCATGCATCCGATGAAGTGGGTTTTATCCCACAAAAGCTTATGCCCAAATAAATTTGTTTGTCTCTAAGGTACCACAAGTACTCCTCATTTTTTGGCGAAAAACGGACGGTTCCTGCTTGTATGGTTTTGCAAATTACCAGCTCATCTCTTCATGAAGCATAGATTGATTACTGGCCTCAAGATAAGTCTCGTATATTACAGCTCCTCAGGTCCACTATAACATTTCCATTGTCAATTAAAGGCACCGTTCCTTAAACCTATGATTTTAAGTTTCTTCTCTCTGTCTGCTCTGTTCTATAGAGAGTCCCAATCATACACATTTGCCAGTCACCTGCATTTCACAGCCATTAACATCTATTTTTGTTCCCCATACTTTTATATGGCTTATCATTTATCATTATAACTAGTAATGAGTCTAAACAAGAACCCTCTAGCAAATCTCTTCCTTCACCACCAAACTCTGGGGAAGTTCAACTTCATATTGGATTTTTGCATCTCAGTATGATGGGCCCAAGTAGGAATCCCAGTTCTTAAAAACCTTGAACTTGGGGCAAAGTTCAGATCCCCAAACCATGACTTAGTCATAAACTAGTTTCAGAGTAGCAGCCGTGTTAGTCTGTATTTGCAAAAAGAAAAGGAGTACTTGTGGCACCTTAGCGACTAACAAATTTGAGCATAAGCTTTCATGAGCTACAGCTCACTTCATCGGATGCATTTGGACCATGCATCCGATGAAGTGAGCTGTAGCTCACGAAAGCTTATGCTCAAATAAATTTGTTAGTCTCTAAGGTGCCTCAAGTACTCCTTTTCTTTTTTCATAAACTAGTGTAACTCTGCTGACTTCAACACAGTTATTCCTACTTTACACAGGGGCAGGCAAAAGGAATATCAGGAGCAATGTCATGTTTAATAAAGCAGTTTCATAATAAAAAATCCAAAGTATTTTACAAACTATGGGTCAAATCCTAGAATCCTCATTCAGTCCTCAATAAGGCAACATTCATATTAAAATGAGAGCTTTGGACTGAGTAAAAACTGAACCAGGACTTCAGGATTTGGATACAGACTCACCCACGCACTAGAGTTGGTTGGGGATTTTTTTTCTATTTTTCTTTACATGTTTTCATGTATTTATGAAAACCCCCAAAATATTAAAATTGGTCATTTCTGATGGAACGTTCATTTTGACAAAACAAAACTTGTAAAATATGACATTTCACACACACACATACACAAGTGCAACCAGTTCTAACAAACACACAGGCTGATGTGCAGTCTCTTATGGGGTGAGACTGTGGCAAAGAAAAATTATGTATAGCAGGCTGCACAACAGTGGTTGGAGGGGAAGATTTGACCAGGACAATGGGGTAAACTCCTACGTTAAAGTAGCATAAGAACTTCAATGACCATAGGAGACAGGAACTCTGGTCCAAATTATCTGGTGGTGTTAGGGGATGCAAATCTATTTGAGTTTAATTGAGTTTTGCCCATTTACACCAGAGACCAATGTAACCTTAATTCTCCCTCCACACTCATTTTTAATATGCCACCAATGTGTAAGAATACTTTGAACCTCAATCTTCTCTCACTTACACTTGAATAAATCAGGAGTGACTCCAGTGAAGTTACTCTGGTTTCAAACTGGAGCAAGGGAAAGGTGCATCAGACATCTTTCTTTAGTGGCTGGCATTAACACATTAAAACTTCAGAAAACAGCCAATCAATCGCAATACTATCCAAATCAAATAGACAAAATTAACAAAAAAATTGGTCACCAAACCATGGGGCCCTGAAGGAGTGAACAGCAAAACCACAACACTCAGGAGTGAATGTAGACAAATTGGAGAGAGTCCAGAGGAGC
Organism: Dermochelys coriacea; assembly: GCF_009764565.3. Taxonomy (NCBI): domain Eukaryota; kingdom Metazoa; phylum Chordata; order Testudines; family Dermochelyidae; genus Dermochelys; species Dermochelys coriacea. The sequence continues at coordinate 17,132,429 of NC_050068.2, forward strand.
GCAACAAAAATTATTAGGGGGCTGGGGCACATGACTTATAAGGAGAAGCTGAGGGAACTGGGTTTATTTAGTCTGCAGAAGAGAAGAGTGAGGAGGGATTTGATAGCAGCCTTCAACTACCTGAAAGCGGGTTCCAAAGAGGATGGAGCTAGGCTGTTCTCAGTGGTGGCAGATGACAGAACAAGGAGCAATCGTCTCAAGTTGCAGTGTGGTAGGTCTAGGTGGGATATTAGGAAACACTATTTCACTAGGAGGGTGGTGAAGCACTGGACTAGGTTACCTAGGGAATTTCCAGCCTTAGAGGTTTTTAAGGCCCAGCTTGACAAACCCTGGCTGGGATGATTTAGTTGGTATTGGTCCTGCTGTGAGCAGGGGATTGGACTAGATGACCTCCTGAGGTCTCTTCCAACCCTAATATTCATTGACCTTTAATGATCATATATATTTAAATCAATTATTATTCCACTGTAATCATTGTAATACGTTAATATTTTCCAATTTGCCCCAGATATTTGGTAAATAAGTAACAATTGCTTTCTACATCTCTCAGTTTGCTGGAAGAATGTCTCTTAACTAACCTACTCAGAATATCACACTTATTTTTCCTTAGGAAACTAGGCACGAATGACTGGGAAGCTATAAAAGGAATGATGAAATCATCTAAGTTTTAATAAGTAGACTACTAGCACTAAGGATTGTACATACCCACACAACCATAAATAGTCCTTTGTACAAGGAGACAGTAAAGAAAGAAAAATAGTTTTAATTTAAAACACAACAAATTAAATGAATTCAGGGAAAGGAAAGGCTGTTGCTTCAGTTTAACTTTCTATTAGAATCTTCTATAATTTTAGTAACATAAGAGATCCTTTCTTGAACTGTTCTTTGTATTTAACCTGTATATTATATCAATGATTACTTTCAATGATTTCTCGCAATCTAATGTCCTTAAATACATATTAAATATGTATGTAAATATATTGTATAGTATAGACATAATAAATATGTCCTTAAATACATATTTAAGATCTCAGTAAATATGTATTTAAGGAGACATCCTATATCTGATGAGAACAGTTAATTTCATGATCTTTGTCTAACCAGGCAATTCATTTGAAAGACTGTTGGCTTGATTCAAAAAATACATATTGAAGAATCATATAATTTTGCAACAGATATGCAATGTTTATTATACAGCATGCTTTACTTGGGCTCCTGTAACAAGTAGATGAGCCTGGCAAATGTGCATTTACTCATGCATAGTTTGAATAGACAACTCTTTAGCTTCCGGTTTCCATCTTGCCAGCTCAGCTGCTGGTCACAACAACAATTACAGAATGTTAGGACTTGATGTAATATAGGAAAGTTGCAGCTCTGACACAGTCTAAAAAGTTTTGAGTGGGGGGAACAGAAGCGGCAGTGCAGGGTAACTCTCCAGGATTCTCTTCTATAATTATTTGCGCAGAGCAGCATTATTATGGAAATTAGCAAAGGTCAGCAATAAACTGTCAGAGAGAGAATCTGAGTTAGAAATTGTCCACTGACAGGGTAAATTATAGGGTGAAAGAGGATGGTTGCATTGGAATTTGGATTTAAAAGCTGGGGACGGGAGGGCAAATCAGCAGTTTGCAGGTATTTTTGAGGTAAAGTTTTTTGTGGGTTTCTTTCTTTAAAATTACAATTATCATGTGTTTCATGCTTTATGTAAAAGCTGATAGTTTTTCAGCTAAAATAAAATGCATTATTAATGCAAATAAGAACATGTATGATCACTGGCATTTCCAGTGTCACTTCTGTCATGATATTTCCTTCAGCTTTTAGACAAGCTCAATGTATAATTCAGAGAAAGCAGGGGAGGGCACAGCTACTCCTCCTCTGCATTGGTTTCAGGAGCTCAAGAATTTAGTCATAGTTGGGGCAATGGCAGATCCTCAGTAGCCAGTTAGAACCTACATGCTTGAGGGTGGCTGGCAGCCAGCAGTAAAAATTAAAGGCACAGCAGTACAAAGTTTCAGTTACAAAACGGAGCCAGCCACATGGGGAGCATTTATTTTTTGAAACCACATTTTAAAAATTTGGATTCTGGAGAATAGAGGAGGGAGCAGAAACTGCCATTTTGGAGGGGCATGTGCAGACCACATTGTTGTTCTCAGACATATCATAGAACGAAGTGTGGAGCAACAAGCACCTCTTGTGATACGTTTTGTAGATTTGCAGAAGGCTTTTGACAGTGAACCCTGGGACAGTCTTTGGAAACTTATGGTGTACTATGGAATAGCAGCAAAAAATAATTAGAATTATCAAGGGTCTATATGATAATGCCAAATATGCAGTCAGAGAGGACAATACCACCAGCCAGTGGTTTGCAGTGACAACCTGAGTAAGGTAAGGGTTATGTTCCCACTATTGTTTTCACTGATCATTGACCATGTCATGAGAAAAGTAAACAGAAGACAACCAAGGAATTTTATGGACAAGTGATAAAGTCTAATTGGATGACCTTGTTTTTACTGATGACGCTGTTCTGCTCGGTTCAACATATCACTTAATGGAAAAAAAGACCCAGATTTTGTCAGACACAGCAAAACAAGTTGGTTTGTTCATCGATAAGGGAAAGACAAGAGAGATGGGTATCAGTGTCCCAAAAATAACCATCAGAGTAGAAGGAGAAACATAAGAAGTTAATCATTTTACGTTTGTAGGGAATGAGATGTGCTTGGTGGTGACACCAGGCTACATGTCAAGCAATAAATATCTAAAGCAGCAAAAAACTTCCATAAACTTGAACGATTTGGAAAAGTAATATGAATGGTGATGACACAAAAATACAAATGTTTAAAACCAGGATCATGTCTTCCTCCTTTACAGAGCAGACATGAAAAGCTACAACAAAAACTGATGCAAAGGTCAATTCATTCCAAAGTAAATGCCTGCAGAAGATCTTCTGAGTTTATTGGAAAGAGCGTCTTGCAGCACCAGAAATTCAAAGTAGAGCAAACCAACCAAAAGCATCAAACATTGTGAGATGACGATAATGGACATATTTAGGACATGCTTTAAGGATATCAGCAAAACAACTTCCACGTCAAATGATAAAGTGGACACCACCTAGACAGAGAAGAAGAGGGTGACCTATAGAAACTTCACACAGAACAATAGAAACAGAAGCCAAATCCATCAACATGACACTTAGGAACTTGAACAGACCAGCACAAGATGAAACTGGTGGACACCCTATATATCTGAAGGCAGGGGAGGATGGAGAATAACCCTAAAATATATATACAAGGACCTGCTCCTGATCTCACATGTGTAAAGTCAGTGCAACACCACTGATGTCAATGCAGCTACTCTGGTGTGCTACATCAGAACAGAATCAAGATTGCAGAGTCTAGCCACAATCATTAAATAAACAATAAAAGGCCTCTTGACATGGATTAGAAATTGGCTAAGAGGTACAAAACAGAGTCAGAATAAATGGTCAGTTATAGACATGGCAAAAGGTTAACAACGTTCCTAATACAACTGTATTAGGATAAGTGTTATTTAACCTATCTATTAGTGATCTGGAAAAGGAGGTGAAGAGTAGGGTTGCAAAACCTGCAGCTAACAATTATTTAGGTTAATATAGACTAGAGAAGACTGCAAGGAGCTTCAGAAGGATTTAAGGCTAGAGAAACTTGATGGCAGATGGAATGCAAGGCTGACAAATGCAAAGTATGTGCACAGTGTAAGGAACAACTAATTCCTGAAGTCATTTCAGGATTCTGAATTACATGAAACCACTCAGGAAACAAACCTGAGCCTAGCTCTGGGTGAAGTTTTTTGGCTGAACAGTTAACTTGTTTCAAAATGGCATTTTGGGATGACCAAAATTATTTGCAAAATTCAGGTCAAATTTGGCAAATAGTATTACCTGAAAACAAATTAAACTAAAATAAATAAATTTATAAATGGTTTGTTTTGATATTTTTGATATGAAATAATTTCACTTTTTATTTTGAAATAGTTTACAAAATTTTGAAGCGTGTATAAGACACCCCAAAACATAATGAAAAACTAAAAAAATTTTTTTCAGGTTAAAAGAAACATTTTGTTTGGCCCAAAATGAATTTTTGTTCCTCTGTTTGATTGTGGTTATTTGGGTCAATCAGAAAAAACTGAAAAAGTAATTTTGGTTTCAGAACTAACCAATATTTTTCATTGCTGCTATTGAAACCGAAAAATGAATGATTAGTTTTGTTCTATCTGGGCCATCACTGTAGATGGGTCAACGAAAACTTCTGCTCAACATGCAGCAGCAATTAAAAAAGCAAACAAACCATGTTAGGAAGTATAAAAAAATTAGACCAAAATACTGAAAATATTAAAATGTCACTATATATATATAAAATCAATAGTATACCCTCACCTGTGCTCAGTTCTGGTAACCCTATTTCCGGAAAACATAGTGGAAATAAAAGGGTGTGGACCATGTAGAGACAAACGGTTCAAGTGTTAAGAGGCATGGAAAGCCTTCAATGTAAGGAGAGAACAATAGGGTATTTCCCAATTCCACATTATTTTCTTCTTGCTTCCCAGCTGCAATAAATTAGCAAACACTAACAAAATTTGGGAAAGTGGGTAAAAAAACATTTTCCTATATTTTCAGAATTTTCCCTGGGAAAAATCTGAATTTCCCCAACTGAAAAATTTAAAAGGAAATTTTACCATGAAAGTTTTCATGGGAAAAATCCCATTCACTGGCCAGCTCTAAAATTTGTACTTTTGGTCTCTAATCTAATTAGATAATTTTGCTGTGCATTTTCTGAATACATTTCCCACCTCCAGGGCATATCTATCACAGAGCCCTTTTATGCAATACAGCCATCTTCCAATTTCCAGGAATGAGATAGATACAAAAATGCCACCTGAGACTTCCCTACTTGTCCTTTTGTTACTTCCTTTAATGCAAGCATGTTATCTTGACTTTTGGCCCATGTTAAAAAGTATAGTTATTGGCAGACAGACAATATAAAAATGGCACCTTCTTAATCAGCCAGTCTGCTCCTTGCATTTATCTGAGTCATATCTCCTTACCTTAACTCATCAGAGACAGATTCTGTGACATTCTGTCTATTTCTTGTTTATTATGAAGAAATTCATCAGCTAAGTTCTTATTGCAAAATCTTTATTACTGATAATAACAGAAGAGGAGTAAGAGCGTAGCTTTATTTATAGATCCTAGTTTGCAGCGCTAGAAGATAGAAGAACATTATTTTTATTTGTAAAGGAAACAAATTTAATCCGTAAATCACTGAAAAATAAAAAAAATACGGAATCCTGGATTTTGTTATTCCATTGTCACTTTTCTGAGTGTAACCTTATTTAAGAATGTGTCTTTGCAATGATTTCTATCATTACTGTTTGCATAGCATCCTACTTCTGCCTCCTACTCTATCTAGACATGTATTTGTGATAGGCAGCTGTCTAAAGTCTGTGCTTGCTTTAAAGTCAGATGCAAACAGCTGTTTAATGAAACTGTCATTTCCTTATCTTCTCCATTTCTGTGGTCTGATAATTTGCTTAGTGAAGAACTATCTTTTAGGAGATATTTCTTATAGGATGAACAAGTCACATTTTCTTCTGTATATCCAATATTTATGTCACCGTGGAAAAAATCCTCTCAACATTACATCTTTAGTACCAAAAAAGCAAGGGAATAAGTTGATACATTATACACTGAATTTTATGTGATGTTTTACAAATGTGATCTCATAAGAGCATGTTGTCAAAGGAAATTCTTTTGCTTGTTCACATGCTTGTGAACTGAATGCCATTTTGATGCTTCATGGAAGTAATTTCAAATAATATGTTAAAATGCCATACATCATACACAGTGGTGTTGGAGGTGTAGTGGTCCCAGGATATGAGAGACACAAGGTGCATGAGGTAGTATCTTTTATTATACCAAGTTTGGCTGGTGGAAGACATAAGCTTTTGAGCTTCATGGAGCTCTTCGTCAGGTCTGAAAAGATAAACAGAAAGTGTCACAGCTAACTACAAGGTGGGACTGATTGTTAAGGATGAGGAGTTAATATAGTTGCAAAAAACCGTAACTTTTAGTGTCACCAGAAGCAAGCTCAGGACACACCACAGACCAGGACACAACAACTCAAAGTGGCACCAGACCCTACCAGAACAACAGATGCAAAACCTGAGACCTCTACTGCTATGATGATCAATAACCCCCACATCACACCTTTCAAGATCCAGTGATCCTACATATGCCTATAACAACATGAAGTGTACCTCTTCCAGTGCAGCAAATCCCCCAACGACTATGTGGGTGAAACCAGACAATCACTATGCTCTCAAATGAACTCACACACAAAAATGATAAAAGACAAAAACACCCTGTGACAGGGTGTCCATTCCACACAGGAGTGGAAGAGGTAAAGGGAGGTTCCCAGGGTCCTATCATACTCTGCCCCAGAAAGGAGCAGTGGAGGTGAGTCCTCCAAGTGGCCTAGAGAGACTGCATGGAGCACAGCCAATCAGAGAAAGGCTGCAGGCAGCCTCCAATCCAGAGCCAGCAGGCCCCATATAAGAAGAGCTTCAGTGCAGAACAGGGTCAGTTACTGCTAGGAGCTTAAAGAGTAAGGACTGTGTCTCTAACAAGCTGAGAGACCTGTAGCACTTTGGACAGAGCAACTGCTGGCAGGGAGCAGGAGAGATCTCCTGGCTGGCTGCTGGGACTGGGTAGTTGCATGCCCTGAGGCAAGGGTGAAGAAGGTGGTGGAAGTGACCCAGGGAGACAGAGCGGCATTGGGAGAAGTTAAAGAGTCACAGCAAGAGGCTGCTATATATAGGTACCCTAGGTTGAGACCCAGAGTAGTGAGTGGGCCTGGGTCCCCCATACTTGCTAAGGAAGTGACTAACTATTGGTCAGTGTTACCAACCCTGGAAGGGGGAAACACAGAGTGACCTAGTCGGAGGGCTGAGTTGTGAAGAGGACATGGTGGTTCCTGAGGCTGAAAGAGGGGCCGCAGACTGGACAGAGTCAGAGCGATGATGTGCAAATCATGGATGGGGCTTTGGCATCGAGCTAATCTCCAAAGTGAACAGCAGGAGGTGCCAAGCCTGTGATGAGTGGTAAACCCTGTGACACACCCTATTATCTGTAAGCGAACACTTTTCACAAAGCAGTCACTCCATAACTGACCTATCAGTCCTTATCCTCAAAGAAAACCTGCATGACACTTTCAAAACATGAGCATGGATCTTAAATTCATAATTCTGTTCAACACTAAAAATCATAATCTAAGAGACATGGTCTAATTACAAAATTTGTAGCCTAATAACCTTTATTTGTGCTATGACTGCAGAGGTGTTAATTGCCCACTTCACTTTAAATTGTTTCTTCCAACATGCGTTTACCATCTTGTATTTAGTGGCAACACTCTGGTTACCTTTTACAAACCTGAAAAACTCTTGTGGTAAACCCAGGACAAACAGCTACAAAAGGGGGGTAGTAATTAGTCGTAGGGATTAAAAGGCCCCTCCCTACTCACTGAGGAGAGAGAACCATGGGGCAATAAGGTTCATCTGGAAAAGGGGTTGCTAGGGAACCAATTAGACTCAGCTGACTTCAACTACTTGGGACCTTTTTATACCCTCCCCTGGGTGGTAGGAGGGGGAGAGTGAGGGGAGCTGGGAAGCTGCCAGTAGGCTGTTTGCAACAAGACACCAGCCTTCCCAGTAAGGAGGCTGCACTCGCTCCCCAGAAGGGAAGGAAAACAAGCACAAGGGACTGACTGAAGAGAGGAGTAGCAGGACCCTGTGCCACCTATAAGGATATATACTGAATGGCAGATCCAGGATCAGAGTGAAATATGTCTGCATGTGAAGATGTGAGAGAAAGGGGGGAGGAGGAAATGAAATTACAGAGATGGGAGGGCATATCTAAAAGTATTTAGGACTACAGATTGCAAGTCAGGATCAGAACCATAATAAGTCAAATAAAATATCACCTCAGAAATGATATGTAGAAATCCTATGGGACTGATATGCTTTCTAGTGAGCACATACTATCTCCTTTGGAGTAAGTGTAATCAAAGCCATTTTAAAAGAGCAGGATATATTGTACTAGAGTGAGAGAGTTTGATATTCAATTTAGAATTACTATGAAGGAAGAGTTATTTTCTTCATTTCTCTTTTTCTGGTAACCAAGCTCTGAACCCAAAGCTAAAGGTCACACTTTTTCTGTGACACTGATTCACAATACCCATCCCTTTCTAATGATCACACTTTAATTGTCAAATAAAAGTAAATTCCTCTGTATAGTTTGTGTCAATTTGGGAGGAGACACAAATAGAAAATTGGATCCCTCAGAACCTAGTCATCAACTGATCCTTTTACTGGATCCAGCCCAATGATTGTCTGGTACCCCCTTTATCAATAATCTGACAATTGCATGAGCCTATCCTCCTTTTAACTACACAGTCTCCTACCTGCCCACCCAATGATCATGTGGTTCATCTAAAGTAGCTTCTTTATGATGCGTGCTCGTTCTAGCATAGATTTGAGCACCAATGATTTGTAGTATTCCATTTTTCATCTTTCTCACTCGGGTCTCAGTCCTGCAGCCTTACTCATGTTTGCAGTCCTAATGAAGTCAATGGGATTAGTCACCTGAGTTGCAGGACCAGTCTCTTATTTTACTGTCTGTACTTTCGAATCAAACCTAAAGCAAACAACAACTGCAGGTAAGTTTTGTCCATGCATTTGGTCACTTTGTGCTTTAAAGGGTACAAAGATGATGGGTAAATATTCCTACGTCCAGGTGCTGGGCTAGGAAAAGGGGAGGCAACTAAATATGAGGGGGCAGCAACAAGAATCTTATTTTCAGGTATTGCTAGGGAATTTCTTTTGCTGTGGGGGGAATGGGTGAGATTTGCCTGGAGCAGGGGACAGGTTGTTGACCTGGTACAATTCATATATGAGTGGTTGCATTCTTCACATGAGCCCTGAGGAGACTTAAAACACTCTGGATTACCTACCAGATGTCTAATGAGTTGAAGAATATTCAGCATATCAGCTCACACATGGTTAATAAAGGTCTCAACATCAAATCACTATTTGCCCTGATGAGACTTAAAAATTGAAGTTCTGACCTCATTCAGAACAAGGAATATTATCCTCAGTTTCCTACCCAATTTCAATGGGAATACATGTGGCAGAATCGGGCCATTTATTATTTCATATTGCTTATTAAAGGGGGTTTGAAAAGAGGGGTTTGTCTGCTTTAATAATTTTAACAAAATACTATTTTCATTTAAGTTTTTTTATGACAATTCTGATATTTCATTGAAATATCTACTCTCTGTGCACTGTTAAATAGCTGCCACATTTTACCCCAGAGATTACCGCATTTGTTGTGACTGAAATGTATCCTACTTTATGTATAGTTTGTGTATCAGTTTGTACATTTTTCACTAGTTCTGAGAATCTTTTGAGATTAAAGATATATTATCAATAAGAAAGCAGAATATTTAAGGGAATGCACTCTACAGAGCGAGCTTTGAACAATGGTGTGGTGGAGGATAGATAGCTTTGTGGTCAAGACACTGCACTAAGACTTCAGAGTCCTTTGTTCAGTTCCCAGCTCTACCACATATGTCCTGGGTAATCTTGGACAAGTCATTTAATCTATTTTTTGCCTTGGCTTCATGCTTTACATAGATGTTGTCAGGCTAAATGAATTAATGTTTCTGAAGAGCTCAGGTGTTACGCTGATATATGCTGTGATCAGGAATTCACTCCACACTTTCCCTGAAAGGGTTAATGCAGACTGAGAAGGGGCTAATTGACCCAACAGGCTACAGCTGAGGAGAATCAAGTGGCTAAGCAATCCCCTGACTCAGGAAGAGAGCTCAGCTGAGAAGGAATAAGCTGGGTTAAGATCATAAAGACAGGAAATTGGCAGCAGAAGGGGGCTGCTGGGAAAGGCTGCACTCTCTCCCTGTGTAGAGGGAGGTCTGCTTGGAAGCTGCAGAGACATGTAGGCTTCAGTTGGTCCCTGGAGGAGGGAGTGGTGAAGCTGGCAGACCCAGAGAAAGAAGGGGGAGCCAGAAGGTTAGAAAAAGGCTCAGGGAAATGCAGCAAGGTATAAGTGGAACAGATCTTGACTGCTGACTAAAGGATCCCTGAACAGGAATTCAGAGTAGAGGGCAGGCCTGGGTTCCCCAACCAGCCTGAAGTGGCACCAGCAGGACAGTGCATAGGAAAACGGCCTGAGCCTGTTTGGGAGAAGAAACTCCTTCCAGGAAGGGGAAACCATGATAGTGACCTAGCTGGACCGCCACAGCAGTTCCTGGAGCAAGAGGGGGCTGCAGACAAAGTGACGGAGTTGGAGGCACAGCTTGCAATTGCAGGGAAAGACATTGACCTGGTGAGTTATTTCCCAGAACAGCCTCAGGGACACGCCATAACTGCGGTGAGTAGAGCACCCTGTTACAGAAGCCATAAAGATAGATGCAAAGTGCCTAGGAAACTGTGCATAGCCATTCAGACTCTAGCCATTCTGGGTACATTACACTGCAATAACAGATTTGTGGCACCGCTGCGGCAGGCCCAGATCAGCTGACTTACGGCCGCAGGGCTTGCTGCAGGGCTAACAAGTGCAGTGTAGACATCTGGGCTGAGGCTGGATCCTGGGCTCTGAAACCCCGCAAAGGGGGGTTGGTTTCTGCCTGGGTTTCAGCCCAAGCCTGAATGTCTACACTACTATTTTGAGCCCCACAACCTGAGCTCTGCGACCCTGAGTCGATTAACCTTGGCTCTGAGACTTGGTTCATCAAGGTTTTTTTTATTGCAGTGTAGACGTACCCTCTGTTACTTGCAGTCATATTGAGCTTCCAGTGGGTTCATTTCAGCTAACAACCTATTCTAAATAGGTGAAGAGACTCAAAACATTTCCTGTATGGAAATATTGTATTTAATTTATTGTTCATTTCTGTTTTTAATCCATCAGAAAGAATCCCTTACCATAAATATTCCTGCTGTAAACTGAATGCTGTTGACTTGTCTGTTCATAAATATCTGGCAATAAAAGTGATTTTTTTTTATGGTGGTGCTATGCTTCAAGAGTGGGAAATGCTCAGCAAGGAACCCCAGGGAATATATCTATAAATATACAAAAACCTTCCAACAATGCACTTTATTGGTCATTTTTCACCTCTGTGCCTCATAATTTACCTTGGTTACCACTTAAGATTTCAAAATTTGTAGTTGTGCAAATTTTAGTTGACTAAATTTAAGTTTCTTCTGTATTTGGGATGCTGTCATCATTTAGACAGAGGGAAAAAAAGCAATCTCCAGTTACAAACTCTGTTTAGTTCCATTCCTGAAGAACATGTGTAGCTCACACATCTTGTGTTAACTGTGTTTGAAGAGGAGCCACACTATAAAATTGCTGCTGAAATATGCAACCCATTTTAGGAAACATCTATACAATATTTGTTAAAGTTACAAAAAAAATTAATGTAGGGTTTCTGGAAGGTGTCAGATTGGCAGCCCAAGGAACAGATATAGTAAGTACAGAGGCAATGCAAATTTCCCCATACTGTCCCACCAATTAGTATGCCCTAATTTAGTTTAAGACCCATGTAAACCTTTGATTTCTCTGCTTAGAATGTAATGTTAGATACAGTTGCAACCTTAGATTAAAAATACACTTGCCCCGACAACTAAATCTTCTCTACATGGTGGTTTAATGATCTTTCCAGTGATGTGATTTCTCAAGCACACTAATGTGTTTATTAGTTGGCCCATGTAGACCCTGCTTGCGTGGGCTAAGGAAACATTAGCACGCACCACCAAGGTATACACCAATTAATTTGCAACACATGAATGTGCTTTAGAAATCAGACCCCTGTAGCGTGCAATACTGCTCTGTGTAGACAAGCTGTAAGCGAGCTACATATTAGTTCATATATTTTCCCCATGTGTCTTTCATTTTGCCCGTCTAACTACATCCTCTCAAAATCCCGTGCCATACAGAAAGGTCACTTTTCAGGTTCACTATTGGCAATGGGTAACCCCAATTTTGATCATAGTTGGATTTATCCAGAAGGCATCTGCAAAAAGGGGATTTCATTGGCTCAGTACCAGGAATCAGTGACTCAAGTTGGAGGTGGGAGGCGGGGGGGGGGGGGGGAGAAATCAGTAACTGGTTTCAGAGGTGTCGCCAGTCCCTTCATGTTCTGCCCCACTCATTTTATTCCAATTATCTTGTTGGGCTGTGGTGGATTTGCACCATACCCTTACATTCTTAGAAATGAATATACTAACCTCATTATCCCTGCCAAGTAGGGAATTGCACCAACTTTGATTGTTATAGGTGCCGCCTACTTGAGGAGTCTAAGGCTTGAAACTTCTCCATTTGTTGCATGACCAACTGAGCTTTCATACTGGTTACCCTCACAATATTTCATCTAAGTATTTTCTTAGCTACTTAAGACAATGTGTGGTTTACTTCTGCACACTTTTTTATATCTGTAATGACACAATTTCATAATACGAGAATAAAAAAACAGATTCTCCCAAAGCTAAGTGTGTTGCTTTCCCACATATTAGATTTCTATACATTTCCCCAAAATCAACAATCCATGACAGCACTTTTAATTTACTCCAGTGACAGAAACAAACAATTTGAAGCCCCAACTCCTGGAGACAAGTCATTAGGTGAGAATCTCAACTTTCATTTAAAGAAATGTTTCTGGACCTCACAGTTGTGGAGAAAAGCAAATTAAATAGAAGGCCACAAAAGAAATGGGATCACTGTCGTGTAGGCATGGATCTTATTATTTGCACTTTGGGGAGAAGAAAAGTGTGTGTATTTAACATTCTCCTGTCGTTATTCAAACCCCATAATCTTCCCATAACAATCCCCATCTTCTAGTCCTAATTCCCCTCACTCCCAAAATTCCCATCACTCCACATAAATGAGCAGTTAACCCTTCTGGTCAACATTTTGTGTAGATGCTGAAGAACACCACAGGTATTGCCACACTGGATCAGACAAGCGATTCATTATTCCAGTATCCTTTTTTCCCACACTACAGCTGATTGGGAAGTTATTTTGATCTCTCTCTCAAACACTCAGTTTTCTTTTATAAAAAATTCTTCAGAAGTTTACAGGTTTTTGTTAGCCTATGAAGACTCCAAATCTGAAATTTTTCAGATTTTTGCTGCCAAAACCCAAAAAAGTTTAGATTTTTTTTAGTTATTGATACCCCAAAATCAAAAAGGCTTTTTGACATAAACTAGAAAAATGTAGTCAAATTGACACTTCCCACAAAAGTTTCCATTTTGATGAAAAAACCCTACATATTTTGACCACTTCTAGCCAATGTAAGAGGATTCAGAGGAAGGTGCAAAAAAATTCAACAGTTCTCAGATGCGGGTCTCAAGAAGATATCAAACTTTGGTTCCATTAGCTCTTCAGTTGTCTCCGTAACTGATGGCAGATATTTTCAATAAGCTCTGAAGATGGAGTTGCAGCTGGTGAACATTTGTTCTCTACAATTCTTGGAAATGTGAACAAAAAATGACTAATCGCTTGGCTGAAACCTCAAATGCCACAACAGGGTGGCAGATGCCACTATGTAGTGTTTACAATACTAATGAGGCAGTAATGACTAATAGCTTGTGAATGCTTAGTTAAGAATCAATACATGTTTGGTAATGGAATTCTAACCCAAAAAATCCTGGCTTAATCTCAAATCTTAGTGGAAAACTCCTCAAATGCATTATACAGACTCCTTTACATAAAGCAGCCAGGGATTTTGGATGCCTGAATTCTTAGGGTGCCCAATTTGAGACACTTTAAAGGGGGCTGGCTTTCAAAGGGCAGGCGGCCCTGCATTTCCTGCAAATAAGATCCTGTAAAGCCTCTCAAGATGGGCTCCTAAGAATTGAGAAACCAAAATTACAAGTCACTTACGAAAACATGGGCCTTTACTTTTATGAAAGCGTAAGACAGGTTCTGCCACTGGTTTTTTCATAGAGTTTTGCAGTTTGAATTTAGCTTTGTTACTACAAAAAGGACCCTTTGTCCCTTGCTCATAGTTAGTACCATCACTTTGTGTTTGTATTTTATTCCCAAAAGGTCATACTAATACAATGGTGTCTAATCAGTAACAGCTAAAGGGAAACAAAGGTTGTGCATAATTAATTAATTTGCTTTTTTAAAAGAACTGGAGAAGAAATGATCCTGGTCAAGGTGTTTGATTTTTGGATTAAACTAAATAGGAGATAATGCTGAGACAAAACATGGCCATCTTCAGCATATGCTTCTAGATTCATTTTGAAACCCCTCAAAATGCTTAGTTCAAATTGCAGGCCACAGTCTGCATAGATTCTCTTATCTCTATCTGCATTTTTATATAAAAAATATTTAATTTGTTAGCAGGCCCTCTCAGAGGTTCAGAGAGGCCTGGGCCACTTCCAGCTTTTGAGGCCCCCTAGCCATAATAAAAATTAAAAAAGACACATGAAAACAAAATAAGGCACCAAAAAAAGAGTAAGACATAATTTGAATATTTTTTTAATTTAACAGATGCTTTTTCTAGCCTTTCTGTGCAAATGCACTAATTGAGAAAATCTAGCTTTTTTGCAATGTCAGTTGATATTAAGCATGGCAAGCTCATTCTAATTCTCTTGTCCGATAGCTGAACATCGATAGTACTTTATCTGCTTCAACACATTGAAGGTGCGTTCACCTGAAGCCACTGATGCAGGCAAACTGACAAAAAATATGCAATGCAATTGTGATATTAGGAAACACCCCAGAGTACAAATTCGAGTATTTCTTGAAGCAATTCCTTTGGCTTGCAATCCAATTTAAAGTTTGTGGAATATATCCATTTGAGGAAGATGACCTCGTCACTGAGATCTTTTGAGATTTTTGTTGTACTGTTGCTGAAATTGTTCAGTTGCAGAAATTAGATCTTCATTTCTCAGTCTGTTGAACTGCCAAAGAAACCCCAAAAGGAAACAAATTAGTCGCACTGACTCAAATTGATGTGTAAGACCTGACTGAATAGAGTCAATGATGACAAGGAAGATATTGACCCTATAATGCTGCTCAGCATCGGCTTCAATAGATAAGTTGTGATTGGTGCAGAACTCAGATGAAATCCCAATATTCTGTGCAACTAATTTGGACTGAGTCAGGATCACATCCCCTTGTTCACGAATCTGTTGAATGTCATTGATAAGACTTTCAAAGTTATCCCTCTCAACATCAAGTGTAGCATTGTGTGTTTCAATTACCAGATTAGTTTGGTGGATCATTGTAAATAGCTTCATCCACAAAGATGACATCAGAATGCATTCAGATTTGGACATGTGCTTCTGAATAGACTGAAGTTCAAGTCTAACCTGTGCAGTGAGATTGAGAGATTCAAGCTCATTTAAAGCCTTTCTCACTGAATTCAAATGCTGCACAACTGGTTAAACACCATCAATCCATGCAGACTATCTAATTTTGGACATCCCATGCAGTGAAACAGGAAGATACTGCTTGAGAATTTCCCACCTTTGTGGACTGTTACTGAAGAGATTGCACATTTGCTGAACAAAGTAAGTAATTGCCTCCTTGCATGATTCAGCAGTGAACACCTACAAGGTTTAGTGTGTGGTTTCCACAGCTGGAGAAAATACAGTTTGAATTATGATCAAGCAGAACTGCTTGTATGCCTTTGTACTTCCCAGCCACATTAGCTTCATTGTCATAGACTTTCTCAAGTCTGGATTGGTCATCTAACTTAAAACCTTCTAGAATTGCTAGTACTCAAGCAGCAATTTCTTTTCTAGTTTTTCTCATGAAATTATCAAACAAAATAAACCTTTCTTCAATTGAAAATTTTGAGCTGTCTACACTCTTAACATATCGAATAACCATAATAGTCTGTTCCTTCTGAGAACCAATCTGGAGTGGCATCAACAATGATTGAAAAATACTTGGCATTTCAAATCTCATCAAGAATTGTTTGTACGAATGACCCACATAGCTCAATAAACTTGTTTTGTATGTGTGTGGATGCACTTTTGACTCTCTTGCGATTCCTGAACACATTTAACATGCTCTGATAAAAGTGGGTCATATTTGCTGAGGAGCTCAACTATGCCTAGAAATTTTCCATTTGCACAATCACTTGTATGTTGACTGGAACCAAAGAGAGCCAATCCTCGCTCAGAAAGAAAAAGGATGACATTCAGGATGCATTCGAAGTTTTTCCAGTTATTAGTTTCTGTAGAGAGGTCAGTCAAGAATAAATTCAATTGAACTTTCAGCTGATGCTGCCCTACTGGCTGATTTCCATGCAACAGTTTTCTTTGTGTGACGTTGAACTGTCATGTGATGGTATTCAGTCTTTCAACTTCCTCCAACCCCTGTTGATGCTCCATCCTGACTGATCAGAGAGAACTGATTCATTTGCAGCACTTTTCTTCAAAATGAAGCGGGGTGCACAGTACAGAGATTGTTTTTTCCATACTCCAGCATAACCAGTCTCTTGTGCAGGTCTCACCATTTTGAAGAGTTTGTCAGCAGATGAGTAGGAAAAGCATGATTATCAGCATATCGTGGAATGTTACTTGGAATTTCAAAACAACTAATTTGAAGAAAAGATTGCATTTGGGCAGCACTGCTCTTGTCAATAATTCCAATGTCAGTCAGTGTCAAACCTGTAGTACTCATGAATTGCTCTTGCTGAATAAGATCTACATATTCCTGTTGCTGTTGAGTTTCTTGATCATACACAGGATCTTCTGCTGCATCTGTTACTGTTGGCACATCTCCTCCTTGACTACTGTCCTCATGTTCAGGTATTGGCATTGAAATATCACCCGTTACAGATAATGAAAACTCCGCAACTGCAGCATTGTTTTCCAGTAGTTTGAGAAATGAAGTTATTGACTTTGAGCTCTTAGCTGCTGCTTCACTCAGTAGTGTTCGCTGTCTCTTGCTTTGTACTACTTTCAAATCTCCTCTTCATAGTGACCTATCTGGTCACTATGTAGCCTACCCACATTTGAAATATTCTGCTGTAAATAAGTAGCTTATCTACACTTGAAATATTCTAGTGTAAACATGTACACAAATGCTGAATGGAACACAAATGTTGAAAAGACTTAAAACGAAGAAATACTAATTAAGAACACAATTAAACAGTCCGACAGGTTATTATCCTTATTGAATCAAAACTCAAGCACGCAAGGTGTGACATAACAGGCTGAGCTGAAGACAAAGGGATGACATACAGTAAACACAGACAGAGGGATAATGTCCACAAACTTCAAATATATATCCTCACGAAACTCACTGTACAAGATTATCCTCACAAATTTTCACCTTGAATCTGGGCCTATAGATTACAAAAGCCTATGATGATGGCCAAGGGAGGGCTCAACTAACCAACCAGTCACCACTTTTAGCTAACATATGAAGATAATCATGAGGAATTCTCACACAAATAATTCCTTAGTCAACAAGATGTAAAATTATAAAGACCCTAAAATGTAACAATTCTCTACCTTTCAACAAGCACTTGATCCAGCACCTACCACTAGTTGTGGTGAATTCCACCAGGATTTCAACAATTTCCATCCCGCCATCAGCCTCAGCCTGGACCAGTCCACACAAGAGATCCACTTCCTGGACACTACGGTGCTAATAAGCGATGGTCACATAAACACCACCCTATATCAGAAACCTACTGACCGCTATTCCTACCTACATGCCTCTAGCTTTCATCCAGATCACACCACACGATCCATTGTCTACAGCCATGCTCTACGATATAACCGCATTTGCTCCAACCCCTCAGACAGAGACAAACACCTACAAAATCTCTATCATGCATTCCTACAACTACAATACCCAACTGCTGAAGTGAAGAAACAGATTGACAGAGCCAGAAGAGTACCCAGAAATGACCTACTACAGGACAGGCCCAACAAAGAAAATAACAGAACGCCACTAGCCATCACCTTCAGCCCCCAACTAACACCTCTCCAACGCATCATCAAGGATCTACAACCTATCCTGAAGGACGACCCATCACTCTCTCAGATCTTGGGAGACAGGCCAGTCCTTGCTTACAGACAGCCCCCCAACCTGAAGCAGATACTCACCAGCAACCACACACCACACGACAGAACCACTAACCCAGGAACCTATCCTTGTAACAAAGCCCATTGCCAACTCTGTCCACATATCTATTCAGGGGACACCATCATAGGGCCTAATCACATCAGCCACACTATCAGAGGCTCGTTCACCTGTGCATCTACCAATGTGATATATGCCATCATGTGCCAGCAATGCCCCTCTGCCATGTACATTGGTCAAACTGGACAGTCTCTACGTAGAAGAATAAATGGACACAAATCAGACGTCAAGAATTATAACATTCAAAAACCAGTTGGAGAACACTTCAGTCTCTCTGGTCACATGATTACACACCTGAAAGTGGCTATCCTTCAACAAAAAAACTTCAAAAACAGACTCCAAGGAGAGACTGCTGAATTGGAATTAATTTGCAAACTGGATACAATTAACTTAGGTTTGAATAGAGACTGGGAGTGGATTAGTCATTACATAAAGTAAAACTATTTCCCCATGTTATTTCTTCCCCCACCCCACCCCCCCCACTGTTCCTCAGACGTTCTTGTTAACTGCTGGAAATGGCCCACCTTGATTATCACTACAAAAGGTTTTCCTCCTTTTCCCCCTCCTTCCTGCTGGTAATAGCTCATCTTAAGTGATCACTCTCCTTACAGTGTGTATGATAAAACCCATTGTTTCATTTTCTCTGTGTGCGTGTATATAAATCTCCCCACTGTATATTCCACCGAATGCATATGATGAAATGAGCTGTAGCTCACGAAAGCTTATGCTCAAATAAATTTGTTAGTCTCTAAGGTGCCACAAGTACTGCTTTTCTTTTTTTGCAAATACAGACTAACACGGCTGCTATTCTGAAACTAGTTGTGGTTTGTTTATATAATCAGCTGATCTGAGAGGACACATTCATCACGGTCTAATCTTGTGCCATCAGAACAGATATATTTGTATTAATATTTATGAAAATTTTTAACTCTAATATTACAATCTATATCGGATAACAAAAAAATTACCAAATCACATCTCTTATTTGCTTAAATTTGCAGCTCTAAGCTGTGTGTGTCACATATTTTGGTTTGATAGGGATGTGCATAAAAAGTTGCTAAACTTACCAAATGCCAAAAAATTAACAAGTGTCTAAATTTGAAGTCCCCTTTGAGCTTGAGGCCCAGGCCAAGTGGCCCTTTGCTCCTCTCCTCCCCCCGATTGGCCCTGTTTGTTAGATGTTTTCACCATTTAGTTCTTTTGTGCTTGTGAAAGATGCCAGATGAACATCCCTGGAGACTAATGTCCTGTTCATCTACAGATCAGGTACAGTACAGGCAGAAATAGTGTAATCAGCCTCTTATTGTACCGGAAACTTGGAAAGGACATTATGGAGGATGGGAATTCTTTATCCAAGCAATACAGACCCCTAAAAATTCTGCTCAGGCTGAACTCTAAGGATGTACAAAAGTTCATGAGCAAACATTTTCTAAACTCATTTGTCGAGCTTGAATATAAACTTAGCAAAAGTATTTGGAGCAAATACAGGACTTAGTGTGTGTGAGAAAATATCAACTAAACCATTATATTTCTACCCTCTAAATAGTCAAGCTGTGAGCAATATAATTTCTAGGATAGGAAAGAAGTGTACTTTGGTTATGGGCAATCTGTTCCTGGAACTTCGGTAATCAGTTAAGATGAGCTATGGTCCTCTTAATCATAATAGATAATCAGATTTACCCCTGCCAAGAGCAGAAATAATACTTAGCATTTTTATAGCTGTTTACATCTTCAAAGCACTTTGCAAATGTTAATTAAGACAGATTTTTAAGATCCCTTAAACAATTTCTGTCTTTCCTGAACTGTGGACCTTAAAGATCTACACTGAAAATAACTCTTATGAAAAATACTTTTTAACCAAAGAAGGGATAGGTTTTCCCTGAGAACAGCTTTATACAAATTTAACAAAAACCTGAATATTCATAAATGTTCACCAAATACTTCTGATTGATTTTCATTCCATTAGTTGCCTGTGAACCCTGTTCAGGTAGTCAATATACCTTTGCTATGGTGCATGTGATTGGTCACTTAGGTAACAGTGTTGTTTCTGTTTCTAGGATGCATGAAAATAACCTTTTAAACAGGAGAATAATGAACAAATGACAGACTGATACGATTTTTGTTAAGGAAAACAATCTTTTGAGATATTCTCAAACCTTAATGGAAATCTCCTCAAATGACTATATTATATAGGATGCTTTACAGCAACATTGTGGACTAAATTTTCTAAAGTGACTAGTGACTTTGTATGCCTGGAATTTTAGGTTTCACATGATATTTTCCAGACATCTGGCATCCTCTGAATACTCTCAAATTACATGAGAAATCATAATGAAGGGAATTTACTACCTTTATTTGCAAAGATATTCGTGATTTTTATTTTTAACTATTCTACCAGAGAGGCATCAATATACATTATCCTCCAGTGAAGTTACTGTATCCAAACTGGTATACCTTTTTGCTTCTTCTGACTCCAAATATAATCATTGGCATGTGCAAGTGTGGTATACAGAGCACATCCACTTTGAAGATGATTTATTGGTTCCAAATTGTATTCTATGTGGGTTCTTTTACCACCCTCATCACTGTAGGATCCGAGCATCTCTACTATGCATTAAGTGATGTGACTCTCCACTGTGACATCACTCAGGCCTCCAAAAATGGTCTGTCTCCAGCACAGAAAGATGAGCTTTGCCCTTATGGTAGATAGTTCAATTGTGCCTGAGGAATAGAGTTTTTGACCATGGTCTTCATCCCAGAGTTTGAGGTGATATTTTAGGTATCCTGCGCCCAGACAATTGAGTGCATTAAAGATACTCTGAACTTGACTCAATATTTTATAGGAAGCCAGTGTAGAGAGTGGAGAATGAGTCTGATTGGGAATGGGCGACAGATGATGGCGGAAGACAGGATACTAAGCTAGATGGACCTTTGGCCATTATGTTCTTTCTTTGTCAGAAGCAAATCCATGGATCACAGTTTGAGAATCACTGTTTTGGGGCCATTCTCTACTTGCTGTTGACATAGTCGGAGCATTTTTAAACACACTGGCAGAGAGCTGCAGTGCCCTGTTGGCTGGAGATTCCAACTCTGGCAAATAAAGCAATCTCTAAAACTACTTGGAAAACTCACTGCTGTCTGCTTGCTAGTCTCAAGGTAGTGGGAAGCCTGAAAGCTAGCAAGATTTACATTTGAAGAGCCAGAAATATTTACAAAGCATGAGAGCAGTTATAGGGAATAGACCAAACAGTGCATATGCAGAGTTATTTGTTATTTTCTTATAAAATTCTCCAGTAACTTTTTTTTAAGATTTCTCTAAGAGTCAGAACTTTGAAACAACCAACATCTTGCTCATCTGGCAATTTAAAGCACAATCTTAAATAACTACTTTTACATCTGGGTGGGATTTTTGTTTTGTTTTTTCTGCATCAATGGTTATCACACAGACCATTAACAGACCTGCTTGGGGTTTTTTTCCTGTTGGAAAGTGCTGACAAAAATCACTTTTAAAAGAAACCATTTTATTTGAAAATATTTTCAATATGTTCCAGTTTTGCAACAAAACGGAAATCCATTTTGTTTCAGTCTTTGAAAACTGACTTCTTTCAATTTTCAGAAACAAAATTTTTTTTCATAAACAATTTCCACAAAAAATTCAGAAAAAAATGAATGAAAACCCACTTAGTAAATGATTAAATGATTTTCTAGAGAAAAGGGAAGTTGTGCTACATCTTAGATGAGGAAGAACCTCCTATCCTCTAACACTTTTATGCTAGGATAAGCAAGTGACCTTTGTGGGGAGAGCACATACAGGCACACACTTGCATATACTTCCCATTTTAAGTTTTCCTCTCTCCTCTGCTCCTTTTACAAACCTTTACACTTTTCTCTCTTTCTTTTACACCTTTTCTTTCATGTGATTCATTTCCTGTTTCCCTTCTCTCCTCCTCCCCCAATAACACACACTGTCCTCAGCCCAGCACAAGCCAATTCATGAAGATGAGTTGAACTTCCAAACTTGCAATGTCCAAATGGGTTCAAAGTTAGGAAAGTGAGTTTTCCCGCATCCTTCGTCTCAGTTGTTGTACTTGTATTGATTTCCTTCCCTTTCTCCCACGTGCCTAACACAAACTGGAAATGGTTTTCTCAGCAACACATGCCCTCGTACCAGTTTAAGTGGTGCATAATGTTAAATAAGGGTATTCCTCACACCAATTCAGAAAATTTGCTTGAGACTTGGTATTAAAAACAGAGTCCCTCTCTTCCTGCTATTCTTACCTTCTGCAGAGTCTACATATGTAGGTGTGTTTTGTATATAGAAAAATACAGCACGCACAGAGATCCGCAATTGAAAAGTACCCCATCTGGTTTCTAAGATACTCGCCATTCACACTGAAATGGCCACATTTTAGTAGCTGGTTCCAAGGACCAAAACCTGGTCCCCCTGAAGTGACAGGCAAAATACCCAGGATTAGCACATTATGGGTTTAATTGGCAGCAAGTGCAAACCAGCTGACCACTGGCACAGTGCTACATTATTCAACTGAATGGGAGTTTCACCATTGGCTTCAATGGGAATAGGATTGTATCCTTACTCAGGAAAGCACTTAAGGATGCACTTAATCTCTATTTAGGGCAGTACTTAAGCATGTGCTCAAATGCTGTCCTGGATAGGGATGCTTTGTTGAATGACTATATATTATTCCTACCAGAAATACCATAGTGCTCAGAAGTCCTAATCAAATTGGGCCCCAGTGTGCTATGTGCTATATAAATATGGAGTAAAAGACAGCCCCTTGCCCTGAGAATTTCTCATCTTTTCCCTTATATGCTGAGCCATTGTTGATGTTGGGAAGTCAGGGAATATACTCTAAGTAGGCACTCAATCAACCTACAAAAGCTTGTATCTTGTACTTATGCCAGGAGAAAAACCTATCACCATATAAACAATGAAAATCCTCAGAGGGAGATGCAAGGAATCCAATTTAAAACCAAGTAGTCTGAGCAGTCTAAACAGAAAAGAGAAAGGTATAAATAGGTTCTAGTTTCATTCATATTATCTGTCTGGCAATCCTGCTTTCCAGGTATCTTACTCTTACACAGCTTTAAAAATCTATTAACCATCAGGAAGATCGGGGCTTTATTGAAATGATACAAGCCCACTCTTGTGTCATTGCACAACTAGTCAATTCCAAACAATGCACATCACTGAACAAAGATTAAAGGATTCCTTCTATCCCCACCATCCTCTCTTTTTATTTAATTTCCTATACTTGCAGTCCTCTGGGGATGCATAATGAGAACAGCAGCACAAATGGGGATGCAGAACATATAAAGGAATGAACGCAGGTTTAGGTAAAGTGACAGCTGCCATTGGAGATAAGGTAATTCTCCTAAAAGGCTCCAGCAGAGATTAAAAAACTAGCCCACAGTACCATGCCGTGAAAGAAAGAAAAGAGCTTATTTCTAGGTATTTTTCCCCTGTTGTGGCTTTTTGGTAGTCATACAAAATTTCTTCTAGTCTATCTCATGTATCTTCCTATAAATAGCTAGAAAAATACCCTCTAACTTTAAAGATATGTTTCCTTCTCTACAGAGGTGCCTCCCCTAACCCCATGCTACCATGTCCCATGACTGGGAAGAAAGGATGAAAAATAGGGAGTCCTTTAAAGCGTACATTCAGCTTTGTGTTTGAAGATTTTTTTTTCTGGATTACATATTGTTAAATATTTCCCCTTAGATCCCTTCCTCTTCCAAAATACAGGAAATATTACTATTAACGCTGACCAGGAATTTTGCTATTAAGGAGGTATGGTTGTGGTAATGTTTCTTTCCTTACCTACTTGCCTTTTTAAAACTCAAACCATGACTGCTGGTTGGGGGCCAGACGGCTTGGGCCATGACATCAGTAAATTAAAGGAAAGAGTCAGAGGATGAGAGTTGTATTCCCTGCTCTGTTACAGACTTCCTGCATGATCCTTGGTAAGTCGCTTATCCACAGTCTGTCTCCGTGTTCCCATTTGTAAAACGAAGAAATACATCCTGACCTCATCAGGCTGTTTTGAGGACAAAACTCATCAGTGTTTGTAAAGGAATACGTAGGAAAGACATACAAAACACATTGATTACAACACTACTAGCATAGTGGATATGATAGCTCACTCACCTCTGCTAGCTAGCAACTGGAGTATGCTTTCAATAACATGGATCAACTCTCCGCGAAGTGTCAAATGCAACAGATGAATTTGGAAAAATTACAGATTTATAAAGTTAATTGGAACTCTGTACCCATCTCCGTAATTGGCTAGATTTCCTACTTTGAAGACAGGAATGTTAAGCAACTACTTTAAAAGATTAAATTACCTTGGAATAATAATTATTAAATCTTTAAAAGGTAATCAAATCCAACTCTGATCCAATTTGGAATAGTGTGAAGCTTGACGCAGATAGGAAGGAGCTATTAACACACACTCTATGGGGCACAGTCAATGCTGTAATGACAACTGTGCTGCTAAAATCCTCTTATTTGACTTTAAATATCCCTAAATATTTATTCCCAAAACTTGTACAAAATTCTCTCTCATTTCTGTCATCCAAACTTTTCATAGTTGACTTCCTCGGAGACGTTTTCCCAAGCCCACCAATGTTTCAGTTGGTTGACAATTCCGGAAAAAACCACACATTTTGAATTGACCAAAAACATTTTTCAAAAAATTTGTCAAATCTAAAAGTGAAAAAAATATTCAGGCCAAACAGAATATTTTGTTTTGATTTTTCAGCATTTTTAAAATTGAAGTTAAAAGAAATTTCAAAATAAGTAGTTTCAAATTGAAAATCACAGCATTTCATTTTTAAAAAGTCTAAACAAAATATTCTGAAATTTTTTTTGGGGGGGGGGGGGGAATTTTAAGGTTCTTTTTTCTGACTGAAATAATTTGGCCAAGTCTACATGAACTGACAGAACATTTAGGTGTCACCAAAACTGCACTTTTGCTGGGGAAAAAAGTTCCAGTGGATAAATTATGCCCAACTCTACTTATAGCAAAGTATTCAAACTATGGGTAAAATTCACCATTGTGCAGAGTGTCTCTGTCCCACTTAAGCCATGTAATAGTGAGAATTAACTTATGCGTACAACTTCTTCCTTGGAGCAAACTTCATCCTATAACCAGAATTCCCATATAAGACTAGGACATTGCCTTGCAAAAGAACCTCCTTCTACCTGCTTCAGCTGCAGAGGGCACTAAAGGACTAGGTGAAGGCCTCTGAAAGATAACATCTTCACTCCCAGAAGGGAACAGTTTTAGCAAGACTATCTTGGTACTCCTTACTCCCTACTGGGAGCAGCAGTAGCAAGAAAGTCAGAGATTTGTCTCCTTGCCCCAACAACTCCATGGCATAGTGACCATTTCTCTTCTCTTTTGGCCGAATACAGGGAATAGTTAATGAAAGGTGATAATATGGCAATATCACCTACTTTGTAGCTGATAGATGCATCATTTCAGGGAGAGGAGCCCAAAAACACAATTAGAGGAGTGAGAGGAATTTCATTAAGAGGTTGCCTCTACACTGGGAATTTGATGGGGAATCTTCCACTATTGCTCTAATTGGCGCTAGCAATGATGGGAGCTCTAGTGTAGACAGGACATTGGCATTTTTACCATCATTTCATTTAAACCTGCTCAGAACAAGTGTGTACGTCAAGGTGAGAAAAACATCGGCAGCTAGTCTCGAATGTTTCTAGCATCAATGGTGCTTCCCCCGTGCTAGATTTCCCTAAAATCATAGGGGTAGACCAGACCTAAGATGAGTAAAATTTCATTGCAACATGGTGAAGCAATCAGATTCCCACTTCACTACACATGGAAAGTGCATATGGTTCAAGAACAATAACCATAAATGTGACCATCTGGTAAGTATGGGATACATATCGCTCCCTTTATGTGCCCCATCCACACAGGTGGTAAGCTGTTGCAGCTTTCAGCTTGAAAGCTGACTCTTTAGTTCAAATTGTAAGTTACTTCAATCCTGAGCGTTAGCCAAGATAGCAGTTGTCATATACTCATACTTTAAGGGGGAAAATTTACTGAAATTTTAGTAAGAAAACATATTTCTCTATGATGCATGCACAAAAAAGCAAACAAACCTAGAAAACAGTACTCAACTGAAGAGTTATTTTGCACTCCTGAACTTAAACACTGTATTTTCCACTGAATGCATCCGATGAAGTGAGCGGTAGCTCACGAAAGCTTATGCTCAAATAAATTTGTTAGTCTCTAAGGTGCCACAAGTACTCCTTTTCTTTTTGCGAATACAGACTAGCACGGCTGCTACTCTGAAACCTTAAACAAAGTAGGTATTTTATAGCTAACACTGTAGTGATTTTCAAGTAGGCAGACAGCTGGCTGGTACATTTTGAAGAAAAATCTCACCATTTTTAGCAGTCAAATATCTAAAAGTAAACATTTTTAAATTTCTCACTAAAGAACATATAAGTAAAACATGGCTAGGTCTGCACTAAAAAGTTATCTAAGTCAGGATTACATGACAGCCATCTTACGAAGTAACCTCCATACTTAAAATTGACAAAGGTCAAAAATTCATTTGGATTAATTGTATTAAAAAGGGGATCATAGGTATAAATCATTTATTTGGCGATAGGATGCTCCTTTAATTTTCGTACTTTACAGAACTGTATAACCTGGACAAAAGCTGCCACTGGCAATATCTTCCACTGAGAGACATGATTAGACATCTGACAAACTTCAACTGGAATAGTATCCCCAGGCAACCAAACCTATTAACCTTTCCTCAGCAGCTGGCTAAATCTAAAAACCTCAGCAGCATCAATTTATACATTTGTGCAATCCTCAGTGAAATGTGAGTGGAATGATTCAAAAGCAAAATCAAATGTTGATTTATAATGTAATTTTAATAGTCAAACTCAGCAGGAAATTATGCAGAAATATCCACATATCTACTCTAGATTGGAAGCTGAAGATAACCGAGCCAAAAATATTTACAATTTACTGGATCATCTTCTCACATGATGCAAGTCTGCATGACCATAGATGATGATGGAGCTATAGTACAAAAAAATAGAGATCTAATCCAGATGTTGTGGAAATATAAACAGTTTAAAGGCTAAACATGATCCTTAAACCAATCTAGTTAAACACAAGAAACTTTACTGTAGAAGTTCTAGGCCTCTAGACGTGCTAGTGCAAAGACAGGATTTTTTTTTAAAAAAAGTACATAGGGCAATGTCTAATTAAGAAGTTAGTTAATCAAAAATTGAAAACTGCTACGAAGAATCTTCACTTCTTAAATTGGTAAATCTAATTATTTCACATTCAAGGAATCCATTTTGAAGCACTTGGAGGAGAGGAAGGTGATCAGGAACAGTCAGCATGGATTCACCAAGGGCAAGTCATGCCTGACCAACCTGATTGCCTTCTATGAACACTGGCTCTGTAGATAAGGGGAAAGCGGTTCATGTGATATATCTTGACTTTAGCAAAGCTTTTGATATGGTCTCCCACAATATTCTTGCCAGCAAGTTAAAAAAGCATGGATTAGATGAATGGACTAGAAGGTTGATAGAAAGCTGGCTAGATTGTCGGGCTCAACAGGTAGTGATCAATGGCTTTACGTCTAGTTGGCAGCCGGTAGCAAGCAGAGTTCCCAGGGGTCGGTCCTGGGGCCAGTTTTGTTCAACACCCTTATTAATCTGGATGATGGGATGAATTGCACCCTCAGCAAGTTCACAGATGATACTAAACTGGGGGAGAGGTAGATACGCTGGAGGGTAGGGGTAGGGTCCAGAGTGACCTAAACAAATTGGAGGATTGGGCCAAAAGAAATCTGATGGCGGTTCAACAAGAACAAGTGCAGAGTCCTTCACTTAAGAAGGAAGAATCCCATGCACCGCTACAGGCTGGGGACTGACTGGCTAAGCAGCAGTTGTGCAGAAAAGGACCTGGAGATTACAGTGGACGAGAAGCTGGATATGAGTCAGCAGTGTGCCCTTGTTGCCAAGAAGGCCAATGGCATATTGGGCTGTATTAGTAGGAGCATTGCCAGCAGATTGAGGGAAGTGATTATCCGCCTCTATTCGGCACTGGTGAGGCCACATCTGGAGTATTGCATCCAGTTTTGGTCCCCCCACTACAGAAGGGATTGGACAAATTGGAGAGAATCCAGCAGAGGGCAACGAATGATTAGGGGGCTGGGACACATGACTTACCAGGAGAGGCTGAGGGAACTGGGGTTATTTAGTCTGCAGAAGGGAAGAGTGAGGGGGATTGGATAGCAGCCTTCAACTGAAGAGGGGCTCCAAAAAGGATGGAGCTCGGCTGTTCTCCGTGGTGGCAGATGACAGAACAAGAAGCAATGGTTTCAAGTTGCAGTGGGGGAGGTCTAGGTTGGATATTAGGAAACATTATTTCACTAGGAGGGTGGTGAAGCAGTGGACTGGGTTATCTAGGGAGGTGGTGGAATCTCCATCCTTAAAGGATTTTAAGGCCCGGCTTGATAAAGCTCGGCTGGGATAATTTAGTTGGTGTTGGTCCTGCTTTGAGCAGGGGATTGGACTAGATGACTTCCTGAGGTCCCTTCCAACCCAAATATTCTATGATTCTCTGATAAAGGTAATATTGGACTTCAATTAAGAAAATGGCACAGCCATGCATTGGAGGACAAGATTTGACCCAAACTTTTTATGTCATTTTAGTTAAATCTCACACACACACACACACATTTAAAAAAAATCTGCTCAAATGTCGGTAAAATCAATGGGTGATATGTGCTTACGAAGTCAGAATGTGGTAGTATACTGCATATTTTGCACACAATGAATACCAGATAAGCATGCATGATTTTTATTTTCCTTACTTCCTTACTTCTCCCCTCCTTACAACCCTAACAAATAAATAAAATGGAAGAAACCCAACAAGGATCAAGGAATAGCTTTACCCACTGTCAGTCAAATTACTCATTCTTCTGGTAGTTTTGAGCACCAGGTTTTTTTCCTGACAGCAAGACATTGTTATCAGCTCCAATTACCATTGTATTCTTGCTACTAACAGCTGTCAGACTCATTCTCAATATGGATCAGCTGAAATAGGTAGAGAAGGAATATCAAATCAGCTTTTAAACTCAGAAGAATGGAGGACATGTGTGTGGCACTCACATCTGAAGATGTCTGAATATGGAAAAAAATTCTGAGAATTCAAGGAAGCTGCAAAACAATGCTGAACATTCATATGCTCACCATTAAGCACTCTTTAGTCTCTCAAACTCTTTTCTTCAGTCCCTGTACCAGTGCAGATGAACTGAACCTCTCTTCATTGAAATCCTACATTAGAACTGTGAATCCTGCATCAGCAGAAGTGCTGTCATCCACCCACTATAACAAAAAGGTAAGTGCTACCTTCCAAGGACTTAGATTATATCTCAGGCCCTTTGTAAGAGATAGCATGTTGCTGCACCACTATGGGAGCAGTGCAAGGAAAGAACTGTGGCTCAGAGAATGGAAATTTCCTCCCTGCTTCATTGTTCCTGGGGTAGTAATTTGCTGCTGGTCTATACCAGGGGGATAAATGGTGACTCAACGCTCCACCCCGTTTCATGTACATATGTGCTCTGTGTATGTGTATACGTAAATAGTTCATGGAAGACATGTTGCCTATTTCCTGGATTTTGTAGGACCAACAAATCTTGTATATGACCAATGGCCTTCTCTAGCAGCTCTTAACACATCTGTTCCCCTACTTGCTGTTCACATGCGCTGGAGACAGTGCTGGGCACAGGACTATTCCTTCTTACAGTAATTCCTTGTGGAGCCACTTCGTTCTAGGCATGCAGGAGTTGGGGGCAGTCTTACTGCAATGGGCCAGCCCCATGCTTGACGTCAGTATATCTAAAGCCGGATGATGTGGGTGTAAATTGCTAACCGCACCAAAGTATTGTGATCTAACTGCCCTATGCGTGTGCTGCTGGCACAAACTAAAAGATACCTAGTTTGTATTAACATAGTCCTCTTTCAAACAGTACTGTGTTCATGTGAACCAGGTACCTTTTAGTTTGTGCCAGCAGCGTATACAAAGGGCAGTTAGATCACAACACCTTGGTGCTCTCTGCAATTCACACCCCTATTGTCCACATTGCAGTACAGCGTAGACATAATTTTTATAAATAGCAACTACCCCTGTGGCATTGAAACCCTGCCCATAATTAAGGCACTCTTCATTCTTCCAGGCCAGAGTGCTTGACTTTGTTTGTATATAGCAGGATTTTTTGGGGGTGGGTGGGTGGGCAGGGAGGCAGGTAGAACTTCAAGATCTCGAGGAAGGCTTTATCACCGACCAGAATGCCTGTCATTCTCTGGGTGACCCAGCATATCGGCTGTTTGCTCAGTGCTGTGTGTGCATTTAGACACCTTCCATAGTACAGTCGAGCATTCCTTCCGGAGCCGCCCAGAATGCAGACGCCGTTCACAGGCAGCTATACCCCTTGTAAAGGTGCGGTGACTCCTGCAGTGTTGATCCCTCGCTATCAAGCACAGTAGAAGAGTGATGGAGCAATGAACCCATCTCCACTGCTTACTCCTACTTATACCCTTTACAGCACTGCCTCTCCTCGGACAGGAGGAGTCCCAGAACAATCCTGTGACTGTCTCCCTTACAGCAGTGCAAGAGGATGTGGGGGAGAGGAGGAGGGCAGGCTCCCTGTGCCCTCTCCCTTAATGCAGATTTGTTCTGTGGCTTGTGGCAGCTCAGTGGACCTCATGATTCTGTGACTGGTACCCTGGACTCTTTTCCCCTTGAATCGGTGGCACTTGAAGGTCATGCCTCAGTGAAGAGTTCTGTGTTGTGAGCTGCCATGGGTCACTCCATTTTTGCATCCTAAATCCTGCCATGGCACGTGGCCTGTCTTTGGCAATGTAAAAAAAAGTTTGGAGTGGCCCAGGCTCCACTATGGCTCTCCTGATGCACCAAGAAGGGGCAGGCGAGGCCTCAGTCTGGCAAGCTGGTACAGTTGTTCGACACGGTCAGAAATTTTGCTGGGTGAAGTATGTGTCAGGAAAATGGGGAAATTTGTGGGAAGTAGAGTGCATGAAAGGCATGGAAAATCATGCATACATGTGCACAAAAACAGACTGAATACAGAGCAGAGAGCCAGGATCCCTGAAGCTATTTCCACACCTTCCATGAACTGCTCTTCATATTTTTGCACCATCACTCTCGGGTTTTGTTCTGGTGCCACCATTGGAATACTGGAACCCTAATATAGCACTTTACAAGCATTAGATTGGCTTTGTACAAGCCCCTGAAGTGAATAAATTTCATTTTCCAGATGTGGGAAACTGAGGCTCAGAGAGGATAAGGCAAAATCTTCACAAGCATCCATTGGCTTGGGATGCCCTGGTTTTTGGTGGTCCAATATGAAATGCCTTGGGACTAATTTACACAGCTGCTGAGCATCTGCCACTCCCTATTGACTATCTGGAGATATGGGTGCTCAGCACCTGTGAAAATTATAGCCAAGATCTTTCTAGTTGGGCATCTAAAAATGGAGGCACTGATTGGTCTTGAAAGCTTGGCTGTGACTTGTGCAAGGTCCCAAAGCAAATCAGTATAAGGGCTAGTCTACACTAGCAGTGCTATAGCGGCACTGATATAACTGCGCCACTGTAGCGTGTCTGGTGAAGTTGCTCTCTGCCAATGGGACAGTGCTCTCCCATTGACCTAATAAAACCACCTCCCTGAGAGGCAGCAGGTATCTCTCTGCTCTCCCACCAACATAGTGCTGTCCACACCGACACTTAGGTTACATCACTCAAGGGGGAGTAGCTTATTCACACCCTTGAGCAACGTAAATTATACCGACAACCTATAGGGAGACAAGCCCTAAGAATCAGAATGAGAATTCAGGTCTCTTAACTCACAAGTCCCATGCCTACTATTGCTCTCCATGTCTATTTCACGTTCCTATGTTAATAGTCAGACATGAAACTGCAGAGGAATAGAAAATAGTTTGGTATTATTCTGAAATAGTTCTGTATTAAAAACACTTACTATAATGTTGCCATAAAAGGACTGATTAATGTAAAGCTGTTTGGGAGTTGTATCTACAAAAGTCTACTTTCTACACTGCTTTTAGATGCCCATATTGTTTAGATGATATCTTGAGGGTACTTGCTGTTTATGAGGTGATAACCGTATCCCAGGCTATATAACTTCCAGGTTTATTAACTGAGGACTCAGCTACTACCAATTTAGCAGTAAGTACTCAAGTTGTTATACTAAAATCTGCTCTTCCCACCTCAATGTGTCACACCCTGTCTGATTCCCTACTCCAGCGATACCTCTTTCATCTCCTTGCTGTTCAGGAAAGTTAAGTAACCCAAATGGCATGAGACCTTTCTTTTTGTTTTCAGTTATATTTAAACGCTCTCCTCTCCCTCTACCCATAATGGCATTAGAGTGTAAAATAATTTTATAAAAAAGCCTTTGTCTAAGTGGAGACCTGTTTTTATCATTGGTGATCAGCAATCAACATAGCTGGATTGGCGCAAAACCCTAGCGTAGAAAGCTGCAATTTGCACTAGGAAAATTTACTCCTGCTTGAAACCAGGTTAAGTTGCATGCTGTTAAGAACTAGCGCTACATAAAAAACTGCATAATGGAAGCCATTTGCAACGTACACAACCTTTTGGGTCCTTGAAATTCTATGCATAACTGTGCATATTCTTGCATGCCATTTACTGGTACATTAGCCATTGACTACCTGCTTACATATATACAGCTATGTCTTTGGTAAAGAACTCTCAAAACAGATGCAGCAACATTAGTTACTGGCCTCCGGTTGTTAAAACTGGGCTCGATCCTCAGTATCAACAAGACTTAAATCTGAACAAGAAATATGATATCAGTTCTTCTAAAAATAAGTATTCTCCGTCAGCTGTGACACCATGAAACGGAAGACAGATCATGGACCGCATGCATGGGATGAGCCACAGCCAAACAGTGATTGGCAGGAAAGACTGTCACTGGATCACATCTCTGAGCAGCTCTGCTGCTTTCCCCTATTTCCACTTCCTGCTTCAACCGTAAAAGAAGAGCAAAATACACAAGGAAGAAATGGGAAACAGAACAAGTGGGTGATATGAGCCAAGAAAATGGGCAAAAATATAGGAGAGATGGGAGCATCTCTGCTGGGACATAGCGCAAGTCATTTCAAGGAGGGGACACCTTGCTAGCTGACAGATTATCTACAAGAAGAAATCTGGGCTATGGGGCTACTGAGCTATGGGGCTCTAATGCACCAGGATCTCACTGAGCAGCCCCACAGCAGTCTGAGGGGTATTTTCAGTGTTCTCAATGAATGCCTGGGCAGGTAAGATCAATTACAGCTTCCCACCTCAGATTTTGATCCAGGGTCAGTACAAAGGCAAGGAGATTCAAAGTTCATTCTCAAGATTGGTCTCCGATGCATTTTATTAAATTTAATATATTGCCTGATAATTGAGCCATCAACATAATGAGCCTGATCCTGAGCTAGTGTACATGAGTTTTAACTCCATTAGCGTGCTTGGAGCAGTACCGATTTATGCCAGCTGGATATCTGACCTATGAAGTTCAACTCAATCTTTGACATTTTCACAGAACGGTCGCCCTCTTTCTGTTGAGCCCATAGATCTGAGGAAAGACCATGAGAAGGCATGGACATGAGTTCTAGCATTTTTGCCAGAAGCTAGGAATGGGTGACGGGGGATGGATCACTTGATGATTACTTGCTGTGTTCATTCCCTCTGGGGCATCTGGCATTGGCCATTGTTAGAAGACAGGATACTGGGCTAGATGGACCTGTGGTCTGATCCAGTATGGCTGTTCTTATGTTCTTAGCATCAGAGAAAAAAGACTGAGGGCTTTATGTATTTGTATTCCTTTGAGGATAATGTTTATATTTTTCCACCATACAAAATATTGACAACTTCAGAAGTTACATGAAACATGAGATTTTTTAATCAGTTTCATGAAATACGCATCTTCATCCATCTAATGTAACATGAATATCTATCATTCATCCAGGAAGTGTATTTCTAAACCCATATTATGCCATCTTTACTTATGTTAACATGTTCCTTACTCCTGAAGTAATTCTGTTGAAATCAGTTTGCCCATATGCTTGACGGTGGCAGAATCTAACCTTGTATTGGATTGTACTTTGAGATTAATGGAATTTGAAATACGTTAATTTGAAATCATACTTAACAATAACTCTACCAATTAGAGATGATCGGATAGGTCCTAATCTGATAGAAATCAGTGAAATCAGTATTGCAACCCAGATTATGCCTTCTCAGCATCTGGCCTGAAAAGTCCTTTATAATACAACCTTCTGCTGAGGCAGAATTGTTCCCTGCGCTAAGGGCCAAATTTGGTAGCAAAATCACTATATTTCTCTTGTATGGCAGTGCTGAATTCTTATGGAAAACTGGATATTTTAGGGAAGCATGTGATTTTAAAAAAGCAAGGCCTTTTTAATATAAAATATTGGTTAAATATTCAAATGAATAACACTACACTAGAGGACAGGTTAGGAGGGACCACTCACTCAACAAAGGAGCAAGTGAACATTGGGAAAGGGATAAGACACTGATTTTGTGGGAGGGCAGGTGTGAGTGGGGAATTGGAAAGGTGGGGACCAGAGTCAAGGGAGTTCAAAAAGAATAAGAAGCATTGTGACAAGTTCAACTTCCAGAGTGATGGATTAATTTTTACCTTAGAGGGCAGGAGCTTGTAAGGGTCAGGTCAGGTGAGTGGGTGAGAGAGAGAATCACAGCTGTATTTGAAGTGCCTTCTGATGGCTAATGGGAGAGGCTGGTAAGCAGCCAAAAAAAAAGTGACCAATTACAAATAAAATCAGCAAAGCGGACACAAACCCCAGGATTTCTGTGGATGGTGACCCAAATGACAAATTCTATAGGTAGGGATTCACAAGGCCATGCTGGCACCATAGTCACTTGTCTCATGTCCTCTGTCATCAACTTCACTCCAAGATAAATGTTTCAGGAAAGGTCTGAACAAGAAACACTTTCATGTTTTATTTGCAGAGCGATCAGTCTTTGAACAGAGTCTTGTTTTGAAAGTTCTGAAGCAACTGTGCCACAGACAAGCACAACACAGAATAGCAAGTTCAGTTGAAGCTTGTCACTTCACTTTACTTCTTTCTTAAATAACTTAAACAGTCTTTTTCATCTCCAGTTACATGTATAACAATGCTTTATTTCACTGTTATCACATTATGAGAAAAGAACTATTCTTTGTCTACACAAGACATTTCAGTCCTTTTGATTGAATCAGTTCAGGCAACTATTTTGTTTTGGGAGATAACAAAAAAAGAACCTCCCCTTTCCACCTTTTTAAGCTTAAGGACCAAAATGTTTAGAATTGATGTTTGCTCCCATGACAGATTGCTTTTTAAGCATACAGTAGTCTAAAACTAAACACTCATCTGATTATAAATTCACCCAGAGGAAATCACAAAAGGATTTTCCCACAACCAATATCAAGAAAGCTCAAGTTGGGTTAATACAAAATCTAAATCCTTTGCTGTTAACTTTAGTTTTCCCTTGAGAAATACACCTGTCAAGTTAACTTACATATGTGGGATGAGGCCTGCAGACCCAAAGCAATAAAGTCACACTTTACTGCACTGGCTGTGCTGTTTCTCCACTTCCTAAGTGGAGGGCCAAATCACTCCTGTATCAGACATACAATCTGAATCCAAGGCAAGCAGGTAAGAGATCAATTCCAGCTGTAAGTGCCAATGAACAGGAACAGTAAAGAGGCAATGAAAAGATATTTCGCTGAAACAGGAGCTCCTTCTGTTAGAACAGGAACCTCTCCCAGTGACCATCTGTTTTAGGTTCAAGTTTCTTTGGCAATTGTGAAGAAAACATAAGAGTTTCCAAATCCTATACAATGAACTCAGATATTACAAAATAATCTACAATGGACTTGAGAGCATTTTCAAAAATCCAGACTGTATTAGATTATAGACACTCTGGCTGTCGTTTTTGTACATTTCTCAGCCCTGAGCACACTGCTAGTGCTAAACAAATAATAATACTTCATTATTACTTTTATTGACAGGGACAACTTGATGATCTGACAGTATCTAGCAGAGTTCTCAGCCTAAAGCATCTCAGGTCCTGGGACAGTGAAGTCTAAGGGTATGTCTTCCCAGTACAGTGGGCTCAAGTTATAACTCGAATGTTATCTCTAACTTGATTCCTGTCTACACACAACCTCTGGCTTGAGTTAAGTGATGCTGTAAACTGGAGGTAGCTGGAGTAACCCTGATGCTGGAACTAGTAATATTGTAGGGATGCAGCAGCTCATTCAATCTGTCATCAGCTCTAATTCAATCTGTCTGTGCTGCTAATAAAATCACTCTGTGTAATTCCAGTCTTGTCTCTCCAGCC
Organism: Dermochelys coriacea; assembly: GCF_009764565.3. NCBI lineage: Eukaryota > Metazoa > Chordata > Testudines > Dermochelyidae > Dermochelys > Dermochelys coriacea. Next base: position 17,169,142 of record NC_050068.2, read on the forward strand.
AGGTTAGCTCCAGTGCCATATCTTAATTGTACTAATTTGAGCTTCTGGGGCAGTGAAGACAAGCCCTAAGAGAGCAGCAGAGTTACAGCTGGTTTCAGGTCCAGCACAGCATTTGAGCGAGAGAGCATGCACACTCCATCCCAGAGTAGCCACTTGCCCGGATTTGGATCAGGAACTGGAACCTGAGTCTCTCTCACTCCAGGTGTGTCCCCTAATCACCTGGGCTGTTGGCTGGTGGTGCACTCTCTTTCTCCCCAGAAATTCTATTCTGGACCTGACAAACCTTGTTGCAACGGATACGTTTCCATTAAAAGTTGGACAAATTGGCATTTTCTGACCAAAAAATATTTCCTCAAATTCCCAAGCAGCTCAACTAGTGACTACACTGGAACTCGGCAAGATGTTGCAGTTTCAGCTTGCAGGGGTTTGTACAGACAGTTTTATTTGCTTGTCTTCATTCCAATAGGTTCATGTCCCTCTTCAGTATGGCTCTGATTTATGGATTCATAGAATATCAGGGTTGGAAGGGACCTCAGGAGGTCATCTAGTTCAACCCCTTGCTCAAAGCAGGACCAATCCCGAACTAAATCATCCCAGCCAGGGCTTTGTCAAGCCTGACCTTAAAAACTTCTAAGGAAAGAGATTCCACCACCTCCCTAGGTAACGCATTCCAGTGTTTCACCACCCTCCTAGTGAAAAGGTTTTTCCTAATATCAAACCTAAACCTTCCCCACTGAAACTTGAGACCATTACTCCTTGTTCTGTCATCTGCAACCACTGAGAAAAGTCTAGATCCATTCTCTTTGGAACCCCCTTTCAGGTAGCTGAAAGCAGCTATCAAATCCCCCCTCATTCTTCTCTTCCGCAGACTAAACAATCGCAGTTCCCTTAGCCTCTCCTCATAAGTCATGTGTTCCAGTCCCCTAATCACTTTTGTTGTCCTCCGCTGGACTCTTTCCAATTTTTCCACATCCTTCTTGTAGTGTGGGGCCCAAAACTGGACACAGTTCTCCAGATGAGGCCTCAACAATTTAGAATAGAGGGGAACGATCACGTTTCTCGATCTGCTGGCAATGCCCCTACTTATACATCCCAAAATGCCATTGGCCTTCTTGGCAACAAGGGCACACTGTTGACTCATATCCAGCTTCTCATCCACTGTAACCCCTAGGTCCTTTTCTGCAGAACTGCTGCCAAGCCATTCGGTCCCTGTAGTCTGTAGGTGCATGGGATTCTTCCATCCTAAGTGCAGGACTATGCACTTGTCCTTGTTGAATCTCATTAGATTTTTTTTGGCCCAATCCTCTAATTTGTCTAGGGCCCTCTGTATCCTATCCCTACCCTCCAGCATATCTACCTCTCCTCCCAGTTTAATGTCATCTGAAACTTGCTGAGGGTGCAATACACACCATCCTCCAGATCATTTATGAAGATATTGAACAAAACCGGCCCGAGGACCGACCCTTGGGGCACTCCACTTGATACTGGCTGCCAATTAGACATGGAGCCATTGATCACTACCCGTTGAGCCTGACAATCTAGCCAACTTTCTATCCACCTTATAGTCCATTCATCCAGCCCATACTACTTTAACTTGCTGGCAAGAATACTGTGGGAGACTGTGTCAAAAGCTTTGCTAAAGTCAAGGAACAACACGTCCACTACTTTCCCCTCATCCACAGAGCCAGTTATCTCGTCATAGAAGGCAATTAGATTAGTTAGGCATGACTTGCCCATGGTGAATCCATGCTGACTGTTCCTGATCACTTTCCTCTTCTCTAAGTGCTTCAGAATAGACCTGCTCCATGATTTTTCCAGGGACCTAGGTGAGGCTGACTGGCCTGTAGTTCCCAGGTTCCTCCTCCTTCCCTTTTTTAAAGATGGGCACTACATTAGCCTTTTTCCAGTCGTCCGGGACTTCCCCCAATTGCCATGAGTTTTCAAAGATAATGGCCAAAGGCTCTGCAATCACATCCGGCAACTCCTTTAGCTCTCGGATGCTACCCAAGGACTCGTGCTCATCCAGCTTTTCTAAATAGTCTTGAACCACTTCTTTCTCCACAGAGGGCTGGTCACCTCCTCCCCATGCTGTGCTGCCCAGTGCAGCAGTCTGGGAGCTGACCTTGTTCGTGAAGACAGAGGCAAAAAAAGCATTGAGTATATTGGCTTTTTACACATCCTCTGTCACTAGGTTGCCTCCCTTATTCAATAAGGGCCCCACACTTTCCTTGACTTTCTTCTTGTTGCTATCATACCTGAAGAAACCCTTCTTGTTACTCTTAACATCTCTTGCTAGCTGCAACTCCAGGTATGATTTGGCCTTCCTGATTTCACTCCTGCATGCTTGAGCAATATTTTTATACTCTTGCCTGGTCATTTGTCCAATCTTCCACTTCTTGTAAGCTTCTTTTTTGTGTTTAAGATCAGCAAGAATTTCACTGTTAAGTCAAGCTGGTCGCCTGCCATATTTGCTATTCTTTCAACACATCGGGATGGTTTGTCCCTGTAACCTCAATAAGGATTCTTTAAAATACGGCCAACTCTCCTGGACTCCTTTCCCCCTCATGTTATTCTCCCAGGGGATCCTGCCCATCACTTCCTTTGAGGGAGTCAAAATCTGCTTTTCTGAAGTCCAGGGTACATATTCTGCTGCTCTCCTTTCTTCCCTGTGTCAGGATCCTGAACTTGACCATCTCATGGTCACTGCCTCCCAGGTTCCCATCCACTTTTGCTTCCCCTACTAATTCTTCCCGGTTTGTGAGCAGCAGGTCAAGAAGAGCTCTGCCCCTAGTTGGTTCCTCCAGCACTTGCACCAGGAAACTGTCCCCTACACTTTCCAAAAACTTCCTGGATTGTCTGTGCACTGCTGTATTGCTCCCCCAGCAGATATCAGGGATTCACGCAGACCCCAAAACTCAAAGCGAATCTTGGCCTCGCTGTCAGCTTTAGGGGTAAAAACTATGCAGAGTTTTTTTTCCCAAAATTGGACCACACTCATGTGAAACTGAGCCCTGGTTCACCAGAAGATTCATGAGAATAAGGCCAAGTCTACATTATAAATGTACATTGGTTTAACTACGTCTCTCAGGGGCATGAAAAATCCTCACCCTCCGAGTGACAGTTATACTGACTTAACCCCTAGTGTAGGCAGCACTATGTCAATGGGAGAGCTTCTCCAATCAAAATAGCTATTGCCTCTCATGGAGGTGGATTAACTATGCCGATGAGAGAAGCTCTGCTGTTGGCATAGTAGCATCTTCAGTGCCGCTGCGGTGTTGTAAGTGTAGACCTAACTTAAATCTAGAGTTTTGAGCCAGAGTACAGCCATGGTTGGAGTAGACAGCAGAAGCTGTTAGACAGCAAGCAGCAATGCTCCGAGAAAGGAAGTAAGATTATCCTACCCAATTGAAATTGCAGGGAATTTGAAACTCATATGAAGAGAGATTTGAAAGACTAGGATTGTTTACCTTAGAGAGGAGACTATCAACAGAGGAAATAATAAAGGTATACTCGTACAAAATAACAAATGGTATAGAGACAGTCAATCAGGATCTTATATTCACCTTACAATACAAAAAGTCAAGGTCACTGAAAGGTGGCATATTCAAAATTGATAAAAAAATACTTTCACACAACCCAAAATTAGCCTGTGGTACTCAATATCATTTGGGCCAAGAGCTAGGCAGGATTCAAAAAAGGATTAGACATTTATATGGATAATAGAAGTATGTAGAATTATAACAGTAAATACATAAATATTTTGGAAGGGATATAAACTCTCATGCTTCAAGGATTTAAGTCAACCACTAACTATGGGTGATTATCAGGAATTTTTTCCTGGGGGGCAGGTTATCCCATAACTGTCTCTCGCAGTGTTTCTTTCAATTTTCTCAAAAGGATCTGATGCTAGCTAGCCACAGTCAGTGACCAGACAATAGGCTAGACACATCCACTGATCTGATGTGGTATTGCAGGTTCCTGTCCTGCAGTCCTGGACTCACATATGTAATTTTACTGAAAAGAGTGGGTGTTAAATAAAAAAAAAGCAATTTTTATGGAAAGGCAATACACATTTTATAATAGGAAAAGGAGGAAATTAGCATGCCGGGTATTTTCTAAACTTCAAATAGGCAGGTGAACAGAACGAAAGCTAATGTGTATGTTGCCATGACACTAGGGAAATCAGCAGCTTTTGTAAGTTACACCTTCACATCAAAAGAACATCACACAATCCCCAAACAGGCTCAAGGGTTGCAGCAAGTCTCCTTGACACAGGCTAACTAAACTAGGACTTGAGCCACCACATAGGTGCACATACTCCCTTTGCTGACAAGGAATTCAGAACAAACTAACATAGACAAGGCTCCTGAGAAAATGCCACTCTAAAAGATGATGCACCTCTGACAGGCTGTCAGAAAGCTTTCTAGTGTTGTATAGACAAAGTAATCTTCAATAGAGTCTTTAAGTTAAAGTCTAGGAGTAATATTTCCAAAAGCATCCAAGTGACCTAGGCTCTTAGATTGCATCTTCAGAAGTGTCTTAGGCACTTAGGACTCCTAAATATCATTGACGTCCAGTGAGACTTGGGTTCCTAGGTACATGGACAATTCTGAAAATGGGACTTTGGCTCCTAAATCATCTGATGCCTTTGAGAGTTTCACCATAGCATGATTTAAGGACATTTTCCCATGGGCTCTATTTTCAGACACTATTGAGCTCATTTTCTGTTCCCTCTCTTCTTTAAAGTAGCTATCATAGTAGAGAAAGTTAATTAAATACCTGTAAAATACCTATACATGCATACTACTTTCTATTTAATCTAAGATTAAACTGATTTCTTAATTGAAGGACATTACTGGCTGATAGAATTCTGCTTTCTTCAAAGCTATCTTCAAGGAAGAAAAACATACATGTTTATAGATTGGAGCCATGGAGAAGCCTGCAGTCTTCATGCAGAACCATGCCACTCAAGCACCAGCACACAAAAGGTTACATTTTGTGTATTATGGGTAAACGATCGTATGGGGTACCAGTCACTTTCAAAAACTGCACTCCTCACTTCAGAATTAACAAACCCCAACTCTATAATAGTATCTGTGATCAACTCCACGCTAAGACATTTTTCAAGGGAAAAGGAAGTTCCGTCTTCTTCTCTCCAGCTTAAAAAGCAAAAGCTGTCATTTCCATGAATCCTATGGAACTATTTTAAGCCAGAACACAAGCATATCAATGGGCTCAATATTACCCTACAATGTAATTTTCAGAGGGGGGTAGAAGCAGACTAGCTGTTTCATCATCAGCCATGGATAGATTTTATGTATCATAATACCTAATTCTTATATAGCAGACCTCAAAATGTTTTACACAGGGATCAATATTATCCCCATTTTATACATGGGGAAACTGAAGAACAGAAAGTTGACCAAGGTCACCCAAGAGGCCCACTGCAGAGCCAGAAATGGAACCCAAGTCCAATGCTCTACTGCAGCTAAAATTTCCAAAACTGACTAATTATTTTGAGTGATCAACTTGAGACTCATCAAAAGGACCAGACAGTCGAAAAGGCCTGAGCATCCGCCCACTGAAAAGCAATCCTCTCTAAGGTGCTGCAAGTTGGGCATCAAAAACGGAGACGCTCCAAATCACTTTTGAAAATTTTGGCATATTGGTATAAGTAAATCATCACAGCAAATCTCTACAGTTTAATCTGTCTCTTCCATGATACCTAGTCCAGGACAGGATTTAGGGAGATTCTGCATGTCAACAATAAGCAGAACTAGCTTTCTTTAGTTTGCCTGAGAACTAGAAAACTAGCAACAATTCAAGGGTTTTCTTTGGGTCTAGCAGCCTCAATAAAGCCTGTATATTACAGCTCACATGTATATAATTGAATTCTGAATAAAAAGAATTGGTCCAAAATTTCCAGTTTTACCAATGAAAAGGTATTTTTCAGTCCAGTTTTAAGGTTTTTGATAACTGAAATTGTTTTTTGAAAACCAAAAAATAGAATTAGTTTGTTAAAGAAACAAAATATTGTCATAAAATATTGAAAATAAAAATGTTTCCCCCTTTGTTTAAACTTCCCATAAAAATTACTACCATTTTTTACCAGCTCTACTTTATATTTATTACAACACAGTTTTGTCTCTTTTTCTGCTGCCTAGGACACTACGATCTCATGTTTCCTTTAAAATATAAATTACAAAGGAGGAGGATTGTTTAAACATAACATAATGTCCTTGACTATTCAGGTTATTGCATAAAATATAAAAGCAACTAAAATGCCATTTGTAAGTTTCTTCTGTGATGGAAGATGATTTGCTTCTTCTATCAAAGATAAAACCATTAACAAGCTAACCTGGGCATTGCAAGGTAATGGAACAAATTAAAGTGGAATGTCTCTGTTTACCTTTTAAATGGAAGTAGTCAAACAAATGATTAAAAATGCCCTAAATAGAAAGCATGATTATTGCCCTATTCATTTCCATGACACTATTTGTGGAGAAAGGTACTAATTATCATGTGTAAGGGGAGCAGAATCTAGCCCTCAGTGAGCGATCAGCAAACACATGCTAGCTTATTTTCCTCTGTTAAACAGTCATCTGCTCCTAAGCTTCTCTTACGCAACACCTGCCATAGCCCATTTTCCCACATGTAGCTCACTCCACGTTATTTTTTGGACTCAAGGTCACACTATTTATTATCCGTAATTATATCACTTCCTGTATTGAAAATATGCTTCCTTCCCACCCCCCACTATGTAAACCTACTCCCCCCCCCCTCCAATTTACCAGATGGAAAGCCTCAGATAATAAAGAGGATTTCAATTAGTGGCAGCCAGAACCTAAGTTAGTTCCTGCTCCGGATGAAAGGCCCCTAATGCATACTTGCTGACAGATTTAGAAAGAGAAATTTCCAGCTGGAGGGTATGAAAACTAAAGCCATTTTCAGCCCAATAATTAAGTTTGGAAGATAAAATGTTAAACATTTCACCCCAAAACAATGAGCTTGTTTCTCTATTCTGTTCCCTCCATTTTACATAGTGAAGCCCTGCTGGAAGTAATGGTGTTGCACAGATGGAAGAAATATGTTGTAAAAAAGTGGAGAATCATGCCCTGTATTCTTATAGAAGCTGCTCATTTTAGTTTCTCCTATGTGTTTTCAAGAGTAGTACACAGGTTGTTCTCTCGTTCTGCATTTCAGCAGTTATGATGTTGTGCTTAGTAACTGATCATTTTTTCATTGTTTTGTTTGGGCTCTGGTGTTAGAGGTTCTGTTTTTCTTGAGGCTACTTAACCCACAATTCCATTTATCCTAACTGGGAAATGTTTTCTTTCCCAATTGTTACAAGATGGCAGTGGTTCAGAACATGTTATGTTAGGGCAGGGACTTGTTTATGTTGTTTTGATAGATTGCTTTGGGATTGTATTAACAAGAGTTAGGGGTCAGTGGTGATGATATGCAGCTGCTGATATCTCAACACTGACAGAAAACCTCACTCAGTACAATAATTGCTACTAGTCAGTACTACAATAGCTGCCTTTGAGATGCTATGGTGATGGGTGGCAGTACAAAAGTTTTAAATAGCATAACAGGATTATCTATCAATCAGTCTCTCTCCCCAGCCTAGGCTTCATAGTGGAAAATATTTGAATTCACTTCTCTGTTGGTTTTATTAATGTATCCCAAACCTGCTTTGGATTTAAACTTTCACAATGTATACTCCATAACATTCCAGCTTACTTCAGTTAAATCCCCAGTATCTCAACCAGGTACCTTGTTGAGTGCATTTTGGTAGCATTTCTGGTTGAAAGTTTAGAGATGTGCTTGAGAAAAACAACTGGAATAATAAAATAAAACCTACAAAGAATTTTGAACCACTTTAAAGAAAACTCTGAATGGGAATAGGGAACTTATATTTTATAATTCTTTAATGTCTGTGATTTAAATGAAAGTCCCAATAGGATTTTAAGGACTCAGCCTCCTAATTCAGGGGTGTCAAACACTTTCTGTGAAGACAGTCAATTGCAGTTTTAATTATGATCTGTGGACCAGAGTGTAAACTAGGATTACAAACTACTCTGCATCCGCTGAGGTCAATGGAAAGCTAGCACAAAGATCAAGAGTAGAATATAGCATTTATGCAGTCACTAAACTTTTAACTATTATAATTTTTATTACGGTGCTTCATACCCACACTCTTCACCCTTTCCATCTACTTAAAATGATCAGCAATTAAATTGTGAATGTTGAATTGAAAGTGTCATCAGAGGTTCTGGACTCAGCACACCACGGCGATTAATGGGGTCGGGGCGATTAATGCACGTACATCTCAGCCACGGTTTCAGGCAGTCTGCAGACTCAGAAACACAGCACTACATTAGTTATACTCACATTTGGAAGGGTTTCTTTGAAATCACGAGGGTTAGAAACTCACTTTTATAGTTTAGTGAAGGTTGAGTGTAACGTGGGCCAGATGTTTGACACTCCTGTTCTAATTTTTGGATGTGATTGTGTTTACCAAAATTAAAACATGACTGAAGCTGCCTAATTGCTGTACCAGTTTCTGAGTAGTCATTATGGAAGTTCAAGTCTCTCCTGTCAGTTCATTTCTCACGGGGAGAGATATTAGTAGAAAGAGACTCCGAAAAGATGCCTCTCAGGATGTTCAACTTTCTTCCGCAGCCAAAAGAGGAAACACTATATCAGCATAAATACCATTGCCGCAAATCCTTCTGGGGATTTAAAAGCAACAATCATTGCCTTCCTTTTTAGCCTGCCCCCAACACTGGAATCCTATTTTAAATCCAGAGGCTTTATTGCTTGCTGGCAGAGCAGAGGGCACTACAGAGATAATGCTTCCAACAATCAATGTTTGCCCAAAGAGATATAATTCTGTCATGGGGTGGAGAAAAATACAGACCGGTTTGTTCTCAGAGAGACTGGCTTTTTGCTGTCTCCACCCTTCTGACCTCAAAGAAAGCTGTGGGAGTAAAGAAGTTTGGTATGTTCTCATTGTCTTCAAAAGGGAGCTCCTACTCCACTCCCACTCAGTACATTGATGTGCTAACTCAGCAAATGCAATTCTTCCCCTTCGCGGCCTGTTGAAACCAGCCAGAAAACTGTTGAAAATGTCAGAAAATGGAAGTACCAGGAGATGTTGTTAAAGGCTTTGGGTGAAACTTTACTGACTAAGGAGCTCACGTCTTACTTGGCTTAGGAATCTAAATCCCCCTTGGCCTTTCACTGAGCCTTAGGTGCCCAAGTAATGTTTTAAACCAGTGCTGGGGCTTCTGAGTCAGGGGTTTCTGAAAAACCTTACCCATGGTCTCATATACATGTAGCTAAGCAGCCCTTCTGACTAGGACACTGGACTGAGACTCAGGAGACCTGGGCTCTCTGTTCTGTGTGCCCTTGGTCAAATCACTTAATCTCCCTGTGCCTCAATTCCCTATCTGTGAAATGGAGATAACAAGGCTCCCATAGCTCCTATGGGCGTTGTAAGGATTCATTCATCAATAGCTGGAAGGCACTCAAAAGATTCAATGAGAGAGAGCATATATGTGTCTATAAAGATGTAAAACAAAGGCTTTTGTATCATTTAAACACTTGCAGAGTTGATTGTTTAACACCTCCTGACCTGAGCTACAGGAAGGCTAAAAGGCTCCTAAGATTAAAGAATATTTTCCTTATGGGTTCGTTTTCAGGGTGTGCTAACTACTCCAGCATTTCTCCACTTTTCAACCTCATTAAATAATAGCAACATGCTCAGAACTTACCTGTTTCTGGCTGCTTTTCTGCAGCTGGTGCTGTTGTATGCTTGGGGCAAGTAAAAGATTTCAAAATGGAGGCTGGGTCTTTTCTTTAGTAAGCCCCTCCCACAGGAAGGGCAATGTAATCTACAGACACAGCTGAGGAGTCTCTGTACTACATACAGCTCTTGCCCTTCCAGCAGCCAGTTGGGGTTGGTGCTGGAGCGGTGCAATGCAATGCAATCCTAGCAGGTTTGTCTCCTGCCTAATGCAAGCCACTTTTCTTTTGCATGTATCTTGTGCATTTTCCTGTCACTGCACATATGTTCATCCTCACCCATTCTTGTCTCTTTATACCAGTGATACTCAGACCTTTAGTGGTTCAGGAGCCAAAGGAGTGATCAACATTATCAGAAGAGTCACAGCAGTGTGAATTCATTATTTCATTTAAATAGATAGATGTATTCTCACAGCAAAGTATCTGACCAAGTATTCTACAATTAGTTAATAACCTAATAAAAGCATCCTGATGGGTTAATACTGAAATCACACAGTGTTTTAATATCCTATGCTGCACAGAAGATGCATTAAAGAGCCACTTGCAGCTCCTGTGCCTCAGTCTGAGGATCACTGCTTTAAAATGTAAATTCTTTGGGACAGGACCATCTCTTACTATGCAACTATACAGTGCCTAGCACCAGGAGATCCCAATCCTTCCTTGGAACACTTAAGCGAGTGGTGGGCAACCTGCGGCCCATTAGGGTAATCTGGTTGCTGGCCACGAGACATTTTGCTGATGTTGACTGTCTGCAGGCACGATCCCCCCCCCCACCCCCGCAGCTCCCAGTTCGCTGTTCCCGGCCAATGGGAGCTGTGGGAAGCGGTGGCTATCATGTCCCTGAGGACGCATGCGAGCCACAGGTTGCCCATCTCTGCCTTAAGCCCTTAAGCAGAATACAAATAGTATCTCACCAATTCCCCTTATTCCTCTGAGGAGTTCTAGTGTCTACTGGTACCATAAGCCTTTTTGAAGTTTATAATGTGAATATTTTATACTCCTTTAGTGTATTTAAAACAAATCAATAAATATATTCTGTTTCTAGAAAACCTATTGGATTAGTACAATAGAAAGTAAGCTCCCTAACTAGTTTGTATTTCTGTAGTTTATGAATCAACTTCATGATTTTAATTTTGTAACTGTTATTAAAGAGACAGATTGCATTTAATAACAATTTTAATACTGCTTGCTGCTCTAACTAGCAAGCAATAAAGCAAACTGAAATTAAAACAGGCATCCACTGCTAGGGGGCACACAAATAAAAGGTGGTGGTTTGGTGTTCTAACCTCTATAAAGTTGGTACTGTAGTATTTCTGCCACTGCTGTGCTTCTTCTCACAGCTAGAAAAGCAAGCTGTATGTCTTGGGAGTCATTTTTCCAATTAAAAAATATCCTCTCTGGTTCTTTGCAACACTCAGTCATTGCAGAGTAGCTGCATAAACTCTGTTCATGCAAGTCCAGGCATCTGAAAATTTTCTTGGTGTTTCTATCTGTGTTGCTTGCTCAGTATTCAGCAGAGACATGCAGGACCTACTCCAATGAGATAATTTCTTAGTGGTATGTGTGGTATACAACGACTCCCTGCCAACTGCAGAAAGCACTGCTGAATTAGGCATAACCCAGCAGTACATAGTACAGTGGAACAGATTTTTGCAGAGATGAGCACTGCATCGTCAGGAGTTGTATTCACTAGTCAGGCATATCTCAGCATCAAAGGATTTTCCTTCTATATTGGAAAGATCCATAATAAAGATATTATTTATCTTTTACTGAAGAATGATTGGTAAATTTCAGATGGTTTGGCACATTTAGATAAACATCCAACAGCTGAGGTGCTTACCTGGAATTTGTTGGAATTATTGGACTCTTGGGTCTACTACCAAAAAATGGGTGGAATATCTCATGGGAACACCCTCTATTGTAAGGCTTCTGCTCCCTCCTATTACGAATCCAGCAAAAAATATTATGGATCTGACCCTTGTTTGCTCTGTTCTTCTGATTGGCACAGGGATGGAGATGAGCAAAGGTGGCTTTATGCTACTGTTATGCCTCCTGTATCCTAGAGGTGGCCAGGGTCTGACTGCACTTTGGTGTAATTTACAGCTGCTTAAGGGCTGCTGTAACTTTCACAAAGGATGCTGTGTGCAGTGTTGTACCTGTGTCGGTCCCAGGATACTAGAGAGACAAAGTGGGTAAGATAATATTTTTTATTGGACCAACTTCTGTTGGTCAGAGAGACAAGCTTTCAAGCCACACAGAGCTTGTCAATGGTCATGGGCAGCCAGGCAGAGTACAGTCCACTCAGCCAATCATGTTCCCTTTGTTAGAGATGAAAAGGAAGAGCAGCGGGACCCAGAGGCAGATTGTGTAAACGGGCTTCTTTATTGCGGTACTTGTTTCCCTCGATCCAATTGTTGAGTAATCACCGAGTTAGTTACAGCACACTCTTTTTATCTAAATTAGTATGTAAATACCTATATTTACTACAACACCCCCAAAGACCCTTATAGAGTAATACGAACGCCCATGCAATGAATATTGATTGCTATATACTGAATATAATTATCCCTGCCCCTGTTTACAGCATTAAGCGTATTCTACAGACATTTTTACCTTGAAGATACATTTCTTGGCAGTAATTGTAGCCACTAATTACCTTAATCAGCAGTTTGCAGGGGCGGGAGGAAGGGGCCATGACCCTGAGCTCATTTATGTAGCTGGGAAAGGAAGGGGCGGTGGGGAGATAACACTTCTTTACATAAAGGGTATTCTTTAGACACCCACATTCCTTATGCAACTGCAACGCTTATCAATCCTTAACAAGCAGAAGGGAAAGGAGAGGGATGTCACTTTATATATCAAGCACAGAAATGGTGCCTGCCTGTGCTTTTACTCCCTAAGACCATGTCAGCACACCAGCGGTTTCCCAGGTCTCTACTTAACCCTTACATATCCTAACACCCTTCACTGCTCACGTCTGCTACAATGAGATGCCAGTGTAAAGCCCCACTCCACCAGCTCTATACTTAGTGCAAAGCCACTTTATGTTGAGGTTATCTTCCGGAGACCATTTCCTCCCCTTTATGCTGCTGGAGCACTACAGACAATTAGTCTCCATGAGAATTGCCTTCCTCACCATATCTTCCTGCTAAAGACTAATTTCTTTCCTGGTGCTCACAAGAAGTGAGGAAATGAATACAGTGCCCTTCATTCAGTTTCACAGTGCATGCTGATTTCTTTGTGCCTGTCTTTCAGAATGCAAGCTTCTCAGGAGAGGTAATCTCATGGTTGGCACTTAAACAGAACAATAATATGTTGACACTTCTAGTCCAGCATCACCATGTGCAAAACAGGGTCTGGCCAAGTTTGAGTCAGCGCAGGACCTAAAGAGTGGGCTAAGGTCACATAGACCCATCATTGTGCTTCCCTAATCTCTGGAGCAAATAGGGGGAGGAAGCACCCCCTGGCATAATTGAGAGCAACTTCAGAGCTGTTGTGAGCTCCAGTCACTAGCTGCAATAGTGGAGGGTGCCTAGATTAGAGGGGAACTTGTAAGAGTGCAAAGGAGCTCTGATGCAGTCTGCGTACGATGGAGATACTCTTGCCTGGAAGTGAGGAAAGAAAGGTAGGGATGGTGTGGTTCACAGCAGGCAGAATGTTTTCTTTCCATTTATTTATAGAGTCCAAGGCCAGAAAGGACCACTGTGATAATCGAGTCTGACCTCCTGTATAGCACAGGCCATAGGATTTCTCTGAATTAATTCCTGTTTAAACTAAAGCGTCTCTGATTTATTCAGGGAGGTGACATATTTCACCATTGCTTCCATAGTGGTGAATTCACAAGCTCCGGACTGCAACATCATCACAAGATTCACAAAGGAAGGAGTTGCTCCTTTAGAGCAAGGCGCTAATCTCCTCTGCCTCTGTACATGCATATATATAACTTTTAATTTCCTCCTTTCTGTTTGCCTATAATAAAATTTCAATTAGAGAAAAAAAGAGAGAAAGCTTCTGTTTGCACGCAAATATCCTAGTAATTAGCAATGATGGGAAAGGAATACATGATAGTTTAATAGGGGTTTAGCAAAATATTATATTTCTCACAGTTTGCCTGAGACTGGCATGGGTCCTTTAAGTAAATATGAATAATTATACAGGCCTCTCATTTGTGTGCAGTTTTCCTCGTGAATCAGGTTTAAGATATTCTATAACGTGCTCTTCCAAAAAGAATCCACTCACACACACACAAAACCTTTTTCATTTGGATGCTGAGATGCCGCAGTATGGCACAGGCGTTGGAAGACACAATGCTGCAGTCAAGAGTAAAGAAAGAAATGTAGTGCTTGTTTTGAGGGTCCACTAAAGCCCCGTGTACTCTTCAGGTGGATTTTTACAGCTGGGCATTTCTCCTGCATATGGAGAATGCCAGCATGGCTCTGTGCTGCCCCATTTCACTGCACATGGTATAAGGGGGAAGGGCCTTTGTGCTTGAGCTATTCCTAGCTATTGGAATGAGCTAAGGATAAGTTAGGACTGTTCGAAGCATGCAATCCAAAGCCCGCTTTCCACTGACCTCAATGGACACAGGATCAGGTTCTCACTTAGATGAAACGCTCATTCAATTCCAGACTGGCCCCAGAACCTGTATGCTGCAAGAGTGGCTTAAAGCCCCAGTTGGCCCCTCATTGAAGAAGTGCGTCTATTAGTGTCAACAGTGCATTACTCCCTCTACTCCACAAGCGCCAATGTGCACATTGTACGGTTAGTGGCATGTGAGTGGCAGAGTTGGGTGGGAAAACATTCAAACTCCTGGCAGAGCTGTGGAGAAGGAAAGCAGGTTTACTGTGGATTTCTGAAAGCAAACAGCTTGATGTTTTCCCACTTTTCAGTGCTGGTGGAATGGATACAAGGCCCTGTACCAGAAGTGTGTGGTGGACTGTACAGCACACCGCACCATGTCGACATGAAATAAATCCTTCACAGCAGTAATAGATTTCCTAACTAATGCCAATCAGTGCACTCACGACTTGACAAAGCTTTATGTTCACTATCCGAAACACATGATAAAAAATGACTTTGCTGGAGATGTTGCTGTCTACAAAGCCTGTCAATGTTGCTCCTTGCATTGGCCACAGGGAGTCGCTGTTGTGGGATTCTTCCCTCCCATCTCCCAAACACCCTTCCGGGATCGGAGCAAGTTTTGTAGTGAGGGCCATAGTGCACTCCATGATTACTGACTCTGGGCCAGCACTTCAGCAGACCTTATGCAGCATGAGCTGTGGTCCTCAGTCTACAAGCTACAGTGACTGGAAGCGCTAGTGTCTATGTTGAGAATCCTCTTTGTTTTTAATACATCCAAGCCCTGCCTGTTGCGCATTGCGATGGACGGGATGGATGGTATTTTCACATGAGTTCAACGATGGCCTAATTCTGTTCCTGCTCAACTCAAGGGGTGTTTCCTCACTGATTGCCGTGGGAATCAAACTTAAGCTAGGGCCGAGTGCTTTTGAAAATTCCATCATACAAGACCACTGCTTCATTTCAAAGGGAAAAAAAATAGGCACTGTGTCTGAAAGGGTCTGATCCTGGAAAGTGCTGACTGGATTCTTCCAGGTGCTAAGCAAGAGGAGTTGGAAGGTGTGCTCTGAGCTTGGTCAGTGGGAATTCAAGCAATACCTCCCAGACACCATGAGAGAGTTTGACTGTGGCTGCTGAAAGGAGTGAGCACTGGGAGAAATGATTCCTATCTCAGTATCGTGTTAACAGAAGTGCTGCAGCAGGCAGCTTCACCAGCTGATTTACAGGTGACCTAAATCCAAAACCCTCCTCAAAGCTAATGCCAAAAGATACGGCATGCCCCTGTAGAAGTCCGTTACCATGCAGACAACCAAAAGCGGCATTAGCACGACAGAGCTGTTTTAGTGCTTCATGAAACGTTAAATGTGGGTGACATGCTTTCATATACTAAGCGCAAGTGGGAAATAGAAGTGAGCTTCTGTGTGGAACAGATGGGAAATACTTTGTGTTCATACAAAACTGAAATGCCTGGGGACAAAATACTCAAAAGATGAGGTGACATGATTAAAAAATAGAGAAACACCAATATGCAATTTCCTAGCACATTTATATAATAATTCAATGTGACTGTATGGAACGTATAAAGGGAACAAAAATAAAATATGACACAAACGTATGGGGACGAAGGCAGAAAAAATACCTACCACAGAATGAAAATCATGCGGTCTTGTGCCCAATTACCATGAGTAACTAGTAATTTTTGGGTGCCCAACCTGATTCACTTTAAAGGGGTTTGATTTTCAGAGAGTGAGTGCTCAGCACTTTCTGAAAACCAAGCACTTTCTCAGGTGTCAAAAATTGGGCACTCGGTCACTAGTCACTTTGGAAATCTTGGTCTTGGATCCTTAAATAACTGCCAGTGTTATTGAATGGCATTCACACTGCAGAGCAAGAAATGCTCTGCAGACATTTGGAATTCTGATGCTTCAGAGCGGCATAACTGCAACCAATGTTAAATAGCTGGATGAGGCCAACAAAGAAGAAGTGAGCAGACAAAATGGAACATTCCAAGACAAGTTATGTAAGAACACAGACCCTCCTGTGGAAGGGTAATCCACAACCTAGTGAAAAGAAAAGGAGTACTTGTGGCACCTTAGAGACTAACAAATTTATTAGAGTATAAGCTTTCGTGAGCTACAGCTCACTTCATCGGATGCATTTGGTGGAAAAAAAAATAAAAACCTAGTGAGTTGCAGAGACTATAGGCACTGATGAATGCAGTGCACTAGGAAGGGGGTGAAACAGCCAGGAGAATCCTGCCACCTACTAAGAGAAACTCAGAAATCTCCGCTGATCTAATCAGAGCACGGGACTTGTCTTTTCATCGTTGTTTTCAGTTCAAACATTATTACGCACCATACTGGCTAGTAGAAATATATTATTGAAAACATCTGCAGACTGCTGTTCTGTGTTTAAAGTCATGAGTGGAATAACATGTTAGAAGAGCAGACGGGTTTTTTAGCAGCAAAATGTTCGTTTCAAGAGCTTGTGTCTGGAGCTGGCCAAAACACTTGAGAATTTTGTTGTTGTTGTTCAACTGTGTTATTTCATTGAAGTGGAAACATTCTGCAGAAATGTATGGATTTCGATGAAGTTTTCCAGGTAAGGTGCCTGACATCAAGGGTGGATTCTCCAGTCACTCAGAGAGACTTGAATCGAAACATGACAGTAGCACTGTATGTAAGGGAGCAGTATGACTGCTCAGAGCTCCGGTACGAAACTGTGGAAAAACCTGAGTGTCTCTGGATTAAGTTTAGAAGTGTGTGCAACAAGAGTGATGTCATGGTGGGAGTCTGCTATAGACCACCGGACCAGGGGGATGAGGTGGATGAGGCTTTCTTCCGGCAACTCACGGAAGCTACTAGATCGCATGCCCTGATTCTCATGGGTGACTTTAATTTTCCTGATATCTGCTGGGAGAGCAATACAGCGGTGCATAGACAATCCAGGAAGTTTTTGGAAAGCGTAGGGGACAATTTCCTGGTGCAAGTGCTAGGGGAGCCAACTAGGGGGAGCGCTTTTCTTGACCTGCTGCTCACAAACCGGGTAGAATTAGTGGGGGAAGCAAAAGTGGATGGGAATCTGGGAGGCAGTGACCATGAGTTGGTTGAGTTCAGGATCCTGACGCAGGGAAGAAAGGTAAGCAGCAGGATACGGACCCTGGACTTCAGGAAAGCAGACTTTGACTCCCTCAGGGAACAGATGGCCAGGATCCCCTGGGGGACTAACATGAAAGGGAAGGGAGTCCAGGAGAGCTGGCTGTATTTCAAGGAATCCCTGTTGAGGTTACAGGGACAAACCATCCCGATGAGTCGAAAGAATAGTAAATATGGCAGGCGACCAGCTTGGCTTAATGGTGAAATCCTAGCGGATCTTAAACATAAAAAAGAAGCTTACAAGAAGTGGAAGGTTGGACATATGACCAGGGAAGAGTATAAAAATATTGCTCGGGCATGTAGGAAAGATATCAGGAGGGCCAAATCGCACCTGGAGCTGCAGCTAGCAAGAGATGTCAAGAGTAACAAGAAGGGTTTCTTCAGGTATGTTGGCAACAAGAAGAAAGCCAAGGAAAGTGTGGGCCCCTTACTGAATGAGGGAGGCAAGCTAGTGACAGAGGATGTGGAAAAAGCTAATGTACTCAATGCTTTTTTTGCCTCTGTTTTCACTAACAAGGTCAGCTCCCAGACTGCTGTGCTGGGCAACACAAAATGGGGAAGAGATGGCCAGCCCTCTGTAGAGATAGAGGTGGTTAGGGACTATTTAGAAAAGCTGGACGTGCACAAGTCCATGGGGCCGGACGAATTGCATCCGAGAGTGCTGAAGGAATTGGCGGCTGTGATTGCAGAGCCCTTGGCCATTATCTTTGAAAACTCGTGGCGAACGGGGGAAGTCCCGGATGACTGGAAAAAGGCTAATGTAGTGCCCATCTTTAAAAAAGGGAAGAAGGAGGATCCTGGGAACTACAGGCCGGTCAGCCTCACCTCAGTCCCTGGAAAAATCATGGAGCAGGTCCTCAAAGAATCAATCCTGAAGCACTTAGAGGAGAGGAAAGTGATCAGGAACAGTCAGCATGGATTCACCAAGGGAAGGTCATGCCTGACTAATCTAATCGCCTTTTATGATGAGATTACTGGTTCTGTGGATGAAGGGAAAGCAGTGGATGTATTGTTTCTTGACTTTAGCAAAGCTTTTGACACGGTCTCCCACAGCATTCTTGTCAGCAAGTTAAGGAAGTATGGGCTGGATGAATGCACTATAAGGTGGGTAGAAAGCTGGCTAGATTGTCGGGCTCAACGGGTAGTGATCAATGGCTCCATGTCTAGTTGGCAGCCGGTGTCAAGTGGAGTGCCCCAGGGGTCGGTCCTGGGGCCCGTTTTGTTCAATATCTTCATAAATGATCTGGAGGATGGTGTGGATTGCACTCTCAGCAAATTTGCGGATGATACTAAACTGGGAGGAGTGGTAGATACGCTGGAGGGGAGGGATAGGATACAGAAGGACCTAGACAAATTGGAGGATTGGGCCAAAAGAAATCTAATGAGGTTCAATAAGGATAAATGCAGGGTCCTGCACTTAGGATGGAAGAATCCAATGCACCGCTACAGACTAGGGACCGAATGGCTCGGCAGCAGTTCTGCGGAAAAGGACCTAGGGGTGACAGTGGACGAGAAGCTGGATATGAGTCAGCAGTGTGCCCTTGTTGCCAAGAAGGCCAATGGCATTTTGGGTTGTATAAGTAGGGGCATAGCGAGCAGATCGAGGGACGTGATCGTTCCCCTCTATTCGACACTGGTGAGGCCTCATCTGGAGTACTGTGTCCAGTTTTGGGCCCCACACTACAGGAAGGATGTGGATAAATTGGAAAGAGTACAACGAAGGGCAACGAAAATGATTAGGGGTCTAGAGCACATGACTTATGAGGAGAGGCTGAGGGAGCTGGGATTGTTTAGTCTGCAGAAGAGAAGAATGAGGGGGGATTTGATAGCTGCTTTCAACTACCTGAAAGGGGGTTTCAAAGAGGATGGCTCTAGACTGTTCTCAATGGTAGCAGATGACAGAACGAGGAGTAATGGTCTCAAGTTGCAATGGGGGAGGTTTAGATTGGATATTAGGAAAAACTTTTTCACTAAGAGGGTGGTGAAACACTGGAATGCGTTACCTAGGGAGGTGGTAGAATCTCCTTCCTTAGAGGTTTTTAAGGTCAGGCTTGACAAAGCCCTAGCTGGGATGATTTAACTGGGACTTGGTCCTGCTTTGAGCAGGGGGTTGGACTAGATGACCTTCTGGGGTCCCTTCCAACCCTGATATTCTATGATTCTATGATTCTATGACTGTTTCCATCTGAAAGCTGACGTTTTGACACAATCTGATTTCATGAAAACATTTGAAAGGTTTGGCTTCCATTCCAATGTAAAACACAAACAAATATAGAAACATTAAAAGTTGTGAAACAGAATTGTCATCCTCCAGCCCACTCTAAAAGCATCATTGCGGACAGTGAGCTCTAATGTATAGGAGCTTTTCTACTGCCACTTTGTGGTGAGAATGAATGAGCAGGAAGTGAATAAAGATGGCTGATTTACCATTTTAGGGATTATTATTAATAAGCTTCCAAGATAACTCAAATGCCAGCTCTGAAAATAATTTTGATCAAATGTGATGGGACACTTTTTTTCTGGAGCCTACTACTGTTCCTCTAGAAGCCACTTGCAAAACCACCACTAACTTCAGGATCAGGACCTGGAATAGAAGTTTGGTGTATTGTTATTCATATTGCAGTAGGGCATAAATGTTCCAATCAGGACTGCAGCTCTATGGTGCTTCCCAGCCATGTGCAACACATCTGAGCTGCACTGACCAAGATAATCATAGAAGTGTAGGACTGGAAGGGACATTGAGAGGTCATCTAATCCAATCCCCTGCATTCAAGGCAGAAGTAAGTAATAACTATATCATTCCTGACAAGTATTTGTCAAACCTGTTCTTAAAAACCTCCAGTGATGACACCAGTATTGCCCATCTGCCAATCGATTGCAGAATTCTGGGGCTTTGATGGTCGACTCTCAGTGGAAGAGAAATCAGTGATGTGGAGTCTGGGTGTAAGTATAATTTGCTTAATGAACACATATACATAAGTCCTGGAACAGGGGTGGTCACAAACAGCATGCATGGAATCCCTTCCTCCAGAAATCTCACTGATGCCCATTTCCTAGGAATCTACTTTGTCCCAAGAATTGCCTCCACACGTAGCACTAAAGCACCGAGCAATCTTTCTGCTATTTGTTCAACTTCTCTCCCAAGACTACTCCATAAACAAAACTACCAATGATACAGCATTTCTTCAGAAACTAAAAACAGTCTGTCTCTGTCCAGCAGTCTCACCAAATAACCCCCTTCTATTAATTAAAATGGAGTGATGAGTCCGATCTATTGCAAGGAACACAAAAGGCACCAGGGTAACATTAAGGGTTAGGATTGATCATATTTAGCATATACAAACCTGGATGGTTCAGATAGTTGTCCCCCACCCACTTTTGTTGAATTTAGCTCTAACTCTTAAATGCTGCCTTGTTCCATCAAAAGAGGTATGAGGACTGAGAATGTACGACAGGCCTCTCCAAATGGTTTCTGCACTTAAAGAAGAATATTTCCAGGTTTTGCCACAGAACTCTTATCAACATAAGCCCTTAAGGTTGTGATTTTCAGACATGCTGTGTGGGACTAAGTATCTCTCCACTGAAATGAACAGTAAACTCCTACGGACTTCAACAGGAGTAAAGTTAGATGAATGATTTTGAAAATCTCATCCAAAATGTGTACACGGGCTAGTTTGGAGAGCTAGTCAGGAAATTCTCAGAGTTAGAATGGAATTTCTGGAGAAGGGAAGGAGAGATCAGCCCCTATCCCAGAACAGCCAATGGTCAGGGCAGTCACCTGGGATGTGGGAGACTCCGCTACAAGGCCCTGCTCTGACTAAGGCAGAGTAGTGAGTGGAAGCCAGGTGTCCCACATCTGAGGTGAGGGCCCTGACCACTGGGCTATTGGTGAGTCTGAGGAGGTAGGCGTCTGTCTATCTGTCTGTCATATATTTTCATGAAAAATCTTTTGCAAAGTCACAGTTTTGTCCCAATGTCAAACAAAAACACCTTTTGAAACTTCAATTTTTTTTACAAAATAGAAATCTTGCTTTCTAGCCAGCCCCATTAATTTTTATGGATGAGAACTGCTTCCAAGAAGGAGTTTACAGACCATCTATGTATCCAGTTGAAGAAGATATCCTGACAACCTACTTGCATCCTGTGAACCTCTCACATTTTGTCACCTTCCCCCCCGCCCACCTTGCTCCAGATGGCTGTGTAACAGCTATGCAATTTCCTGCAATATCCTGAACAAACTTTACTGAATTAAGTTTAAATATCTTAGGAGTTCGTTGTATTTAAATGCAAATGTTTATGCATTTTTAAAGGATTGTATGTGATGGCTCGAGGGGTGAAGGGAGATATGACTAATGTGAACCCTGGAAAGTGTTATGAGTTTCAAATGACTCATACAATAGGCCAGACAAGAAGGAATGTTTGAGATAAAAAAAGATTTAGTGGGTTTCCTAGGAAATATTGGGAGAAGGGGAATATAAATTTCCACCTCTGGACTCAGTGTTTGGAAGCTGCATCCTGAGGTGAAACCTATTGTATATGAATTATGTATTTCCAGATCAAAAACCAAGTCTGTATAAAGGAGGGACTCACAGATTAATGGGTTTTTTTTATTCTGAGCAAAAGGTTTATGAACTTCTTGTTAGAGAGCTTATTCCTTCACTCTCCCAATTCCCTGGTCCTTCTAACCTGAACAGAGAGCAACAATACCCGAAGTCCAAAGATGCAAACAATTCAATGTTTATTGGGGTGAACTTCCAGCAAGCTTAAATCAAAGTTCCTTTTTCCTTATGTTCGAATCCCAACTTACTTCCTGTTTGTCCCTAATTATATAGTAATATTCTTAGCTATACTTTAACCAATCATTCTACTGAAATTGATCTAACCAATCCTAACATATTGTAACGTGATTAGCTAACCACTTATATCCCACCACCTTAATTAGTTTACACCCAGCAAAATTAATTATACAGCAGACAGAAACAATCACAGAACCAGACAGAGACCATGCAAATAAACAATAGCATATCTATATCTATGAATATCTATATCCTAACACTTGTGTCATAAATATAAAGGGAAGGGTAAACACCTTTAAAATCCCTCTTGTCCAGAGGAAAAATCCTTTCACCTGTAAAGGGTTAAGAAGCTAGGATAACCTTGCTGGCATCTGACCACAATGACCAATGAGGAGACAAGATACTTTCAAAGCTGGAGGGAGGGAGAAACAAAGGATCTGTCTGTGTGATGCTTTTGCCAGGGACAGAACAGGAATGGAGTCTTAGAATTTAGTAAGTAATCTAGCTAGATATGCGTTAGATTATGATTTCTTTAAATGGATGAGAAATTAGACTGTGCTGAATAGAATGAATATTCCCTGTCTTTGTGTCTTTCTTGTAACTTAAGGTTTTGCCTACAGGGATTCTCTATGTTTTGAATCTAATTACCTATAAGGTATTTACCATCCTGATTTTACAGAGGTGATTCTTTTTACCTTTTCTTATATTAAAATTCTTCTTGTAAGAAATTGAATGCTTTTTTCATTGTTCTTAAGATCCAAGGGTTTGGGTCTGTGGTCACCTATGCAAATTGGTGAGGATATTTATCAAGCCTTCCCCAGGTGGGGGGTGCAAGATTTTAGTGAAGATTTTGGGGGGAAAGACGTTCCCAAACAACGTTTTCCCAGTAAACCCAGTCGAACATTTGGTGGTGGCAGTGGAAGTCCAAGGACAAAGGGTAAAATAGTTTGTACCTTGGGGAAGTTTTAACCTAAGCTGGTAAAAGTAAGCTCAGGAGGTTTTCATGCAGGTCCTCACATCTGTACCCTAGAGTTCAGAGTGGGGAAGGAACCTTGACAACTTGTAACCACAGAGAACCCCCTGTGCAGGGTTTGAAGGACTGTGCCACAGCCATGGTTGGAGTTGGGGTAATCTCTGGTAAGCTTATTAGCATGTGCAAAGGTCCTTTTATTATTTTAATATTTTCTCTGTAATGCTTTTAACTTAAATATAAATCTGCTTGCTTACAAAGGGATGTGTGGTGACATATACCTATGCGCAATTATATAGTTTATAGCCTCTGGAGCAAAGGCAACACAGGCCTGCTTAGGCAGTCTGACTTCCTGGGGAATTCAGTGCATGCTGTGAACTCTGCATCCTCGACCGGACGGAGACCGACAGATGTCTCTGCTCAAGAGAGGTGATGACTGGGGAGCCAGAAGCCTTAGAATGGGAACCCTTGTTGGACCATGGAGGGGGGAAAACAGGTACAGTTGCCCTGAACTGTAACAGGCTGAATGAACCAAGGAGAGGGATTTTTCTTCCTCCTTAGAGCTTTTTCTTTGCAATTTTCTTTCTGTCCTTATGGACAGACTGTACCTTGTTTTGCCATACTAAAGTCTTAACACCGCCTTGCACTGTAGCTTGATTCATTTGGTTCTTGGATAGAAGAATCAGAGTTTCACAAATATGTCCAGAGAGTGGATGTTACTTTCAAGATCTGAATTTCCCATACAATATTGATAATAGACATACAGATGCTAGACCTGGATTGTTACACTTCCTGTGGTAGGAAACTGAAACCTGGAAGAGATATTCCCCACCTCCTATCTAGTACTGTGTAAGCACAAACCCTGGGAGTCAGATACTGTGTGATCCTGGATAAGCCACTTTAACATCTCTGGGCCTCAGTTTTTTCCATATGAAAAATGATCTCACACTTACCGTACTTCAGAGGTGTTTATTTTATCCAGTATTTGTGAAGCACTTTGAGACTCTATTCTTACCAGTGCAATGATCACTCATTCACCTTTACAGAACATAAAGGCTCTACCCTTCTTTTCAGCTCTAAGTTTTAGCACTTTTAAATTATAGACAAGATGCTTTTTAAAATGAAAGACTCTATATCATAGGAAGGGTACTAATGATACTGTAGTACTTATATTAGTTTTTAAGCTATACATTATGTTACAGAGTGATAAGATGTCCTTTAAAATGATATTCCCTTGATATAACTGTTTTTATCTATTGAAAATACTGCATATTAGGGATCTCCAAGAAGAGCATACATGTCAAGTTGTTTATATTAGTTTGAATGCATATGAGGGCCTATTCTCCTCTAAATTCCAGTACATTATTCCCAACATGAATAGGAATTACACACACATCAAGGGTGAAAACAGTCAGAAGGATAATTATATCTTATGTTAATGGAGTAATTTTCATCCCAAAGGATCCCAAAGAGCTTTTGAAACACTACATATTATACAGTCTATAGTCATTGTTGATAGACGTTGTAGACAGGAGAACATGGGAAGATAAGATGTAATTACTGGAAATGGGATTTGACCAGGACATCAGGGCTAACAGCATTACAAGTATGATAAGCCTTACTTATGTAAGGTACATACACATCTATTGAAATATGTTAGAATTATAGCTTCTCTCCTCCATTTATAATCTGTGTTCTCTTCTCCGATTGTTTTAACTACCACCTTTATGCTGGTGTCTTCTAAATGTACCTCTTTACCCACAACCTCTCCTGCATCTCAAGTTCTCTCTCTGACAGTTCCCCTTCAATGTTCAGCCATTTCGCACTCAGAGTCACCCAACCTGAATTTATCTTTTTTCCTAAACCCTTTCCTCCTGCCTCTATCTCCAGGGACAACCCCTCGTGTCCCAGGCCTGCAAACGCTGTGTAGGCGTCACACTTCTCTCTCCCTCAGCTCCCATCCAGTCTGTCTCCAAGTCCTGCCACTTATAACTCTCCATCACCAAAACCTTCCTTTTCCTCACTATCTCCATTTCGAAAGAACTTGTCCACATGCTAGTCATTTCTCACCATGATCGATGTAAACTTCTCCTTCTGGTCTCCCTGCATCTCACAAGTCTACTTCTCCTGCCTATTGAAAATATCACTGCTAAAAGTCATTTTGTCCCCTTGCTTTGATTATGTCAAACACACGCCTTTTGAGTCCCCCCACTGGCTTTCTGTCTCTTACCACATCAGCATCATCAGCAATCCCTATGCCCTCCTTTTCCTCAGCTGTTATCCACGATCTGAGTGTTGTCAACCCAAGGTAGTCCAAAATGATCAGTCAGCCTCCCCAAAATCAGAAGATTGGTTTAAGTATCACAAGGGTTTTTAAAGTACATTTTGTTTTTCTTTGCTCTAATTTTTGAACCTTTAAGGTTCACTCGCTTCACCTTTTCAAGCATATCTCTGTAACCATGAGAGAGATACATTTACTTGTTTTAAAATGAAAGCTGAGATTCTCATGCAATCTCTTGATTCCAATGGTCAGGGCTTTAAGAAAAAGTGCTAGATATTGCAAGACTCATGCTAAAATCATGACAATTGGCCACACAGCAGTCTTTTCTTGTCTTTTGTTGGTTTGTCTTTTGTAATTCAGGCTCTGATGCTGCAAACTCATGAGCATGCATGGACCTCAGCACTGATGTGTAACCCCACTGAAGTCTGAGCAGGCACGTAGGTCTGTCTGACTATATGAGGTTGAGGCATTAGGACCTTAGATTGTAAATTCATTGGGTGGGGGTTCTAATGCACTCAACATTGGCCTAAATCTGCTCCCATTAAAATCAATAGTAAAACTCCCATTAACTTCAATGGGAGCAGATTTAGAGCAATGCTGAACATTTAAAAAAAATCTGATTGCTTGGCAGGAGTTCTACATAAATGAGTATCCAGAGTAACCACATAGGTTGGCACAAATTATCTAATTTACCCTGCTGAAATAATTCCAAGAGAAAATCTATAGTAAGGAACATTTTGTATGACTTATCATTGCCACTTCTGGGTTTTAACTGGGAGTGGGACAAGAGATAAAAGTTACAAATTGGCATGAGAGAGTCTGTTCGCACAAAATTTTCTGTTAATTTTGCACTCAGGACTTTTGGATAAGTATACAGAATCTTAGATGCTTGTCTGGTTTGGCTGGATCTTTAGAGCTTTGCCCACCACAGCTCTATTCCATTGAGCCAATGTTCATTTTCTTTTCCAGTAGGGATAAGAAAGTATGCCAGGCTCCATAGCTAATTCTATTTCTTGACCTCGCTACTCAAACACCAGCAAGGGTGCTCATGAATGAAAATTGTAAATGTTTTTTTCCCTGTGTGGACACTTGTCCCCCAAGAACTGGCTTGAGTCCACCAGACTCCTTTCACTGCTAAACAGTCATTGGATTGCAACCAAATTTCACTCCCGTTCAGGGGTCAGCTGGAGCTGAACCACTATCTTAGAGGTGAAAGACTCTATAACTTATTTCCAAGCCCGAGAGACATTCAGTCTCAAACTCCTTCCACTTGTCACAAGAATGGAATTACATTGTACTATTGCCTGTTCTCATTACAATCTTTATCTCACAGAGAAGACAGAGTTTTAATACCCAGGAGCATCTATGAAAGACAATGCCACGCTGCACTAGTTAACCTTTGCAGCATTCTGTACACTGACTGTTCATTTCTACTTCTTTCTCAGGTCACAGAGGCTGAGGAGCCAGCAATGGTGAGCCAATCAAATTAGAGAACATTGAAAAGGTCACCGTGGCACAGTTTCTTATTCCACAGAATATATGAGAGATTTAAATTCTGGCACCTAATTTTGGTGACTGAGATTGTAATGCAAGCAGGAGATGAACAATATGAATTTGTTCTCATGACAAGGATAGTAATGAGAACGGAAAATGGTACACATACTCCCAAATTTCATTAGAGTTTTAAATCTGCTGTCTTACGGCCTGCCTAAGGTGCTATAATGCTGGGTACAACACTTTATATCACCAAACCTGTGTGTTTTGTTTGGTTGGGTTTTTTTTTAAGAATATAATTCCTCAACTCATGGTTTAATTCAAATGCTGAAGGACTTCTTAAATATGGATTATAATTTTGGTAAAGAATAAAACATTTTAAGAAGGAAGATTGGCTTATCCATGAGATTTAGAACAACTCATTCCATTTATATAACTTCTACCATCTGGAAAGGTGCAGGAGTACTATAGGAATCAGTTCACCTACCACAAAATTGCAGCCACCCATGAGTTAAACACAGGAGCCCACCTGTAGTGCAAACCAGTTTTTAGAAACAGGAAATTAACATCAGTATTAACAATGAGGAGTCCTTGTGGCACCTTAGAGACTAACACATTTATTTGGGCACAAGCTTTCGTGGGCTAGAACCCACTTCATCAGATGCATGAAGTGGAAAATACAGTAACAGGTATGAATACACAGCACATGAAAAGATGGGAGTTGCCTTACCAAGTGGGAGGTCAGTCTAATGAGACAATTCAATAAACAGTATCATAGAATCATAGAATCATAGAATATCAGGGTTGGAAGGGACCCCAGAAGGTCATCTAGTCCAACCCCCTGCTCAAAGCAGGACCAAGTCCCAGTTAAATCATCCTAGCCAGGGCTTTGTCAAGCCTGACCTTAAAAACCTCTAAGGAAGGAGATTCTACCACCTCCCTAGGTAACGAATTCCAGTGTTTCACCACCCTCTTAGTGAAAAAGTTTTTCCTAATATCCAATCTAAACCTCCCCCATTGCAACTTGAGACCATTACTCCTCGTTCTGTCATCTGCTACCATTGAGAACAGTCTAGAGCCATCCTCTTTGAAACCCCCTTTCAGGTAGTTGAAAGCAGCTATCAAATCCCCCCTCATTCTTCTCTTCTGCAGACTAAACAATCCCAGCTCCCTCAGCCTCTCCTCGTAAGTCATGTGCTCTAGACCCCTAATCATTTTTGTTGCCCTTCGCTGTACTCTTTCCAATTTATCCACATCCTTCTTGTAGTGTGGGGCCCAAAACTGGACACAGTACTCCAGATGAGGCCTCACCAGTGTCGAATAGAGGGGAACGATCACATCCCTCGATCTGCTCGCTATGCCCCTACTTATACATCCCAAAATGCCATTGGCCTTCTTGGCAACAAGGGCACACTGCTGACTCATATCCAGCTTCTCGTCCACTGTCACCCCTAGGTCCTTTTCCGCAGAACTGCTGCCGAGCCATTCGGTCCCTAGTCTGTAGCGGTGCATTGGATTCTTCCATCCTAAGTGCAGGACCCTGCACTTATCCTTATTGAACCTCATTAGATTTCTTTTGGCCCAATCTTCCAATTTGTCTAGGTCCTTCTGTATCCTATCCCTCCCCTCCAGCGTATCTACCACTCCTCCCAGTTTAGTATCATCCGCAAATTTGCTGAGAGTGCAATCCACACCATCCTCCAGATCATTTATGAAGATATTGAACAAAACGGGCCCCAGGACCGACCCCTGGGGCACTCCACTTGACACCGGCTGCCAACTAGACATGGAGCCATTGATCACTACCCGTTGAGCCCGACAATCTAGCCAGCTTTCTACCCACCTTATAGTGCATTCATCCAGCCCATACTTCCTTAACTTGCTGACAAGAATGCTGTGGGAGACCGTGTCAAAAGCTTTGCTAAAGTCAAGAAACAATACATCCACTGCTTTCCCTTCATCCACAGAACCAGTAATCTCATCATAAAAGGCGATTAGATTAGTCAGGCATGACCTTCCCTTGGTGAATCCATGCTGACTGTTCCTGATCACTTTCCTCTCCTCTAAGTGCTTCAGGATTGATTCTTTGAGGACCTGCTCCATGATTTTTCCAGGGACTGAGGTGAGGCTGACCGGCCTGTAGTTCCCAGGATCCTCCTTCTTCCCTTTTTTAAAGATGGGCACTACATTAGCCTTTTTCCAGTCATCCGGGACTTCCCCCGTTCGCCACGAGTTTTCAAAGATAATGGCCAAGGGCTCTGCAATCACAGCCGCCAATTCCCTCAGCACTCTCGGATGCAATTCGTCCGGCCCCATGGACTTGTGCACGTCCAGCTTTTCTAAATAGTCCCTAACCACCTCTATCTCTACAGAGGGCTGGCCATCTCTTCCCCATTTTGTGATGCCCAGCACAGCAGTCTGGGAGCTGACCTTGCTAGTGAAAACAGAGGCAAAAAAAGCATTGAGTACATTAGCTTTTTCCATATCCTCTGTCACTAGCTTGCCTCCCTCATTCAGTAAGGGGCCCACACTTTCCTTGGCTTTCTTCTTGTTGCCAACATACCTGAAGAAACCCTTCTTGTTACTCTTGACATCTCTTGCTAGCTGCAGCTCCAGGTGCGATTTGGCCCTCCTGATATCTTTCCTACATGCCCGAGCAATATTTTTATACTCTTCCCTGGTCATATGTCCAACCTTCCACTTCTTGTAAGCTTCTTTTTTATGTTTAAGATCCGCTAGGATTTCACCATTAAGCCAAGCTGGTCGCCTGCCATATTTACTATTCTTTCGACTCATCGGGATGGTTTGTCCCTGTAACCTCAACAGGGATTCCTTGAAATACAGCCAGCTCTCCTGGACTCCCTTCCCTTTCATGTTAGTCCCCCAGGGGATCCTGGCCATCTGTTCCCTGAGGGAGTCAAAGTCTGCTTTCCTGAAGTCCAGGGTCCGTATCCTGCTGCTTACCTTTCTTCCCTGCGTCAGGATCCTGAACTCAACCAACTCATGGTCACTGCCTCCCAGATTCCCATCCACTTTTGCTTCCCCCACTAATTCTACCCGGTTTGTGAGCAGCAGGTCAAGAAAAGCGCTCCCCCTAGTTGGCTCCCCTAGCACTTGCACCAGGAAATTGTCCCCTACGCTTTCCAAAAACTTCCTGGATTGTCTATGCACCGCTGTATTGCTCTCCCAGCAGATATCAGGAAAAATATCAGGGTTGGAAGGGACCTCAGGAGATCATATAGTCCAACCCCCTGCTCAAAGCAGGACCAATCCCAAATTTTTGCCCCACATCCCTAAATGGCCCCCTCAAGGATTGAACTCATAACCCTGGGTTTAGCAGGCCAATGCTCAAACCACCAAGCTATCCCTCCCCCTAGTGGCAATAGGATACTACTGCCTAGTGGCAGTAGGATAACAAGGGAGGAAATATCACTTTTGTAATGCTAATGAGAGTGGCCCATTTCAAACAGTTGACAAGAAGGTGTGAGTAACATTAGGGGGAAATTAGTATGGGGAAAATTAGGTTTTGTAATGACCCAACCACTCCCAGTCTTTATTCAGGCCTAATTTGATGGTGTCCAGTTTGAAAATTAATTTCAGTTCTGCAGTTTGACATTGGAGTCTGTTTTGGAATTTTTGTTGCTGATGAATTACCACTTTTAGGTCTGTTATTGAGTGACCAAAGAGATTGAAGTGTTCTCCAACTGGCTTTTGAATGTTATAATTCTTGATGTCTGATTTGAGTCCATGTATTCTTTTATGTAGAGACTGTCCAGTTTGGCCAATGTACATGGCATTGCTGGCACATGATGGCGTATATCACATTGCTAGAGCCCTGATGGTGTGGCTGATGTGGTTAGGTCCTATGGTGGTGTCCCCTGAATAGATATGTGGACAGAGTTGGCAACAGGGTTTGTTGCAGGGTTTGGTTCCTGGGTTGGTGTTTTTGTTGTGTTGTGTGTAGTTGCTGGTGAGTATTTGCTTCAGGTTTGGGGATTTGTCTGTAAGTGAGGATTGGCCTGTCTCCCAAGGTCTGTGAGAGTGAGGGATCGTCCTTCAGGATAGGTTGTAGATCCTTGGTGATGCGCCGGAGAGATTTTAGTTATGGGCTGCAGGTGACGGCTAGTGGCGTTCTGTTACTTTCTTTGTTGGGCCTGTCTTGTACCTCCACTACACAACAAAAACACCAACCCATGTAATCTAGCCTTGCTCCAGCCCAAGACTATCAATGGAAAACCATCAGAGACAACTGCAAACAACCAAAACCACTTGGAGGTGAAAAAAGGGACATTACAACAGAGACTTACACTATTTATGAATAAAGACAAAAGATTATTCAGTATAACACAGGGGGAGAAGCACTATGGATCCATTCACTGAGGAGACATCTTGAGGGGCAAGGGAGTTCTCATGAAAAATTGGACCTGGTTCCTGTGAAGCCAGCCAGATTGAACTTTATGGGGGTGCGGAACCTACTTTAGTAGATATGAAAGGTAACTATTAATAAGTGTAGACACAGGTTTGTGTTCTATGATTTTGTTTTGTATTGTAACCATTGGTTTCTGTCATTTTCTCTTGTTTCTAATAAAATCTCTATCATTTCTTAAAAGAAAAAGAGGTTTGTTTATTACAAGTGCTGTGTGTTATGTAGGAATGGGGGTTTAAGGTAAAACTAGTAAACTGGGGTAGAGTGGTTCCTTGGAAGCAGAGGAACTGGGAATTCTGTGAGTAGCCAGTGCCAGGTGTTGGATATCACTGAGGAAAGCTTCAAAGGGACTCAGGAATTGGGTGTATCTATCGTTAACCTACAAGGCAGATAGGGTTGGCACAGCCCGGGAAGAGTGCACGAGTGGCTGAAAGGCTGGTGGTGGTAGGGAGCTGATACCTAGCTAGGCACAGGCAAGACTTCCTCATGCTGGAGGCAGAGGGTAACAAGTTGACTCAGAGTCTTGGGTACCCTGAGAACCGTCACACCAGAACTTTAGCAGTGTCCCAAGATTTATTTAAAATGATACAGTGATCTTCTCAGCCAGTTCCTTTATTACTTTTGAGTGCACATTATCAAGTCCTGCTAATTTTAAAATGTTTAACTTTAATAGCAGCTATTTAAAATTATCCCTAGTTACTGATGTCATAAAAAGTATTTCCTTACCAGTGTAAGATATAAATACATCAATCTGCTTCTTTACAAATACAGAACAGAAATATTTATTGAATGTGCTGACTTTTGTGCATAATGATTGATAGTTTTACCATCCTTATCTATCAGAGCTATCACCTTGTTAGAATTTTGTTTGCTCCTGATATATTTGAAGAATTCCTTTTTATTGTCCTTAACCCTACTGGCCATAGATTTGTAAAGGGTACCTTCAGCTTTCTTTATCAATGGTATGCATTTTCTATAGGTTGATTTGTGTTAATTGCTATCAACTTCTCTATTTTTCCAAATTTTATGATCACTTCCTCTCCATCACGATGTTGTTGCTGGTTTGTTTTATTCTAAAAAGCCTTCCTGTGTGACTGTGGAATGGTGTATTTTTAGCAGCTAATCAGATATTCAAAATGGAGAATTTTGCCTTTTAGAAAGTGACTCCCCTCCCCTAATGGCAACCTGTATGCTATCCTGGCAGCAACTAATCCAGAATCTATGGCAGGAGAAGCCAAGTGGTGATACTTACCAGGAACTTATCAGTCACACCTAATTCTACAGAAAATGGAGCAAACTGCAACTCCCTTTGTTTTCAACATGGGAGTGTGGCCCACAGACCCTATGGTTCCCAACATGAACTGTTCCATCCTGAAGTGTGTGATCTGGCTGAGGTTGTGGTTACCAATGAATTGCACAAGATAACTGCAAATGAGAATGGGTCATGAGCCAACTGGCAACGTTGTGGGCTACATTTTGAACAGTAATATTCCAGACAGATACAACATCACTATTAAACAACCCATAGAGGACTGAATAAATCTGGGTTAAAATATCGCTGTACCTCCTGTGCCTTCCAATGATAAACCCTGTGAGGCAGGGACCATCTCTGTGTCATCTCATTGAGTTGTCTCTTTCAGGGACAGCGCTTCCCCCCCACCACTGATCAACCGGATAAATTACACATGGCAATGCCAGCACAGTGGGCATAAGTTTCACTGGCCGTGGTAAGGGAGGTAATTGCATTTTCCAGGTGGTGCATCACTGCTGTATACGGTTTTCTTTTCTTTGAACAACAAGATATTTGACCATCTCCAGCAATAGTCTGAACAGTAGACTCTGGGTGAACTCCTGGCCCCACTGAGGTCAATGACAAAGCTCCCATTGGCTTCAGTTAAGCCAGTATTTCACCCCCTGGACGTAGGAGGAACTAGAGAGAAGTAGTCAGAAATGCTGAGCCGGGGAGGGGGAGAATTATTATTGTAAAGATATTTCAAAGGAGAACTGACAAACTTAAATGAACACGTTCTTCAATATGAGTAAATCTAGAAGGTGAACTGATAAGAAAAATGGAATCTATTTTTATGCAACTGTCCCTACTAATAAAGAAAATACAGAAAACATGGCATCTGAGCAGAATTGTTTTAAGGCATTATTAAAACCATAACTAAAACTGGTACAAGTGTAAGCTACAGAATCATCATAATGATTTACTTGTTTTGCTAAGTATAATTATTATTCTGTGCCTGAATTTAGAAGACAGACAAATGCAAAGGACAAGAAAGGAATGCAGACCAAAATAATAACGTTTTAAAGAAGCTTATGGATCCACGGGATTGTTTGTTTGTTTAACCATTGGGTGTGCAGAATATACCACATCATGTTCATGAAGTGTCTTAGTTACCTGCTGACTTGAGAGTTGACAATGGCGTGCT
This sequence comes from Dermochelys coriacea, assembly GCF_009764565.3. Taxonomy (NCBI): domain Eukaryota; kingdom Metazoa; phylum Chordata; order Testudines; family Dermochelyidae; genus Dermochelys; species Dermochelys coriacea. The sequence goes on from NC_050068.2 coordinate 17,203,087, forward strand.
CGGGAAGAAATAGTAATCATAATGGCAAAAGACCTTGCTTTACCTCCAGGACTTAATGGCAGGTAACTACAATAAAATACTCCACATACCTGTCAGTTGGTGACTCTTCTCCATGTGCAAAGAGATTGAAACCACTTAGTGATGGTCCTTCTCCTGCAGAAATTCAGGCTCTGCACCTGCAATAGGAATCGGTATTACCTGAGCTTTGGTTGGCTCTTCAGTTATTAGCTGAACATAAAACATTAAAAACATTCTTCATAACATTTTTTTCATTTTTAAACTAAGAAGTCAATAATTCTGATTTATGTGGATCTGAGTAATATATTTAGTGCTATCTGCCTAGTTACCTATATGGTTCCCATCGCTGCAATAGAACAAACATGAATAAATTTCTCCTCACAACAACCTTCTGATGTAGGGAAGTGAGATGATCTCTTTGTACAGAAAGGGAACTGAGGCACAGAGAGAAACTATTGGCCCACGGTCATATGTGGAGTCTCTGACAGAGCTGAGAATTGAACCTACTAGATCTTCTCAATTCCAATCCAGTGCCTTAATCACAAAATAACCCCTTCTCTCTCATTCATAGATTCACAGATTCTAAGGCCAGAAGGGAGGACTGTGACCATCTGCTCTGACCTCCTGTATAACACAGTCCATAGAACTTCCCTAAAATAATTCCTGCTGGAACTAGAGTAAATCTTTTAGAAAAAAACATTGAGTCTTTATTAAAAAAATGCCAGTAAAAGAGAATCTACCACAGCCTTTGGTAAATTTTTCCAAGGATTAATTGTCCTCACTGACACAAAAGTTGCTGTATGGAGAGTGAAGTCCTGTGTTATTCATAGGAGAGGTAGGCCACAAGAAGCAACAGTGCAAACTTCCCATATACACATCTCCATCAATGTACCTCATCCCTGCCCCAGGGATCAAAAGGATATTCAGCCTCCATGCCCATTCCATCTTTGGCCCTGCTGAAACTGCCATCAAAGATGCAAAACAATGCCAACTATAGTGGGCTTTTACTCTGGATGGACAACTCTGGACTAGAAACTGGACTCATAATTAAATTCTTCCATTTAGACAGTCATCAGAAAGTAGCAACCAAACAGTTGGTTGATGAACAAGGTAGATGACCAAACACTCAGCAGAAGGTAATTACAGTTGGACACCCATAACATGAGATGGATTACAACCAGGTTCTTGTGGCTCCTTTTCCGGTAGCATAAAGTAGCAGAAAGACAGTGGATTTGGCCGGGGTATGGTGTTTTGGGGGAAAAGGAGTATGGCCAGATCACTGTTGCACTCTGACTATTGTCAGCTGCTGAACTGCCTGTTGCAGGCTGTTGCAACCAAGTGTAATTTAGAGCTGCCATGGGGCTACTCTAAATTGTATCAGGTGCCGAACTGGCCCAATCACCCTGTTGATTGGAGAAGAACAAACGTGGCTCGAAGCTATCTCCCCATTCCTCAGCTACAACTAGCAAAGCTCTGGCACAGTTAATGAACTAGCTTTTAGATTTTCTCAGTGGTTGTCTACTGCTTGCAATGGACAAAATTGGGCCTGGTTCTCCACTCATACCCCTTTTACGCAGGTAAAATTTCATTGACACAACTATTTTAAGTGGTTATATGGCCCCATTACCATAACAGCCAATCATTTTACAATGCCCTTGTGAGATAAAGAAGTGTCATTATTCCCATTTTACAGAAGAGGGAATTGAGACACAGAAAGACTAATGTCTTGCTCAGGGTCACACAGAGAGTCTGTGGAAGAGCAGGAAATTGAACCTAGGTCTCCTAAGTCCTAGGCGATTGTCCTAACCACTGGACCATCCCTCTCTATTCATGCTGGTGTCAATGATAGGAGAATCAGGACTGATTTACACAGGGCCCAACCCCTCTAAAATCAATGGGATTATGAAGGATGTGTAATTTAGTGCAAAACTTAGACCCCTTAAACCCTGTTTCTCCATTGTGTTACTCCACTGAAAGCAATGGATTTCCACTGCTGTCAAACTGGAATAACACAGTCAAGGCTTGGTTTCTAGGTATGGTGTCAGCTTCATCCAACATGCCATAACAACTCATTCTTGAATGGTTTCATACTCTATATCCTAGAGCAGTTGTTCTCAACCAGGGGTAGGTATACCCTTGTGGGTACACAGAGCTTTTCGAGGGGGTACATAGACTCATATTGACTAGATATTTGCCTAATTTTACAACAGGCTACATAAAAAAGAACTAAGTCACTACAAAATAAAATTTCATATGGACAATGACTTGTTTATAATGCTCTACATACTATACATTGAAATGCAAGTACAATATTTATATTCCAATAGATTTATTTTATAACAATAAGGTAAAAAAATTTTCAGTAACAGGGTGCTGTGACACTTTTGTATTTTTATGTCTGATTTTGTAAGCAAGTAGTTTTTAAGTAAGGTGAAACTTGGGGTACGCAAGACAAATCAGCCTCCTGAAATGGGCACAGTAGTCTGGAAAGGTTGAGAGCCACTGTGCTAGAGCCTAGAGATAGCCATAGCCAGGAGGTCAGCATTAATCATTTAATAACAGACAACATAATGAAGTGATACCTCTGACATTAGTCAAACAACTGACATAAACCACCTATATGAAGAAGTCTCCCCAATATTAGACAGGTAGGTATAGAATTGTCAAACATCGCATCTTGCTCATCATGACCTTGCACCTACATTAGTCATTTACACCTGAGCAAAGTGAATGTAAAATGCAATCAATTCAGATTTCTCCAGTCACACAGGCAGTAGCATTTTATGCCAGTGTAACTGACTGCACAAGGTGAATGGTAGTGGAGAATCAGACTTTAAGAGCTAATGCCATCTTTCTCTATTACCTATAAGACAATTTGAAGAAAGGAACAAAACAATTCATTTTTAATAATTTAAGAACCATTCTAAACTGCCCTGCAGTGGTTTAACTTCCCCCTCCTCAACTCCCTGTGTTTCAGCCGTATGCTAAAAATTCCAGCTTCGTTGATGCCTTTCTTAATTGCCTTTTCCATTACTAAAGAGTCTCTTTATAAACATTACTGTACAGTGCTAGGACTCAAAATCTCAAGCACCATGCTGGGTTATTCCACTACCTGTTTATTATATATGATTAGAGAATGCAACAGTGACTTTGAAGTGCTATAAAGCCTTAAAAACAAAAATATATTACCTCTCTCCTCAATTTCTGAGCACATACAGAATCGATGCTGTAATTTTCTTCATCATCTTAGACCTTCTTTGTTTCTCTTTCTACAGCAGTAATTATGATTTTCCCAAAGAACTAAGAAACACTGGTTTTATTGTCAAGCTTTACATTGTTTTCCCATGCAGAAAAATTGTGGAAAAAAATAGTAACAACAGGTAAGCAACAGTACAAATATATTCTCTTCTATGTACATGACTGTACTCTATTTTATAAAAAAACAATTAATCAGTCCAGCATGTCAGAAAAAACACAACCACACATAAAAAATAGTGAATTATGCAGGAATACTCTGGATAATTTAGGATTCAGCACAAAGTTCTAGTGAACTCTGAGATCATTTACTATTATTATCTATTATCTAGGACTCCAAAATGTGATGGGAACTTTAAAAATATACAGAACACAACATAGGATCCATGTCCTGACATTTTTACAGTCTAAAGACCTGATTCTCATGTACAGTAGGGCCTCTTTACACCATTCTGGCATTAAACAGCTCATAGAAATAACACATGTAAAATAGAAGTCTCCCCAGTATTAGACAGGCAGTTATAGAATTGTCAAACATTGCATCATGGCCTTGCACCGTGATTAGTCATTTAATGGTGGCATCATAGTGGGACTTTAAGGTGGATATAAATGTAATTTATGTCACCTTAAGGCCACTTTATGCTGCCAGGATGATGTAAAGGGAGCTTAGTGTAAATGAGAATCAGGCCCTAAGGCCTCCATCCTGCAATCGGATCTGCATGGATAGAACCCTGTGCTAGCAGAGGACCCAAACACCTGCAATGGGACTCCACATGGGGATAAGGGTGCATCTACACGGGTCAGATTACATGATCGGAGCCTAAATAAAGACATAACAAATGCATACAAAAGAAACAGGGACGGGCAAGAAGGGCAAGGTTCAGATAACAAGACCAGATGAGTGTTTAGAGAGTAATGCATGGCAAGTTATCAGACGCTGAAGAAACAGATGAGAAATCCAAGTGGTGACATTCCTAAAGAAGGCCAGTGTACAACCTTCTACAGAGTCCATGCAGAATCTGTGTCCACATACCTAGCAGTATATTGACACCATTCCATTCGTGCTAGAAGAGGTACCAACATGAAAACAGTAGTCTCCATCTTCTCAGGCTGTGACCATTTTGCCCTGCAGTTGATAACAAAGTGTTTCTGGTAGTCATTGTTCAGATGTTGGAGATTCTCTTTCCAGACTCCAGTGCTGCATTTATCAGCACACTGTCTTAGAGCTGCAATGGTAGAAACAAACGAGGCCCCAAAGACCCTTAAAAGGAGGTGGAGTTACACTTCCAGGCCTGGGGGCTCTTTAAAACTGGAGGGTTTTATTAAAACTATTGTCAAGAGTCTGGCAAACATGCACAGAGTTTGCACAAGCCACACTGCTGGAGGATCACCAAAATCTTCTGACCCTACTTTGTCACCAAGAGCTATGTCCCTTTAGGCACTTCAGCACATTTCTCTATCTTAAAGGGACAGTGCACAGTAAAATATAGTCCTAGAATTCCACCCACTTATACAAAAAAGTTAATTTATATGACAATACACCGACTATTCTAATTCATGAGTGTTACACTGTGACCGCATTTTCCTACAAAATATCATTTACCGCAAGGACAATATTGTCCCCAAATTTATGAAGTAGAGGATGACGCTCGGTGGTATGTAACATACTGTCCATGAAAAGTGATTCATTCCTAGACTCATAGACTTTAAGGCCTGAAGGGATCATCAAAATAACCTATGCACATGAAAGGCCACTGAATTTCACCCACCCACTTCTGTCATAGGCACATAACCTCTGGCTGAGTTACTGATGCCCTCACCTCTTGATTTAAAGATTTCAAGTTTCAGAGAGTCCACCATTTACTCCAATTTAAAACAGGAAGTGACCCATGCCCCATGCACCAGAGGAAAGCAAACAACCTCCCCCCTGAGATTCTAATAGCAGTCATGGATGGACCATATGCCATTGTAGGCATCCTCATCACATTATCCCCACCACAAACTTATCAAGCTCAGTCTTAAAATAAGTTAGATTTTTTGCCCCCATTACATATCCTGAAAGGCTGTTCCAGAATTTCATTCCTTTAATGGTTAGGAATTTTCATCTAATTTCAAGTCTAAATTTGTTGATGGCCAGTTTATATCCATTTCTTCTTCTTCTGCCAACATTTGTCCTTAGCTTAAATAACTCCTCCCCCTCCCTGGTGTTTATCCTTCTGATGTATTGATAGAGAACAATAATATCTCCCCTCAGCCTTCATTTTGTTATGCTAAACAAACTAAGATCATTAAGTCTCTTCTTGTTAGGTAGGTTCTCCATTCCTTTTATTGTCCTAGTAGCCCTTCTCTGCACCCGTTCCAGTTTGAATTCATTTTTCTTAAGCCTGGAAGACCAGAATTGCAGACAGTATTCCAGACAAGGTTTCACCAGTGCCTTTTATAATTCCAAGAATACTTCCCTATCTCTATTGGAAATACCTTGCTTGTTGCATCCTAGGATTTTAACCTTTTTCGTAACAGCAACACATTCATGGCTCATAGTCACCATGTGATCAACCAATACTCCCAGGTCTTTCTCCTCCTCTGTTGCTTCCAACTGATAAATCTCCAGCTTATAGCAAAAAATTCTTGTTGTTAGTCCCTAGATGCATGACCTTGCATTGGCATTATTAAATTTCATACCATTTCTATTAGTCCAGTTTTCAAGGTTGTCCAGATTTTCTTGTATGATATTCTGGTCCTCCTCTGTTTTGGCAACACCTTCCAACTTTGTGTTATCTGCAAATTAGCACACTCCCACTTTTTGTTTCAGAATCATTAATAAAATAAGATTGGTCCCAAGACCAATGTGATCTCTGAAGAACTCCACTAGTAACCTCCCTCTCCGATAATTCACCTTTTTGCATGACAGGTTGTAGTCTCCCTTTTAACCACTTCCTTACCCACCTTTCAGTTCTTGTAATAATCCCCATCTTCTCCAGTTTAACTAATAATTTTCCATGTGGAACTGTACCAAATGGTTCACTAAAATCTACGTAAATTAGATCTACTGCATTTCCTTTGTCTAGGAAATCAGTTATCTTTTCAAAGAAAGAGATCAGATTGGTCTTGCACAGTCTATCTTTTGTAAAACCATGATGTATTTTATTCCGTTTACTGTTTACCTCTATATCCTTAACTATTCTCTCTTACAGAGTTTGTTCTAAGACCTTGCATAGAATTGAGGTCAAACTAATGGGCCGGCAGTTTGCCAGGTCACTTTTTTTCCCCTTTCTTAAATATAGGTATTATATTTGCAATTCTTCAGTCCAGTACAACTCCTGAATTTCTGAATTCATTAAAATTCCTTACTATTGTGCTTGCAATTTCATGTGCAAATTCCTTTAATATTCTTGTATGGAGATTTTGCAGGCCCCATAAAGCTGTTTGAGTTTGGCTTCCATCTCAGATATGGTAATTTCTACCTCCATATACTCATTCTCATTAGCCACCCTCCTACTGTCCCCAAGTTCCTCAAGACTCTTATTAAAAACTGAGGCAAAGTGTTTGTTTAGGTGTTGGGCTGTACCTAGATTAACTTTATTTTCCATCGCATCCTCAGTGCTTAGTGGTCCGACTTCTTTCCTTGTTTTCTTTTTATTTATATGGCTATAGAACCTTTTACTATTGGTTTTAATTTCTTTTGCATGGTCCAGCTCAGCTATGCTTTTGGGAGTTCTCACTTTACCCCTACACTTTCTGCACTGGTGTATAGACATCTTAGTTGTTTCTGCTTGGCTTCACCCAGATTCCTTGACTGATCAGGTACACTCATTTTATTGCTATTAACACCTACCTGACTGTTACTGTCAGGTATTAGCACTATCTTTTCTCTTGTTGTCCATTCTTCTACCCTCTGTTATTTCTTTCTCCGTCACTGTATCCTTTTTTACTTAATTTTCCTTTTGCTCAATATTAGAATCAGGCATGGAGATTACATGAGCCTCTCCTAGACATCTCCCCTGAATTCCTAGTTTAAAGCTCTTTTAATAAGTTGTGTTAACTTCCACCCCAGAAATCTATTTTCTTCCCTACTCAGGTGGAGTCCATCCCATGAGAACAGTTGGTGAATGGCTCCCAGTGGTTGAACATCCCAAAGTCCTCCTTATAGCACCACTGCCTGAGCCGGCTATTGTCATAATCGTATCTTGTCTTTGCTCTCCTCCTATTGGGATTGGTAGAATCCCATTAAACATTACCTGAGCTTCCATTTTTTTAAGCGTCTTCCCCAGTGAAGCTCTTCTTTGCCTTGATGCCCAGCAAAAACTTAACAATTGTTAGGCTACCCGTGTGCTAAAACAATTGCCTATTATGCGTATCAATACTGTCACATTGTTTCCTTGTACTCCACTATCAGTCCGTCTTGTACTCAGCGTGTAAGGTCTTAGAGGCAGGAGTCATCTTTTTCTTCTGTGCTGGTACAGTGCCTAACTTAATGGGTCCTTGACTAGGGCTCCTAGGTGTTACAGTACTACAAATAATAATAATTCTCAGAAGCACCTATGTTTTGATTCCAAGTGCAGTATCTCACTAATCTGAACAACAGCATACATTCGGTACTTGGTAGTTTTGGTCAACTTTACAGTGGTTGATCAATTATGTGAGTCCTCCTTTCTCATCCCTTCAGAACTCTCCTCTCTGTCTTCAAACCACCTTGATACGCTATAGATGAGATCTTTCTCCTTCACATATCCTGCAGCATATTGTTCTCATCACGATATCTAAGCACTGACCAGTTAAATCATGACATCTGCAGCCACCTTCCTGTATATAGCAACTTCACAAATTCTCCATTTCATTGTAGATCTCAGCTTCTTTGCCAATACCAAAAGTTCTCTTTTCTTCTGCTATTATTTATAGCTCTTATAGCTCTTTACAGCTTTTGTGGGTTATTTTTTTTTTGGTAAAAAAAGCTGTGTTTTATTGTATTCAAGGCAGATAGATGCTAAATGCATTGGAATTAATGCTGCTTATCAGATGACAAACTACACCTCCTTAACATAAGAATATCATCTTTTCTAGAGTCAGGACTAGTGGTGAAGAGAAAGAGAGATAATGGAATGACTTCAGCATACATGAGCCCCATGGACAAGTGAAATTATATTAATGTCTTGTCATGACTTCCTGTATTCCATATTATATAGTAGGTAGCTGAGGAGTTAATATCTGACTATAATACAGTTAAGAGGCATTATATCCATCTATCCTGTCTACTATGAATTCTGAGGTTCCATTTTCCGTAACATACTTATTATTCTTTTAAAAAGAAAAGGAGTACTTGTGGCACCTTAGAGACTAAGAAATTTATTTGCGCATAAGCTTTCGTGAGCTATAGCTCACTTCAGCAGATGCATGCAGTGGAAAATACAGTGGGGAGACTTATATACACAGAGAACATGAAACAATGGGTATTGCCATACACACTGTAACCAGAGTGATCACTTTAAGGTGAGCTATTACCAGCAGAAGAGCGGGGGTGGGGTGGGGGGGAACCTTTTGTAGTGATAATCAGGGTGGGCCATTTTCAGCAGTTGACAAGAATGTCTGAGGAACAGTGGGAGGGATAAACATGGGGAAATAGTTTTACTTTGTGTAATGACCCATCCACTCCCAGTCTTTATTCAAGCCTAAGTTAATTGTATCCAGTTTGCAAATTAATTCCAATTCAGCAGTCTCTCATTGGAGTCTGTTTTTGAAGTTTTTTTGTTGAAGAATTGCCACTTTTAGGTCTGTAATTGAGTGACCAAAGAGACTGAAGTGTTCTCCGACTGGTTTTTGAGTGTTAGAATTCTTGATGTCTGATTTGTGTCCATGTATTCTTTTACGTAGAGATTGTCCAGTTTGGCCAATGTACAAGGCAGAAGGGCATTGCTGGCACATGATGGCATATATCACATTGGTAGATGTGCAGGTGAACGAGCCTCTGATAGTGTGATTGATGTGATTAGGCCCTGTGATGATATCCCCTGAATAGATATGTGGACACAGTTGGCAACGGGCTTTGTTACAAGGATAGGTTCCTGGGTTAGTGGTTTGTTGTGTGGTGTGTGGTTGCTGGTGAGTATTTTCTTCAGGTTGGGGGGCTGTCTGTAAGCAAGGACTGGCCTGTCTTCCAAAATCTGTGAGAGTGATGGATCATCCTTCAGGATAGGTTGTAGATCCTTGATGATGCGTTGGAGAGGTTTTAGTTGGGGGCTGAAGGTGATGGCTAGTGGCGTTCTGTTATTTTCTTTGTTGGGCCTGTCCTGTAGTAGGTAACTTCTGGGTACTCTTCTGGCTTTGTCAATCTGTTTCTTCACTTCAGCAGGTGTATGTTTATTTCCCCACCCCTGCCACTGTTCCTCATACATTCTTGTCAACTGCTGGAAATGGCCCACCTTGATTATCACTACAAAAGGTCCCCCATCCCCACACTCCTGCTGGTAATAGCTCACCTTACCTGATGACTCTTGGTACAGTGTGTGCTTTAACACCCATTGTTTCATGTTCTCTGGGTATATAAATCTCCCCACTGTATTTTCCACTACATGCATCCGCTGAAGTGAGCTGTAGCTCATGAAAGCTTATACTCAAATAAATGTATTAGTTTTTAAGGTGCCAGAAGTACTCCTTTTCTTTTTGCGGATATAGACTAACACGGCTGCTACTCTGAAACCTACTATTCTTTTGCATTTACTCTTTTTATGCAACATTTTAAAATCTTCTGAAAGTTGAAGTATTAATTTATGGCCTGATCCCACACTGCTATGGTCAACTGAGTTTAGTGGGAACAGGATAGAGAACTTAATTAGCAACTAAACTTTCCTTTGAAGAGATGTCAAGGTATTAGCTGTGCTAAACTTTCATATTGAAAAATCAAAGCCTGGCAAAATTTGTCTGACTATGGCTTTCAGTAGGTTCTGAAACTCAAGCCAATTTCAAATCTTCCTGCTAACTTGGGCCAAGTTTCAAAGAGGCCTGGACCAATTTACGATAAGGGCTGAAATGATGAGGAAAGGTTGCTTTTGTATTACCTCAAGCAAAACTAACTAAAAAGTTGACAGTTTCAGCTGAATTTTGCTTCAGGTTTGTGATCTTTATAGTTCATACCATGCTGAGATGAGTAAGTGGTAGAGGGCTGAATTGCAATCTTTACCACTGCCAATGTTTCCCTGAAGACATTTTCTTTCTGCCAGACTCTGCAAATCAATGCTTATTCCAAACACAAAAACATTGTTTCAAAAACCCAGTTAAAGTTGCTAAGGAAACTGCACTGTTGTCACTCTCACATCATTTACAAAACCCGTACACTTAAAAGTAAGGAAATGAATAGTTAAAGGCATCATACATCTTACATTGTTAACACAATGAACAAACATATTCTTCTTCTCAAGAATAAAGAAAGGCAGGACACCTATTAAGCTAAAGACCAATCTCTCTTAGCTGTCAGCTCTGGAAACAATCTTATGTTTTTTCTAAGTCTCAACCAGCCAATAGAGAGCAATATATTCACAAACATTTAGGGTAACATTTTAGGAAGTGCCCGCTAACTCCAGGAGCCTTGATTTTTTGGGCACACAGCTTGAGACATCCAGGACTTGATTTTTTCAGAGATTCTCAGCATCTGCACCTCCCGTTAACTTCAGCTGGAATTATGAGTGTTCGGTATCTCTGAAAATTAGGCTAAGTGTCTCAAACTGAGCACTCAAATTTTGACATTAGAGCCCACTTTAGAAAATAGTGAACGTTGCCTCCAATCATGTTCCTATGTAAATTGATGGCAAAAAAAATCCCAATGACAACAAGAACAGCACATTTATGCCCACACCTTCAACTAGAATCCATGTAAACATGATTGGTTCAGACTTTGCAAAAAAATTTTCTTTCACCTTTACATAATTCTGAGTCTAAACCAATTCTCCAAACCAAAGTTCTAGGGAGAAGATTAAAATGTGTCTATAAAATGGAAGCTAGTGGCGACTCTAACTATGGAGAAGCTAGTGGCGTCTCCAAAATTAACTCCAAGGAATATTTTCCATCTTCAACATCTCTCTCTCTCTCTCTCTCTCTCTCTTTGTATCTGCTCCTCCATCCATCAAATTCTTGCTGACCTTTTCAAGCAGATGATTGATAAGAACTCATCTGAGCTTCCTCCAACAACTCCTGCCCATTTCCTCCGTTATCCGGTCTCTGACTCTGAGGAGTCTTGCTTATTTTTTTTACTTCCAATTGCTCTCCACTCATCCCCTTGACTCCATTCTGTTTCAGCTGCAACATTTTTGCTATTACTCTCCTCTCCTCCTTGCCTCTAGATCCTGCTGCCTTCATTGAATCATGCTTTTTATCCTCATGCCTAAAAGACTGAGCATTGATTCCAACTTTTGTCCCCAACTACTGTCTTATCTCCCTTTCATCTCTACATTCTTTCAACAGCTTGTAAGAAGCCGGTGCTCTCAAACTGCTCCAAATAAAATCTGCTCCCATTCTCTACGGTCAGACATGCTACCTTTTCTGGTGTTTAACTTTACTGGTAACTCAGATAATAACAATGAACCATAGATTTCAGCCAGAACTTTCTTCCCCAGCCTGGATATTCTTAGGATTTCCTGCATGACCTCCCTAGCTATATTCAATTCTTTCCAACAAGATTCACACACCTTTCTAGAGTTAATACAATCAAACTGTAATAATGAACTTACTCAGTCACTTCATGAAGGTTCTAATTCCTATTAAGCATCTGAGTCAACGACAGCAGAGCCTTCTATCCCTACGCAAAGTCATGGATCGTGCTTCATGTTATAGGCCATAAATGGCCCTGCCTCCTCTTCCTTGCTTCTAGCCACTTCATAGATCCCCAGCAATCTGAGGAGCATTTAAATGTGACTCTTCTTTTGTGTGCATACAAATCTCCTCCTCTCTGGCCTCATTAAGACCCACAACTTCACCTTCAAACCCATCCCGAAAGCAAGTGTTAGAATGATCTTCTTCATCCACAGACCAAACTACATCACTCTCCTCTTCAGATACTTTGTCTGTCTCCCCCTTGTCCAACATATCCAGTTCATATATCTTGTCCTCACTTCCAAAATTCTGCACAGCTTCTTCCTGATTTACCTCTTGGCTCCCATTTCCTAACATGTCCCCTCAGGCCCTTCACTGTCTTTCTCCTGTTTCTATATCATCTTGTTGCTTCCAATTAATGGAACATCTTTACAATCATAGCAGGTTGGGTGGGGGAGGATCTAATGGGTCACATGGTCATCATTAGCTGACTGGGCTCCTTGCCCCTTATGTAAACAAAGGATTGTGGCCATTACTGAAATGTTCCAGCCCATTAGCAATAACTAGGCTCCTCCTATGAGCTGGGCTGGGATTCCTCTCCCCTTCATTTCTTCCAACAGGGAAACCAACCTATTCAGTCTCTTAGTTGGGCCCCAACTCCCTTGCTCCCAGCTTACTCTGTAACTGTTCCAAACTGACCAGCCAAGATCCTCTCCCTGTGTCAGACTGCTTAAGAAAAGGATAAGGATAAAAGTAGGGAGCGTAAGAAAATCACATAGGAACTACAGAGAGAGGGGAAAAAGAAATAGCTCTCCTCCTCCACACACACATACGCACAATGCTGACTTGGGGTACAGAGCAGCAAGGAGAATTAAAACACCACAGTATTTGGAGGCTGCTGGGAAAATGTGGATGCCTGAGTAAGATGGGCAATTTTTTTGATGACTCCATGGAGGCATGACAGGGTGCATCCGTGCAGTTAGAATGACATTGCACATGCAGGGGATATCATCACTTTTCTTTGATACAAGGTTACATGAAGCAACTTGTCAGTTACCCTTGGAAGTAAAATATAGATGTTGCTCAGACTAATTTGTTAATTTACCCCATCTGCATGCATCAACAAAGGTGTCAAAGGCCCTTGTTAGAGAAGTACACATTGTGCACTTGTAGCCCACAAAGAGCAAGACCTGTAGATAATTACATCTTATTATGCAGCAGCCTATGTGAACTCTGGCTTCTCAACTAGCATTGCGAAGACCAATATTACTCACCAATCATGCCAGATAAACAGTATATTGAACCAAACATTGGGGTCAATGGTATAATGCTAAAGAGAGCGATATAACTTACCTACCTTGGAAGTGTCCTCGTTAATAAGGCTTTTATAGAGATGTAAAAAGTCACATATAAAAAAAGCCCCAAACAACCTTTTTTGAAGGTTTTGCTGATGTTTGCAGTAGTGTGTGAAAGAAAAATCGCATTTGTATTTGTACAAAAACTATGCAGTTGTGCTGTCCACCCTATTATATGAAACTGAGATAAGGACTTGCTATCAAGGCCAGAGGAGGCATCTTAGGTCACAGATGGGTATTACATGAGAAGAAAAAATAGTCAAAACCAATGTTGCTGATCAGGATGCAATCAATATCGACTGGTCTATAAATACCAAAGCAATTGATCTCTGGTGAGCTGGCTAACAGAAAGAGAACATAAGCTCAGAGGAATGAGTATTTTTTTAAAAAAATTTCCTTGAGAAATCTAATAGTGATACAGCACATTGGGAAACTATACCTATCATGCTAACTTAACATCAGGGATAAATAAAAGCAGTTTGAAATTGAAAATGGCACCAAGTGCCAAAGCTCCATCAAAAACTATAGTCATGTCCAGTGTATCAGCCTCAGCAACAGAAACAAGTCTGCCTGACCTACAACAGAAGGTGACAGATAAATTTATAAGCTGTAAACTATAACACCTGCAGTATTTGGTTATAAAGTGGTAACTGTCACCTGATCTGTGGCTAAATTGAGGATATTGGTAGATAGTATGTCCCTCCCACCAGAAATGGCCAGACCTGCATTAAAAAGACCTGCATACCTGACAATTCAAAGTAGCTGAAAGACTCCAGCTTGGAGAATGAGGATAAGTGAAATTATACTCTCAGAGTGTTCAACGTCTGCCTCAAATGTCATTTTGCCAGATTGAATCTTGACATGTGGATCTATCACTGAATGAGCGATCCATAGTACATTCATTCACTCTAGATGCAGATGTAGTGCAGCACTGTCTAAAAGGCAACATAGCTGTCAATATCAATGTGTTTAGTAGAGGAAAGTAAATGTAAGAAGTCTCCATGGCCTAGATCCACAATGGTAGTTTGGCTTCTAACTTCCACTGATTTCAGCGGAAGTTAGGAGCCAAAATACCTTTGGGGAACTAGACCAAATACTGCTCTTTACAAACAGGTATCTTTTGTACAGTACAGTGGAATGGAAGGATGGTCTTGTGGTTAGGATTGGGTCTTAGAAGATTTGGGTCAGTTGCTGATTCTATATAGCCCTAGATAAATCATTAGTTTCTTTGTGCCTCATCCCTATGGTCTGTCTCCTCTATTTAGATTGTAAATTCTTCAGGAAGGGGCTGTCTCTCAATATGTATATACACAGCACCTACTACAATGGCACTGTCATCTTGGGTGGGATACCTACGTGATACTGTAATATAAATCCTTATACCAACACCTAGGCATTATGGCAGTGGTTCTCAACCTTTTCTAGTAGTGACCCCTTTCACAGAACAAGCCTCTGAGTGCAACCCCCCCCCATAAATTAAAAACACTTTTTATATATTTAACACCATTATAAATGCTGGAGGCAAAGTGGTGTTTTGGGTGACAGTTCGCGACTCCCCCATATAATAACCTCGTGACCCGCTGAAGGGTCCCGACCCCCAGTTTGAGAATCCCTGCATTATGGGAAGCAGAACTTAAATAGGAATTTAGTCGTCTATCTTTTCTTTTGCCTGGTTACTATACTATACATCAGGTCTTTTGGACTAGAGCTTTTTTCTTTCTTAATATTTGCCTTTAAGAGCTGTTTAACAAGATTTTCATGGCATTTTCAGTAGACAGACTCTGAATATACATATACCATCTTCACAGAAGACTTTCCGATTGCAGTACAATTAATTACTTTGAAATGATCAATAATTAAGAGCATTTAAGAGCAGCAGCAAACATATCCCTTCAACCTAAATGTAAATGTCAGCACAGACTGGGGCATTCTGAATAAGTAAGGAGAAACGTAGTCATAACTGCAAAAATGCTCCGGATCAGTAAAGTCTATTGTGTAATTATTTACAGTACTTGCTAATCAAATAAGTGACCAACTCCTACCTCTAGACTCCAGAGATGAAGACTACACATCCCTTGATAGGTTTGCAGGTTTTCTACAGAGTGTCAATAAAACTTTGCATAGTTCTTTGTGGTACGGGCATTGCCTCATTTCTTGCAATTTGAGGAGCTTGGCATATGTTTTAACTGAGTACATCATCTGCTTTCTTTTAGTTCCGGTACAAGGTGTCAGAAACTCATCTCAACCTATATGCCACATGCCTACTTGATCATTGTGATGCTGGAAGACCAGGTGCCAGCTCATGCCACAACCCTAAGCCTTACTGAACACTGACAAATGCATATCTGGAACCCAGTCTAGCTCACCTGTGAGTTAATATTATTAAAGTAGGTATTAGAGTTATAAAAATGTGCTTATTGTTTTGACTCTATGAGATGTTTGTAACTTGCTGCATGCACTAATCTTTCTTACAATACCTGTATCCCATATTATAAGGTGATATTTAAAAGGTTTGCTCCGTGACTATGGAAGTGTTTGCTCTGAAATATAAACCCCACTATCAGGAGAGAAGTATTAACAAATGTGAAATACTAGCTTACCACAAGAGTTGTCACCTCCTGCCGAGCAAAAGAACGCTCACATGCATCAGATGAACATCAGTGGACAAAAGACTTTGCTGATTGTTCCCCCCACGCCTGTGAAGAGGAGATGTGCACAAGCACTTATCCCATCATCTTGAACTCTAGGGAAAGGGAATAAAATCCCTAGCAAGAAGAAATTATCTTTATTCTGCTTGACCTATGAGGAGCAAAGACTTCTAAGCACAAGCAAGGGATCCCCAGTTATTTAGCTTTGGTTAGACCTAAAGACCATATAGAGCTTGGATATTACAGCAGCATCTGTTATCTTTTGAAACCTAAGACTGTAACTCATTTGTGTATAAAGAAAAGGAGTACTTGTGGCATCTTAGAGACTAACAAATTTATTTGAGCATAAGCTTTCGTGAGCTACAGCTCACTTCATCAGATATGTTTACTTGCTTTAACTACATAAATAATGCTCATTTCTTTTCCTTTGTGAATAAATTTTTAGTTATTTTATTATAAAAGATTGGCTACAAATATTGTCTTTGGTTTGAAATCTGAATTGCAACTGACCTGGGGTTAAATGACTGGTCCTTTGGGACTGGGAATAACCTGAATACTGTTGTGATTTTTGGTGGAAGGGACCATTTACCTCAAAGGCAAGCTTGCCTGAGTGGCAAGATAGATGGGAGTTCCCAAAGGGACTGTCTGTGACTCCATGTTAAGGCTGTTATAGCACTGGGAAAGTTCACAGTTAATGCTTGGTTGGTGAAATCTAAGTATAGAACTTTGCATAGTTCTTTATGGTACGGGCAATGCCTCATTTCTTGCAATTTGAGGAGCTTGGCATATGTTTTAACTGAGTACATCATCTGCTTTCACAGCCTGTTTGGGGTTTGTGCCCTGTGATGAGGTGATTGAAACATTTCACAGGATTTGAGATGTAACCATTTTCAATTTTTCATGATTTTTGGAATATTTTTTACAAAATGCATATCCACATTTTGAGTTTATTAAAGACTACATTTTCTTACTGAAAACCAGGTTTTCCATAAATGAAACTGTCAATAATAAATTTGGTAAAAATATCAATAAAATATTGCTTAAAAATGTGTCATGAGAAATCTCACAAAAGAAAAGAAAATGCGGTGTGACTGAGTCTTTCTTGCTGATGCAGACAATTGCTCATTAAGCACTGCCCAACAGCTCAGTTCACAGAAACTATTAAAAAACTCATGAAAAATGTAAATTCAGATTCAAATTCAGAGAGAGTAAGCTCAACCCAGGTTTAGTGAAATGCTGAATATTTCGGGCTATACTTTAGCTGTTCTGCACAACCCTATTAAATATACATTTTATGTGGTGCCCATTAATCATACAAGCACAGTCTTAAGTAACTCAGACTTGTGACATAATGGATTCCTTTCCAACACCTTGGGTGAGCAATCAAACAGAGATTGACTTTCTTAATTTAGTCAAATAGATTTATCTAAGCCATGTTTCAAATGAGTAGAGTAATGCTTATTTTCTAAGTCTGTGGAAAAAGCTGTTTAATAGGACTGCTACTTTGATTTTAGAGTAAGAATTACCATTAAAGAACTGGACTCCTTCCTTTGTAGTTTTTGTTATAATGATCTAGACTCTCTTATCTTCCTGTACGGCAATTGAATGTGTTACTACTCCTGTGTCATCTCTGCAATAAAATACATTCCTGGACAAAAGAGACAAAGAGCTTCTCATAAGAGACTGTTTATAAATCTCAGAATTTGCAGTAATGAGGATACTGAACAAATGTCCTTTTGTTACTATGTCATGGAAAAGATTTTCATGAAGGATTAATTCATTAAAAACAACAAAGGAACATATCTACTTTTCTTATTCATAATTAATTATGGGAGGACAAAGGTTTTGTTCGGTGGAGGAGTGCAATTAGCTTGCTGCAGGAAACTTAACTACTCCACTGCATCCTTTAAATGACAGTGTGAAAGCTAACTAGTATGTATATCCACCACTGTCCTCTGCTGGATGGAATCAGAACTGCTCAGCTATGTGTCAAAGACCTTATTATGCGAGCAGAGGTCTAGATTGTGACTTTCCATAGTACAACTCACAGTAGGGGGCACGGGAGAGGAAAACAGTGAAGTTTCACTTTGAGTTTCCCCTAAATTGTTACATGGGAGGAGATGAGGTTAGTCTAGATTCAAACTCAAAGTATTCTTTTTATAGGAGTTGTTTAGTCTCAGATCAGAGGGAATTTTTATATGGAACTGAATCATTTCAGATATTCTGCATGAACAGAAAGGGTATATTCTTAAAGAAAATGAATATAATTCTTTCTTGTGCTTGGATAATTATAGCATTAGTTAGTTCTCCTTAGACTATATCTTTGCCATGAATTTAGCGCTCCATGAAGAGTGTTTTTGAAATAGCTGAAGAAATTTTGTTCACAAATAAAGTTAAAAATGAATGAAAATGACACAATAGTCATGCTCAGTGTGATAGAGGCAGTGTGGTCTAGTGGGCTGAGCATATAGCTAATAGTCACAAGTTCCTGGACTCTAATCCTAGCTCCACCATTGACTCACTGGTCATTGATGAGACCTGTGCAGATCATTGGGTTCTGCCAAGGGCACAAAGCCTCTAAGCTACTTCTCTACTTCTGTGGCTCTTTCCAGCCACCTGCCAGTTCAGTGAAACCAGGTTTCCGTTCAGAAGTTAGTACTAATTCAGTGCTGTACTAACTTATGGGAGGATTCACCCTGGGCTTGGTGGGAAACAGTGCACACCCCTACTGCCCTACCCCTAGCCATTCTCTTGCTGATCTTCTTCCTCTCCCTTTAGTTGAAGCCTGGAGTTCTGTACAGAAAAGTTTGTGCGGTCTGGGGCAATGAGGGAGGTGGATGATTGCCATAGCCACATAGGCAGTGGACTCACTTTGTGTACATGTGGGAGAAGCGATCAGACCCGTGGTCATTAACAAGAAGGACCTTGAATCCAAAGAACTCCAAAATTTTACAAATGATGGATCAGATTCCATCCCCAGATTAATATGGATGACTTCAATGGGGCCACACAATTACTTCAAAGATCAAAAAGTGAGCACATACAGCTTTTTGCACTTCCTGCCCTGCCTGGTCAACCAGAGACCAAATTTGTTGACCTTCACAACATTCTGCAGAAAGTAAGCGTTCTCTGGGAACAGAGGAGGGCCTCAGTTCTGTTTGAGATGATGAATATGTTATTGGTTATTGATGTAACACAGAACATCTGTTCTTCCCTGTAATTTTGGTAAGTTCTGGGAGGAGTCTGATTCGTGGAGGTGTGAAGTTGTTGGTGACGTGTCCATTTGTAGTCTTTCAGTGCATCAAATTTTATTGTTTTAATATTTTTGTGTCATGCCCAGAACTTTATAAATTGCACACGTGTAAAATAAATGGGCTTCACCCACTGCTGAAAGGTGTTTGTCTTTGGGATGGAAGGAGGCAGCATCTTCCAATGTTGGACTGAAAGTGTCGCCTGAAATTTTTTTGACCTGTTTTTATTAGGATAATGCAATTTCCCAATTGGTTCCTGCAAGGTGCTGAGAAACTCCTGGATATGCTCAGCATTGTGCAGGACAGAGCCTGTGCAGAACACATTGAGTAGGGGGTTATAAGTCTGACCATGGAAGATGGCACTACTGACATCACGGTGCCTCCTAATACCACACTGTTCGGCATTGCTGTCTCCAGTCAGAGTGTGGCAACTACTCTATCACCAGCACCAACTATTGCTCTACCAAGGCTTTCCTTTCAAGTCTCCTTTCCAAGCACTAACCAGGTCCAACACTACTTAGTTAATGAGATCTGACAAGGTTGTATGTCTTTTGCAAACAGCTTGGAAACAGCAGCTGAAACAGCTTTTGGAAACAGGGAGGTATAACAATAAGTGACATACATACAGCCTGCTTTATCTCAAAGCACTCCGTAAACTTTAGATGCAAGAATCACTTCAACAACCACTAAAATGCATATATTTCTGGAGTGGAACACAACAAATGTTTGACAGAATGCAGTAATAGAATATAACAATTTAGCACTGGAATTTATGAAGAATACCATGTTTTGGTATACATCAATCCTCAGCTGCATAAATCAACAAATCTACGGAGTTATTCCAATTTACACCAGTGGAAGGTCTGGTCCCTCATCTTCTGGTGAAACTGTAGATGTGCTGAAATATAATAATTGAACTGGGGACTGTGGAATGGTACTTGAAGTGTATTCTTTAAATGTAGGGCTTACCCTTGAAATGAACAAGATGGTATGTAGATTTTGTAAAACATATGAAAACAGCTGCTCTTGTGTGTAAAAGCTATGTCTGGAGGCCATACTGCATGATAAGGGACGAGCAACAAGCAGGACAAACATGGAGGACAAAGTTTAAAAGAGCTAATTGTTCTTTGCATTAGTCTTGTAAAGAAGCTGTTGATGCAGGAGCAACATGATATTGAAGACAGTCTTTTAGATTTGAATAGCAGCTGAGGTATGGCTAAGGGTTATGTACATCCTATTAGTACATTACACAATCGGTGAATTGAAGCAAACACGTGAGTCTGAATGACCATCAAGAGTTAAAAGA
The DNA here is from genome assembly GCF_009764565.3 of Dermochelys coriacea. NCBI lineage: Eukaryota > Metazoa > Chordata > Testudines > Dermochelyidae > Dermochelys > Dermochelys coriacea. The sequence goes on from NC_050068.2 coordinate 17,223,719, forward strand.
TATCACTACTATAAATGTTTGACATGAAGCTAGCTTTAAATTGTATGTCTGTTTTCCTTCTATATTGGGTAATTCTAAGGAACTCTCTTCATTGCAGTACCTGAGCTCCAATTCCTGCATGAGTCAGTTTAATAGGCTGTCTAGCCTAGCAATGAGCTACCCTTAAAGGCTTTGGAAGAGAGGCTGTGATGGTACAAGTTTTCTCTTCCCAAGTCAACAGTGCGCCATTTAAACAGCTTTCACATGCACAGCGCTGGCAATCCCCCAGGAAGGGAGAGCACACCTAGTTCACCAGGCGCTACGCTAAAACAAACAGTGTGTGACATTAACCTTCATCCTGTTTCCTGTGGTAAGTTGAGCTATTTTTCTCTTTCTAAAAGGAATTATAGTTAGATGACATCAACGCTCTAAGGGTTACTGGCCAACACTGTATGGCTGTAAGTTAAATCCCGAATCCAAACCACCAGCAGAATGCAGTATTATATCAATGTTCCCTTTCAGTGGCACCCTAGCCCTCAAGAACAATGAAATGGAAAAAACTAAAGGGAAGATTGGATGACTTACCAAAACATATCTTCTTTCACGATCCACAGGCACCTTCTTCAAGAGCTTTTAGAGCCTGAAATCTTAGGCATTATACTTTATTTAATGGTGAAGTAAAAAATATCACATTGTTGACCTTGTCTGCTATGATTTTCTGCTGTAACATGACTAACAGATGCATACTAAGAGCTTTCCCAAACACATAGCACTGAAACGTCAACCTTTAGGACACAGAGGGGAGTAATTTTCTCCTTGCTGTGCAATTCCTATTCCTGGCACATGTCTGCACTGGAGGGGTGGGATGTCGCAGGAGGAGACTTTCTGGGTTATGGAGAAGTGCTGCTGGCGTCACAATGTGAAAATGTAGTCATAAAGATTATAAACGGCTTTGCCTTACAGTCCCCGCACAACTGTCATGGGGGATAATCAGATCTTTTTAATTTGTAGAGCACTCCCGCCCAAATAAATAACACAGGGCCACCAACATGTAGCAGCATTGCTTAAAAGGTAGACTTATTAATAAGATAAATTACATCCTTAGCAGTGAAGTGCTCATATATCACTGTGATGGGCATGTAATATAAACCTAAAGAGAGAACACACAGCTTTAACCACAGTGTGAATATATGAATTAGAAATGACCACAACTCCTGACTCTGGACCCCAAATCCAAACACCCTTGGACTTTGCAGATGTTTGGATCCAGATCCAAGACCATAGCTAACATTAATTTTCTTAACCCCGAATTACTTTAACTCAAATGTAATATAAGAAGTATAAGCAAATATCTGGGTTATTTCATAGTGATGGAGTGCGCTGTGGTAGGTGGACCAGGAGACAAAGCTCCCCAATACACCCAAGTCTCTAATCAGGCACCTAGATCATTGCCCTGATTTTGAGAGGCACTGAGCCAAGACCTGCTTCTATTGGTTCCGGTGGAAAGCATAGGTGCATAAGTAAGTGCTCTGGATACTTAATATGTCTGAAAATCAAGGATGCTCTTTAGATGCCTTGCCATTGATTATGGTGTTTTAACCTCTCAATAACTCCATTTAACCATGTATACTATGGGTATGACAATATATGTAGAAGCATTACTGACAATTTTTTAAAATTTAATCAACCCATGCTTGAGAAGCACTTTGAGATGCTAAGATGAAACGTGTCACATTAATGAAAAGAATTGTTACTAGTTCAACAAAATATGTTATTTATTTATTTTCTTTTTCTTGTTCTTTAAGACATTTTAAAACTGTTATTTATATTCTGATTTAAGTGGCACCCCGTAAGCAAGTATTTTTATCATCCATTCTTTGTGAAAAAGTTTTATGCTGCCTCTGATTTAGTGCACCACTGTTTACTTACATCTGACACACAGCTAAGTTAAATATTCAAAAATGAGATGCAGGTCAAGGCATAATGTTAATTACGAAACACCACTGTGGTTCCTTTTGAAAAGGCACTTTGATAGAAAGAGATGAAAGACATTGCATCTGGCAATGAAATAGCATGAAAACATTGCTTTTCTTCTTCAAAGGCCTTGTTTACACCATGTAAGGTCACACTGGTCACTACTGAAAGTCCCACCACAATGTACAGTAGTGCTAAGGAATCACATCAAGGCAAACTAAACTTTATTAAATATAATTCTTCAGATTGAGAGAAAATGGAAAACTTGCTGAACAAAACTATCTTTCAAGGTTCACATTCAAGGTCTTGTATGCAGATACACAGGCAATGAATTTCAGCTAACAGGAGAATAAACAGCAACAAGGCTCTTTAGCATGATTTTGGACTCTCATTCATATTTTGAATCCGATGGCACAGAAAACCTCAAGGTATTATTTTGCCTACATCAACAGAATTCTTCAAGGTACATATATTACGACTACAGAGCAAGCTAAATTATCCAGTCGAGCTGCATGTTAACCAAATGATCAATCTGCATTTCAATATGATAGGTGTTATTTAAAAACCTGAGAGAGAGAGAGAGACAGACAGCTGCCAATCACTGTGGCATCACCATGATTTACTAATTACTAAGCTTACTGATAATCCTGTTTATTTTAAGAAGAAAAAGCAACACTCAGAAAGAAAAACTGGTTAGAGCCTTAATTACTTATTTTAAAAGAGGTAAATTTAGGGTGAAACTATTTATTTTACTAAAATGGCAATGGTACCTGATTGCATATAATTTTGTTACCAATGAGCAATTACTAACATTTTACTAAAAAAGAAATTGAACATCTATTTTGGAGAGTATGAGATGAAACTTGGCTATGTGAGATACCAAGTTATATTCTTCTATAGTTGCCTTGGCCATTGTAGACAGCACTTAAAATACTGGTGTATGAATGAAAGACTCTCTCTCTCTCTCTCTCTCTCTCTCTCTCTCAAGTATTTATATGGCCCCCATTACTGTAATATCTGAGCACTCACCAGCTTTAATATATTTATCCTCAGACAATCCTGTGAGGTTGCTAAATGCTTGTACCCCCATTTTACAGATGGGAAACTGAGGTACATATAGACTAAGTGACTTTCCCAAGGTCACCCAGGAAACTTGTGTCAGAGCAGAAAACTGAATCTTGGTCTCTCAAATCCCAGGCTGATGCCCTCACCACTGGATCATCCTTCCTCTCCTATTGATTTACATAAAGAAAAAGGATAACCAAGACCACAATTAACTGCAGCAATATCCAGTATATCTTCCATAAACAGTGGCACAAATCATCCCCTGTGGATATTCTTCTGGCCCAAATATTGTTGGAAGAGGCAAGGGGGTTAGATCCTTGTAGTCTCTTCCTCCAACCTCATGGTGGCTTCTATGTATATTTGTATGCTCCATGGAACCCTCATACTAGGACATCCTGCCTTGGAATATTCGCCTAGATAATACAGCCCCTAAATCCACACTATCTGACCACCTCATAAATCTTATCCTCACAGCCTCTCTATGGGTAGGTCTGCACTGCAGCTGGGAGTGTACTTTCCAGTTTTAGTAGACAGACACATACTAGCTCTGTTTGATCTAGCCTGCTAAAAATAGCAGTGTGGCCAGGGGCTGCTGGACTCCTGGGTATGTACTCAGTCAGCTAGCCTGAGCTGCTGCCTGTGCTTCTATTTTTATTTTTATTTTTTTCCTACTATTTTTAGCACACTAGCTCAAGCTGAATTAGCATATCTGTTTACTCCAACTGGGAAACACTGCAGTCAAGAGTGGGTTGATGTACCCTATGAGGGAGGTATTTTGCCAGAAGCTGGAAATGGGCGACAGGGGCTGGATCACTTGATGATTACCTGTTCCATTCATTCCCTCTGGGGCACCTGGTATTGGCCACTGTTGGAAGACAGGATACTGGGCTAGAATGACATTTGGTCTGACCCAGTATGGCCATTCTTATGTTCTTATGTATTCTTATGTGTGACAGAAAATACCCATGTTCCATGCCCTACACACTATTCTAATAATCTTCGTTCAAAGTATGCTTTGTGAGATATCATTTGAAAACCCATAACTTGCTCATCAATATTGTCCTGATAAAATACAGCTGGCAACACAAAAAGAAAAGGAGAACTTGCGGCACCTTAGAGACTAATAAATTTATTTAAACATAAGCTTTCGTGAGCTATAGCTCACTTCATCGGATGCATTTGGTGGAAAATACAGTGGGGAGATTTATATACACACACAGAGAACATGAAACAATGGGTTTATTATACACACTGTAAGGAGAGTGATCACTTAAGATGAGCCACCACCAGCAGCTGGGGGGGGGGAAGGAGGAAAACCTTTCATGGTGACAAGCAAGGTAGGCCATTTCCAGCAGTTAACAAGAACATCTGAGGAACAGTGCAGGGTGGGGTGGGGGGGAGAAATAATATGGGGAAATAGTTTTACTTTGTGTAATGACTCATCCATTCCCAGTCTCTATTCAAGCCTAAATTAATTGTATCCAGTTTGCAAATTAATTCCAATTCAGCAGTCTCTCCTTGGAGTCTGTTTTTGAAGTTTTTTTGTTGAAGGATAGCCACCCTCAGGTCTGTAATCGAGTGACCGGAGAGATGGAAGTGTTCTCGGACTGGTTTTTGAATGTTATAATTCTTGATGTCTGATTTGTGTCCATTTATTCTTTTACGAAGAGACTGTCCAGTTTGACCAAGTACATGGCAGAGGGGCATTGCTGGCACATGATGGCATATATCACATTGGTAGATGCGCAGGTGAACGAGCCTCTGATAGTGTGGCTGATGTGATTAGGCCCTATGATGGTGTCCCCTGAATACATATGTGGACAGAGTTGCCCGTTGAGAATTATAACATTCAAAAACCAGTCAGAGAACATTTCAATCTCTCCGGTCACTCGATTACAGACCTGAGGGTGGCTATCCTTCAACAAAAAACTTCAAAAACAGACTCCAATGAGAGACTGCTGAATTGGAATTAATTTGCAAACTGGATACAATTAACAGGCTTACATAGAGACTGGGAATAGATGAGTCATAACACAAAGTAAAACTATTTCCCCATGTTATTTCTCCCCCCCACCCCACCCCACCCCCTACTGTTCCTCAGATGTTCTTGTTAACTGCTGGAAATGGCCTACCTTGCTTGTCACCATGAAAGGTTTTCCTCCTTCCCCCTCCCCCCCCCCGAGCTGCTGGTGATGGCTCATCTTAAGTGATCACTCTCCTTACAGTGTGTATGATAAAACCCATTGTTTCATGTTCTCTGTGTGTGTATATAAATCTCCCCTCTGTTTTTTCCACCAAATGCATCCGATGAAGTGAGCTGTAGCTCACGAAAGCTTATGCTCTAATAAATTTGTTATTCTCTAAGGTGCCACAAGTACTCCTTTTCTTTTTGCGAATACAGACTAAGACGGCTGCTACTCTGAAACCTGTCATTATGCAAGGCACTGAATTTAGCCGTTTAGAGTGGAAATCTATCAACTTCATGAAAAAACTCGTACAGATACAGACATCATCTTTCTCTCCAAATGCAAACAGATGGACATCATACCAAAAGGACTGAAGGTAAAAAATCCATTACAATCTACATATCACACAGACTATGCTGACAGCTTGTGCCACACACTCTCAAAGAATCTGCAGAACCACCTGATCAACATCTTCTACAGCAAACAGGGAAAAATTAAGAATGAGCTCTCAAAACTGGATACTCTCATAAAGAACCAACCTTCCACACATACTTTCTCGTGGCTGGACTTTACAAAAACTAGACAAGCCATCTACAACACACACTTTGCTTCTCTACAAAAGAAAAAGGACACTAAACTATCTAAACTACTACATGCCACAAGGGGCTACAATAGCGGTTCCCGTATCCCACCCAGCAATATTGTTAATCTATCCAACTATACTTTTAACCCAGCAGAAGAATCTGTCCTATCTCGGGGCCTTTCCTTTTGCCCCTCCACCCCCACGAACATGATACAGTTCTGTGGTGACGTAGAATCCTATTTTCAACATCTCAGACTCAAGGAATATTTCCAACACACCTCTGACCAACATATTAACCCACAGAGACCTTCCTACCAACACTACAAAAAGAAGGATTCTGGATGGACTCCTCCTGAAGGTTGAAACAGCAGCCTGGACTTCTACATAGAGTGCTTCCGCCGACGTGCATGGGTTGAAATTGTGGAAAAGCAGCATCACTTGCCCCATAACCTCAGCCGTGCAGAACACAATGCCATCCACAGCCTCAGAAACATCTCTGACATCATAATCAAAAAGGCTGACAAAGGAGGTGCTGTCGTCATCATGAATAGGTCGGAATATGAACAAGAGGCTACTAGGCAGCTCTCCAACACACTTTCTACAAGCCATTACCCTCTGATCCCACTGAGAGTTACCAAAAGAAACTACAGCATTTGCTCAAGAAACTCCCTGAAAAAGCACAAGAACAAATCCGCACAGACACACCCCTAGAATCCCGACCTAGGGTATTCTATCTGCTACCCAAGATCCATAAACCTGGAAATCTTGGACTTCTCATCATCTCAGGCATTGGCACTCTGACAGCAGGATTGTCTGGCTATGTAGACTCCCTCCTCAGGCCCTACGTTACCAGCACTCCCAGCTATCTTCGAGACACCACTGACTTCCTGAGGAAACTACAATCCATTGGTGATCTTCCTAAAAACACCATCCTAGCCACTATGGATGTAGAAGCCCTCTACACCAACATTCCACACAAAGATGGACTACAAGCCGTCACGAACAATATCCCCGATAATGTCACGGCTAACCTGGTGGCTGAACTTTGTGACTTTGTCCTCACCCATAACTATTTCACATTTGGGGACAATGTATACCTTCAAATCAGCAGCACTGCGATGGGTACCCGCATGGCCCCACAGTATGGCAACATTTTTATGGCTGACTTAGAACAACGCTTCCTCAGCTCTCGTCCCCTAATGCCCCTACTCTACTTGCGCTACATTGATGATATCTTCATCATCTGGACCCATGGAAAAGGCCCTTGAGGAATTCCACCAGGATTTCAACAATTTCCATCCCACCATCAACCTCAGCCTGGACCAGTCCACACAAGAGATCCACTTCCTGGACACTACGGTGCTAATACGTGATGGTCACATAAACACCACCCTATATCAGAAACCTACTGACTGCTATTCCTACCTACATGCCTCTAGTTTTCATCCAGATCATACCACACGATCCATTGTCTACAGCCAAGCTCTATGATATAACCGCATTTGCTCCAACCCCTCAGACAGAGACAAACACCTACAAAATCTCTATCATGCATTCTTACAACTACAATACCCACCTGCTGAAGTGAAGAAACAGATTGACAGAGCCAGAAGAGTACTCGGAAGTCACCTACTACAGGACAGGCCCAACAAAGAAAATAACAGAACGCCATTAGCCATCACCTTCAGCCCCCAACTAAAACCTCTCCAACGCATCATCAAGGATCTACACCCTATCCTGAAGGATGACCCATCATTCTCTCAGATCTTGGGAGACAGGCCAGTCCTTGCTTACAGACAGACCCCCAACCTGAAGCAAATACTCACCAGCAACCATACACCACACGACAGAACCAGTAACCCAGGAACTTATCCTTGCAACAAAGCCCGTTGCCAACTCTGTCCACATATCTATTCAGGGGACACCATCATAGGGCCTAATCACATCAGCCACACTATCAGAGGCTCGTTCACTTGCGCATCTACCAATGTAATATATGCCATCATGTGCCAGCAATGCCCCTCTGCCATGTACTTGGTCAAACTGGACAGTCTCTTCGTAAAAGAATAAATGGACACAAATCAGACATCAAGAATTATAACATTCAAAAACCAGTCCGAGAACACTTCCATCTCTCCGGTCACTCGATTACAGACCTGAGGGTGGCTATCCTTCAACAAAAAAACTTCAAAAACAGACTCCAAGGAGAGACTGCTGAATTGGAATTAATTTGCAAACTGGATACAATTAATTTAGGCTTGAATAGAGACTGGGAATGGATGAGTCATTACACAAAGTAAAACTATTTCCCCATGTTATTTCTCCCCCCCACCCCACCCTGCACTGTTCCTCAGATATTCTTGTTAACTGCTGGAAATGGCCTACCTTGCTTGTCACCATGAAAGGTTTTCCTCCTTCCCCCCTTCCCCCCTGCTGGTAATGGCTCTTCTTAAGTGATCACTCTCCTTCATTGTGTATGATAAAACCCATTGTTTCATGTTCTCTGTTTATGTATATAAATCTCCCCACTGTATTTTCCACCAAATGCATCCGATGAAGTGAGCTGTATCTCACGAAAGCTTATGCTCAAATAAATTTGTTAGTCTCTAAGGTGCCACAAGTACTGCTTTTCTTTTTGCGAATACAGACTAACACGGCTGCTACTCTGAAAGGTGGCAACACAGTATGTGAAGTTATAAGATTCCACTGTAGGATGATCTTAGCACATGGTCCAAACTGAGGATGGCAAACAGGAATGTGTGCTCTGCTTAATTTGTATTTAAACAGTAAATGGAGTCATCAGGCAGGACAGGGAATCAAAACAAGCTCCAACATGTGAAGAAAAGCAGCAGGGAAAACCCTTTCCTGTAGAGTCTCTGTCTCCTGAATCTCAACTGGAAATGTTTTCCAAGGGGCAGAATGACACCATAAAAAGGTGGGACAAACACCCCAAAGCAGTACTCCTCTTTCTCTCTCTGTCCATCAATTCACTGCCCCAGAAGGGACAAAGGAAGCAGCTATTGAACTGGAAAGGGGGTCCTGACCTAAGAAGTTTGGTGAGTAAGACTGCTGAGAGCATGTGATGAGAAAAGACTTTGTTTTGAATTTAACATAGTTTGTTAAGTAATGCACCAGCTGCATTTTCACTTTATTTTCCATGTAACCATTTCTGACTTTTATGCCTCATTACTTGTTTTCACTTAAAATCTCTCTTTGTAGTTAATATACTTGTTTCATTGTTTTATCTAATCCAGTGCGTTTAAATCAAAGTGTCCGGGAAATTCTATTTGGGGTAACAACATGTGTGCATATCATTTCCATTAATAAAATGACAGACTTTACATAAGCTTGCACTGTCCAGAAGACGACTGGGAAATAAAGGACGTACATTTCTGGGGGGAAATCTAGGACTGGGGTCTGTTAAGGTCACCCTGAAATATAACCCAAGCTGATAAGAGCCAAGCTGGCTGGCTGCAGACACACACACACACACAGATAGCTGGGAGGGACTTGCATGACGGAGGCTGTTTGCGAGCAGTCCAGATAAGAGGCTACAGCAGAAAAGCAGTGCAAAGGGCACCTCATGTTATAGGGCAGGGGTGGCACGACTACTCATTAGCCTGGATTGTACCTTTGGTATATCACAGTATAGAAGTGGCATTATACTCATTTCACAGATGGGGACTAAGGCTCAGGGTGTTTAAGTGGTTTTCCAAAGTCTCACATGAAATTTGTGGTGGAGCCAGGAACTAAACACAGTTCAAAGGCCATTCCTCTTTCCTACATGAGAGTTAGGAGCACAATGCTCCTTGCCTGAGCCATAGCAGAATAAGCCCTGTCCCATCCAATGGTTCCAATAGGCCTACCAGAGAATTTAGGATGCAGCAGAGCATGGTGTAGCCCAGTAATTTCTCCCTTGCAGAAATGCAGGCCCGGGGGAAAATCAGAGTAGCAATGTCACCTTAGCAGAAAGTATGAAGAAAGTCAGGTTCGAAACTGCTTGGTTCAGCAAACATACGGCAACACTTGTCTTCCAAGCTAATGGAAAGGGAAGCTCAAACCCCCCACAGTGTTTCTTTCAGGGTAGGCCACAGCATCAACTAGCTGGATGAAATCAGTGACATAATTAAAAGAAATTTCCTTTAGTGCAATAGGTTCAACTCATTGTTACTTCCTCCTGTAAGGCTCTATAGACCTAGAAATCAGAGGTGTATAGGGAGGTCCTGGGCAACCAATGCCACTTACCACTGAGGAGCCAGGTGAAGCAGCACCCAACAGTTACTGGACGATCAGGCGCTGCAGGATGTACCGCCTGAAGAAGCTGGAGGGACAGACCTCTCTAAGTGCCTGATTGGTCCACACTAGCTGTTTAGGCCAGGAAGTTGCCCCAGGGAGCTGTCTGTGCAATAATCCAGACTCTAGTTTGCTACTGCTGGACTCCAGTTTGCTACATCTTTCATCCCACCTTGCTCCTGCCTCTGACCCTGGTCTGGTTTGACCCTGATATCTGCTTCCTAACTCAGGTTGGTAACTAGTCTCAACTCCTGCCTGTGATCCCAGCCCAGCAGACAATAATGGCCTGTCTGTCTGCCTATGATCCAGCCATTACAGGCTCCTCAGACCACTTTCAACTGTCTTCTTCTCCTCTCTGTGGAAAATGGAAGGGGTGGGTCTACCACTAACGAGTGGTCCCTAGGGGTACTGGATCTGCAGAGTGGATCACCCATCTTCAGTCTGGCTCTGCAGACCAAAGTGATACAACTTATAGCTGAAGTTCAGACCCTCCTTGAGGATGTAAGAGAGAGAGATGGCCAAATTCCCAGGTCTTTGCCATCTGAACAGAGTTAAGTGCTCCCACTATATGAGTACTTTGATAGAAACTGCCAGTAATTTAGGGAGTTCCTAACTTCAATGCCACCTGCTTTTGTTGTTCCACCCCTGCACAAATCCCATGGATCAGAGGAAGGTGGGACTAATGGTTAGCCTGTGAACAGAGGAAATGTTGGGCTGGGCTTCCGCTCCTTAAGCAGGACAGCCCCATACTCACTGACTCAAATGCCTTCCTGAGGGACTTCTCCACAATCTGTGATGACCCGTTCTGTATCATTTGGCTGAAAGTGTGCTATGGCAGCTCAGGCAGGTGCCGGGGCCTGCTGCCTCAGATGCACTCTCTTTTGGTGGCTCACAGCTGATGTAGAGTGGAACAAAGTGGCCCAGCTACATCAATTCCAATGGGGATTATATAACAAAGAAAAGAATGATGTAGCCCACATTGAGAACACCTCCAGCTTGGATGCCTTTATTGATCAGGCCATTTGCATTGACACTCGGCTGTGAGATAGGAAGGAGGAGAGGAGGATGCTCTTCTCCCTCTCATTCATAAGCAGGACCAAAGCTGCTTGTGCCAACCTCTGAGCTGGTGCAGATTGACCCGAGTCACCATTGCCTAACCCTGGATGATAAGGAGCATTGCTGCCCCAATAGGCTATGCTTTCATTGCAGGGTACCCTGACATGACCTCACCTCTTTTGCATTCAGAAGGGATATGGGAAACAAACAAGCCCAGGAAGATGGCCTGGGGCCCATCAAGTCTCCCTGCTCTGGAGTTGCCCCCCTGTTGATGATAGGAACCTGATCTGGAACCTGTGGAGCCTCCTTGCACCTCCAAGTACTGATACAGTTGTGTATCCTGAACCAGGCCAGGCCGCTTCCCCTCCAGGGGGCCCTGACTTACTCCAGGTCTGTGGATAACTTCATCAAAGTTGAGGCAGCTCAAGCGCTGCGAATTTCCCTTCAGACGAAGTGCGCACCAGATCTTGTAGAGAATATAGGTGGGTCACTCTTTGGGGCCAGCAAACCAAGAAGCAGTGCCTCTGGAAGCCATACTCCGTGGACACAGGGAAGTGTTGTGGTTTAATGGGATTTGTTTTCTATAGTTTCCACTGATCTTGGGCATGCCCTAACAAAGTTTGAAAAACTGCCAACTCTCTTGAACGTTTTTTCCCCTTAGAGTTGGTTTACATGGGATCTTACCTACCAACTCCCTAAGTTTACTGAAGTCTGCCTTGAAGTCCATTGTCTTTATTCTGCTGTCATGAACTCTACCATTTCATGATCACTTTCACCCAAGCTGCCTTCCACTTTCAAATTCTCAACCAGTTCCTCTCTACTTGTCAAAATCAAATCTAGAACAGCCTCACCCCCTATTTGTTATCTCTACCCCCTGAAATAAAAATATTCTCCAATGCATTTCAAGCACTTGCTGGATTATCTGAGTCCCGCTGTATTATTTTCCCAACAGATGTCTGTGTAATTGATGTCCCCCACCCCTACCACATCCTTTGCTTTGGATGATTTTGTTAGTTGTTAATAAAATCCTCATCCATTTTTTCTTCTTGGTTAGGTGGTCTATAGTAGACCCCTACCATAACATCACCCTTGTTTTTATCCCTTTTATCCTTAAGGAGAGACTTTCAACGAGTCTGAGCCTATTTCCATCTCAACCTCAGTGTTTTGATTCACCAAATCAAGCAGCAAGCAACTAGGTCCAATGGATACACCACATCCAGGAGGAGTCAGGGGCCACGTGGAAAACACAAAAAAGCAGTACACAGACAAGCAACACTGGGAATGCCCAGTTTTTTTGAATAGGCCAAATGGCCTGGCTCACCATGAAACATTTAATAAGAACAGACCTTCTTGCAAGTTGAATCATCAGTTCTTCGGCCATTTCTGGTTCTGTCAGTAAATCAGCCCCATTTCCTTCAAACGGCAAGTCCCCTAGTTTCTCAAAATACATCCAGTGTTTCATGTTATCTCTTTTGAAGCCTCATACGAAGGGCCCATTCCCTAACCAGTTGCTATCACCAGTCAAAATCAGGGACCTGAAGAATGCACAGTGCACGTTATTCTTGATTCCAAACTGCAGCAAGGCTGACTATACTACCCCATATACTGGAAGGAGTTATGACACTGAGGAATATTCCTGGGAAGTCGCTGCCCGTGTCCATCCCTCAACCTAGTAAAAAGGCTCCCCAGGGAACAGCCTGACAAGTTGGGCCTGGCTCCACCCCAGAAGAGAGAGCACATGAAGAGGGTGGTGGTGTAGTGGAGTTTCAGGGTCCTGGGCAACTAACATCTCCATGTCACTGCTGGGGAGCCAGGTGCAACACCACCCAACAATTACTGGAAGGTCAGTCACTGCAATGTACCACCTGAAGAGGCTGCCTGATTGATTTGCACCAACTATTTAAACCAGGAGGGAGCCCGAGGAAGCTGTCTGATCAACAATGCAGACTCTGGCTTGCTACTAGTACAGAGCTCATCTTTTGCCTTGTATTGCTTCTGACTCCTGCCTTTGACCCCAGCCCAATTTGAACTTTGTACCCATCTCCTGACTCAGCTTGATAGTTAGTCCCGAATCCAGCCTTCCATTCCAGCCTGGCTTGACCTTAGTATCTGTCTCCTGACTCAGCTTGGTAACTAGACCAAACTCCTGCTTTTGACCCTGGGCTGGCTTGAGCTTGGTACCCATTCCTGACTTGGCTACTAATCACACCTCTTGTCATTGTCTCTGGCCCAGCAGACACTACTTGCTCAGCTGCCTTTGCGCCAGCCAGTACACCTCCACTGTTGTGTATAGGGCTTTATATGCTTAGATATTCAGATGTTATGGGGGTTCACATAAATACCTAGCCAGACATTTATTAGTACTGAATCTCCCCATTATTGCCTGCAGCCCCTACTGCTCTCTGGAGCTTGGTTCTGTTAGCACATTTACTTTCTCTCCATGGTTGGTATTATCTATTTCCATGAAAGGAGCACTCAGAGAGTGATAGGATATGAAGTAGCCATTCAGGAATTCAAATGGTCAAAAATATCACAGGAAAAGTAAAGAAACCCTGGACTGTACAACAGCAGCTCTTCATGCAGACAGCATTTCCTCTTGAATATTGACAGATCTAGCCCAATGGATCATAGTTTGAAAACCACTGAACTAAAGGTTCTAATCAGTTGTTTACATCTATGTAGCCTGACTCATGACTGTGGTACTCTAATTTTACCCTGGTGTAACTCAACAAAAATTCTGTTTTCCATGTTGTAAAACTGGAGTAATGCAGTGCTGAACGAGGCTCCTACTTCCTACTGTTTGTATCATACTGATATGTTTTACTGTTTTGTATTGGTTGAACAATAATTGATTGATGTCATGAAATCTAAAGTATTTAGTTAGAAAACTAGTAAAGTTAGAAGAAATTTTACTGCATAAAGTGAAGGTTCAATGAAACCTGACCTAAAGATTCTCTCTCCAATAAGCAACCCCTCCTTTCCTATGTGACCATTTAAGTATCCCCCAGGATCCCAGTACTAATTTGTTTGACTTTTAGCTAAATATCATCTCCATTAGGCAATCAATTTATTCTCTTGGGTGGTCGCTTAAGGCAGGCTACACTGTACATTTAATTTGTATAGTGTATGTGAAGAGAAATTTAACAAATTAACATTACGTAGATATTGGGCATATAAACAGTAAGAATACAGAACATAACAGTTTTGGGAAGAGTAGTCATGACTCTCTTCTCTCTTACACTGGGTTGTAATTCCATTAATTTCAGTAATTACATTAGTGTTAATGAGATGAAAACCAAGCCTACAGTGTTTTGTGTCTGCATCCACTTATTTCTCCTTCAACAAATTCAAATACAAGTTATTGGGCTGAAATCAGGGGTAACTGGATGCAATTATATGGCCTGTGTTGTATAGATGGTCAAGACTGGATGACCTAATGGTCCTTTTCTGGCCCTAAATAAAAAACTGATTATGAATATGAATCTATGAGAAAGGAATAACACATGTCAGGAGTCTATTTTCCCCGACCACTTAGAAATTTACTATGGGCCTGATATAAACCCATTAATTTGAATGATGATATATACACAATGATTTTTGCCTAGGACTGGTCTACACTAACAAGGTAAGTCGATTTAAGTTATACTACTTAATTTACGTAAGATATGTAACTTACGTCGATGTGGCTTAGATCGACTAAGAGTGGTGTCTACACCATACTATGTTGACAGGAGATGCTCTGCCATGGACATAGCTTCCATCTCTTGGGGTGGTGGAGTATCAAAGTTGATGGGAGAGCGCTCTCCCATTGACTTATCGCGTCTTCACCAGACCCGCAAAATCGATGCCCACTGCATTGATCGCAGCAGTGCTGATTTAGCCTGGAGTGAAGACATGCCCCTAGTTTGTTTAACAAGTATTATACCACTGGAAGTTCACTAGTATTCCTAATGAAGAAAATAGGGGTTTTGCCATTGACTTCAAATGGAAGAAGATCTGATCCAATACATAATTTAGGGAGGGCATATAAATAGATAGGTAACTGTATGAGATAGTCAACCTTCTGGATTAGACGGTACATTATCCTTGCATACTGAATACTGCCATTGACTTCCAGGACCAGTCTCATTGTCTGCAGTTGAAATTCTGATTGTGCAAGGACTGCAGTCAGGTTCCAATCTCATTCAGCTGGTATTTGGATGAAAATCTTATTTCTAGTTCACATTAAGCAATTAAGTACTTAAATAATTACTTGGTTTGAGTACTTATATTTTAACATTAAGCAATGCAATCATTTATAAGAAATTTATTACTGAAAATGAGATTTAAATATGACACCAAAGCAATTTATTAAGTAATTAAATTTTTTCCTAGATGTGACAAATTATACACTCTAAGTAATTCAATTAAAGTGTGATTACATCCTCAATGTAAAATTCTAAACTAAAGAAAGGATCTCAACAGTAAAAGACACAGCTTTGTGTTTCTCTGGAAACACTGACACTTTAATTTGAGAGTGTATGTGTTACTGCGATGGGGCAACTGGATTGGGCGAGGTTAACCTTACATTGTGGGCTAAGGAAGCCACACCACCTCAATTCTACTGGGAAAGCTCCAAATGCACCAGTGTAAAAGGGAGAAGCTCAGCTCAGTTGGGATTGACCGCTGGAGAGGAAGGATGCACGTTGAAAGCTACAGCCAAGGATCAGCTGAAGCTAGAAGCTGTGGGAGCCAGAGACGCCACAACCCAGGCAGATGCCAGGCTAGCCACAGAGGCTCTGCAGAGTCCAGAGTTGTCAGGGACAGTGCAGCCTGGGGAACCCAGAGATAACCGAGGTGCTCAGACTGCAGCTGTGAGAAACACAGTGGGAAGAAGCTCAGGAGAAAAAAATAGTGACCCGGTTGGTGAACTGGAGTATTGAATCAGCGTGTTTTGGTCAGATCCCACCACTGACACAGTGGCACATGCTCCTGCCAATACCAGGGTCTTGGGCTGGGGCCCAGTGGACAGGGAGGGCCCGGGCCCCCCAACCCGATTGAGGCCACCTGGCCATTAGGCCTTATTGCCCTGTGAACAGGGTTAAAGTCATTGAATGTGGCCACTGGACCATACTGCCCCGTGAACAGGGAAGACTCCATCGACTGTGGCCACTAGGCCTTATTGCCCTGTGAATGGGGGTGAAGCCACTGACTGTGGCCATTAGGCCTTATTGCTCTGTGAACAGGAGTGAAGCCATTGACTGGGGCCACTGGGATGTACTGTCCTGGGAACAGGGATGAATCTATTGACTGTGGCCACTAGGCCTTATTGCTCTGAGAACAGGGATGAATCCATGGACTTTGATCACTAGCTCTTACTCCCCTGCGAATTGGGATGGTTCTAATTGACTTCAGCCACAAGACCCTACTGCCTGGCCAAGAAGGGTGAACCTATTGAATCTGGCCCTTGTGCAACCCTGCCATGCTAACAGGGGTGGATACAGTGACTTTGGTCCCCACGCCTTGTGGCTCAGCAAACTGGGGTAAATCCACTGATACTGGCCACTAGGCCTTACTGCTCTATCAAGAGGGAGGATCTATTGACTCTGGCCATTAGGCTATACTGTTCCACTGAGCAGGGCTAATACTTTGACTTTGTCTAGCAGACCTCATTGCCCTGCTAACAGAGGCAAGTATATTGACTCTGATTATGGAGACATAGATACAGGTAATGTACACCCTAAGGGAGATGGGGCACACTCGCACTAGATGGGGCCCCCCCAACCTTGTCACAGTTACCCACCGCTCCTGCCTCCAGTTCTTGCTCAAAGACAGCTCAGGGTTGCTAACTTTCTACTCGCACAAAATCAAACACCCTTGCCCCGCCCCTCCTCTGAGTCCCTGCCCATGATCTGCTCCTTCTCTGAGGCACCGCCCCACTCACTCCATTGGCCCCCTCCCTGTGTTACTGGCTCTCTACACCTTCATTCACTTGCTCATTTTCACTGGACTGGCTCAGGGGGCTGGACTGCAGGAGGGGGTGAGGGCTCCGGCTCGGGGTGCGGGGTCTGGGGTCGGGCCAGAAATGAGGAGTTCAGAGTACGGGAGGGTGCTCCTGGCTGAGGCAGTGAGATGGGATACGAGAGGGGGTGAGGGCTCTGGCTGCGGATGTGGGCTCTGGGGTGGGGCCAAGGATGAGGGGTTTAGGGTGCAGGAAGGGGCTCCTGGCTGGAGGGTGGAGCCGAGCAGTTCGGAGTATGGGAGGGGGCTCTAGGCTGAGGCAGGGGTTGGGGTGTGGGAGGAGGTTTGGGCTCTGAGCTGGTGGTGAAGGTTCTGGGGTGGAGCCAGAAATGAGGGGTTTAGGGTGTGGGAGGGGGCTCCTGGCTGGGGGAGGGGGTTGGGATGCAAGGAGGGGAAGTGAAGGCTCTGGCTGGGGGTGTGGGCTCAGGAGTGGGGCTGGGGATGAGGGGTTTGGGGTGCAGGAGGGTGCTCCAGGCTTGGATTGAGGAGTTCGGAGGACAGGAGAGGGATCAGAGCTGGGGCTGGGGTAGGGGGTTGGGGCCCGGGAGTGGGTCGGGGTGCAGGCTCTGGGCGGCGCTGACCTCAAGCAGCTCCTGGAAGCAGCGGCATTTCCCCCTTCTGGCTCCTACGTGGAAGTGTGGCCAGGTGGCTCTGCATGCCGTTCTGTCTGCAGGTGCCAGCCCTGCCGCTCCCATTGGCCATAGTTCCCAGCCAATGGGAGCTGCAGTAGCAGCGCTTGGGATGTAGGAAGCGTGTGGAGTCCCCTGGCTGCTCCTATGTGTAGCAGCCAGAGGGGGAACATGCCAGCTGCTTCCCAGGAACCATGCGGGATGGAGGCTAGCAGGGAGCCTGCCAGCCCAGCTGCGCAGAGCTGCCAACCAGACAGTCAACGGCCTGGTACTGACTGGAGCTTCCAGGATCTCTTTTCAACCAGGTGTTCCAGTCGAAAACTGGAAAGTCGGCACCTGGTCACCCTAAGGCAGCTGGGTAGACAAGCAACTGGGTTTGGGGGGGGGGACTAGCAAATTGCTTCACATAACTGCTTTCCCCATCCCACTGCTTCTATAAGGAGAAGTGTGTAACAGTAACCCAGCTGGAATCATCTACAGGGATTGAACCCAGGGCCGCTGGTTCTAAATGTATGAGTAGGGCCCTCCCAAATTCATGGCCAAGAAAAACATTCCATGGACCATGAAATCTGGTCTCCCACTGTGAAATCTGGTCTTTTGTGTGCTTTTACCCTATACTATACAAATTTCATGGGGGAGACCAGCATTTCTCAAATTGGGGGTCCTGACCCAAAAGAGAGTTGCAGGGGGCGAGGGTCGCAAGGTTATTTTATGGGAGGATAATGGTATTGCCACCCTCACTTCTATGCAGCTGCCTTCAGAATTGGGTGGCCAGACAGTGGTGGTTTCTGACTGAGGGCCCAGCTCTGAAGACAGCAGCGCAGAAGTAAGGGTGGCAATACCATACCATATCATACCATCCTCACTTCTGTGCTGCTTCTGGTGGAGGCTCTGCCTTCAGAGCTGGGCTCCCAGCCAGCAGCCACTGCTCTCAAACTGCCCAACTCTGAAGGCAACGCTGCCGCCAACAGCAGTGCAGAAGTAAGGGTAGCAGTACCGCACCCCCCTCCCCGCCAAATTAACCTTGCAACCCCCTCTTCCCCACACAACTCCTTTTTGAGTCAGGACCCCTAGAATTGCAACACCATGAAATTTCAGATTTAAATAGCTGAAATAATGAAATTTATGATTTTTTAAATCCTATGACTGTGAAATTGACCAAAATGGACCATGATTTTGGTAGGAAGTACTATGCCTCAGAGGAAGCACTTTCCCTAATATCTCCATTCTTGGGTATGCCACTGGACTAAGAAAATACACAAGTACCACGGAAGTTTAATGGTCTGGAGACTGAACTACTCCATTTCTAGAAGGGGTCCTTCTGGAACTGGTCACAGCTGAGTATCAGTTGCAGATCACGTTGACTATGAAGAAGCTTGCAGAGTAGCTATTATATGTGTGGATATATAGTCCTGTCCAGAGGTGCTAATCTGAACTCCTATTACCACTACAAGAACTAAAAATGTTTAAAACAAAGGGAGAAAAATACTATACTAAAATACTGTAAGCTAAATGGAAACAGAAAGTACTTGGAAAGCTTGGTTTTACGGGATTTCTAAACTGAAGAGACAAACTTTGTATAAGCACTCCAACTTGTGGGTGCTTATCCAAACTCAATGGAAACTCACTGACATTGTCCCATCCAGTTTACAAGCATCCGTTTCTACTGTACCATATGTATATCTTAAAGCAGGATAAAAAGAAAAGGAGTACTTGTGGCACCTTAGAGACTAACAAATTTATTAGAGCATAAGCTTTCGTGAGCTACAGCTCACTTCATCGGATGCATTTGGTGAAAAATACAGAGGGGAGATTGATATACACATCTCCCCTCTGTATTTTCCACCAAATGCATCCGATGAAGTGAGCTGTAGCTCACGAAAGCTTATGCTCTAATAAATTTGTTAGTCTCTAAGGTGCCACAAGTACTCCTTTTCTTTTTGCGAATACAGACTAACACGGCTGCTACTCTGAAACCTGTCATTAAAGTAGGATAGAGATACTGGGACCTGATTTTGCGCACACTTACACCACAGGAAATCTCGAGTAACTCAATTGAAATCAATGTAGCTATACAGCATAAAACCAGTGTAGAGTAGGACCAGAATAAGTCCCATGATATTACAGTGTGGTAGAACGATTTGGAAGGGTCTCTGCAGATGCCAGCTACCTTTGCTTAGTGCGTGGGAAGTTGATCTTTAAAAAATGTAGTTATGCTAAAAGTTTGAAAAGAAAAATATTTCTCCAAAGGGCATTTATATTTGTTTATTAGGAGGAGAAAAAAACTGTGACAGAGACAGAAGGTTACATTGCTTTACAAAATTCTTTGTGCAAGTAATTGCTATTTACATAGAGAACAAAGCTTGCAGTTGTTCTGTCCCTTGGCAGCCTTCCATTGAAATGCATGACTGTATGTCAACACCTTTAGGAATTTCTAGTCTAATTTTCACCTAATAACAATAATAAATTCTCATTCTTAGGCTCAGATTCTCCTTCTTACTTACACTAGCTTAACTCCACTGACTTCTTACTTACACTAGCTTAACTCCACTGCTTTGAACTGTATAAGTGAAGGGGAATTGTGCCCATTGGGCCCTGATCTGATCTCACTTACCCCATTTTTAAAACAGTGTAACTAGTGATTTCCTGATTTACGGCTGGTTAAGTGCTATCAGTGCCATTATGTAGTAAACAATATACAGAGTAAACAAATATTGCTGTCATTGATACCAGTATAAATATAGAGTGACTCTATTGATGTTAGTGGAGTTACTCTACAATTATATTGGTGTAACAGAGCAGAATTTGACACCAAGCATCTGAATTCCATGAGGGAAGCTACTTTCACTCAATTTCTAACTTAATGCTACATTATTAGGGGTGAAATCTTGCCTCATTGAAGGCTTTAGAAAATTTGATATCAACATTAGCATAACACACTATTTTTAAACTATATATTTGGGCCAAAGTCACACTTCTATTTATTTTAAACTATTAATTCAGAGCAGATTTTGATTCAAACTTAGATCTGGTTTCGTTCTCAAAGACGAACTATGTGGTATCCAAGCTGCAGTAGTTAAAACAGTGTGATTGTAGCATCAGTGAAGCATGAATACGTTCTAATTAGCATAATTGGAGCTCTTGCAATTATGCTGTTGTTTCATTTATTATTATTAACACATTTGGTAGAGTTAGCAGGTCATCCAAGTTGTAAGGGAAGACTGAAAGTTCTAGTGTTTTTTTGCTGCATTCATCTTTCTAAACCATGCTCTGAACTACACTCTGTGTATCTGAATTTTAACTGTGGCACAACACACAAGCAATAGGTATTCTATCCTCATCCTTATTCCCTGAGCTCCTCTGCACATACAAATGCAACAACTGCTTTGAAACCTTCTGGTATTTTCAACAAAACACCATGAATGCAGCATTTTGCCTACAAGTCATTGGTTCAAAGCTGGCCCAAGTCAACAGTGGCTAAAGGTCATCATCACCTAAAGGCCAGCTGATAGGGAATGCATGTGCTGTCCGGTTCCCTATAGATAAGTGAACACACCACACAAAATACAATTACAGCTGGCATTAATTGATGGCCTTATTTGTCATTTGAGCAGCAAACCTGGATTTTCCAGAGAGAGAGTCCTCTTTAACAAGCAACTACAGGAACTGTATTCTGCGTATCATTGAGTGACTGAAAATAAAAGCCTATAGTTTTGTATTGCAAACAGTATTGGAGCTGCGACCTTTGCTGTGATGCCTACAAAACACTTAACAATGCATATGCAGCAGATTAACACTATCATGCTGACCAGTACTGCCTCATTGTTTCTTTGTGCTACCCTGTCTCTGTCTTTATCCCTCTGGTTTCAGAGTAGCAGCCGTGTTAGTCTGTATTCGCAAAAAGAAAAGGAGTACCCGTGGCACCTTAGAGACTAACAAATTATCCCTCTGGTGTCTCTTGTCTTAGACTTTGGGCCAGGGAAAATGTGGTCCTCAGCCCATGGCTGGGTGTCCTCGGCGCTACTAAAATACAAATATTAAAAATGTTTGCAGATAGAAATCATGGATATTTTTTATTGAACTACATGCCACTTGGTACAATCCAGTGAATTCCAAAGGAACAAGAAATCTTCAAAATCATATCCTAAGACTGGAAAAAGCTGTCCTGGACATGGATTATTTATCAGCAACTGGCAACAGATGAACCTAAAAGCTGGGAAATCCTACCATTCACTTCTTCAGTTTGAGGATTGTTTTCTAGAACTGTGGGATTTTCTTATGAAGCCATGTGGGTTATGAATAATTGCTGGCAGTGAAGGGGAAGAGCTTAAGCAGGTATAAGAGCTGTGGCAGAGAAAGCCTTTTGAACAGAGAGAGGAGAAGTCTGACATTAAAATATTCCAACAAGTGGAATATTAAAGTGTTCCTTAAAGTCTCTAACAGGCTGAGAAGAGAAAGGGAAGAGGGGACTATGTAAACATCAGCTACCAATGTATCAGTAAACCAAATTCTCTCTGGAAATTTTGATTGTGATTCCCAAATGTGCATATTATTATTATTTGTATTCCAGTAGTGTCTAGAAACCCTCACCAAGATTGGGTATCCATTGTGTTCGACACAGTATAAGACATCTAGTAAGAGACAACCCCTGCCCCAAAGATCTTACCATACAGATAGATAAGAATCTGCCAAGGGTACAGACAGAAATGACTTTCCTGAGATCATAAAATGAGTCTATGGCCAGGCAAGTGGTTTAGTCTAGAACTCCTGAGTGCCTTGGCCAGTGCTTTAACCACAAGACTGCACCTAACTTAGTGATTAGAGGCTTTATAAATGTGTAACTTGGTAAAGGAACTACATCAGCTTGCTTGGAGAAAGTAAAACTACCAATTGATGTTTCAGTTTTTGAATGAAGTCAAGGATCTCAGAAACTGCAGTGAGGAGGCTCTCACAAAAGCCAAGATAGATAGATAAGATGCATATTCCTATAATGTGCAAGCTAGTTTCCAATCTGGATGATACGATGTGGAGTAGCTGGATCAGCAGTTGGAACTTGTTAAAATAAACCAGGGAAACCAAACCAGGGAAACCAAAAAGAGACAGTCAGAAGCCCCAGTTTTGAGAATATATGTGAGATAGCTGTGGATAAAGGAGATGGAACAATATGCAACAAGGAATAGTAGCAAGAAGAGCATGTGAAGGATATGTCCAAGGGAAACTGAGGCACAACGATCAACTGACTTGCCCAGAGTCACACAGTTATTCAACAGCAGAACAGGAAAAAGAGCACAAGACTGTAGAGTTCCCTGCTATAGCTGGTAGAAAGCAAAGGACATTTTCAAATGATTTGAAAAAATCCTGATAGTAATCTTTATTAGATGGTGAAATAATTTCCCAAAGAAAGTACTATACACTAGAAAACCTGGGACTTTTAAAATTAGTCTGGATACAGTAGTAGAAAAATCTAATTCAGCATATAAATACTATGAGGGCTGGGGGATGGGAATGATAGAGTTTTCTCCATCTGTAGTTTTTTGTTTGTTTTTATGATTTTTCCAAATCTTGTCTAATAATACAGTAAGATTAGAAACTAAACTATAGTTAGAAACTGCAGTCCCTTTTGGAACAGGATTTTGGTCACTAGAGCTGTACACATGCTGCAAAACATCTTCCATCCGTATTTGTTTGAATTTTTAAATACATTCTCTCAAGTTGTGCTGGTGCCAAATTTATATCCACTTGCCATGGATATCCTGGCAACTCAATTTACTAGCATGAATACTTATGAAAAGTAAATCTTGAACTCAAAATGTTCCCTGAATGTGAATGCTGACATTCATAACAAATGACACTGCAGGTTTCAAACTGTGAACCTGAAATTGAAATATGAGCTAGAGTTGGCTAAATCAATCAGGTAACATAAATACACAAATCATAACATATCATAAGCAACCACAGCACTCATTTCAAATCTGCAATAGTCTCATTCAAGTGTGTGCAAATGATCTGCAGACCAAGCATTATTTGCCAGAGAAATTTACAAACAGATATGATACTGAATACGTTTGGGAATTTCTAGCAATTTGTTCATGGACAGTTTTGTAGAATAATTTGTTTTGTTTCCTTTATAAAGAGAAAATATTGAGCACTAATGGACTGTTTCATCTAGCAGGGAAAGGTAAAACAAGAACCAGTGGCTGGTAGTCAAAGCCAGACAAACTCAATTTAGAAATAAGGCATTTTAAAAAAACATACAAACAGTGAGGGTGATTAAACATTGTAACAAGGTACCAAGGAAAGTGGTGGATTCTCCATCTTTTGATGCCTTCAAATCAAGGCAAATTTTTTTTTCAAAAAAAAGCTAATGCGGTTTTGGGATGCATCAGGAGAGGCATTACCAGTAGGGATAAGGAGGTTTTAGTACCGTTATACAAGGCACTGGTGAGACCTCACCTAGAATACTGTGTGCAGTTCTGGTCTCCCATGTTTAAAAAGGATGAATTCAAACTGGAGCAGGTACAGAGAAGGGCTACTAGGATGATCCGAGGAATGGAAAACTTGTCTTATGAAAGGAGACTTAAGGAGCTTGGCTTGTTTAGCCTAACTAAAAGAAGGTTGAGGGGAGATATGATTGCTCTCTATAAATATATCAGAGGGATAAATACAGAGAGGGAGAGGAATGATTTAAGCTCAGCACCAATGTGGACACAAGAACAAATGGGTATAAACTGGCCACCAGGAAGTATAGACTTGAAATTAGACGAAGGTTTCTAACCATCAGAGGAGTGAAGTTTTGGAATAGCCTTCCAAGGGAAGCAGTGGGGGCAAAAGATCTATCTGGTTTTAAGATTCTACTCGATAAGCTTATGGAGGAGATGGTATGATGGGATAATGTGATTTTGGTAAGTAATTGATCTTTAAATATTCAGGGTAAATAGGCCAAATCCCCTGAGATGGGATATTAGATGGATGGGATCTGAGTTACCCAGGAAAGAATTTTCTGTAGTATCTGGCTGGTGAATCTTGCCCATATGCTCAGGGTTTAGCTGATCGCCATATTTGGGGTCGGGAAGGAATTTTCCTCCAGGGCAGATTGGAGAGGCCCTGGAGGTTTTTCGTCTTCCTCTGTAGCATGGGGCACGGGTCACTTGAGGGAGGCTTCTCTGCTCCTTGAAGTCTTTAAACCACGATTTGAGGACTTCAATAGCTCAGACATAGGTGAGGTTTTTCGTAGGAGTGGGTGGGTGAGATTCTGTGGCCTGCGCTGTGCAGGAGGTCGGACTAGATGATCAGAATGGTCCCTTCTGACCTTAGTATCTATGAATCTAAGACTGGATGCATTTCTGTAATTTCTAGTCAGGATGAAATTTTATGGCATTTATTATAGAGGTGGTCAGACTAGGTGATCTATGAAATGATTCACACAGCAGTGAGCCATGTGGAGGCTTTTTGCAAGGGTAGAAAGAGGGAATTCTCCTTTACAGGGCTGACTTTACTATTTGACAGTTAGCCTCAGGTGGCACAGTGCTTCTCCTGCCTGCCCCCTACACTCCAGACAGCAGTGCTTCCTCTGCTCTTCCCAGCTCTCCATTTATTTCAGAGGGACATTCTCTCTCTTCCTTCCTAGCTGCCAGATATAATATAGAGATAAGGGTGCTCCTTCTTAGCTGCGTCTGTTGCGTATGGGAAGGGGCATGATATGAGATTATTTGGGCTCAAGTGTTCCTCCTCTTTCCTACATGCATCTGAGACCTGTTGAGTTGTCTTGTCAGGACGACTCTGCTGCTTTCCTGGCTGCTGATAGTGTAGTAGCTGCCACCAGGGACCTCCAGAGCTAAGGCATGAGCCTCTACAGCTTGAGCCAGGTTCTGTAGCTGGGAGCTCCAGCAAACCTACATCCTCACTGGACTGGGCACTGAGGGGCGAACATAGCAACCACTGACCAGCGGGATACATATGTCCTTTGAACAGAGAGTGCATTATTAGTATGTCTACACACCAGAGAAAAACCTGCAGCTGGCCAGTGCCCGCTGACTCGGGCTTGCGGGGCTCAGGCTGTGGGGATGTTTCATTGCTGTGTAGATTTCTGGGTTTGGGGTGCTGGAGCCCAACCTCTGGGATCCTCTTCCCACTCCTCAGGGTCCTAGAGCCCATGCTGCAGCCCAAGCCCAGAAGCCTACACAGCAACTTTGCTCCCTGGGGTGTCTCTGGTAGAGAGATCCTGGGCTGGCGAGAAAAATCTCTCATCATCTAAGGCTAAGGGCTTCACTCACCCACTAGGGAAGCTCCAGTTAGCAAAAGCAGGCCTGTTGTCTGCCGCCAGAATGTTGAGACTCAAAGTTTCCTCTAACCTCAACAAAGCTTTGGGCTTGGCTCAGTTCAAGAGGTGCACAAAGATTCAAAGGAAAAGGTGAAGTGGTTTTGAACTAGTTTGTCCATCAAAAAATTACACCAGATACAGACTTCAGTCACTGCTCGACCTGTCTGAGGGTGACAAGCTTGTTGTATAGTAATAGACATTACAAAGGCTTCAGTATCGCTGCTTCAGCAAGCTGTTGTTCTTGAACAGGCTCAGAGACCAACGAATGCGATATGTTTATAAACTAGTGACTAATATGGTGTTAAATACGGAACACATAACATTATGCCCGGGGATGCCTAAATTTTCACTTCCATGTGTTACAGGTGACGGGACCATTTTTTTAAAAAAATCAGTGAAGTTACTCTGTATTTGCATGGGTAGATCTGAGCAAAATCTGGTGTACATTTACGATGTTCTAAAATGCCTCAAGTGGTGGTTCATTTTTAACAAGCAAGTGTTGCGAAGCAATGATGTTCACTCTGTAATTGTCTGACTGTGTAGGTCCTTATGTACAAATTACCTGTTTCTGGTGTCAAGTTTCTTTTTATCATCATATTTTAACTAGAGATGAACCTGAATCAGAACACTCACCCAATTTCCACCCCACTTTGAGCCTGAGGATAATTAGCATCAGGCTCCAAACTTCTGGCACAGATTCTCATTCTATTTTGCTAAGTTCTACTGGTTTTGGTTTTGCACCCCTGCCCATCCTGGCTAATAGCCACCAATGGACCTATCCTCCATGAATTTATCTAGTTATTTTTGAACTCTGTTATAGTCTTGGCCTTCACAACATCCTCTGGCAAAGAATTCACTGTGCATTGTGGGAAGAAATTCTTACTTTTATTTGTTTTAAATCTGCTCCCTATTAATTTAATTTGGTGACACCTAGTTATGGGGTGATCAGATCTGCTTCCACTCTATCAATAAAAATGAATTACTCTCTGTCCATGGGCCATGGAGTCTCCACAGGCTTGTCTAACTCAGCATGTGTAGGGGAACTGTATTATTTGGAGCTCCAAAATTTGCAAGTATTGCTTCCATAACTGAGATATTGTGTCACAGCCAGGTCATGGGCAGCTATACCTAATGGTCAGAGCCAGGGTTCACAGTTATGGGACTGGAGTCAAGAATTGGTCAGGACAGAATACCAGGGGTTCAGAGGCAGGAGACAAACTGGAGATCAGAACCACACACTGGATTCTAGAAGTCAAGCTGCAGGAGCACAATAGATCCTACTTTCTTTGACAACTTTGTGTTCCAGTGATGGGTTTATACAAAATCTGTGGACCAATCAGGACCCCCAGCATTCTGCCAATCAGATTCCAGGACTAAAGTACTTGTCGGGATTCAGCTTCTGTCCTAGCAACTGTTAACAGGTCACTGCATGGCAAGTTAGAGTGTACTAACGCCTAGGAGTCCTGTGGTCCAGTGTTCATAACCTGTGGTATCTGACATCTTTTTCCCCACAAACACCTGAAGAGGTGTCCTGAGGGCAAGGTGAGACTAGGCTTCTTGGGGTGATTCTTATGGAATCTCGCACAATTGTGGGAGGACTGACAGTTTTTGCTGCCACCCAGCTGCGTTCCTTGGGACCAAACCCCTCCCATTTGATGAGATATCAGGGCCTGCCATGTTTATGTTTGGAGTCCAAGATCTCATGAACCACATATTACTCATGGCCCTGTACTTGTAGCGGTGGAGGAATTGGCTGAATCCTGTGAGGAAAAGGGATTTCTGTATATGGTTTCAAAAGTAATATTTGAAACGTGGGGTGAATCTTTAGAGAGCAGGGTAGTTGGAGTTCAAAAGTGACTAGATTAACCTGTTTCAGGATCTTAAAATGGCCAAGGAACTGAAAGTCCAACTTGCAAGCCGGATTCTCTGTGCACAGGTGCTCATGGAGAGCCAGACTTTGTCCTATTGCATATGAAGTGCCTTTGCTGTCAGTGCTGGTCTGCATTCCGCTTAGAGAAGGAGTACTTGTGGCACCTTAAAGACTAACCAATTTATTTGAGCATAAGCTTTCGTGGGCTACAGCCCATTTCATCAGATGCATAGAATGGAACATATAATTAGAAGATATATATACATACAATGAACATGAAAAGGTGGAAGTTGCCATACCAACTCTAAGAGGCTAATTAATTAAGATGAGCTATTATCAGCAGGAGAAAAAAAAACTTTTGTAGTGATAATCAAGATGGCTCATTTCAGACAAGAAGGTGTGAGAATACTTAACATAGGGAAATAGATTCAATTTGTGTAATGATCCAGCCACTCCCAGTCTTTATTCAAGCCCAAGTTAATGGTATCTAGTTTGCAAATTAATTCCAGTTCAGCAGTTTCTCGTTGGAGTCTGATTTTGAAGCTTATCTGTTGCAAAATCGCCACCTTTAAGTCTGTTACTGAGTGGCCAGAGAGGTTGGAGTGTTCTCCTACTGGTTTTTGAATGTTATGATTCCTGACATCAGATTTGTGTCCATTTATTCTTTTACGTAGAGACTGTCCGGTTTGGCCAATGTACATGACAGAGGGGCATTGCTGGCACATGATGGCTTATATCACATTGGTAGTTGTGCGGGTGAATGAGCCCCGATGGTGTGGCTGATGTGATTGGGTCCTATGCAGTACCGGATATACCATGGCACCAATGGTGCCATAGCGCCGGGCCCAATCTCAGAAGGGGGTACATAGCACTCGCTTCCTCTCCTCTCGCAGTGCTGCAGAAGCGGAGGCTCTGAGAGTGAGCAGAGCATCAGGAATCCAGCCTGGGAATTGAGAACCCAAGGGGCCCTGGGAGCTGTAGTTCCTTGGCCAGCTCCGTGACTAGAGAGCCAGCCCTGGATCTGGGATGGAACTACATTTCCCAGCATCCCCTTGGCTGCTATCAATGGGAAAGGGAGGGGGAAAGAGTGGGGAATCTGTGAGACCCCATGCTCTCCAGCTTTTTGTGAATGGGGAGCTGGCTGCTAGAAGGGGGTGGTACTGTGAATGGGGAACAAGTATGCCCAAGGAGTAGAATGCTTTGGCCCAGATATCACCCTCAGAAGTCTTCCCCAGACTGGCTTAGGAATGCTGATGTGACCTTGCCTGGCAGCCCCCAAAAAAGGAACTGGGTGGAATGAATGGACAGTGCCCCTCTTTAGCTGAAGCCTAGCAGGGGAGGTATGTGGACCCCACCAGGAGAAGTTAAAATGAAAAGTAAGGGAGGAGAGGGTCTACTAGAGGACCTGGGCAGCTTTAGGTACAGGATCAGGCACACAGGAGGATTTCCACTTCTGAGCCATGGAGGCAGAAATTGACTTTTCCTTTCCAGATTTATCCAATATTCAGAAAGGGAATCTAGCACCTGCATTTCAGATTTGAACACCCTCAAAATTCAGGAGTGCTCAAGCTCAATTTGCGCAGCTGTTACTTCATTTCTCCCAAATCAAATATACTGATCCACTGTAATTTGCTGTAGAAAAAGTAGGATAAAATTGAGCAACAAATGCTGGGGTCTTCCCAGTGCTAACTAGGACTGAAATTGCTATTTTCAACAGCCATTGCCATTTGTTTTAGTTTTGTTTGTTTAAAAGAAGACTGTGATATTGCATTGGCAAATTCCCCACAGAAATGAAGAGTGGAAGAAAAGAATAACAAAGGCACCTCAACTTTTCCTCATTTATGCAGGACAGTCTTCCAATATGGATCAGATATCCTCCAATCACACAAGTTGAAAATTGTTCCACTTGACTGCAGTTCTGTGACCATGCAGGAACCAGTCCTGTCTGTGTTCTGTGAACATCCAAAATTCCTGCTGAATTCAGAAGTGCCTTGCTTTTGTAACCATACTACCTGATATTTTCAGCCGTGGTAAGCTAAGCAGGAGGCCTCTCAGAAAAAGTTAGGTGCTGTATGAAGTGTTGCTTATTCACTAGATAATGTGAGACCTTCCTGTTACAATAGTAAACCAGTGCAGCATAGAATGCATTTTGCTTCTAGAGTCTATAATGGGGTTCTTTGCTTCTATACACAGCCCATTAAAGACAATGAAAAGACTCCCACTTACTTCAACAGGCTTAGGACAGAACTACAGAGGGTAACTCCACTGTCTTCACAGGGTCCTGATTCCACGGCGGGGGGTGGGGGGGCATGTGAACTTGTTGCAGAGCTTCTGCCCAGGGATGGGAAACTCCTGGCACTCTAGCCTCCAAAATCATTCAGGCTGCACTTTCTGTACGACTATTTGCTAGCTGAGAGGTGCATGGGAATTGGTGGCCTCTGCTGCAGGTGATGGGCATCTCAAGTACTTAAAGCCATGGCCAAGAGGAGGGAATGCCTAACTCCAGAGTCTGCAGCCCCCTAGGGCCAGCACTGAGAATTTAGAACCCCTAGTGCTGCCATTGCAAGGTTCAAGCATGCTCAGGTTTCTCAAAAGAAATCTAATGAGGTTCAATAAGGATAAATGCAGGGTCCTGCACTTAGGATGGAAGAATCCAATGCACCGCTACAGACTAGGGACCGAATGGCTCGGCAGCAGTTCTGCGGAAAAGGACCTAGGGGTGACAGTGGACGAGAAGCTGGATATGAGTCAGCAGTGTGCCCTTGTTGCCAAGAAGGCCAATGGCATTTTGGGATGTATAAGTAGGGGCATAGCGAGCAGATCGAGGGACGTGATCGTTCCCCTCTATTCGACACTGGTGAGGCCTCATCTGGAGTACTGTGTCCAGTTTTGGGCCCCACACTACAGGAAGGATGTGGATAAATTGGAAAGAGTACAGCGAAGGGCAACAAAAATGATTAGGGGTCTAGAGCACATGACTTATGAGGAGAGGCTGAGGGAGCTGGGATTGTTTAGTCTGCAGAAGAGAAGAATGAGGGGGGATTTGATAGCTGCTTTCAACTACCTGAAAGGGGGTTTCAAAGAGGATGGCTCTAGACTGTTCTCAATGGTAGCAGATGACAGAACGAGGAGTAATGGTCTCAAGTTGCAATGGGGGAGGTTTAGATTGGATATTAGGAAAAACTTTTTCACTAAGAGGGTGGTGAAACACTGGAATGCGTTACCTAGGGAGGTGGTAGAATCTCCTTCCTTAGAGGTTTTTAAGGTCAGGCTTGACAAAGCCCTGGCTGGGATGATTTAACTGGGACTTGGTCCTGCTTTGAGCAGGGGGTTGGACTAGATGACCTTCTGGGGTCCCTTCCAACCCTGATATTCTATGATTCTATGATTCTATGATTCAGCCTTGGAATTGCCACCCCTCCCTAGCTAGCAGTTGCAATTATCTAAGGCTAGCCTCTGGCAATTGGCCCCATGGCTGTAGCCAGAGAAGCTGCAGGTGGCTCTGTGACTACTGGGGGCCATTAAGCTAGGGGCAGATAAAGAAACTGGAGTTAACTTCAAGGAACAGAAGTCACCAGTAGGAAAGGAATATCAAGGGGAGCAGGGAAAGGGGAAGCAGATCAGGCTTGCAGGGGGAGAATAGCCCCAGCTGGCTAGGTAGCAGGGAAACAAGCATAGGGAGAGGTGGTGGTGACCAAGTAGTAGACTAGCATGTAGGTGGGAGCAGAGGGAGAAAGGCTGGTGACTTCAGATTCCCAGGGGCTAAGTCCTCACTTTGGGGAAATGGTGTTTGCAAGTGGATTGCTCAAATGGCAGGATGAGCACTGAGGGAGGGATTTGTCAGCATTGATCAGGTATCTGCTGGCTGTGAAACTTTATTGAGCTGAGACCAGAACCACATACAGTGACAGGTGACATAGGTTGATACTGGAGGCATGGCTATAGAAGGTCTGAATGAGGAAGGAGATAAATCTGTGGGGAGTTTCCCCTGATCACTGTGAAATTACTGCTCAATGTGGACACTGGTAAACCCACATGGATATAGAGCTTAATGAGAAAAACTGGGAGCTCAGGGAGCAATGCATATAGTCATGCAGAGATGTGTGATCAAAATGAAAAATGTCTCTGAGATTCAGTACCGGGCATACTATGGCATGAATGGCACCATCATGTGCCATACCAGGCCCACACTCGGAGCCCACAATGAACACATGGGGGCTCAGAAATATGTTTGGCACCAGGGCCCACAAAAGGTTAATCCGGCCCTGGTCCTATGATGGTGTCACTTGAATAGATATGTGGACAGAGTTGGCATCGGGCTTTGTTGCAAGGATAGGTTCCTGGGTTAGTGTTTTTGTTGTGTGGTGTGTGGATGCTGGTGAGTATTTGTTCACTAAAAAACACAAACCCAGAACCTATCCTTGCAACAAAGCCCGATGCCAACTCTGTCCACATATCTATTCAAGTGACACCATCATAGGACCTAATCACATTAGCCATGCCATCAGGGGCTCGTTCACCTGCACATCTACCAATGTGATATATGCCATCATGTACCAGCAATGCCCCTCTGCCATGTACATTGGCCAAACCGGACCAAAAGAATAAATGGACACAAATCTAACATCAGAATCATAACATTAAAAAACCAGTCGGAGAACACTTCAACCTCTCTGGTCACTCAGTAACAGACTTAAAGGGGCAATTTTGCAACAGAAAAATTCAAAAACAGACTCCAATGAGAAACTGCTGAACTGGAATTAATTTGCAAACTAGATACCATTAACTTGGGCTTGAATAGAGACTGGGAGTGGCGGAGTCATTACACAAATTGAATCTATTCCCCCATGTTAAGTCAACTTCTTGTCAACTGTCTGAAATGGGCCATCTTGATTATCGCTACAAAAATTTTTTTTCTCCTGCTGATAATAGCTCATCTTAATTAATTAGCCTCTTAGAGTTGGTATGGCAACTTTCACCTTTTCATGTTCACTGTATGTATATATATCATCTAATTATATGTTCCATTCTATGCATCTGATGAGGTGGGCTGTAGCCCACGAAAGCTTATGCTCAAATAAATTTGTTAGTCTCTAAGGTGCCACAAGTACTCCTGTTCTTTTTGCAGATACAGACTAACACGGCTGCTACTCTGAAACATGCTGCTTAGAGTTTGCTTTTGCCTTTTCCAGGTGCTTCTTCACTTCTCCCTGGGCTCAACAAAAACACTACACCAACTCTGAGGTGGCTGGATTGGGCCAGGGTGCAGGCAGTTGTGGGTGGAATTGGGGGTGGTACCCTCAACTGGTTAAAAAGGGGCTCTGACCTGTAGATACATGGTCTGCATTGTTGTAGGCAAACTCAGCATAAGGGAGAAATGAGGATCAATTGTCCTGGTGATGACTTTTGTAGCATCAAAGATATTGCTTGAGAAACTGATTGGCCCTTTCTGTCTGGCTATTGGACTGGGATGGTAAGCAGAGGAAGACATGCGCAGACTCCCAGCAGGTGCAGGGCCCCATGCTAGAACTGGGCTGGGAACTGCGACCCCTGATCAGAGGTGTGTGCTCCTGAAGGCCATGGAGACAGACTACATGGCTAATCCAAAGTTGGGCTGTTTCTTCAGTGGAGTGGTGGCCTGTGCAAGAGATGAAGTGGCCCATTTTAGTAAAAGGGGTCCACCGCCATGAAAACTGTTCAAAATTGGTGGGACTGGTAATTCTATGATACAATCTATAGCAATGGCCACCTAGGTTCAAGATGTGGTGTCCAAAGGCTGGAGGAGATCACAGGGTTTGTGGTGCAGGGCCTTGGCCTGGCCACAAACATCACAGGAAGAAGTGAATGACTGTATAGTTGGGTGCAGCTGAGGCCACCAAAAGGAGAGGGATACTAGTCTTTGGGTTTTGTATCACCCCAAGTGTCTTCCTAGAGGAAAACTGTGGCATAATTGCAGGACCACAACCCTTGTGGGTCCTGGGGGCACATAGACATGGTCCTTTATGTATGTGATCCCTTCCTGGGAGTTATCTGGCTGCTTGTTCATCAGGTGGAATTTCTGAGGAAGAGGCATACAGAGGCCATAAAGGTGCTTTCAAGGACTGCAGAGAATTCTCTCAGCATGGCAATAGAGTAAGGCTGGTGTAATCAGCCCTTTATAACTCCTCTTGCAAGCCTTGGTGTAGAGGTCGTGACAATGGCAAGGCTGGAGTTGGAGGGATGCGTATGTAGTGCATGGTGCTATGGAGATTCTGGGCTATGATACAGCTCTTGGGAGTAGATTGATCCAAAAATGTCCTTCAAAACTGTTTTTCAGTGTCTTCCATGGAAAATTTAGCTATTTTGTCCAAAAAAAAGAAAAGAAAAAAAAGAGCTAAAATATTTTGATTCAAAATGGTCCCTTGTGGGAATTACAGTGTGGGTGCTTTATGCTCACATTGTCCTGCATGGGATGGACTCTCTGGTCATGAGGAACCATAGCCAAGGACTACAACTCTCTCCTCAGCAAAGCGGGACAACATGATGCCTCATGGGAGATATAG
This sequence comes from Dermochelys coriacea, assembly GCF_009764565.3. Lineage (NCBI taxonomy): Eukaryota > Metazoa > Chordata > Testudines > Dermochelyidae > Dermochelys > Dermochelys coriacea. Next base: position 17,258,216 of record NC_050068.2, read on the forward strand.
TTTGGCCAGAGAGTCAGGACAGAATGGGAGCATAAGTCACCCAAACTACAACTCCCAGGAGATGCCACAGCACCATAAACATATTTTGGTTTTCATCTGAAACATTTCTTCTGGTTTTGGCCAAAATTGCCAAAAAGTCAAAGTTTTACATGGAAAAAAGCCTATTTTCCAACCAGCTCTATTTGGGAGACTGCTGCACCCCTGGGTTGCTGTTTTAATTTACACCAGACTGCACACCAATCCCAGCCGGCCCAGAATCAGGGTAACACAAAGATAACTTAACAGCACTTTTGCCCCGCATTTTACCTGACAACATCTTGTGTACCCTGCCTCTGAGAAAGTGGACCCCAAGACTTTTCACTTCCATCTTCCTCTGAGCATTAATAGCATGATATTAACATCTCTGAATTTAGTAGGCTATACAGAGCTATATTCAGTAAGTCCAACAATGTCCAACAGTCATAAACTATTATTATCCCATTACATAAATTGATGGTACATTCTCACCTTAAATACTGTGTTCAAATCTGGTCATACATCAAAAAAAAAAAGAGAGGGAGAGAGCAGAAATAGAAAAGGTCCATAGGAAGGCAATGAAAAGTATTCGAGACATGAAAAGACTGGCATATAAGGAGAGATTAAAACGATGAGGACTATTTAAATTAAAAGATAAATAAGAGGTGATGTCACAGAAGCATATTAAATAAGAAATGCCATACAGGTCAAGTGACTGTTCCTGTTTACCCTCTCATAATGCAAGAATGACGGGGACACACAAAACTTAAAAGGCAACATACTTTGAAACTGATAAAAGGAAATATATATTTTTTCCACAGTACATAACTAATCTGTGGAACTCACTGCTAGAAGATATTATTGAGGCAAAGATCTCAACATGTTTTATATATACATACATACACACACACACACACATATATATACACACACAGTAGATACTTTAATGAAAATAAGAATATCATCTGCAATTACATTTGCTAAGATACAAATTTAGAAAGAAAAAGATAGGATAGAAAGTATCTGAGACACTGTACCTCCCAGACTTCCTCCACTGTAGTGAAGACTGTACCATGCTTACTCTGGACCATGTGCAGTTTGCACAATTTGGTCCTTGTTGTTTACACTGTTCAGATATTTTTAGGTGATTAGAAGGTGTGTTTGGTGAGGCTAAACTAGTATATATTTATTTGTGTTATTTTTGCCTCCTAAATCACTCCCTCTACTAAGCTAATAAGTCTGTTCCTCTTCTCTGAGTGAGTTCCAGTATGCAGCCTTTTTATCAGTACTGTAATAAGATATCGACAAATGAACACATATTACAGAAGTGCTCTGCCACCAGTGCTGTATAGAGAGGGACTATCACCGCTATATCATCTTCTGCGTTGCATATGCAACCTTATTGTGGTCAGACCAGTGCAGGAAAGATCCTCACTAGGCTAAATTAAAAAAATACACCTATTTAAAGTCAATGTTAGGAGAACAAATACAATTAAAACTCCAGATTCTCTTCTGCACCAAGGTACTCGTTATGGCTCCCTTATTCTCAAGGTGCATGTGCACTGGGCCTGACCCATCGGTGTAAGTTAGAGCAGCTTGGGCCCTGTCATAACTTATGCCAACTGGCTATAGTCTCTGGGCCGACAGACCAATTATAAATTGGTGTGGCACTGGTGTAAACAACCCTCCCCCCAAAACACATTTAACATGCCAACTACACCATGGTGTGAGGGTCAACTGGAGTAGAATCTAAAACTCTACACATCACTTGAGAGCTCCCTGTGACGGGTTCCTCCTCCTCCCGAGTCATACGGGATGCCACATGATGGTACTGGGGCTTCACTGAGCCTCTCCTGCTTCACCAGCCTGGATTCCCTCTCCCTGTTTTGCTGAATTAGGCTCTCTGGCCTCTTGCAGCACATACACACAGGTAGAGCCACACCCAGCTGCAGACACAGACTGAAGTCAGCTCTGTGTGAGAGGACTCACCCAGCACTCACGAGCACACCCCTTTTGGGAGATAAACCCAAAATAATACTATCTTGCACTGTATAGAAACATCTGCACAGCACAAGCTCATAAAAATTCGCCCTCTTCCTCAATGTGAAGAGAGATATACACCTCTTCTTGCTCCCCACTTATAAATTTCATAAACTGGGTTTAATAATAAACAAAACAAATTTCATTAACTATAAAAGGTAGATTTTAAGTGGTTGAAGGGATAGCAAACAGAACAAAGCAGATTACTAAGCAAATAAAACACAACACACAAACTAAGCTTGATTCACTAAAGAAACAGGTTACAAAATATAATTTCTCACCCTAAATGTTGAATTAGGCAGGATGCAGAGTTTCTGTAGCTCAGAGTTCCAGTAATTTCTTCTTACAGACTGGACCCCTGTCTCAATCTGAACTCACCCCTGCCTTTCCCTTCAGGTTAGTTCCTTTGTCCCTTCAGGTTCTTTCAGCAGTTCTTCTTTGGTAGACAATGGAGGAAAGTCCCGTTTGCCTTCCTCCCTAACCTTAAATAAGATGTACATAAGGTGGGACTCTTTTGTTTCCCAACCTTGACCTCCCTCTCCTATTAGTGGAAAGTTACACATCCAAGATAATGTTTAGTATTAGGTGACAAGACCACCTGACCTAACAGAGTCACAGCTATGTCCCAGGATGCCTCCCCGGAAGGAGAGAGATATTAATATCTTCACAGTCTTGTTTCTTCCTAATGGCCCATCAAATCTGATGGCCTGTTGTCTGGTGGGTGTCTTCCAAATACACACCCAATTGTAATTGTTACATAGTCCATATTCTTAACTTTAGATACAGAAATGATACATGCATGCAAATTGGATAATCACATTCAGTAAATCGTAATCTTTCCAATTATATCTTACATGAGCCATCTTGCATCAAGTATATCTCAGTTATGTCATATCCATATCATAAGTGTGCTAATAAAGTTTGCAGATGATGCAAAGCTGGGAAGTATTGCCAATTTAGAGAAGGACAGGGATATCATACAGGAGGATCTGGATGACCTTGTAAACTGGAGTAATAGTAATAGGATAAAATTTAACAGTGAGAAGTGTAAGGTTATGCATTTAGGGATTAATAACAAGAATTTTAGTTATAAGCTGGGGACACATCAATTAGAAGTAACAGAGGAGGAGAAAGACCTTGGAGTATTGATTGATCATAGGATGACTATGAGCTGCCAATGTGATATGGCTGTGAAAAAAGCTAATGTGGTCTTGGGATACATCAGGCAAGGTATTTCCAGTAGGGATAAGGAGGTTTTAGTACCATTATACCGGGCACTGGTGAGACCTCACCTAGAATACTGTGTGCAGTTCTGGTCTCCTATGTTTAAAAAGGATGAATTCAAACTGGAGCACATTCAGAGAAGAGCTACTAGGATGATCCGAGGAATGGAAAACTTTTCTTATGAAAGGAGACTCAAGGAGCTTGGCTTGTTTAGCCTAACTAAAAGAAGGTTGAGGGGAGATATGACTGCTCTCTATAAATATATCAGAGGGATAAATACAGGAGAGGGAGAGGAATTATTTAAGCTCAGTACCAATGTGGACACAAGAACAAATGGATATAAACTGGCCACCAGGAAGTTTAGACTTGAAATTAGAGGAAGGTTTCTAACCATCAGAGGAGTGAAGTTTTGGAATAGTCTTCCAAGGGAAGCAGTGG